>NC_141157.1:17728727-18352631 GCF_053477565.2 Lygodium microphyllum
TGCTTGATGAAACTGTCATGGTAAGCCTTACGTCGAGCTTGCGTGGCTTCCATGCACTGTAAAGCCATCCTACGAATTTCATCCAAACATTCCAAGTGCAGGAGACGGCGTTGCAGTGAATCATCATCCCCCAAACGCTCTTTGATAGCTACTCTCAAAGAGGGTAGCTCCAGTTCAACAGGAAAAACTGCTTCTGTACCATACACCAGCTGGAAAGGTGTCTGTCCCGTTGCTGCTTTATGGGAGGTTCTGTACGCCCAGAGGGCCTCTGTAAGTCGATCATCCCAATCACGACGATGTGCGGTAATCGTCCTTGTCAGAATCGAGCAGAGGATGCGATTGGTGACTTCGACTTGGCCGTTGGCTCTGGGGTAATAGGGAGTGGACTTGCGATGGCGGATCTTATACAATTCTGTCAACTCTTCCATGACTTTGTTGAGGAAATGAGTGCCTCTGTCACTTACCAGCTCTAAGGGACTGCCAAAACGGGTGATGATATTCTCGTACATGAACAGGGCCACGCTGTTACCATCGTCCCGCTTTAGGGCTTTAGCTTCACACCACTTTGTGACATAATCCGTACATACGAGGATGTATCTGTTCTGTTTCCTTCTGGTGGGAGGATCGATTGGACCTACGAAGTCAATGCCCCACTTCTCAAACGGCTTCAACGGAAGGATAGGTTGCAATGGCATGGCACTTGTCTTGGTGGGTTTCCCCATTCTTTGACAAGCATCACATCTTTTACAGTAATCATAGGAATCTTTGTGAATGGTAGGCCACCAATATCCTGCTAGCAGAGCCTTCCTGGCTGTAGCTTCTCCTGCAAAGTGACCTCCACATGGCTCGTCGTGGCAAGCCTTCAAAACAATCCCAATCTCTTCTCCTGCAACACATCTTCTGAGCACTTCATCTTTGCCTTTCTTGTACAGTGCACCGCCTAGCAGGGTGTAGGGGGCTGATTCTAGCATGAGCTTCCTCCTTTCCCGACTAGAAATACCAGGAGGGTACTGTTGGGTTGCCAGCAGATTGGCAATGTCCGCATACCAGGGAGTGACAGTTTCTACCAAAAATAGGGAAGCATCAGGGAGGTCTGGATCATCCTGCTCCTCGTCTGCAATTTGTGGGATACGCGACAGATGATCAGCCAGAACATGGGAACGACCGAGCTTAGTAATCACCTCAAAGTCGAACTCCAAGAATAGAAGGAGCCATCTCATCATTCGTCCTTTCACATCTGCTTTGTTCATCAAGAAGGACAGGGCCTCATGATCCACATAAAATTTAAAGTGGGTGGATAGGAGGTAATGGCGAAACTTCTCCAGGGCAAACACCATTGCCAAGAACTCCAGCTCTGTCACTGTATAGTTTCGTTCCCTATCAGTGACTTTTCGGCTTGCATAATAGATCGGTTGATCCAACTTCGAGGAGCCCTTTTGGCAGAGGACAGCACCTAAGCCTTCAATTGATGCATCAGTGTGTACATGGAACTCTTTCGTCCAATCAGGAGGTTGCAGAATGGGTGCCTCAATCAGACACTGCTTCAGAGTGTGGAAGGCTTTGTCACATTCTTCTGTCCAAGTAAACTCTGCATCTTTCCTCAGGAGCTTGTGCAAGGAAGTTGCCTTTGTTGCAAAATGGGCTATGAACCTTCTGTAGTAACCCACATGGCCTAGGAATCCCCTCAACTGTTTGAGGTTGGTGGGTGCTTGCAGAGCTGAGATCTTTTCGATCTTTGCAGGGTCTGTTGATATCCCTTGTGCAGAGACAATGTGGCCCAACAGAACTCCAGAAGAGACCCCAAAGATGCATTTGTCGGGGTTGAGGGAAATCCCATACTCCCGGCATCGATCAAAGCATTGCTCCAAATGTCCCCAGTGTTCACTGATCAAACTATAGACACAGAAGTCATCCAAATATACCTCAATAAAGTCGTGCAGATGATTTTGAAATGCAACCATCATGACGCGTTGGAAAGTAGCAGGGGCATTGCAGAGCCCAAATGGCATCACTCGGTAAGCGTAGGTCCCCCATTCTGTGGTGAAGGTTGTTTTGGACTGGTCTTCTTCTGCGATTTGGACTTGGTTGTATCCACTGAATCCATCAAGAAGGGAATAAATCTCATGTCCTGCCACTGTGTCCAACAGTTGGTCTGTGAAAGGGATAGGAAAATGATCCTTCTTCGTCTTGGAATTAAGCTTTCGGAAATCCACACATATTCGCAATTTGCCATTCTTCTTGGGTACAACCACGATGGGTGAAACCCATTCACTGTTTGCCACTGGATAAATGAACTCGGCTTCCAGAAGCTTCAGCAGCTCCGCTTTCACCAATGTGGAATAATTCGGGTTCATTCGCCTCTGGCGTTGCCGTACTGGCTTGGCATCAGGCTCCAAGTCAATATGATGTTGACATATTGTGGGATCAATCCCCTTTAGGTCTTTGTAAGACCATGCAAACACGTCCAAATTTTCTTTCAACAAGTTGTACAAAGTTGACAAATCCTCTTCTGGGAGACTGCTACCCACCTTTAAGTGGCGTTCAGTGCCTTCTGCATCCACAAAGGTTAACTGCCTTTCACCTTCTACTTCACGGATGAAGGTCCCGCGGACTGCTTCTGGGTACAGATCCGACTCCTTCAAGGGAGTGGTGTCCTCTTCTGATGTCCCACTAAAACCAACTTCTTCTTTCGGTGGAGACTTAGGTTGCTCCTTAAGACGTTGAAATGGGATAAGAGCCATTTCGGGTTTGGTTTCAAAATTAATTACCTCATGGCTTGAAGACTCATCTTCTGATGATACATCCAGGAACGTCACATAACAGGGACCTACTGATGCCTGTTGGGTTTGTGGGACTGGTGCTTGTTGGCACGGTGCATTATCATCATCTTTCTTTGGCAAGGATAGGTTAGGACGGCATGAGCCACTGCTAAAAGACGGCTTGCTCTTCTTAATCCATTTCTTATAAAGGTTTTGCATATGAGAAGATCCATTTACCAAACCAAATGGTACCATTGCAATTCTGTCCATAGCATGAGCTCATCGGCTTCTGATGCTTCTGGAACTTCTTCCTCCAATGTATCCTCTTCAGGTGGGATAGACTCTTCTGGCTCACTTTCATAATCTTCTTCGTCCATATCATATCCATCCTCTTCTGTCTCTGTCTCTGCTTCTGCTTCTGTCTCTGTTGATGCTTCTGCTTCTGCTTCTGCTTCTGCTTCTGTAGGAGCTCTGTAACAGAAGAACAGATTCTCTGGTTCCTCTCCTGCCTCTGCCTCTGCTGTGGCCATGTAACAGGGAGAGCAATACATCCATGCTTCTATCTCACTGTCAGAAGTGATTTCAGAAGGCATTCCTGGTTCAGGCAGGAAGTATTCACCCATTGATAATGGCTTTGCATCTTTTGGAAGTCGGCTTACAGTATCCACTGTTAAAGAATGTGCCACTGTTTTCTTAGGAAGGATCTGTTTGACAGCATCTTCGTCTGCTGATGTTCCATCTGTAACCTCATTAGGGGAGTCAGAAGATAATTCCAAGGAGGTGGATCCATGTCCTTTTTGAGAACCATACAGTTTCAGCACCACTTTGTTGGGTCCTCTGCCCAAGGTCAAGGTTCCTTTGAACCAATCCGTCCTTGCTCTGGCTTCAAAAAGCCATGGTCTGCCCAATAACAGGGGATAGGATGTACCATAAGAGTTTGGCTTCACCACCAGATAGGTTAGCCAATAATCTTTTCCAGCCACTGTAGTCTTCACATATGGAAGAATGCCCAAAGGCTTGATTCTACTCTGATCCGCCAGTCTGATGAGCCATTGGGTGGGTTGCACACCTTGTAGGCCTAGATCCTTCATTGTCACATCCGTCATAATGTTCACTGATGAACCTCCATCAATTAGTGCATTTGCAATAAAGCAGCCTTCTATCCATACGCTAGTCTCTAGAGTACCTGGATCTAGGAAAGCATTAGCCACATCCACTTCTTTTATAGGCTCTGGAGCCTTGTTGGACTTTGTTACTGTTGAGGGAACAATCCTTAAACCACGTCTTTTTGTCAGTATACTTTTGAACCTTTTCTGGCAACTCGGAGACAACATCAATAATTGTCGAAATGTGAGGTTTGGTTTAAAGGTATCTAGATCTCTAACTAGATCGTATTCCTTAATAGGATCCACTGGCTTTTCTAATCGGTTAGGGAATGGGGCAACACCCATTTTCATTTTCCCTCTTTCTTCCATCAGAGGAATCACGGGAACTTCTTCTGCCACCTGTGGCACTTCCTCCTCTTCTGTATCCTGGACCTCTGGTCTTGTCTCTGTAACTGTCTCTGTAACTGTCTGTGGCACTGTAGGGCTCTGTACGGCACTGTTAGGCTCTGTTCTGTTCTGTTCTTCTGGTGGAAGATTGAACTTCACTGTTCTGGCAGGAGGGTTATTCTCTTTCTGGACAGGTGGTTCCTTCTGCTTTGCACGCGTGATGGCAGCAACTTCCAATTCCACTAAATTGGAGGTAGGCTCTTGGGCCTTGGACGGACTATCAGTAGCACTGTTTTTCATTGGGGCTGGGCTTGGACAGTCTTTTGCAGTGTGGCCTTCTCCTTTGCATCGACTGCATAAGGGCTTGTAATCCACTGACCTTCGAGGATTTGGACAATTTGGTGAGATGTGTCCCTTTTCTCCGCATCTGTAACACTCCACTTCTGATCTCTGACCACCGCCAGACTGTCTTCCTCTGTAACTTTGGGAAGGAAATCTTCTGGGTCCGAAATTAGGACCAAACTCTCTAGGCTTGGGTCCAATATCTTGTGTTGTCATTTTGGATTCTAGCAAGTTAAATCTTGCGTCTTCTTCCTTTCTTCTCCTATCATGCATCTCCTTTAGGGAGCAAATGTCCTCTGTATGGTTCTTCCGCAAACAGTAGGAACAAAAGGCTCCAGGGATGGTTGGTTTCCGTGTACATTCAGTGGCTAAATGGCCTGCTTGATGACACTTACCATACCAATTATTTGACCGCATCACATCTCTTCCTGCTCCTGCAACGTTGGATATGCTCGCTGTGTTCACTTTTAGCGTCTGTAGTTGCTCTGTAATCACATCCATCAACTCCTTTTTGATGTTTGCAAGTGAGTTGGATAAATAATCCTTCAAGCTTTCTCCTCCGGACGTACTGGTAGGAGGGTTTTGAGGAGTCTCTGTAATCACTGCATAAACGGGTTGGGCTGGTACAGAGGGGTCTCTGTTCTGGTTCTGATTCAGTGCTCCTGTTTGAACTGTTGGCTGTTGACCCCAGTTGGTAGGGTTCCACTGTTGCTGCTGATTTTGCATTGAGGAAATTGGTTGGGACCATTGTTGTTGTGGTTGAGCCATCATTTGAGGCATGGATTGTGGCCACTGTGGATTTGGTGCACTGTACTGTGATACTGAGGGCATCTGTTGGTAGGGATAGGGAACAGTCCCTGGAACTGCATTTTGTGGGTACATCATTCCCGGCATCAGAGGAGGTAGGACTCCTCTTCCTGAATTCATCGCCAATCGAGCTTCCACTTCATCGTACAGTCTTGCACCTTCTGTTGCAGCTTGCAGGGTGGCTGGTCTTTGTAGCTCCACAAACTTACGGACTTCTGGTTGTAATCCTCTGAGAAACACTCCCTTCTGAATGCCATCATCTAGATTATGGTTAGTCCATCTCTTCAGGATGGATTCCATTCGTGAGACATAGGCTTCTACTCTTTCTCCAGAGGACTGACTTAGGTTCATAAATTCCTCTCTCATCCGCTCTTCAAAACCTTCACGCCTGAATTTAGTGAGGAAGGCCAACTTCAGGTCGTCCCATGTGCCAAAAGTTCCTGCTGCTTGTCTCTCATACCACTGAAACGCCGCGCCCTTGAAAGTGGCGGGGAATATCGCTAACCAATGATCAGGGGTTCTGGCATTGTTAGCCACACATGCTACCATAAACTCTGCTACATGAAGATCGGGGTCTTCATTGTACTCTCCCTTAAAAACTGGCAATGGGACTACATTCGCTGGTCTGTCATCAATATTTCCAGGACGGATCTGGCTTGGAAGTGGACCTCCAGCAGGAGGAGGAAGGGCTTGATGTGCCATTGGGACTTCTGTAAAGAGTTCCGCAAGGGCGTCCAAGGCGGCTTCTGCTGCGAGCTCGCTCTCAGCTTTGATTCTTGCTTTCTCTCTTCTTACGTACCTCTGGACTCGTTCTAACGCTTGCCTTTTTATTGCGTCATTCATCAGGGGGTTGACTCCACTATGTTGTTAGTGCTCCACAGAGGGTTAACAGAAGGCTTCAGTCTCTGGAGGACTCTCTTGCCAACATTTCTTCTACTTCTTTCTTTTCAACGTCCCTAAATTCTGCTTTCATGCCACTGCACACAGGAAGGTATTCGGTTCTGAAGGTGTCATAATGCATACGTCTGAGCATTGTGGTGGTGCCATCATCATAGTAATGCCAGCTTCTGATGGTTTCAACAGTGTATGTTGTGAAAAACACTCTGTCTACCAACTTCCAGTGGGTTGCTAATTGAACAAACAGAAGATTATCAGTACACCAAGCATCCCATGTATCTTGCTGTTGAGCGTCCACGAACAAATTCCAACTCTTTTCCTTCTTGTCTTTGTGAACCTCTACAGACCAAGACTCCTGAAGCTTCTTCACAATCTCCCATTTGATGTTGTCTGGAAACTTCTCAATGAATGTCAAATCTTCCATGGATGTTCATTCTCTCTGTTTCTGTTCTTCAGTTTGTTCCCAAACAGTTTGCCACCAAGATGCAAGTTTCTGCTGCTTCAATAGGAAGAGGAAATTGTTCACCACATAGAGCATGCATCATGATGGTGATGTGTTTCCGCCATTGTGGGATGAACTTCTTGTGGAAAATGGCTTTGATTATGAGGAATTACAACTCTTTTGTGGAAGAAGGAACTTTACAAACATCCATTGAATTCTTCTCTTCTTGGCAATGCCAATTCCTTCATTTTCAGCCTCTTTTGGTGCTTGTTGATGGCAAGTTTCCCCGGCTGCGCACCAAAAACATGGAGCCCCTAGAGGAACACCAAGGAAAAGGGAATTCTCTTGCAAGAAAATCTATCTTGTAACATCAACAAGCTTGTTTATCATGTTTCATATGATCACAATGAATAAAAGAACACCAGGCACAACAAATCTTCATGCAGCATCATGTAAATCTCCCACGGTTTTAATAGAATCAACCATATTCTTCAATATCTTCACAAAATCCATCAATAGACCAAAGAAAGCAAAGAAATACACTATCTTTGAATGGAAATACATCACATAGTATTCATCTTCAATATCTTCATAGTCTTCTCTCTCAATCTCTCATATACAATCACTCTGTTTGAATAGAATTGGCTATCTCTGACTCTCTCTCACACACTCCATCAATAATACATCATATCCTCACTACAATATATCAAAATTACTCTCAATAATCACTCTTAGGTCGTGGATACCCCTCCCAAGAGGTATGTCTGATATGAAAGGTCACCAGAGCCACTACAGTGTCTCTTCACAGCTCACTACTGTCACTTCACTCTAGTCTTCTCTTGAGTCTTCAACAGCTACTTCTTCCACTTCTTTCAGCTCTTTTGCACTTGTATTCACCTCTTTCCAAGGCTAGAAAACTTTTCCAAAGTCACACATACATTCCACAGAACACTTACAGAACAGTACCAGAACAGAAACAGTACAGAAACAGAACAGAACAGTACAGAAACAGAAGCTCTACAGAAGACCTACAGAAGGTTACAGAAGGTCATCAGAACTACATAACTCACTCTCAAACCACTTCAAAACTCTCACAAACCATTCAATAAGCTTTCACAATATCTCATTCTTCATCAATCAATACTCCATCCCTCCTTACAGAAGACAATCAGAACAAAAACAGACCAAAACAGAACAAAACAGAAGGTATACAGAACCAATCAGAACCTATCAAAACATCACAGAACCATCAACAAACATCATAATCTTCCAAAACACAATCAATATCATCCAAAACACTCTCAATCCACTTCCAAATCAATCAATCATCCCTTAAAATCAACCATTCAGCTCTCAAAAACAACAAAAATCAGCCAAAAAACAAGTCATTTCAACACTCAACAGCTACTATGCAATCTCAGTATGATACTATTGTTAAAAATGTTGTTTGGTTCTTATGGGATTTTCCCTCTTGGCAAGAAGGCCATTGGCACCAAGTGGGTTTACGAATTAAAGCACAAAAAATATGGTGGTGTTCATCACTAGAAGGTTAGTCTTGTGGCAAAGAGTTATGCTTAGAAGAAGGGCATTGAATTTGACGAGAACTTTACTCTCACTTGCTATATGACAGCTAGTCATAGCATATATGCATTAGTATCTCATAATGGTTGGAATTTACATTAGTTGAACATCAAATTGCATTTTTTAATGGTGATTTACATGAGGGAGTGTATGTTTTTCAGCATTGTGGTTTTATGCATAAGGAGAAAGAAAAAAAAGTGTGCAGATTAAAAAGGCTTTGTTTATTTTAAAACACGCACCTTAGGCTTGGTATAAGAAGACACACACCTTAGGCTTGGTATGATAAGACACACACCTTGTGGTTTAAAAAAAAACACGCACCTTAGGCTTGGTATGAGAAGACATAACATATTTGATTGCATGTGGTTTTCAAAATAGTCCAACTAAGAGCACCTTATATGTCAAATATGAGGGTGGTGTACCTCTGATCATTGTGGCTTATGTTGATGAGTTGTTGCCTTCATGACATTGGAGATTGCTTTGATGTCTTTCTCTATCAACAAGCTATTTGATGTTTGATTTATGTGTACATTACAAGGCTTGACATTCAGTTTGCAGTCTCATAGATGAGCAACTTTATGCATAGCCCAAACATTAAGTATTGTAGGTCATGAAATGGATCTTTTAGTACTTGAGTGGTACTTGGTACCTTGGGTTGCTTTATCCCAAGGGGAGATCATTACCACCAGATTTATATGCTTTTTGGGATTCTAACTGGGTTTTTGCTATGAGACTCCTATATCTACAAGTGCTTTTTGATTCATGCTTGGAAACTTGTACATATCATGGTTGAGCAAGAAGAAACCCATTGTGGCCACTTCTAGTTGTGAAGCTAAGCATATGCTAGCTTTCACAGCTACAGTTGAGTGCATTTGGCTCATAAGCTTTTTGACTGATTTGGGAGTTGGATAATTGTGGGAGCTTCCTACTAAACCGCCAACATCCATTAGACTACTTATAGCTTCAAGTGTTTCAAGACAAGTGCAATGGCTACCTTTGACATATTTGTGTGCTCTCCCATACCTATGAGTGTAGTGAGCTTACCTCCATGCTCGATGGAGTTGCCTCCTCCCTCAAGCACTATGGTAGATCCACGATCCAAGGTGCAAGATCAAGCAAGCTCGATGCTCAAGCTCCAAGCTCCAAGCTCGATGCTCCATTGTCGCATGCAAGACATGAGGAGAGAAGAGAAGAGAAGAATAAGAGAGGAAAAGATGGAGAGCTTTTCCATTGCGGTCCCTCACCCTCACACACTCACTCCCTCACTCCCTCACATTCCCTCTCTCAAGCTCAAGCTCAAGCAAGCAAGAACAACAAGAAGAAGAGAAGAGTTAGTTTTGGCTACACATAAGAATGAGCTTCTTCATTCACTTTTTGCCTTTTATACAAGCCCTAATCCCTTTTGGGCACCCATCCCTTTTTTCACATGACTGGCCATTTTAGCCTAGGTCCTCTTTTTCTATTCCCTTTCTATTTACATTGTGCCTTCACTCATGCCCATCTACATTTACAAACTGAATAGGAGGGAGGCTGGCACTCTCTTACAAAAATTCAGGGTGCGCCTTTGCATTTAGAATGCACATTTCCTCTTTTGCACTTGCTTTGAACTTTTAAGATTATCCTTGTGCTTTTGGCCTTTTTTCCTCCTATTTCTTCAGTTGGGGACTGCCTTTTTCCACTCTGCTAGTGTCTTTTTAATTTTCTTTTTGCTTTCTTTGTAATGGGGTTAACATTACCCCCTCCTAGTTGAGTGCCAATTCCATGGCACTTGCTAGCACTTGTTGATGAGGGCTTGGGAGGTTAAATGGTTGCCATGTAGGTCAATGATGGATCTTTGTGGTAGTTGGGCATGGAGAAGAAGCATTACAAAATGGATGTGGGACTATGGAGACCGAGAGTAGGTTGAGTGGGTGATAGGAGCCTCCAAATTCGGTGGTTGGTGTCGTGGAATGTCAAACATATGTAAAAAGGAAGAGGAAGTGCAATACTTGTGGGTGTGTCTACCTCACTGTGCAGTGCATGGTGTCTGTGCCAGTGAAAATGGGAGTTGGGGTCAAACCTCAAGGAAGCCTTTGGTGTTGTCCTACAATTGAGGATATGGTTTGTGTACAAGGGGAGGTGTTGTGGGTGTGACTTGGGGAGACATGTCTAGCTGTATGCAAGCACAAACTCCCTAGGTGTATCTTGCCCTTGATATGCCCTAAGTGCGAAGTGGGGGGATATGGAGGTCTAGGGGGTTAGGCACGATCGACCGAGGCCACGGGACATATCTAGCTTGAGAACACCTAGGTGCAGTGGTTGTGGCACTCTGATATTACATGAGAAAGCTCTTTGTTTCTTTCTTCTTGCTTTGTGTGGGTCTTTTCTTTGTTATATTTTTTTTTGTGGAGCTACATTGGGAGGGAGTATGCAAAACCTCCTCCTGATGCTCTTCAGTAGTTACATTTCAGGGCGAGCCTAAGAGATTTACTAAGGAATGCATGTCTTTGCATGTAACCCTTATGGTTAATCCTTACATTGAGAGGAGTAGTAGAGAGGAAAGGATGATTACATTTTGAGAACCTGCTATCACTCATATCTTCCAAAAACTCATGCAAAAAGCTGATAAGAGAGCGGCCCTTAACATTAGGTGGGTCATTGTAGTATTGTCTATCCCTACGTTGATATCAAAAGAGAGGGGTGGGAAGCGCTCTTCTTGGGCTATTGGTTTTTTAAAGTAGAAGTTGCAAAAGGTGGAGATAATTACAAGTGGTAAGGAAAGCGGTGTCGGGGGCATGCCATGAACTCGTCCAAAAAGTGGGTAATGGAGGGTTCAAGGTCTTGTGCTCCAAAGGTCATGCATTATTCAAGAGTGGTGGCATTGATGTTGTAGATCAAAGGGAAATCATACCTGCCATGCTTTCCCCTATCAAAATCCACACTGTGGCACCTCGGGTAAGCCATGTAGGTGGGCTCATCCCTTTCATATGGTAGTGTGTTGCAAAAAGCCACCCATGCCTCAAAATTGGTGTCCCAAATCCTTCTGTGCTATTTAGGTTGGGCTTCATAGCCTTTGACCTTTCTTGGCTCTTTCATGACCTTATCCTCCTAGTACCTCATAGTCTCTCTTCTCCATAACATGGGCTTTCTAGCCCTCTCGTCTAGCCATCGCTTCCCTAGCCTCTTTGCGACCTAGATGGCTCCTTCAACCACTTGAGGGGGTAGCACTCAATTCAGGGTGGAAGGGTAGAAAAATTCAAGTTCAAATGGGCTACACCCATTCTTCCATTGCTCCCAATGGTTCAGTTCCAGTGCCCAATTGATAGGCATTTGTTCCTCAATTCGTGGCATCTAGACATCAGGCAACTTTGTGGTCTGGTGTTATACTTTCTCCTCATGCGTTTAGCCAGTTCTCAACTTTTTATTTTGGCCTTGATGATTCTTTTTGCGGTGGTAGGATCTTCTTCTTCTTGGCCTTCTAATTTGGTTCATGGATGTGGGGGAGGGCTCTGTTCACTAGGTTGTGCTTTTGTGTCGGTAGGTTGCTCAAAATATCAGACCCTTTGTCCCTTGGTGGTTCTGCTTGGGCTATTGTGGGTGGCTACTCTTGGTGCTCTTGTTATCCAATTTCGGGTTGTTCTAACTCCTCTGTCAAAAGCCCTACTTGCATCAAAAGTTGCCACTGTTGTGCTAGGATTGGGCTAGTGCTAGTTCTTGGGGTGTGCTCTTGGAGCCCATATTTAATGGCTCTCCTTTTGAGACCTCCAGCTTCCTCTTTAGCCCTTCCACAGGGTCATCATCCCCAGCCTGAGTTACATGAAGTATTGTATTGAGGAAGGTATGTTGCTGGACTTATAGCTTGCCTTCACTGCTTTGATCTTGCTTCCCCCATGATTATCCTACCTTCTGCTAGGGCAAGGCATTCAATCAGGTCCTTGACTCTTCCAAGGTTCCTCTCTTCCCCCAAGCCTCGGCCTTCTCCTCCATCTTGCCTTGACTCACCCTAGCTCTTGTGACAACATTGTCACCACCTCTTCTTGTTCTTTCTAGATTGGTAACATCTTCTTCTTGTCCTATTTGTGGTGATTCAACTCTTCTTTTAGTCATTTCTACTCTTGGAGAGTCCCGAGGAGTCAGTTCTCCACCTCTAGTAGCTTCTTAGCTGATTCTTGTCCTTTTGGGCCCTAATCTCTTGCAATTCCTTTAGTATTTGTTCCTTTTGCCTTCTCTCCTTTTGGAATTCTGCATGGGCTTGTGTCTTTACCCTCTTCAGCTCCTTGGTGAGCTCCTCTCCTAGGCTCTTTAATTATTCAAAATGCTCCTCCATATCCTTTTGCCCTTGTATGAGGCTTGAGAAGTCTGTTTCTAGCCCCGTTTCTCCCTCTACCTTGTCCACTTCTAGCTCTTTTGCACTTTCTTCTTCCTTCTCCACCTCCATTTTCTTTCTTGCTTCTAATTCCTTCTTTTTTAGGTTGTTCACCTGCCTTTGATAGATGGTTATTTTCTTTGTCTTATCTAACTGGTAGATAGCGAATGTGTCCTTTTCCACCTCCAATAGCGCCATGGCGGCCTTCTTGTCTTCCTTCATCTTTTCAAGTTGGCCTAGGAGCTCCTACTCATATTCATCATAGTATTTTTTTTACCACTTTCTCTTTCATCACCATGCTTTCTAAGTTCTGAATGTTTCTGAACTTAGCTGATTAAAGGCCCTTGTTTTCATTGTTAGATTGTATTTGTCCTACTCTTCTTTTGTAAATGGGAGCTTGCTACCTCTGTCGTGCCCGTCCATCTCGAGTTCCTATCATGATGTAATAGTTGAATATTAGTTTACTTAAAATGAATTTTTGCAAAAAGATGAGGGGGTTGTGAATATATGCTATGAAAAGATGAACTACTCAAGTACATAATGAAAATTTTTGCTTCAAGTAGTCCACATAGTTCAACCCAGAATTCCATGAAGATTTTCCTTAAGTACAATTTGACTTTTATCAGCCCTTTTTACTTTTTAAAGTTTGGTTTAAGATTTAAGTCATGTATTCTTTTCCACCTTACCCCCTCCCCTCCAAGAGTGATGAAAATCCTTCCTAGGATTGAAGCATGAAGGGTTAAGGGCATGATGCGCATGTGTGCTCTTCATTACTTCATCTCGAGCCAATCATAGAAGTTTGGGTTATATTCCAAGGCATGATGGTCCATGTCATGAGGTCTAATACCTATGTGTGTAATGTAGGTCAAGACATCAATGAGGAAGTCATTGGGGTTCATCCTGCTAACGATATGCAGTTCTTCCTCAGTTAGGATTCGATCGAAATAGGGGTGGGCCATGACATGGTCCTCTAATGGTTGATTAGGATGGATGGACAATACTCTGAACGAGGTAGGAGCCACATAGATTGGGTTATACTCAGAGGTTTTGATTGCCTGTCTCTGCTCCACATTGGTCATAATTTGGTGGTCATCTTGTTCCCATTGAAGATAAAGAGCATACCATTTGCGTAGAATAGAAGAGTCAGAGCCGGCTGACTTTTTTAGCTCTTCTAGCTCTTCGCTTATTGCAGATACTTTGCTCTTGCTATAGGAAGTGATTAGTCATTTTTGCAAGCTTTCTCTTGAGAGATTTCGGTGGCAATCAATTCCTCATCTACCATGGGAATCTTGATAAACATGAATTCCAATTCTTCCCATGTGTATGGCAAGGAGTGTACATTTGCTACTAATGGCTCGCTTAGGAGCCCTAAATCTAGCCGTTCATAGCTCCTGGTGGTGGCTAGTGTGGTGAAGGTAGTATCCAATCGTTTGATGCATGTGACTAAGTTGTCCCTTGTATTAATGGCTAGGTCTAAGGCCAAGGTAAGGATAGATCTATGCTCATAGGATAGTTTGAGACCTGCGGGAGGTTGGTGGGCCATGCTCAACTGAGCTCTTATACCATGTCAAAAGAACGGATCTAGAGCATGACTATGGTGATTTGAAGAGATAGAATGAACTCATGAAGACATAGAGTTGAAGATAGAATGTCACACAAGTGAATTAGGTTCCAAGATTTATTAGCTTGGACTCATAAACATAGTCTTGTGTGGTTGGACATTGATTCAGATTCTCAATTGAAAGAACATAAGTACCATCATATTATTTTACTCATCTTGCAAGTACAATGCTTTATAGAAGTTGGGTTGTTCCACTCTCCTCACTATGCATATGGGATTCAAGATCTTCCCAAAGCATACATCATTCGTCATTTCTCAACAAGGTATGCGGGACATATGGTCTACCATGTAATGCTACTTACCCTTGCACACAGCCATAGAGAAGTTAAATTCTAGAAGCATAAGTAACCACCTAGCTATGCACCCTATAGCGCAAGGTTCGTTCATTAGATAAAGAAAGGCTTGATGGTTAACAAAGAAGACAAAGGAGACGTAGCCAAAAGGTAACGACAAAACTTGTTTACAGTGAATACCATTGCTAGGCCTTCCCTTTGTCAAAAGACATGGATGGAGGATGGAAGATGTAGACAAGACTCATGTAGACATAGACACAAACAAGACCAATTGTCACACAATTGAATTAGGTTCCAAGATTGAGACTTGTACTCATAAACACAATCTTGTATGTAAGACAATGATGTAGACACTTGATTGAAGGACAAAAGTACTATGACATTGCATAAAAAAGTGAACCAAGTACATCATTATATAGTCTCTGACCTTTATCCACTCTCCTCACTGTGCATGTGAGATACAAGACATCTCTTCCTAGAGCATACATCATCTATCATATCTTTCAACACCCCCCTCAAATGATGAGTTCCTACACTTGCTGCCCATGATCACATGGCCTAGGAGACTAGCTCATAGGCAGCCTAAAGTACATCATTATATAGTCTCTGACCTTTCTCCACTCTCCTCCCTATGCACGTTGGATATAAGACATCTCTTCCTGGAGCATACATCATTTGTCATATCTTTCAACACCCTTTCCATTGTGGAGTATTTCATCTCTATATCCATGAGTTGTCTACTAGCAAACCTCACAAGATAATTGAGATTATGTTCACCAGGTTGGCACAAAAGAGCTCCCACGACAAATTTTGAGGCATTAATGTGCTCATGAAATGTTATGTTTCAATCTGGGGCTCATAGAATCGGTGTGGTCATGAGAGTCTTTTTTAGTTCCTCATAGGCATGTTGGCATTCCTCGGTTCACTTGAATACGATCAACAACTTGTAAAGAGGCCTAACAATCAATGCATAGTTCAAAACGAATCACCAATAGTACCCTATGTGTCTCAGGAAGCACTGAACTCCCTTATAGTTCATGGGTGGTGGTAAATTGACAATGAATCTGACTTTGGAGAAGCTAGTGATACCACGTGCCCTAGGATACATCCATGTTTCACCCAGAACTAACACTTCAAGGGGTTCAAGGAGAGGTTATACAACCTAAACCGCTCAAAGACTACATGAAGTTTATCTAGGTGCTCCCTCCAACTGGAGTGAATGCATAGATTGTCAAGAAACACCTCCAATTCTTGCCTAAGCATGTCTTTGAAGATGGTACACATGAGGTGTTGAAAGGTAGCTAGTGCATTCGTCAGCGCAAATGGCATGACTATATAGGCAAACATGCCCCATTCCATTGCACATGTTGTTTTATGCCTATCATCAGGATGCACCTAAACCTGGATATAAATTGAGAAGCCGTCTAGGAAACTCTAGGCCTCTCTTCTCACTACTCTCTCGAGTATGTGCTCAGTGTAGGGCAGTGGATAGTTATCTCTCTTTATTGCAGAATTAACCTTTTTATGGTTTACGCACACTCAAATTTTTATGTTCTTCTTCAGGGAAATCACTATGGGTGATACCCACTCTGTGTGCTCGATTTCCTGGATGAACTTGGCCTTCAATAGCTTATCTATCTCCTCCTTGACAATGTATGCATGCTTTGGATTCATTGAGTATGGAAGCTATTTAACAGGTGTTGCATTAGGAGTCATTGGGATGTTATGGGTTACGGCCCTTGGATCGACTCCTTTGAGTTCATCTAAGGACCAAGCAAATACATCTATGTACTCTCGTAGGAGAATAATGAGATCAGCCTCCTCTTGCTTCGTCAGGCCGTTAGGTATGAACATAGGTCGAGGTTTTTCCCCTCCCCTTGCCAAGTTGGCTTCCTTGACCTTAGCAGGCCCTTCCATTGGTTCATTTGCCTATCATTGCCTCTTAGCTCCTAACAAGATCACTACCCTGTCGCCCTTTTTAAACTTATGAAGCATTTAGATAGGTCTTGGGGACTTCCATTGCTCTTCGGTTTCCAATCCCCTTGGTTGCTTCCTCTTGTCCTCCAACTGCTTGTGCCCTAGGTGGATTGGCAAGTCCCCTTTGATGCGTTTGGCCTTAGGTATTCAGGACACTTCTTTCGGGTTGCTCTCAGAGCTCATTTCTGACTCGGAGTTAAACTCACAACCTTTTCTAGAAGGAGTTTCCCCTAGTGGTTGCAACTCTGAGGCTGATTTTTGTACCAAGGAGTGGTGTGGTACTTGGTTGAACTAATCCAACTTTCCTGTAGTCTATCACCCCTAGGTGGTCCAACCAAGTATGGTTGCATTCTATTATGAAGAATCCTCTTTCGATTCTAAAGGCATTGGCTTTCCATGGCTTGGAGTCTACTTGTATTTGTTCAATCACTTTGCCGTCCGTGCCATACTCTATTGTCTTGGTCTCTTCCTCACTTTCCTCATCTGTAGAGTAGCAGTCTTCATACTTGTCATTCAAATTGTTATCTTTTGACTGATCAGCATCTCCTAGGCTTCTAGTCTCAACCCTCTTCTTGTTCATGATTAGTGCCCAATTGTACATTAGGTTCAAGTTGTGCACTTTGGTCCACTGCCACTTTGGCTCTTCCATGAGATCCTTGAGGGTTTGAGATTGGTAGTTGGTTTACTTGCTAGCCCTCTTGTCAAGTATTCAAGGATCCCCTAGAGTTTGAGCTTGTTAGATAGAATGTGGAAAGGGATAGGTGTTGGTTGTCAGCTAGGGCTCTTGGTCATCATACAAAGTGGTACTAATAAGGGCGAGGTCTTACCCTTTGGAAGTTGAGAGGTTGTGGCTTCACACAAAACTCACCGACTATCCTTGCAGCTTGCTTATAATTCTAAATATCATTTGAGAATGATAGGTTGATGGTGGCGAGCACATGCATCCAATCCCGCTCGTCCTCAAGGCAAGGGATATACTTTGTTAGTAGCTCGTAAGAGTTCCTAACCTCTGAGTCTCCTTTCAAGATAGCGGAGATAGCTTATAATTTCCATGGCTTAAGCAAGAGGACAGTTCATAAATAGGACAATAAACAATTTTTTGTATTAAATTTATGTGAGAAGATAAAATATATTATAATAATCAAAATTCTATTTTGAAGGCATGGATGGATACTACATGTTGTCCTCTACATTTCTATATATCGAACATGGAAATCTACCACTTCTAGCTCAAGATATGGCTAATTTTGTACTACAACTTGTTTTGGACAGTTTACAGTAGTTCGTTCCATTTATATGGTCCTTCTTCATCAAACTCTTTGATCTTCATCAACATGGAGCTTTATTTCAACGTGATTCCAAATACTTCAAGCTATCCTTGTAATCATCCTTGTAATTTGTTCCCTATTTAGTTTTGAGGACAAAGCTCTTTTAGGCTAGGATGGCTTGTAATAAAGTATAAGTTACCTTAGTCTAGGGTAGGCTAGGGTTAAGTATAAAAGGTGGAGATGCAACATGTGAAGGACCTTTTTGCCCTTTTCAAGAAATACATGCTTTGAGGTTCCTTCCTCCCACCAACTAAGAGGGCGCATGCTCTTAACCACCAAGATATGGGGTATATACCATGTCCCACCTTGACATGAGGTGAGTACTCATGTTGCAGCATTCATCTATGATTCTCAACCTTCCATGGCAGTATAATTTCATGCCTAGCTACCTTGGCTATGGCTTCCTTTTGCAAACATGGTGTATCTCTTGTATTTCTTTGCAAGTATGGTGTATTTCATGAATTTCCAGTTATTTTGTTTGTTGTGAGAACTAGCTATTTTACAAAAATGACATTTATCACTGTCTTTGGTATCTTTTGCGTATCATGTGATGGCCTTTGGTATATGTAATGCGCTTAGGTATTGGAAACAAACAACTGATAAGACCTTTGGTGATATCTCCCCAGAGGAGTTAAAATTCTTTATTGATGATCTAGGGGCAGCCACCACAAGGGAGATACAACTGATTATTCTGAGGAAATGTTTTGAGCATTGTAGAAAGTTCTGCATTGCTCTTAATCCTAGAAAGTGTACACTTGGAATACCCTATGGGTTGTTACTTAGAAATGTAGTTAGTTCAGTTGGTATTGCGACTGACCTTGAAAAGATAAAGGTTATAGTCTTTATGAGCCCGTCACGTACTCCAAAAGAGGTGCACAGCTTTTGGTCATCATTGGAATATTATCGAAGATTTATCAATGCACTGGCGGAAAGAGCGTTGCCATTGATGAACCTTCTATCTTTTAACTGTCTCTTTGAGTGGAATGAAGCATAAGGAAATCTTTTCTCTTTCTTATACAAATTGAAATTGAAGATCATGATAACTTTATTGGAAGAGCCAAGGGCTCTAGGGCACTGAAGCTTGAAACAAGTCAAGGACTGGCCACTATATTGGAAGCTTAAATCATCAAACTATTGCAATTTATCACAATAGATTCTCAAGATCTATAAGTTCACTAATGATGGCTTCAAAAGCTATTTACAAAGTCATTGGATCCGAAATTTTTAATAGAGTTGAGAACATAATTTTAGTAGAGAAGGAAGAAGGCATAAGGGTTTTTGGCTACATGCCTGGTTATAGTGGGTCTAGAGCTGGATACTTTGGAGTCTTTATCTCCTATTTACTTAGCCATGTGAGAGATGCAATATATTTGAAGCTTCTCCTAGGCTATAGAAAGTAAGAGTTTTTGAAATGTAGAGGCCCTATTGAGTGGAATGAATCCAAGGATTCCTCTACAACAGAGACATATTGAAAGATCTTAAAGAATCAAGGGTTTCTTAAAACCCTTGATTGCCTTCTCTTTGTTTAGTTTACATTGCACAAGAGCTTTGATATCCCTCTCTCCTTTTTTGTGTAACCATTTTTATGGTTTTTGCCAAGGATGATGTATTGTATGATGTGGTTGTATCTTTAAGCTTGAATTTATGCCAAATTTATACATAATGTCATTGAAAGACCTACAATTGACTGTTTGCTTTGACTCTTCCTCCTCCATGTCTTGTGTGCCTAAAGTATTTTGTTCTTGGTTGATAATGTGATTTTTTCATGCCTTGGGTTGACCAAATAGATAGACTTCCATACTGTTTGATAAAATATAGAGCATGGTTGTATAAAATATGTTATGTAGTTAAAAAACAAAGAGAGTTAGTTAAAAATCTTATACAAGTTAGACAATGAAAAAATTATCAACTTCTTACCATATAAACATAAGAACTTCTTATCATATAGTGAGTGAAGTGTTGTTTACCCCAAGCTTTTGTCATTGCCTTTTTGAAAAGGTTCAATTTTTCTTTGAAGTTTTTGAGATCATAATCTTTTAATCAATTCTATCACAATAGAAGAATATTTTATCTAGTTTTTTTCAAAATTTGGCTTTTTTGTTCTGAATCTATCCATTATCAGCATGATTCCATAACTCCATTATGTAGGGATTTCCATTGATTATATTTAATGGTTGAACTCCCATTTCTAGAGTTAATCTTGTCAAGCTTTCCTTGAAAGCCTAGGAACCTTCTAGCCTTCACCCCACCAATAGATGGATTTTTGGGGACAAAATTTCCGTCCTCCTTGGACTTTTGAAGATTTAGTTTAATAATAAAATTACCTCCATGATAGTATCGGAAAACAAGCTAGTGTATGGGGAGGAGTGCGTTTTGCCCTCAAACATTCATTGGGAGAGGAAGAAGCATTACAAAAACGGCATACGTCTCTATCACATCTTGATGAGATTCGGTTGCAAGCTTTACTACATCAAGAAGTAGGGAAGATGAGAATGAAAACCCTTCATGATCTTCAGGTTAAGAATTATAAATTTGTGAAAGGTCAATTGGTGTTGTATTATGATCCTCATCAGGTTCTCTTTCCAGGAAAATTAGAACCCAAATGGGATGTACCATATAAGATTGTAAATTTAGGAAAGAATGGCTCTACAGCCCTTTTAGCAGATTTGCAGAGGGTAGAGTTTAAGAATAAAGTTAACTTTAATAAGATGAAGCCTTATTATGTGTAAGGGCTGACGTTGGGCTTGGTGCCTGTGTAGGTTCTTTAGGATTCAACTTTAACATGCAGTAGGTACCACAACGAGTAGATGGGAAGCATCATTCTCTTTTTGGAGCATTCATACCTTGACAACGTTACCACAAAGGTCGAATGATCTGGTGGAGCAAAGGGTATCAGATTACTGGAGTGGAAAGATGGATTCCATTAAGGTCTACTACCACCATTGTCAACAACTTTTGACTAGCATTCCTATCGAGTTTAGCAAAGAAGGAGGGATTGCACCTGCTATACATCCTCTCTCTCGGCTTGATTTTGATTATCATAAGTACTAGTGAGCTGATTAGTATAGCGTGGCCTATCAATGAAGCCACGGTTTATACTCTACATTTTAATGGAGCTTCCAGAGGGCTTGCTAAACATGCGAGCATTGGTATGGTCATTAAAGATCCCCAACGTAGGGTTGTCATGAAAATGGGAGTCTATTTAGGACCCTCTTTTACTAATAATATGGAAAAATACAAGGCCTTGATCATGGGGCTGAATATAGTTCGATGTGGTGGTATTTGCTAATTATTGGCTAAAGGTAACTCATAGTTAGTAATCAATCAACTAAATGGGACCTATAGTGTGTGGGATCCCATCTTACGGATGTATCATCGTGCAGCCTTGGATATGTTGCATATCTTTGAGACGGTGACTTGTCAATTAGTTCCTCAACAATGGAATCACTTTGCGGATTCCCTGACTAACTATGCTTTCATAGAAGATGTATTTTTCAATTGTGGTCTAGGGAAGCTCCTACAATTACCTCCTAACATTAGCCCTAGATTACTTTGGGGTCTTCTTGTTGCTGACACATCATATTTCAACCGTTGATGGTTAGTTTGGGTTATGAGTTAGGTAGCAAGTGAGCACCTTCCTACTCTGTAATGGACACATAGGATTGTGTATCGTCATATTCGTTGGATACCCCTTGCTATTTATGTAGGGGGGCTAGCTAATAAGTTGATGCACTTAGTATAGGGCCTAAGAGGCCTTATCCTTGGTCGATTTTGTGCTTAGGTGAGTAACGTAAGGACCATGGGATCATTTCAATAGTGTGTTGTGTTGAATGGTAGTAAAATGTTTTATTTCATAAGGCCAAGAGGGTCGTTATATTGGTTGTGAAATGTTATATCTCTTTAGGCCAAGAGGGCCATACATTTGTTTGGTGCAGGTATGTTTAATGGTTTTCTATTTTAGTGATTGCATCACATAGGTTGGATGAAGTGCATGGAGGGAGTCTTTGTTGCACAAGAGCTTCTTGTGGCCATTCGAGGTGGTATCGTCGCCTTCTTATTTTTTCCCTTAAGTTAACAATGTTATATGTGTATATGTGGGTTATTTTCCTTTCATTTGTGGGGATTGGAAATCAAGGCATGAAGCCCTAGGGTTTGGTTAGGTATATATGGGGAAGATTTGAGTAGTTGTATACCTCCTGTTAGGACATTGTTAGGCATTAAAGTCCTTGTGACCCTATCCTTCTTGCTTGCTAGGTAGCTGTCCTAGGAGTCCCTGCTAGTGTGAGGCACTTAGAGAAGCTTGCCAAAATAGCAAAGAAGAGAAAATGCTGAATATATCTATAGAAAAATTTATAGAGGTGTGTAAAAAGGGGTTTTAACCCCTCAATAAGAAAAGGGAAAAAACAATTCTACAAGTAGTTGATTATCGCCGTGCGGAGGCTTGGTAGGTACCTAGGGACAAGTCCAGACGTAAGTTCGATACCTTGTCTTCCTACGGTAGTAGCTAGCCAAAAAAAAAAAGGAAAAAATAAGAAAGGTTGGAGAAAAAATAAAAGTGAGCGAAAGAAAAGGATTAAGTGTCGCATTGCGAGAGCTTGGTAGGTTCTTGGGCACCAAGTTAGCACCTGAGGCCGATGCCTTGTTCTTCTTGGGTCACTCTATGCTTAGTTCCCTCCTTTTTACATGCATAAGTATGGAAACCTTGGGAGGTAAATGTGTTACAAGAAAAATATGATGACCAGGCTATAGGAGTCCTCTCCTAGTAGGAGGTCCTGGTCCAGTTGTCCTAAGTTAGGTAGGTAGTTCACCACTAGGATGACCTCTTTGATAGGCTTTTTAGCTAGCTCGTGTTAAAGCAATTGGTTAGCGAATCACTCTGCATTTCTATTAGATTATGTTGGGCCTATCGCTTGTGGATTCTCATGCCTTGATTCTATTAGAGGATAGGGTGAGAGCTATTCTTGTGCTTTGTTGAGTATATTTTTTGTAGCAGCTTGATACTTTCTTTGGATGTTGTTTGTGTAGCTCCGTTCATGGGATTTGACAGGATGAGTCACCCTATCCCATAATCACCAATGAGAGCATCTTTTAAAGACCCAAAAAGTGCCAAAAAGAAGCGGATTAATTCAAAATTTTATGTAGTAATTTCAAGCTGATGGAAGCAGAATATGAAGGTTCAACAATTTTTAGAGACCAAGGTAGACGAAAATGCAAAACTTTAGCCATTACGGTGGTTGTGGATTTTTAGTAATTTTTTTGACGACCAGATTGAAGAGAGAGCACTTCCCAGCCATTCGAGAAGTCAAGTCAAATAGGTAGGATTTTCTAGAGTTGGAATTGGGCATCGGACAGAAGAGATACAGGAAGCCACAATTCAAAGGTTGAAATGGACATTTAAAGAGAAAAAAGTTGGGTATGGGCCTTAGGGGGCCCGTGGCCCCAAAATTTTTTGTGGGGGGCGGGAGGCGTTTTTTGAAGCGGCGTGCAAAAAACGGCCGTCCCCTTGCGACGATTTTTGTGAGGAGGAGGGGGGTTGTAGCCTGTAAGCAACCCATACAATAGATCATGGCAATCATCTTCTCCAATTTTTCGCTCCTCTTTACCACTTGCTGATCAGAAAATGGTTGCCCAGTGAAGAAATCTCTCCTTTCTCCTCTTGATGGCTGTTCACATGTGTGATTCTATGAGAGAAGGGGAAGGAGATGGATGTAAGAAGCTGATTGAATAATGGAAGCAAAGCGAAGGAGATCATAGATCAGAGTTGAAGAGAGCATTAGTGGCCTCCCAACCATTAAATACGCACCTCCAAAATCGGATCTATGCGTAAGCAATCATTTCATTTGTTTCATGAAAAATGCTTGATGAAATTGTTTGTAAATGGATGCCTTTGATTGATAATGCTGAAATTTATAAAAAATATTGAAGAAAAGCAAAAAATTTAGTCATTTAAAAAGTAATATCAAAACACACAAAACCAGCAATTATGCAGTTTTCATAGAAATGATAAATTTTAGGGGTTTTGTTGTGATTTTTGGGTTCATATGGAGTAGAAATGATTATATAATCAACTCTTAGTGATTCTGATAAGTCCCAACTCATAAATTAGAAAAATAAAAAATTTAGAAAAAATAGTTTTTTAACATTAAAAAAGTAAGAAAAATATGCTTTATATTCGTGAATATATGGCATGGCTGGAGCATGAGGGATTAGCCTCAGCTCAGCCTTGTCTTCATGTTAAAGTCCATTTTTACAAGAAAAACACATGAAAAAACCACTCTTTACACCTATCAACGATGCATAACCCAAATGATAGGGGGAAAGAGGGGTTTTGATGTTAATTAGTTGTTGAGAAAATTTGAAATGATGATCTATATGATTGTGCATACCATATAGGACATTTATAAATTAAGTTCAAAGGGGTCAATCAACAAGAGAAGGCTCGATGCTAACCCTTAGCAATGCAACATGAGGTATAGGCTGGAATCATGGTTGGAAATAAATGTTTGTTGCACTTCACTATGCTGATTTATGAAACATAAAATGTTTGAGCACTATGGCCATTCATAGATGCATTGCGCATATCACATGGTGTAATTTCTAGATGCATTGCAATTGGTTTCTTATACATATGACCCACGTTGAGTTGTGAGATACCTAAGCTATAGGTTTAGATGTTCGGGTTCCTTGGGAAATTATTAAGTGAGAAAATATCTTATCTCCTGGAATATTTTAAAATAAGAGTGGAGTTTGTAATGCCTATGTTATTTGTATTAATGGCACATAAAGGGGTCAATCCTCGAGGTGTAGGAGGAAAGCCGCAATGGGGCCATGGAATTTAGTTAGGGTGCCTCCTTTTGTTCGTACTTTACGAGGTATTTTATACCGATCTATGTGTAGGGACTCCCTCTAAGGATTGTGGAGAAGGCTTAACCGTTGGACTATAATCCAAAACAAATTCAAAATATATGATAAAGTTTAGGGCATTACGTCCCTTATACGCTCCTCACTATGAGGTTGAGGGGGTGTGATCTTTGAGTATAGAGAGGCCGGACTAGTGCTTATAGCCAATGTTGGGCCTGTTTTAGGTCCCGACAATGTAAAAAGGGGTTCTAACCCCTAAAATGGAAAAGAAATGAAATGAAATTTCTATGAGGAGTTGATTATCGCCTTATGAGGGCTTGGTAGGTTCCTGGGGTGGGATGAGTTAGTCAGACCCGGGACTGATGCCTTGTCTTCCTTGGGGTAGCATTTAACCAAAATAAAGAAACAAGGAAGGTTGGAGCAAAAATAAAAGTGAGCGGAAAAGAAAAGGATTAAGTGCCGCCTTGCGAGAGCTTGGTAGGTTCTTGGATACCGAGTCAGGACCTGAGACTGATGCCCGATTCTCCTTAGGTCACTCTATGCTTGGCTCTCTCCTTTTTACATGTTCAATTATGGAAACTCTGAAAGAACAATGTGGTAAAAGAACATTTGTGATGACCAAGCTATAGGAGTCCTCTTCTATAGTAGGAGTTTTTGGTCCAATTATCCTAAGTTAGGTAGGTAGTTCAGGGCCACCATTAGGATGATCTCTTTGATAGTTCTCTTTTCCAATTTGTGTTGGAACAGTTGGTTAGTGACTTGCTCTAGATTTCTGCCAAATTATGCTAGGCCTATCCCTTAAGGATTTTCATGCCTTGATTTTATCAAGGGATAGGGTGAGAGTTGCTCTTGTGCTTTGTTGTGTATTCTGTTTTGTGGTAGCTTGATGCTTTCTATGGTTATTGTTTGTGGAGATTAGTTTGTTCAATTTGATGGGCTGAGCCGCCCTATCCCGTCGCCAATGAGAGTGGATTTTTAGAGCCTATTTTGAAACAGAAAAGAGCATCAGAGGCCGTAACAAATCAATTTTTCATGCAAAGCGAAATAGTTGTAGATTAATGAGTTGGATTTCGCCTAGATGGAGTTCGATGCGTGGAACCCAATACAAGTCTTGGTTCATCAATCAGAGTCTGTTTGACCCCCCATTTAATCCCCACAAGATTTGGCATTGTAAAGCAATTATGTGATCAGAGAGCTAAAAAGTGTATAATAGAGGCAAACTTTATAGATTTTGATGCCACGAAGTCGACCGTCTAGTTGGATCTTGAATCGAAGTTCGTGCAGGCCTTCGTTTGACAAAAAAACTGCTTTGCCAATTGTGAACATGCAAAAATTTGAACTAGTTATTATGTTTAAAGCTTAATAAGCTTGGTTTAGTGTAGAAATTGATAAGCCACAAGTTTATGAAATGTGAGGATGGGAGGGGGTGCTGGTTTTTTTGGTGCCTCCCAAATTGCCAAATTTTTATCATTTTTGGATTGGTTGAATCAGGAGAAAGTAAGAAGGCCATGAGATCTTCACTTTCTTCACTCTCCATTGCCACAAGAATGAGCAAAATTGATGCACTAAATAAAGAGATCCGATTTTAGTCTTTCTCTCTCCTCTCTCCTCTTATTGCATGTTTCTATGGATTAATGTATGAGAGAAGGGGGTGGGCTAAGATGAAAGATTTTGATCGTCCGATAATGCGGGAGTGTAGAGCATGAATCGGGGTGGAAGGATCATCAATAGCTATTGAGGAGCGTCAGCGGGCCTCCAATTACGAAATACATACGTCATAAGGTGCGATTTCATGAGTAAGTCATAGATTTCATCGTTTCATGAAAAATTTTGGTTGGAAATGATTGGAAATGATTATCTTTAGGTTCCAATGCTCTAATTTATCAGCCATGTTGAATTAATCAAGAAAAGTCAGTCGTACAATAATTTTATGCAAACACATAAAACCCATGACTATGCGGTTTAAGGAAAATTATGGATGTTTGGGGGTTTTGTTGTGCATATGATGTTCCTATGGGTTGAAATATGACAAGAAAATCATTCTCAGTAAGACCGATTAATTTAAACCAGTAAATCAATAAATATTAGTAATTATCTATAAATAAATAAAAATTAAGAAAAATAAAAAAATAAGTTTTTGCATCTGAAAAATAGGGAAAAATAAGATTTGTGTTTGTGAATGTATGGTAGAGTTGAAGCATGAGGTTCAATCTCGGTTCATCCCTATCTCTAGGTTAAAGTGAGTTTTTATTGCTTTTGTGAGAAGGCTCAGTACTAGCCTTAATTAATGTAGCAATCACAATTTAGAAGAAAGACATGAAAAGAATTGCTTTTACACTTTCACAATGTTGTTTGTTAATGAATAAACTTGTTCGAGCATGGTAGTCATACACAATTGCATTGCACACGAACCATATGATATCATCCTAGTGGATGCATAGCACTTGTTTTTATGAGAGATGGCCTACCTTGAGAGTGTGAGGTACCCTAAGCTGTAGGGTTAGTGGTCCATTTCTTGAAAAATATTCAATGAGGACTATCTATTATCTCCTTGATTGATCAATCAAAAGAGTGGAGCTTGTCTTGAATGTGTTCTATGTGTTTACAATGCATCTTGGGGCCAATCCCTGAGGTATAGGAGAGCCGTAGTGGAGCTACAATAATTAGTTGAGGGGTGCTCCCTTTATATGTGCTTACGTGGTGGATAACACCAATATGTTCTGGGACTCCCTCTCAGGAGTGTGGGAAAGCATTTAGGGTAGTATACCCCTTAGATGCTTCTAGCCGCAAGGCCGTGTGGGGTGGTTTGAGGTGAGTAGTAGAGGCTTGGCTAGTGCCTAGAGCCAGTGTCAGGCCCATTTTAGGTCTCGACAATCAAGTAGATACAAATTGAATAAGCTCACTCTCACATCCTTACTAGTGTGTTGAGATTGACACTCTCAGATTGATATTCAAGCTTGTCACAAATGAAGAATCAGTGGGCTCTATATAGGCTAATGCAAGTGGATATGGGTAGACGGCTAGTGACATCATAGATGGCTTCAACTTTTATTCTACTCTAAGAAAAGGTTTGTTTCCATGAGCTCGAATCAAGGGTATAATTCCAATAATCAATTTATTAAGCTTGGAATCCATAATCCTATTTAGATATTATATCCCCTCATTCATATGATTGATTTCATTGGAAAATTGTTCTTAATCATTGGAACAAAGAGATGCATTACCCTTATCTACATGATTGCCCATTATATGCCATGAAGAATAGTATGCAATGTTTAGATTGCTTGGCAATAAATTGATGATATCTCCCTTATTTGAACTTCAATCAATGCATATAATAGCTTCAAACAAAGCTTATTATATGAGAATAAATGATATTTTATAACCTTGAAAATTGTATTACAAACACGGTGGAATTAACAAAAATTATAGACCTTGTCAAGCTATCCCAATGATGTCCACAACGGCTAGGTCCCATTAAAAATAGTATATCTATCTATACAGTGATCCAAATAAAATGTTTGATGGCTCAAATGAAAGTTAGGGACTAAGACTAGTTAATCCTAGTCCCAATTTAGAACCACCATTTTTGCCCCAAATTTGAACAATTTCAAACTTGTAATTATTGAAATAACCTATGGAATATCCCCTTATCAATCCAAGGCTTTTCCCAATGAACTCTCAACCATATACACTATTTAGACACGCAACTTATGGTCTCTATATTTATCACTAATTCTCCAATGATTGAGCTAAATGACCTTACCATAGAGGAAAATTACACTATATTTTGAAAGACATGCTCCTTTTTCCTATTGTTGTAGTGACTTGGGTCTTCAATATGCCATCAAATCTCTTTCCCAAAGTAATTAATGATAATGTATATGCACTTTTAATGTTTTTTTTGAGACTTGATTGCAAATGATATGCAAAGTTTCTCTCGAGCTAGGGGTTGTGCACCCCTTTGGAGTCTTTAGTAGTAGGGGAGGGTCATCTCACTATTGTCCTAGTACTTCATTCGACATCCGACTTTTTTCTTGTTGGGAAATCAACATGGCAGCTCAATAATAAACTAATCAAACATGGAGATTAGAAAATAGGCTTTCAACCTTTTAGAAGATGTAGTAGGAATGGAATGGAGATGTTAAATGATAGGCAAAGGGAATACTATGGTAGGAAATCAATGACTCATTGTATCGCCACTTATCCTTTTGATAGTGCATTTTATCTATCACTAATCAAGCACAATAGGCCAATTGGGATTATGGATTAGAGTGAAAAGCTCAACTATAATGGAATTTCCTAACAAGATTTCAATAAAAAATACATTGCAAGAAGCAAATAGGCTATCTATTTGACTAAAGAATGCATTCTAACAAAGGGAATAGCTTCTAATCAATGAAAGGATCAATTATTGAATCTCATTAGCAATAGGATCAAGGCCCAACAAATGATTGATAAAGGAGAGATCAAGAATCAAGAGAATACCTCTTCACAAGCTTGTACTAGACTTGATGCTTGATTCCACACAAATACAATGCAATAGAAGCTCAAGTGTTGGCGTATCTCCCTTCTTGAATAGCCCCTTCAATGTATCTCAATGCTAAGGAATGAGAGACCAAAGTATTGGATACAAAATCCTCAAATGAGAGTTCCATAATAACTTCATGACCCCAAGATTTCTTCCATGCTATGATTCTTGCCAAAGCTTGAAGTATAACTACTGTGATAGACTCTTTGGTGGAATATTGAAATATTTTGTCAATTATCTTCAAGATTCTATGAAGATTTATGAGCTGTCCTATTGTCGATAGAGCTTGGAAGAAGAATATGGCTGAAGAGAAGAGGGAAAATACTAAATCTTAGCATAAAGACTTGCTATGTGTGGTATAGAGTAATCTTGAGACTATGAATTGAAGAAGTCTTAAGAATCCTTGAGCTTTCAAGAAACTTTAATGGTTTCCCTAATGAATAAGGATTTGAAGAAGAAAAGAGATTCAATCAAGAAGAAATGAGCTCAAGTATGACTCCATTATCTTATCCTTGAGTAATGATGGCCCATTGAAGCAAGTTTGTGGAAAGCTTAAAGCTTAAAGCTTGAAATGGTTTTCTATTGACTTGGAAGCTTTAGGGTCTCACAAGTATGATGGAATGGAAATGGTTTTCTATTGACTTGGAAGTTTTAGGGTCTCACAAGTATGATGGAATGGAAATTATAGTGACAAAGGGCCTTAGTTGACATATAAGCTCGCCATAATGTAGATAGAGAATGTAGATAGAGCATATACGCTCTTCCATCATGAAATCATGGCCAAGCAATAAGTCATATGGTTGTTGAAATTTGCAAAAAATTGGCACAGCTTACATTGGACTTGGTACCCTACGTTTAGCATGAAAAATCAACATGATGGTTATGGTTGGACTTCAAATGGCAAGAGGAACAATGCTAAGAGAAGCTTTGGAGTGATAGATGCATAAAAGAAGAGATAGAAGAGATTTCCTCCATGAAAACTTACAAGAAAGCACAAAGAAGAAGAGAAAAAATGATGTTCTAAAAAATGGAGCTCTCGAGAGAACACCAAGGAAATAGGGATCTTACTGCAAGAAAATCTATATTGTATTCATCAACAAGCATGTTTATCATCCTTTGTGTAACCACAACAGAAAAAGGAACACCAGGCATAATAAATATGCACGCAGCATCAGAGAAAGAATCTCCCACATCTTTACCTTTAACAAAATTGATCACATTCTTCATATTCTTCTTAGAATCTATCAAAGAACCACAAAAACACAAAATAATGCTCCACTTTGAATGGAATTTCATCACATAGTATTCATCTTCAATGTCTTCACATTCTTTTCTCAATCTCTCATATAGATACAATGTTTTTTAGCATAGGAACCACTATCTCTCATACTTGATCTCTCTCACACATACCCTCACTCAATAGTACATTGAAATACCAATCAATAATCCTCAATAACTCTCTCTTGGTCATGGATACCCCTCCCAAGAGGTATGCATAATATGAAGAGTCACCAGAGCCACTATAGTGTCCTTTGAAAGCTCACTACTATCACTGCCACTATAGTTTTCACTTCAACTCTTCTTCAACTACTTCTTTTGCTTCTTGAGATATTTCAAGCTTATATTATTCCTCTTCCAAGATTGAGAAAAATTCCCCAGGCTAAAAATCCATCCATCAGAACACATACAAAAGCAAACAAAATCTTACAAAACATAGTCAAAGGCTCTATAGAACACTACTATAGAGGGTCAACATAAGGCATAAACACCATATAGTTCAAACCAAAACCACTTCAAACCATTCAAAATATTCTCAATCATTTCTCAAAAGACCCATTCAAAATCCCAACCTCACAAATAGAAAGAATTAAGATCAAAACAGACCCCATCAGAACCAAACATACACATTACAGAATTGATCAACACATCATATCTCAACCAAAAACCATCACGAGCTTCTCAAACAAACTCAACCCATCCCAACACATTACAAAACACTTCCAATGTAATAAAAATCAATCAATAAATCCTCAAAATCAACCATTTATCTCACAAACAAAAATCAGCCCAAAAAATAAGTCATTTTAGCCCTCAACATATCCCCATGCTTAAGCAAGGAGTGTCCTCATCACGACCTTAGATAAAGAAAATAAAAGCTCAAAATACTAGCTCATCACTTTATCTTTGTCAGTAAGCATCTGGTAGGCAGCAACCAATCACAACTCCATCCATTCCTTAAAATAACTTGGATCTGAATAAAAACATATGAAAGGAAAATCCATACTAACATGAAGCAATCCTTATTTGACAAAAAACTATTAAAGGGTATGAGAGGTTATTCATTTGTCCACTTGCAAAGATTCATAACCAATCCACCATTAAGCAACATCTTGTCCAATTATCATCATTGTCATCTCCAACTCCCCATGACTAGGATAATACACTCATACCACATAACGCACATCACCACAAAACATAGAATATAACATTCACAATCACAAATACAAAATAGTCTGAATGGAAACTTCCCTCAATAATGAAAGACAACCAGAAGAGATTCCATTAATCATGAAAAAGAAGAAGAAGATACATCTCAAAACTAGTTCGCGCGTTTGCTAGGATGAAGATACTTCTTCTTGAACTGCATACTAAGTTTGAGGCATTCGAGGGTTTTGCTTTCATCCACAAAATGGAGAGGTACATTTTGAAGGAATTACAAGCATAACATCCTTTTCAATGATATAATGAATTTGGTGGAGAAGGCTTGGGCGAAATAATAGAACACATCCATTTGAGCCATTGGGACATCTTCATTAGGATTAATTATCAAATTTGGTATAGACTTCCTTGTGTTCAAATGTGACTGTTGATGCATATAGGATACGTACCAACAAAAATGTGCTGCCAAACGTATGGATGTATCCTCTAACTGAGCCTATGACCAAGCAAAGTGAAGATAATAATTCCAACATGCCAAAGGAGTGCTTAAGACCCTGGAATGAGAGGCCATAAATAAAAATGACAGTCATAAACTAAGCTCGAATGCTTCTTGTAAGTTTCCAAAAAAGAATAACAAAGTTTTGCATCCATTGGAGGAAACTTCAGGGCCACAAAAAGATGAAGAACAACCTTACGAATGCAATCAACATCCATAAACAGGAGATAATAATCATGAACCAAAAGGGGAAGATGTTGAATCATAAGCATAGGAGGTTCAGGAGGTGTCATTCAAACTATTCAGGCAAAAACACGCACAACTAGGAAAACAAAGTAGGGAATTCTTGCAAAAAACCAATACACAAACCACAACTGAGATATTTGACATATTTTGTTCAAACATTCCAAGTGTAGAAGGTAGTGTTGTAGTGACTCATTATCTCCCAAGTGCTTGCTGATAGCCATGCGCAAAGAGGGTAACTCTAACTCGACAAGGAAGACTGCTTCTATGCCATACAACAATTGAAAATGTATCTGTCTTGTAGCTGCCTTACGAGAAGGTCTGTACACGTAGAGGGCCTCTGTAAGTCGATTGTCCCAATCACAATGATGTGAAGCAATCATCCTTATCAGGATAGAGCAAAAGATACGATTGGTAACTTTGACTTAGTAGTTGGCTCTGGGATAGTGGGGTGTGGACTTGCGATGGTATATCTTGTAATTTTGGTCATCTCTTCCATAATCTTGTTTAGAAAGTGAGTGCCTTTGTCTCTTACCAACTCCAAGGGATTACCAAAGTGAGTGATGATATTCTTGTATAGAAACAGGGCCACACTATTACCATCATCTTGTTTGAGAGTTTTGGCTTCACACCACTTTGCCACATAGTCCGTACATACCAAGATATACTGATTGTTCTGATTCCTTTTGGTTGGCAGATCGATTGGGCCTACGAAATCAATGTCCCACTTCTCAAATGTCTTTAGAGGAAGGATGGGTTATAGTGGCATAGCACTAGTTTTGGTAGGCTTTCCCATCCCACTGACAAGTATCACATCGTTTGCAATAATCATAGACATCTTTATGCAGTGAAGGCCATCAATAACTTGTGAATAGGGCCTTTCTAGTTGCTACTTCTCCTACAAAGTATTCGCCACATGGCTTGTCATGACATGCTTTCAACACAATCCCAATCTCATCTCCTACAATGCATCTCTTCAGAACTTCATCTTTGCCTCTCTTGTACAAAGAGCCACCTAGCATAGTGTAGGGGGTTGATTCCAATAGAAGCTTCTTCTTCACTTTGCTAAATATGCCTAGGGGGTAGTGTTGTGTAGCTAGGAGGTTGGCAATGTCTGCATACCATGGAATTACTATTTTGACCAAAAACAAGGAAGCATAAGGGAGGTCTAGATCATCTTTCTCCTCATCTTCAATCTGAGGGATCCACAATAGGTAATCGGTCAATACATGGGAGTGATCAAGCTTAGTAACCGCTTCAAAATCAAACTCTTGGAACAGAATAAGACAGCTCATCATTCTTCCTTTAACATCTATCTTATTCATTAGGAAGGATAATGCCTCATGGTCCATATAAAATTTGAAGTGCATTGACAACAGGTAGTGTCGAAACTTTTCCAAGTCAAACACCATTGTCATGCATTCCAACTCTATCACTGTGTAGTTCCTTTCCCAATCAATGACCTTATGGCTTGCATAGTACATGGGCTGATCTAGCTTTGAGGAGCTTATACCTAACCCTTCAACAGATGCATCACTATACACATGGAATTCCTTCATCCAATCAGGAGGTTGCATGATGGGTGCTTCAATCAAACACTACTTCAAGGTATTGAACGCTTCTTCACAATTAGTATTCCAAGTAAACTTTACATCTTTCCTCAGGAGCTTATTCAAGGGGGATGCCTTTTTTGCAAAATGTGCAATGAACCACCTATAATAGCCCACATAGCCAAGAAATCCCCTCAATTGTTTGAGGTTGGATGGTGTTATTAGAGTTGCAATCTTCTCAATCTTCATGAGGTCTATTGCTATCCCTTGTGCAGAGATAATGTAGCCCAGAAGAACTCCAAAAGAGACTCCAAAGATGCATTTGTCGGGGTTAAGGGAGATCCCATACTCATGGAATCAATCAAAGCACTACTCCAAGTATCAGATACCCCCAATGCTCACGGATTAGGTTGTAAGCACAAATATCATCTAGGTGGTCTACCTCAATGAAATCATGTGGGTGGTTTTGGAATGCGGCCATCATCACCCTTTGAAAGATAGCAGGAGCGTTACAGAGCCCAAATGGCCTCACTCTGTAAGCACAAGTCCCCCATTCTATTATGAAGGTTGTTTGGATTGAACCTCTTTTGCTATTTGGACTTGATTATATCCACTGAATCCATCCAGTAAGAAATAGAGCTCATGTCCTACCACTATGTCTAAGAGTTGGTTTATGAAAGGAATAGGCAAATAATCCTTCTTTGTCTTAGAATTCAGCTTGTGGAAGTCCACACATATTCATAGCTTTCCATTCTTCTTGGATACTACCACGATTGGTGAAACCCATTCATTATTGGCCACTGGATATATAAACTTATCTTCAAGGAGCTTCAACAATTTGGCTTTCACTAGATCTGAGTAATTTGGATTCATGTGCCTCTGTCTTTGCCTCACAGGTTTGGCATTAGGCTATAGGTCGATGTGATGTTGACATGGTGGGGTCGATCCCCTTTAGACACTTATACAATGATGCAAACACATCCAAGTTCTCCTACAATAGTAGGTCATGTAGGATTGATAGTTTCTCTTCTTGAAGAATGATACCCACCTTTAGGTGACGTTCAATGCCATCTATATCCACAAAAGTTAATTGTTTTTTGCCTTCCACTTTGCGGATAAAGGTCCCATGGACTACTTTTGAGTACAGATCCGACTCCTCAAAGGGAGTGGCCTCCTCATCTAATGCTCTGCTGGAAGTGACTTCTTCTTTCCATGGGGACTCGGCTAGCTCTTTGAGATGCTGAAATGTTATTATGGTTGTTTCAGATTTAATGGGAGAGTTAATTGTGTCTTGACTAGAGGACTCATATTTTGAGGATGCATCCAGGAATGTCACATAATAGGAATCATCTGAGTTCTGTTTGGGCAGTCAGAGTGTTTGTTGGCAGGGTACATGATAATCATCATTTCTTAAGAAGGGTAAATTAAGACAACAAGAGCCATTGCTACAAGAAGACTTATTCTGCTCGATCCATTTCTTATAGAGGTTTTGCATATGATGTGATTCATTTACCAGTTTAAAGGGTATTAGAGTCATTCTATCCATCATCATAGGAGCTTTAATTTCTGAAGCCATGTAACAGGGCGAACAATACATCCATACCTCTATCTCATTGTCAGAAGTAATTTTAGAAGTCATTTCTGGTTCAAGCAGCAGATATTCACCCATCAAACAAATACTTTGCTTCTTTTGTTAATCGGCTTACAATGCCTACTATCAAGGACTATGCCTTTGTTTCTTAGAATAGATATGTTTGACAGCTTCTTCATCTATTGTTTGCTAACATACTATGTATATCTTTGTTGGAGGAGTCTGTTAAGACTTTAATAGAGGTGGATCCATTACCCTTTTGTGAGCCATACAAATTTACTACCACCTTGTTGGGTTCTTTGCCTAGGGTCAGGGTTCCTTTGAACCCCAATCTATTTGTACTCTGGCTTCAAAAAGCCATGGTCTTCCAAGGAGTAGAGGGTATGAGGTCCCATAGGAATTTGGTTTTACCACCAGATAGGTCAGCCAATAGTCTTGTCATGCGAGAGTTATCTTCACATATGGGAGAATGCCCAAAGGCCTAATTCTACTCAGATCTGCTAGTCTAATAAGCCACTGTGTAGGCTGCATACCTTGTAGGCCTAGATCCTTCATTGTTACATCCATTATTATTACATCCTTTATTGTAGACCTAATTTTGCTCAGATCCTTCATACCTTGTAGCCTCTCTTTGATAGGATCCACGGGCTTCTCCTATCGGACTATGCTAATTAAAATTAATCTAACAATTAATATTAAGAAACATGGAAATCGAATATAAAATGTTAAACATAGCCATACTATGGAGAAATTATTCCATTGATCCATGACATGATGGAGCCATGGTTGCTACAAGAAATATAAGAGATATCTAACGCTAAAACTAGAGCTAAGCTAAATATACTTAGTAAATTTTCAAATAGGCCAAAAGTGATTACAATGGCATCAAAGGCTCTTTTATACTCCTAAGGGTACGCTCTCAATCACACACTCTATCTAAGTAATAATCTTCCTTGTAATTTAGTAATGGGCCCTGAAATAACTTTGGATATACTTCTCCAAATGAGACAAATGAGGTGTCTAAAGATAGAAGACACTCCATATTATGAATCTAGACCATAAAAACTTAAGTTTGGTTAAGTTAGGCCAATTATTTCCAATGTAGAAATTTATTACATAGAATGTTTTTTTTTTGTCCTTCTGTCAAGAGTCTTCCTAAAAAAGCCATGGAAACTTATCCAAACAAGTGGATGGTTGCCAAGTAGATTATTTCAATGGTAAACCCTTCCATTTGATGAGATATTCATGGTTGTTTGTGAAGAAATTTCTCACACTTGTCATTTATATTTTTGAGTTCATAAATGATTAACACATCCTCATTAATGGGTAGCAACTCCTCAAGCACTTGAATTTCATGTCCAAAATAGTGCTTCAGCTAAGAAAGATGAAAGAAATCATGTATCCAAGTAGTAGAGAATAGTTTAAGTTATAAGCAAGGTCTCCAACCCTTTGAAGCACTTGGTATGGACCATAGAAACAGTGGACTAAATTATTGTGACTTCCTTCGAGTGATGCATAACAAGACATGGGTACTTTTAAAAAGGCCCAATCTCCCACTTGGAACTCCACATGATTTCTCTTATCATCCACATAAGAATTAATTATGCCTTGGGCCTTTTGAATATTTTATTGACATGGTCTCATAAGAGAATCCATGTGCACAAGTTCATCTTTAGCTTCAGGATTGACATTGTCATGAAATAATGTTGAAGGTATTTGCCACTTCTTGATAGAGCATAAATGTGTAGGCTTCTCTCATTTTTATCCAACTTTCGACTCTCATAAGTAATCATTCCATGGCCCTAAACTAAAACTGATTGCCTTGACCACTTGCATTAACAAATATGGTAAACTCGTTGGAAAAGTTTGGACAAACCAAGATAGGTGCTGAAATAACTAAGGATTTTAGCTCATTGAAGCTCCTCTTTGCTATAGTGTCCAAAAGAAGGCTTCTTTTTAAAACCTGCTAGTAAGACGTGTTGCAACATGGGCATACTTTTTAAAATAAACTGGCAGTAGAAAGAAAAGAGTCCAAGAAATCCCTACAATGAAGTAGTGTTGGTTAACGTGGGACAATCCTTTATGCACTACACTTCTAATATCCTACTTATTAACAATATGACCTAAATGCTCCACCTCCTTCGCCATTAAAGTGCACTTTGACTCTTTTGCAAATAATCTATGTTGTCTCAAGAGCTCAAATACTTCTTGGACATGGTGCAAGTGATCCTTCTTGTTTTTGTTATAAATGAAGATATCATTAAAAAATACAAGGATTGTTTTGTAAAGGAAAGGCTGTAGTATTTTATTCATCAAAGCTTGGAAAGTAGCATGAGAATTAGATAATCTAGAAGGCATCACTAAGAAATGGTAGAGACCCCTCTCAGTGCAAAAGTTGTCTTATACACATCCCCTTCCTTCATTCAAATTTGATCATAACCTGAATAAAGATCATACTTGGTGAACATTTTAGCATCTTTGAGTTCATTGAAGAGATGATCTATGTAATGGATGCTATATCAAATCTTTATGGTGCACTTATTGAGAACCCTATAATCAATGCACGTACAGAAGGATCCATCCTTCTTCTTGACTAACATCAATGGTGAAGCAAATGTGCTTGAATGAAACCCATATCCAAAATCTCTTTCACCTACTTTTCCACCTCTTCTCTTTCACACTTGGACAAATTGTAAGGTGGTTTATTGATAGAATTAGTTTCACTAGCCAAGTCAATCAAATAATCCACTTCATGTTTTGGTGGCAAAGAAGAAGGAGGTTGAAAAACAACTTTATACTCTTCCAATAGCTTAGGTAAGGTTTCATTTCTTTGGAAGAGCTAGAAGACTGTTCTTCATCCACTTTGGACAATAGAAGTGCAAAGATACGTGACTTAGCTTTGATCTCCTTCCAAATATTATTTAGGGTAATTAGCTCCAGGGTTTTATTTTCAATACCATGCAATACTACTTACTATCCTTTCCACATGAACTCCATCTATTTCTTCTCTAGGTCCATTGACAACTTTCCAAAGCATCTAAGCCAATCATATCTAAGTATTATATCAATAGCACCCATTTCCAAAGCAATGAGATTAATGTGAGTGATACATGCTGAGGATAAAACAATAAGATTATGTGGACAAACTCTATGGTTGATCTCATGAGCACCCCTTCAAGGGATTTAGTATTCACAAAACTATGATCACTCCTAGTATCTATGAGGATATGAGTAAATTTCCCATTAATGAAACCCTTGAGTTGAAGTGTATTGTCTCCCTTAGAACTAGTCCATACATCATGAGAGATGGAACACAAACTTGGAGAAGAATGATCACATCCATGTAGTAACCACAAATGGGAATCCATCCATAGGATCATAATGCTCATCATAGCTATCCTCGTCATTTCCACCCACTTCTTCATAAATTGTTCCATCATCATTTTGCATGACAGTAGCATGTGGCTCATCTTTTGAATCATCTTCAATGATCATACTCACTCTTGCATTCTTCGCCTTATACTTAGATTTATGATCAGTTGTCCACTTTTCTCCACATTTGAAACATAATAATTTAGCAAACATGTCCTTTAGTCTATCATTTATAATATGTTTCCCTGAGGTATTTTTGAGTGAAGCTTTGGCACTACAAATCAATTCTCTTTTGATCAACTTTCCCATCAGCAATTGATTTGAAATTTTGGCTTTGTGTTGTATGCTGTAGGAAATGTAGAAATCTTGTTGTTGTAGTATTTAGTGGCTTTCCATCAATTCTAGTTCCATCTCTTGGTTGTCCAAATGATTGCACACCTCTTGTAGGTTGATAAAAAAGATACCCCCTAATTTAGGCTAAACACTCCTATATTTCTAGCTATATCTTTCTACATATTGAATGGCATCATGTAGAAAGGTAGGCTTCATAGCTCCAATTTCAGAGGGTAGGGCTAGATCAAGACCAAATATATGTTTACTTAGCTTTGCTAAATCTAAAATTCCATGTATATACATTGATAAGTTGAGGAATTGGTTGGCATACTCTGTAAAAACTTATGGCCCCTTTGTTGTAAAGAGTTCCAATGCCTTTCCAACTTCTCCTTTTCCAATGATGAGATGAAAACTTCAATCATGGCTCTTTTCAATGCTTCTGAAGTGAAAAATACTTGCCCCAAATTATTGATTTTCTTTGATTGGACCAAAGAATACTAGTAGGCATATGAAAACTTGATGAATGCTCTCACTAGTACACCAATTTTATGTACCCCATACCAGTTAGTAACCTTCCATGTGCATAGTGATGTATCCAAGTTTGCTATGGGAGCAGTGTTATGCCAGGCTCTGGAGAGTATAATATGGATTTCCTTGTGAGTTTCACAAGTAGGCAATCCCCTAATGCAGAAATGAACTGTTCTACAACAAAGAGAGAAAAGGTTGGAAATTGTGTTTGTGGTTAAGAAATTTAGACATTATCTTCTAGCAACTCCATTCACCTTCTATGTAGATCACTAGGCATTGCTATATGTTGTTAACAAACCATGTGCAATGCAAAAAATACCAAAAGTCTATGGCTTTTGCTAGAATTTGATTTTTCACTAGTGTTTTGCAAGGGCAAACAACACTATATGGTAGAACATATGTCTTGAATAACTACTAGTGTTTGATTTTTCACTAGTGTTTTGCAAGGGAAAACAACACTATATGGTAGACCATATGTCTTGAATAACTACTAGGGATCCAATGGAAAATGGAATCATGAACAACTTGCCTGACGCTCATCTATCTAATATCTCTAGTGAAGAAGAGTTGTATAAAGTAGGCCTTACACCTTATGGGCAGACAACATAGTCCAGATTCTTGAAAAAGGAATCTCAAACCATCCAATTGCAAAGTCTCAACTTAGATGACTCATTCTCAAGTTCAACCATATCATTCAATTAGTTAACTTTATCAATTAGAACAAGGTGGACTATTGAGAAGATGCATCTATGAAAATGAAATCCTTGGTGTGTTCATGGAAGCACACTGGGGAATCATAGGAGGACATTTCAAAGGAAGCACAATTGCAAGGAAAGTTCTTCAATCTCAATTGTGGAGGCCCACGCTCTTCCACAATGTAGCTAAGTTTGTCAAACATTTCAACTAGTGCTAGCATACAACAATGCCTATTCGGAAGAAAATGGAGCTAACACCAGTAATAGTGCACCAACCATTTGAGAAATGGGGTATTGACTTCATTGGTCCAATCAGTCCCACAGCCTAGTACTCTCAATCCAAATACATAGTTGTGGCTATTGACTATCTCACAAAGTGGGCTAATGCACAAGCAACTAGAAAAAATAATGCTAGAATAACAACAAAGTCTCTTTGGGAGCACTCCAGATTTGATTGCCCCATTGAAGTTCTAAGTGACTAAGGAACCCACTTCATAAACAAAGTCATCACTCATTTACTATATACCTTCCTAGTAATCCACCAAAAATCATCACCATACTATGCACAAGCTAATGGTCAAGTGAGAGTGATGAAAAACCCGTAGTTAATGTACTGACAAAGATAGCCTCAGCCCTGTAGTGAGATTGGGGTAACAAATTGATGGTGGCCTTGTGGGAATATCATACGGCCTACAAAATAGCCACAAGGTAGAATCCCTTCAAGCATATTTATGGAACAAAAGCAATCCTAGTAATTGAATTTTTGTCCGCATTGCCATTCAAGAACACTAGCAAGGAAAGGAAGCCTAGACCAACCACCTAGTGGAATTAGAATGTCTCTCGAAAACATAATTGATTGCCACACATGCATTGATCTACAAATAAGCACAATGAAAGACCAGGTTTGACAAACACGTCAAACAAAGGGATTTCAAAAAGAGTGACCTTGTATTGCTCTACTCCATCTCAAGTCACAAATAGAAGATAAAATTTAGAGGTCTTGGGCCTTTGCACATATGCTAGATCAATAGAACAAGCAATGTGGAGTTGGAAACATTAGAGGGTGAGGGGATCAAGTTCTTCAATGGAAGCCAAATTAAGAATTGTTACCCACTTTCTCACTCGTTACATGAGCCTCCTATTTTACTACCACCCATTGCTATGTGTGTTGTTGCCATTCAGAGATCGATTCCAAAGATGAGGATCCAATACCACCCACCTATCTAAGGCTAAAAATCATAGCAAAGGAAGGACCACATCATTGATGCCCTAATTGATGAAGGAGCATATCACAATATTCTCACCTACCAACATTGGATAGAAATAAGATAATCTAACTAATAATCCCAACAATAGCTAAAGTAAATCCATACAAGGGTGCACTCTATTTCTTACCAGGGAAATGCAAGGTAATGGTGACCATCAAGACTGAAAGCATTCTAGGGATATTTTATGTACTTCCAAATGTTAAGAGGATTAGGAAAGAAACAATGTTAAGAAGAACATTGAAACATCAAACACAATGTAATGTCAATTATGATGCCCAAAATATCCATCTTACCCTAACAAATGTGAGAATAATCACAACTTTTAGCAAGGGTAAGCCAACTTTTGTGAAGCTAGCAATGCCATCAATGTCCTCACCATGTAACAACTCTAGCGGAGGGGTGTAAAATTCTACTAAGTAAAATAGAAAAAGCACATAAGAACAAACATGAACTACTGAGTAAGGTAGGCAAGACTAAACCCAACACAAAACAATGGGTCCCCAAGAACAAATCCAAGTCTATAAAACTCAACCTACTACAAAGCCCATACCTAGACCCACTTACCACAAACCAAGGGCTAGAAGCTAGAATTATAGAAAATGAATGAATGCTAAGTTGCAATGGGTTCCCAAATCCTATTGCATGCACGAGTACTATATGAAGGTAATAGGTGGATCTGACTACCAAATAATTTCAGAGTATCTAATTTTGGAACAACCGAAACCATGACCTCGATGGTGATTGGGGGACTGACTACATCACTACCACTACCCAAACAAAAGAACAACAATTATATTCAAAATGAAACAAAATATGAACCTTCCAATGTTCTCAACCATGTGCTTCCCTCTAATAGAACAAAGGTGCAACAATGACTTCAACACTACATTTGGGTGACCCAAAGTCCAAACCACAGCAAAGCACCTTCACCACAACCAACCCGGAAAGAGAATTAGAAGCCCCATCAACCACTGCCATTTATTACTACTTACCTAAAATGATAATAAATGGAGCCCAAGCAAATGAAGACTACAAATCTTAGCAACACACTCCATTGAGAACAACAAAAGAACACCAATAAGCTAGTCTTGAGTGCTAGTGCATTTAAGTCCTTGCCAACTCCACTTACAAATGGCTCTCGAAGCTAGCATTCACCTAAAGTACAACCATCAACTAGCACCAGTGATCATGACACCTCCATGAACATGACCAATCCTAAGTAAGAAGAATGACCTATTTGAGCAAATCCTCACTCAAGATTAGGTGATAGTAATTAGTGGTATGTTTTATGAAACCCAAAATCACCTCCAGGATTGTAGCCTTCATAGCACAAACCATCCATAATAGAACTCACTTTGGACATGGCTACTAACACAGGCTAAAGCATTGTCAATAGCATTCGATGCCTTGATAACACTTTTGCCCTGTATGCTCACAATTATGAACACTTGGACTAGGCCTTCTGAATGAAGATACTACCACAACTATAAAGACCCTTCCATGATCATGGGAGGATTTTGAATTTTCACTAAACACCCTACCATCTTAGAAGAACTAATAGATACTTGGGCAACTAGGGAACAAGCTCTCAAAGGGCATTTGATCAGCTCCTTTAAATGCAATGGCATAGAGAGCACACATGAAGACCTAGATGAATTAGATCACTTAGCCAAGTCCAAGTCCCCCTTTTTGCAAAAGTGGTTCTCCCAATAGGCGCAATGGAAACCAAGTAATCGCTCTTACTTGGAATTGATCGTTAGAAGATCACATTATGTTACACCCTACTTGGAATACCTTTTAAGTGAGGAGGAGCTACAAGTTGCCAGTCACATAAGTTTAGGGGATCTCTCATCAATGTCCTCATCTACAATACACACATGGGCATCAAACTCTATGACATGGACTATTATGCATCAATGGAAATACAACCCTCCTTTTATGATTGGCTATTGCAGGAAGGCCCACCAATCACCACTTAGGTACAACCATCGTGTACATAATTACTCTTGATCTAGGCATTATGCATTCATGCTGTCTCCATTTAATTTTTTATTTCACCGAGAAAAAAGAGAGAGCAAATAGAACACTTGCACCATGGAAGATCTCCCTGCCAAAACCTAACCTTTTGCAACACTAGGAGGCATTGCACATCTTTTTGAAAGAGGAGGGGAGGGGGCAATGAGGAATGAAAAAATGTCAAGAATGGAAAAGTGTCAAAATTTTCAAGATTCCATGCATCAAATGAGTAAAAACTTTTCAAAAATTTGTGCATTGAACACACTTGCATCTTAACTAAAGTACTCAAAGGATGCAAAATTTTTTATTATCGATTTCTATTTATGGATACTCTAGGAGAATGGCCAAAATTAGTGTGACAAGGTCGTCCATGAGAGACTAGGCAAGCCCCAAATAACCTTCACAAAGGACAAATAGACCATGTACAACTCGGATGTTTGGAGAAATAGGAACATAAGATACATACAAATTTAGAACCTAAGTAGTACCAAGAGAATCATAAGCCAAGGAGTTAGTGAAGCTGTGCACACTTGAGAAGTGTACCTAGAAATTTGAAGGAAAAGTGAACCATCCTAGGTGTAGGAATTCTTGAACAACTATAACCACATCAAAAAATTTGCCACAATCACAATTAATATAAGTGAAGGCCTACAGCCTATAAAGCTACCCTTATGTGTAGACATAGTGCAAAAAGATCTTGACTTACAGAGCGCTTGGAGAAGGTTCCCAATCAAAAAATGGATGTGAGCACAAGGTTTAAATTGTCCAAATAGAAATGGGCAATGATGGAGTCAAAATTGAAGTAATTCCTAACCCAGGGTTGAAAATGCAAGCAAAGCTAATGCACATACTATTCTCCAATACCTAGCACAACTCTACCACGAACAAGATCCATGTGCAATTGCTTGAAGGCATTGTGACTTGAAACATCAAGAAGCTGGATCTCAATGCCTATACTAGGAACACAATACATATTGCAACCAAAGCCCTAGGAGTCAACAATCAAAACCTAGAAGACTCTGATGATGTGATAGCAAGAAGGAAGAAACCAACAAGACAAAAAGCATCAAGAGAGGTAGCACTAGTGGGTTTTGGAAGGAGTGCTCACAATCATCATCGACAAATCCCTTAAGGATCATAACATAGTGAGGAAAATCATAACATGCGCTAATAAGGGAGCACCAATGGCATTATATAAAAGGTGACTCAAAAGCAACGAAGATAGTTGTTTTAGATAAGGAGTCACTTGATGTAGGCATGGAGGAGGATGAAGAAGCACAAACACAAAACAAGGTTGTGTTGGCAAGGAAACAATATGAAGAAACCCAAAGGAGGCTAGCCACCCACAAGGAGTGTTTGGAGCCCCAAGAGAGACACGAAGAAAACGGGCTTTCTACTACAAGAAAATCTATCTTGCACTATGAACAATCATCTTTTTCATATTTGATATGATCTCAACAAAGAAAAGAACACCATGAACAAGAAATCTTCATGCAACTTCATAAAAACAATTCTCCCACTGCTTTAACTTTAATAAAATCCATCATACTCTTCATATTCTTCATAGAATTCATTGACAGACATCGAAAACACAAGATAATGTTTGAATGGAGCCTAACAGAACATCATAGAGCCTCATATCTCTACTGAAAAACATCATAAGCTTATCAAAACCATTCCACCCTATCCAAAACACTCTCAAATCACTTCTAAACCAATCAATCATCATATAAAACCATCCATTTAGCCCACAAAAACAACAAAAATCAACCAAAAAACACGTGTCATTTCAACATTCATTATATCCCCATACTTAATAAGGGAGCGTCCTCACAACCTAAGAAAAAGAGAATACAAGTTCATCAAAGAGCTCAGCTTGATCTTCTTTAGCATATTCCATAAACCATCCAACTAGGACCCCAACTTATTACCTATATCTAATAAAGAGTACAATGAAATGAAAGCCCTTTATCCATTAACACATCTTATGAACAACAAAAAATCATGACAAACTTATAAAGGATATAAGAGGTTTCTTCTATCCATCAATCAAATAAAATCACAAACCACCATCCCATCAGCTTCTCAAATAGGTCCATCCTCATCTTCAACTCCATGTAAGAAGGATAATGCACCACACATACATAACAGAACATACACAAAACTCATACAGACATAATACCAGGTAGTCTGAATGACACATGTCCCCAAAAAATGGAGAGTAAAGAAAAAGTTTTTCCATTAAGAAAAGATGATACAACCAAGAAAAGGCTTCACTTTGAAGTAGGACAAATATTTTTCTTTTTAAACTGCATGCTAAGCTTGAGGCACTCCAGAGCTTTACTCTCATCTACAAAATACTAAGGCACATTCTGGAGGAACTGTAAAGAACACATCCTTTTCAACAAGATAATGAACCTGATAGGGAAAACTTGTGCAAAGTAATATATGACATCCATTTGAGCGACAATCACGTCCACATTTGGATTTATTATTAACTTTGGGATACTCTTCCAAGTATTCAGATGAGACTGCTAATGCATAAAAGCAAGATACCAACAAAAGTGAGCAACAAGGCATACAAAGGTATCCTCAAAATGAACATGCACTCGAGCAAAATGAAGATAAGAAGTCAACAAACATGTAGCAAATGTCTCCCAAAACCCTTGAATAAAAAGCCAACAGTTAAACACAGTTCATGTCAAAGAATCGTGCAACATTCATTGCCTTCGACGAAGAATGTCATTGTCATATCTAGGTGTATCCAGCACTAATTGGGGAGGAAGGTTAATATAATCAAATGGAGATGGTAATGGAATAAGAGGGGAACATTGCAAAGGTGGATAAGACAAATCATAAAAGGAAGGCAAGTGAAGGGATAAGGAAGATGGAAAAGACAGAGAATTCATAAAAAACGTTTGAAAGGATTTCACTGAGAAAATAGAAGGAATATGAGGAACTATAAGAGAAGCCTCAGAAGGGGTAGGAGACGATGTAGGATCATCAATAAAAGGATAGATAGTAAAAATAGGAATATGAGGGTATCAAGAAGGAGTGAAGGATAAAAGAGGAATAGTATTAGAGCTAGAAGAAAGAAGGGAAACATACAGTAGCAGCCTACCAGAAGAGGAGTTGTCAACCTTGTACAACTTGTTGAAAGAGAATTTGGACGTGTTTGCGTGGTCCTACAAAGATCTAAAGGGGATTGATCCCACAATATGTCAGCATCATATTGATTTGGAGCTTGATGCCAAGCCAGTACGGCAACGACAGAGGCGAATGAACTCGAATTATTCCACATTGGTAAAAGCAGAGCTGCTGAAGCTTCTGGAAGCCGAGTTCATCTATCCAGTGGCAAATAGTGAATGGGTTTTACCCATCATGGTTGTACCCAAGAAGAATGGCAAGCTTCATATATGTGTGGATTTCCACAAGTTGAACTCCAAGACCAAGAAGGATCACTTTCCTATCCCTTTCACAGACCAATTGTTGGACACAGTGGCAGGACATGAGCTTTATTCCCTTCTGGATGGATTTAGCGGGTATAACCAAGTGCAGATAACAGAAGAAGACCAATCCAAAACAACCTTCACCACAGAATGGGGGACCTACGCTTACCACGTGATGCCGTTTGGGCTCTACAATGCCCCTGCTACCTTCCAACGAGTCATGATGGCCGCATTCCAAAATCATTTGCACGACTTTATTGAGGTATATTTGGATGACTTCTGTGTCTATAGTTTGATCCGTGAACATTGGGGACACCTGGAACAATGTTTTGACCGATGCCGGGAGTATGGGATTTCCCTCAACCCCGACAAATGCATCTTTGGGGTCTCTTCTGGAGTTCTGTTGGGCCACATTGTCGCTGCACAAGGGATATCAACAGACCCTGCAAAGATCGAAGGGATTGCAGCTCTGACAGCACCCACCAACCTCAAACAGTTGAGGGGATTCCTAGGCCATGTGGGTTACTACAAAAGGTTCATAGCTCATTTTGCAACAAAGGCAACCTCCTTGCACAAGCTTCTAAGGAAAGATGCAGAGTTTATTTGGATGGAAGAATGTGACAAAGCCTTCAACACTCTGAAGTAGTGTCTGATTGAGGCACCCATTCTGCAACCTCTTGATTGGACGAAGGAGTTTCATGTACACACTGATGCATCCATTGAAGGCTTAGGCGCAATTCTATGCTAGAAGGGCTCCTCCAAATTAGATCAACCCATCTATTACGCAAGCCGAAAAGTCACTGATAGGGAATGGAACTACACAGTGACTGAGCTGGAGTGCTTGGCAATGGTGTTTGCCCTAGAGAAGTTTCGCCACTACCTCCTATCTACCCACTTTAAATTTTATGTGGATCATGAGGCCTTGCCCTTCCTGATGAACAAAGCAGATGTGAAAGGACGAATGATGAGATGGCTCCTTCTATTTCAGGAGTTTGACTTTGAGGTAATTACCAAACTTGGTCGTTCCCATGTTCTAGCTGATCATCTGTCGCATATCCCACAGACTGCAAACGAGGAGCAGGATGATCCGGACCTCCCTGATGCTTCCCTATTCCTAGTAGAAACTGTAACCCCCGGTATGCAGACATTGCCAATCTGCTAGCAACCCAACAGTACCCTCCTGGTATTTCTAGTCGGGAAAGGAAGAAGCTTATGTTAGAATCAGCCCCCTACACCCTGTTAGGCGGTGCACTGTACAAGAAAGACAAAGATGAAGTGCTTAGAAGATGTGTTGCAGGAGATGAGATTGGGATTGTTTTGAAGGCTTGCCATGACGAGCCGTGTGGAGGCCACTTTGTAGGAGAAGCCACAGCCAGGAAGGCTCTGTTAGCAGGATACTAGTGGCCGACCATCCACAAGGATGCTTATGATTACTATAAAAGATGTGATGCTTGTCAGAGAATGGGGAAACCGACCAAGACCAGTGCCATGCCACTGCAACCTATCCTTCCTTTGAAGCCGTTTGAGAAGTGGGGCATCGACTTCGTAGGCCCAATCGATCCTCCCACTCGAAGGAAACAGAACAGATACATCCTGGTATGTACGGATTATGTCACAAAGTGGTGTGAGGCTAAAGCCCTAAAGCGGGACGATGGTAACAGCGTGGCCCTGTTCATGTACGAGAATATCATCACCCGTTTTGGCAGTCCCTTAGAGCTGGTAAGTGACAGAGGCACTCATTTCATTAATAAAGTTATGGAAGAGTTGACAGATCTGTATAAGATCTGCCATCGCAAGTCCACTCCTTATTACCCCAGAGACAACGGCTAAGTCGAAGTCACAAATTGCATCCTCTGCTCGATTCTGACAAGAACAATTGCCGCACATCATCGTGATTGGGATGATCGACTTACAGAGGCCCTTTAGGCGTACAGAACCTCCCATAAAGCAGCAACAGGACAAACACCCTTCCAGCTGGTGTATGGTATAGAAGCTATTTTCCCCGTTGAACTGGAATTGCCCTCTTTGCGAGTGTCTATCAAAGAGCGTTTGGGGGATGATGATTCACTGCAACACCGTCTCCTGCACTTGGAATGTTTGGATGAAACTCGCAGGATGGCTCTACAGTGCATGGAAGCCACGCAAGCTCGACGTAAGGCTTACCATGACAGCTTCATCAAGCACAAGGAGTTCAGAGAAGGTGATTTGGTCCTAGCCTATGATTCACGATTTGGCAAGTTTCCTGGCAAGCTCCAACAGCGGTGGATGGCCCCATATAAGGTACTTGCTGTCAACCCTAATGGCTCTGTCCAAGTGCAGACCGTTGATGCCTCTGATGATCCCTTCCTGATCAATGGATATCGCCTGAAGAAGTACTTCCCTCCTTGGGGATCTTGACAATCACGGTCACCTGATCCTTTCCCCCGTTGGCGTGGCACTGTAACTCTTATGATTCTACTTCTGATAGTAGCTGTTCTTGAGCCACTCCTGATGAGGTGGACACAACCCTCTGTCCCCTTAGCCCCACCTTCCAGCCCTGATCTCTTATCCTCTATTTTCCACCAGCGGCAGTGGTGAGGTGGGTTCTGACAAATGGTATTTCCACTATTCCCTTGCTTAATTCGAAACAAAAGAAGAATATATATATATATATATACATATACATATATACATATCGGTCATGGGAGAAAAGGACTTCGGTCCCTGTCATGCTGACCTATTCTTCGAGAAAAGGTGGAGACACCCTCGGGAATAGGAGAAAAAAAAACAACAACAAAACAAGAAAAACAAATATGTTATGGGAGAAAATGAAGCAATTCCCTGTCATAGCAGGCCTTGTTCTAAGAAACGATGTTTAACACCCTTGGGCGGGAAGCTAGCTGTGGAAAAGGTGGCAACACCCAGCAGTCCAGAAAGTGGATTCATCAGTTGACATCCTCAGGATCCAGTTCTGAACCTGCCTCCCTTGGTACGCTGTGTCTTGGGTCTTTCTGTAGAGTGTCTAACTGTCCTCTAGCAGATGACATGTCCTATGTAACACAACGTTCGATTTGATGGCTACCTCCCTGGGTATGCCTCTTCAACAACTGACGACGTGATCTTCATCGACAACCCCTTGAGTGACGTGAGCTTTCATCCTAACCGGATGGGGTTGTGAGTATGGGTTGCCCTCTGTAACTATCAACAGAAAGTGAGACAGAGGGTGGGCCAAGAGATCAGTCTTTTTCCCTTCAAATCAAATGAGAGGTGAGAAGTGTGAATGAAGTGTTGCACGAACGGGATGGGCCTCTCAATGCACAAAGCACAATTTGTTTCCGTGCACTGCACCATAAGGCTCCCTGGCCTTCCTTCTCGCACCGTATGCCGGCACAGGGCGGATGCATAGTTGCACCATCAAATGCGCATGAGGCATACAACCTTTGCACAAGTAACTGTGAGGATTACATCAATGGGTTTCAGGACATGGTTGCCCTCCTGTATCTATCAACAGAGCGTGAGACAGAGGGTGGGCTGAGTGTGACTGGTGTTTCTTCAATCAATTACCGAGAGGTGAGATTGAGGGACGTTACGACACTTGGAGTCAGGTACATTCCCGTTTCCCTATGCACCCACGGGGTGGGTCTCTACCGTCATCACAGGACACACCACCCTGTTCTGTATACTGCACTGTAAGGCTCCCTTGCCTTCCTCCTTGCACTTATGCCAGACGGGTTGGACGCACTAATGCACCATCAACTGTGCACCCTGGTATACTCCCTCTGTACCATTCCCTTGTCGATTCCTAAACCGGGTATGAGATATGGGTTTCAATCATTATTTCTCGAGTGATATTAGTAATGGGGCGAGTGACTGTTCTCTCATCCCATCTGAGTGCTGTAAGCTGAGTGACTCTCCTTCGTCAGTGACACCGACTCGACGAGATTCATCCATCAGCTACCTCCCTAGGTGCTGCCGCGTGGTCCCTGCCATGACGGCCGTGTGCTGGAGCAAACCTTGGTACCTCCTATAGTCGACAACGACAGTGGACGTGCCATCGACAGTCAACCTTGATTCTCGACAACATGGGCCAAGTTTTTCTAACCCTACACCCTGTTTCTCAGTGACGGTCATGTTTTAAGTATGGGGACGTTAGCGGTTGGTCTGTTGTGTGGTATTAGGTCCCTTTTGCTCGGTTAACCCTATCCGTTAAGGTCTTAAGTGTGGGGACGCGTCCCTGTGCGTCTACATTTCATACCCCTCTGCATATGCCTCAACCTGCTAATGCCTCTATGCTATGCCTTGCTTTTACCCTGCTGGGGTCCCTTCCCCGCCCATCCGTCCATTTTTCACCCACCCGCGGGACTGTTCCCTTGCAGTTTTCCTTCATTCCCTGATTTTGTTGTCCTGTCAGGTGCACGTATCCTACATTCACCAAAATCCACATCCAACCTTATAGCCCTGTTCATCCCTTTGAATGACCATTTTTCCTTTTTACCCACCCCTGTTCCGGTGCACGGTTCTCGAGTTATTAATTTTTGAAGCATTTTGCGCACATTAGTCGGTTTTCCATGTGAACGCATTTTTCTTGCTTCGGAACCGTGATCTGACATCATAGCCCTGACAACAACTTTTCCCCTGATATTTTTTCTTTTTACTCTGTGTCCTTCTGATGCACGGTTTGTCCAATATTAATTTTTGCGGTTTCTCGAGACTTTTTCGTGCATCTTTTTGACATTTTTTCATGTGAACCTGCCCTGTTTGCATCGGAATTCCAATTTGATTTGACAGCCGTGTCCACCATGCCTTCCCCCACCTTTTTCCTTTTTCCTCCACCCTCTTTCAGCTTTTGGATTTTTAATTATTAATTTTTAAATGTATTTTTGGGTGTATTTTTTGTGTTTTTCGCATGTGAACCCCTCCTACTTCTGCCGAAACTACGTTCTAACATGACAACACTGTGCCGCCCTTCTTGCGGCCATTTTTCCTTTTTACTGCATGGCATTCCGACAAGCGGTTCGTCCAATATTAATTTCCGATTCCATTTTCAGGTCTGTTTTTTGGATTTTTCCCATGTGAATGCGTCTTATCTCAGTCAAAACCCTATTTTGACATGATATGATTGTCGGGCACGTCTTTCTGCACATTTTTCCTTCTTCCTGCACCTCGTTCCGATGCACGGATCTTCCGCTATTAATTTTCATTTGCGTTTTCGGGGCCGTTTTTTGCGTTTTTTGCATGTGAACGCCCTTTACCCCCCCCGGAACCCCCGTTGCACATTTCCTCTGTCTTCCCCCTACCGTTCAGCACAATTTTTGTTTTTACGTCATTTCGTTTCGATGCCTGGATTGGGAGATATTAATTTTTCTGTATTTTTACGTGTTTCGCGCGACTCATCCCGCACGTGACCGCGCTCGTTTTCGATTTCACGTGTCTCCACGCGCCCCGGTCGCATCCGCGTGCCCCATACCGACATCTCGGCGCTATTTTGATCCCGTCACGGTAAATTTTTTACCCCGCCCCGCGCATGCGCGCGGGACAGGGGCACGCCTTTCTTTTATTTTAATTTAATTATTTTAATTACTCATTTTAATTCACCCTCCCCCGCACCCCACGGGCACCCTTTCACCCCCCCCCCCCCCCCCCCCCCCCCCCACCCCCCATGGGCACCCCACGGGCACCCTTTCACCCCCCCACCCCCCGAGCACCCTCCCCTATTCCCCCCACCCCCACCTTTCCCTCTCCCCGACCCCTTCCCCCCAACCACCTCCATCTCCCTCTCCCCCCTGCGTGCCCATCTCCCTCCTCTTCTCCATCTCCACCTCCCTCTCCCTTCGTTCCCCCTCCCTCTCTCTTTCCCTCTTCCTCCTCTTCTCCTCCCTCCCTCCTCTCCCACCGCCTGTTCGTGGTCGCACCCGCCCTCTTCACGCCGTCGCCCGTACGCTGCCCCTGGTGCTGCCGCCGAAGCCCTCCACCCCTGGGTGCCACCTCCCGCCATGCCCTGTCGCTGCCACGTGGCACGTGCCTATGCCCCTGCCCCGCCTCGCCCGGCCTCGCCCCTGGCTGCTGCGGCGCCGCCCCTGCCCGCCACCTGGTCCCTCTTCCACCTCCTGGCCCTGCACCCTCATTCCCCCCCCCCAGTCCCATCACCCACTCCCACCCCCCCATAAGCCCCCAATCCCACCCCACCACCCCCACACAAAGCCACCCCCCCATAAGCCCCTGTTTCCTCCCCAGTCACACCAACCCACACCCAACCCCTCACAGGCCCCCGTTCCCCCCTTCTCACCCTCTCACGCCCCGTACCCCCCCATCGAGACCTCCCAACCGAACCCCCGCCGACACAAACAAAACCCCGCAGAAACACGCAGCCACCATTCTCAGCCCCCTATCACCTGCAAAGGTGTGTGTGCGCGTATGGTTGTTCATGTGCGGGTGTCCGTTAGCGACTGTTCACACGCGGGGACGCGCGTTAGCTGGTCCGTGAGGTGGTGTGCACCAGCCGGCAATTCACACGCAGTTGACACGCAGTCCATTCCTGGGTATATTCCCGGATTTTTAATTTCCAAAACCCGAAAACCCTCAAAATACATTGAAAAATTACAAAAAAAATCATTAAAAATCAATTAAAATTCAAAAAAATCTTTAAAAAATCATAATATTTTTGCAATAAATTGCAATATTTTTCTAAACTGAAAATTTCAGAAAAAAAATTGAAACATTTTAAAAGTTAAAATTCTCTTAAAAATACACACAAAATGAGAAAAAATTCATTAAAAATGGTAAAAATACCAATTTAATTGTAAAAAAAATCTTGAAAATTTTATCAACTTTTTTGCTTATTTTTGGAATATTTTCTAAGATGAAAATGCTATGTCATTTTATTCCATTATTCTTTATGGTAAAAATACTTCATTAAATGCTAAATTCATGAAAAATCCTCTTTAATTCCAAACACAAACTGAAAAATCTAGAAAAAAATCCAGATACCTTGGTTCTTTTTGGATTGCTGACCTACATTTTGGGATTGAGAAATGCGCATTCATTGCATACACATACACCCACTTTCAGGTATTTTTTCTTTTATATTTTATATTTTTTATTTTTTCTGTTACCCCAAAATCCACGTTTAATTTTTAACATGAATCCTAAACACCACCATGGCACGCGCACTCGCTCTAAACACAGCTTTTTCTAATTAAAATCAACCCGCCGTTCACTTAGCACGCGCTGTGTGCTTAAGAGGCACTTTAATATTTTTAATAAAAATGAACCAGCCATCACAAGAGCACGCACTGGAAAAAAAACGCTCCACATCACCTTAATTTTTAATAAATGAATTTGCATTTATAGACCAAGTCTGGGTATCGAAGTCCGGGATTCGGATTAATGCACTGCTCCAACCTAATAATTTGTAATTAAAATTTTAAGAAGGAACCGCCGTTTTCTTGTTAAGATTTATCACTTAATAAAAATTTACCCATTTCTTAGTAATTGATAAAATGAACCTTTCATTAAATTAATTCCCCCTCACTACACTTATTTCCCCTTTTTAATGAACTCGTTTCGTGGGATGGGTACGTGAAGTCTTCGGACTTGTCTCCATGGTCAAACCTGATTATCCAAGTTGTGGTCATGATATGTGTGGATTGTTGTTATGTTTTGGTTCAGTTTCTTTGTTACGGTTAAGGGTACGGTGTGTAGTTTTTTTTTTTTAATTGCCTGATACAGGGATTTGGGTGTTTGCATGTTGCATAGCATGAAGCTTTCGGTCGCATATGTGTAGAGGTCATGTCAAATTTTTTCTAGGCTATGGTTTGCTTGGGAATAGTTGGTCGAGTCACGTTTTACCATCTTGGTTGATATCTTATCCTTGGTTTTTGTCTGTTGCTTTGCAGGTATTCTCTTTGTTTGTCTGTGTTTGTGGTGTGTGTGTGTAACCATCTGAATGGTGCCCTCTCGTACTCCTCCCCCAATTCAGTATGGTCCTTTCGTTGTACATGATTATTCTTTGTTACTGAATTCGGATGTTGTCGCTAAAGCGGGCTTGTCCAAGTTCGTGAGCCTTTCTTTCCCACTGGTTCCAGATGATCCTACCATTTTTAACGAGTTTTTAACCTCTTACAGTAAGAGGTCTGGTCCAGTCTGTGGCACTACTGTTCTTCTGACACCGAAGAGTCTAGGCAAGGCTCTTGGTCTGCCATATCGTGGGGAGTCTGTCCCTGCTGCTAGACAGTTGTTCACCAATGACGATATTTTGAAGTTGTTGCAGAAGCAGACTCAAGATGTTCTTGATCCGAAGAAGGTCATTACCACGTCAGGAGTGGGTGTCTCCATGATTTCCAATCCCCTATGGAAACAGCTATGCCAATTCCTTCAAGACAGGTTCATGCTTGCAAAATCCCCATCTCATTATATTTCCAAGGAGTTGTTTACAGCTTCACGAATGATTTTGAAAGGCATAACTATTGATTGGAGTACCTACCTCCTCTCCAAGATGGATCACCACTTTATCCGAGCTACTCAAGGAAATGTGACTAATGTTACATTTGGGTCCTTCCTCTATGTTTTCTTGCTACATGTTGCCCCTGCAAAGGAAGTTCCTTTACCTCCAGTTGATCCTCCAGAAGTTCCTCCTCCGCCTCATAATGAAGATGAAGATGTGATAATTGAGGATGATGATTCTCCTCCTCCCCTTGTCATTTAGAGAAAACGCCTCAAGAGGGTGGTTGATTCAGTGCCTATTCCTCCTCCAGTTCCAGTGACAATTCAGGAACTATGGGAAGCATCAACATTATTTTTGTTAACCTCTTTATAGGTTGGTTGTCACGTAGAAACTATACATCACATGAGTAGCTTGTCCCATGCCCTCACATTTCTCACATCACATAATCAAACCCTTAGCTCTTGTTATATGACTTGAACTAGTTTTCACAAGGCTCAACTCATCATCAAATGTATTGAGTCTCAATCCTTAGTCACTTGACTAGAATTGGTCATCACACGCATTAATCTCTTCGTCATGACACATATGAACTATTTGTTACATGAATTGTTTGTCATAGGAAATTGCTCAATACATGCATGATTCTTTGGTGCATGACTGGAATTGATCATTAGACATAGTCCATCACATAGCATCCCTCATGAATTTCATCCATCACATGACCCTCCACCTTATAGAGATCAACACAGACTAAGCCAACACATAGGAGCCTCTAACCAACACATGGCTTGTGTCAAATAGTCACTCTGTTAACACATGTACTTAGGCATAAAGCACTACGTGCATGCCCCACACATGCACAAGTTAACCACACACACTTTATCGCACTAGACATTGTACATGCCTCATCACACTTGCACTAATCCAAAAACATAGCTGCTCAATGTTATGTTTGCAAATAAATCTACACACAAAATATAACATTGTGTAGTTTGAAAAATAGATGATTCTAAACTCTTTTTGTGAATAGGTTGAAAACTAAATAGGTTTAAATCTGCCTTCAAAGAATAGTTCCCAAATCCCTAAACCTAAAAAGCATTGCTTACACTTTATTTTATCTCCCTTGTTTCCCTTTTCCCTAATTAGCTCTAGAAATGACTCACACTCACAGGAGCCCTACCAACGAATTCACCACAAGGCATGATGATGGTTCCGGACAATGAGGCATGATTCCACACAACACATTCAATAAGACATGTTCAATCTTGCATAACTCTCCTCTTTTGATCTCACACTATATTGAACATCATGCTTGCTTGTAACCACCGTGAAGACTTGCTTCTTCATGAATGAGGCATTCTTAGAACCAGTCCACTTTGCTTGATTGAAAATTGCACCCATCATGGATCTATCCACATATACGTGGACTACTCCTAACCAATGTGCATAGAAGGTACCCCACTATTAATCAAACATAATCTTTAGGTGGGTATCATATGTATAGACATTTAGTTAAAAACTAATACCATTGTTCTAATTGCTCTTCAAAAAAATTCTTTGATAATGGAATTGTTGCATGTAGATGCTAGTATACCTTTATATCCCTATCATGCAATAACATATCTAAGGCACTAATTACCCTCATCTTGGTCTCTAAAAAATGGAAAGACGTTTTACAAGAATGGGTTACAAGAAAGCTTACTCTATATTGGCTAGGTTGTATATTTCTATTGACCTTTCAAAGGAGGATGAGATGAAATTCATCATACGCCTTAAAATATTCCAAGACAAGCTTCATTTATGAGAAGAACTAGAAAAACTTCTCAAGGAAGCATATAGTGGTTGTCCTCAAGAAAAATGAAAAGATCCAAGTATGCATAAATTACAAAACAATAAATGCAACTACTAAGAGAGACTACTATGTCTCGCCTTACATTGAACATATGATTAAGCCTATGACACACAAGGGGGCTTATAGCTTCCTTGATGGCTTTTCTGGGATATAATTAGCTTCCTCAATAGCTTCTTGAGACATAATCTATTGCATCTTTAGCTTGAAAATTGCCACAAGTTTGTCTTTACCATTGAATGGGGAGCATTTGTGTAATGATTATCATGCCCTTTGGATTGGAATTTGTGTATGTAACTTTCCAATGCCTAATGTGTACTATATTCAAGGATATGCTTTGCAAGTGCCTCAAGTATTTATCAATGACCTTTGTGTCAATGCCTCATGGGACAAGCACTTAGAGAAACTTCAAGAAATCTTTCAGTGGTGCAAGAAATACCAAATCTTATTGGATCCATTGAAATTCCAATTATGGGGAAAAAATGGTATGATTCTAGGTCATGTTGTATCCAACAATGGGATTGTAGTTAAAATGTTGAAGATTCAAGTTATATTGGAGCTGCTGTCACTAAAAAGCACCAATAGAGTATAATGTTTTCTCAGACACACCAATTACTATAGGCACTTTATGCTCAATTATTCAACCATTACAAGACCATTGTACAAGCCCTTACTAAATTGGGGGTGGACTGATTGAGTGCCAACAAGCTTACGAAACATTGGAAAAGGCTTTACTTAGTCCTCCTACGATTTTATGAACCTTTGACAGTAAAAAAACATTCCATGTGTATATTGACACATCCAAAATCACTATTGGAGTAGTGATTTGCTAACCAGGGGAACACAATATGGATTTTTCTTTGAGCTTCACCATTCGGCAACTCACAAAAAGTGAGATAGACTGTTCCACCACAAAAAGTGAGTTAAACTACTCCACCACTAAATGCAAGGGACTTGGCATGGTGTATGCTGTTAACTTTTGCAATCTCGTTTTGCCTTTTTTATATTATCTACAAAGATATACTCAGATTCCTTCTCTCTCCTCATTCAAGAAGTCTTTTTCAACCAAACTTTATATTAAAAAAGGAGTTAGTTACGGGAGTGTGGTGCTTCGTTTTCAATGCAAAATGATTAGTAGATACGAGGTAATTGATTTTTTAATCGAGAACAAGTTTAAAAAAATCAAAAATTCCTTTTAAGATATGTTGGGGATTATCCTCTGAGCTATTTCCCCCCATATCTATACTCTCTCATGGCTCTATTGTGATGTGACCTCTTCTCTGTGTTTATGCAACCTTCATTAACAAAGTGAATTACTTACACCCTCCTTTCCGTTGGCATCTTTGTGTGCCTCTCTGTGCATCTCCACTCTACCTCCTATGACAACTAAGTAGGCTCCATGTTTTTATTAATAGTAAAATGAATACAGGAAAGAAGGAGCTACATATTGAGGTAGAGATTGAATATGCCCCATTATTCAAAAGAACCCAGTGTACCAGTGTCAACCCTCAAGTTTTGCAGATTTACATGCAAATAGGATTGAAACATGTGGATTTGTGGGTTGATGGGGGAATCTATCCCATTGACCCCTTAAACAATAGACCTCCAACTTTCTCAGGAATCACAAATTTGTTGAAGTATGTGTGCGAGGGTGAAAATGGGTTACTCAGTTATACTAGGCGGCTCAATGATCAGGCATTCAAAGTATTTACAACTTGCCAAACAACCATAAAAAATTGCCATGATGTGATCATTGCACATCAACTTCATATACAACTCATAGGACAAGTGGTACAGTTGAACGACACTATAATTCAACAAAACAATCAAATTATTTCAATGCAGGACACTATCCATGACATTGGTATCTCATATGAGGAGGCAAAGGCACAATTGGACGACTTGAGAAAGATCAACAGCAAGCTAACACAGGAGCGCAAATGAAAGAAGAAGCTAATAAATGATTAATTGTGAATAACAGTCAGTGGAAGTGACGTATCAAAGCATGTAAGATAGCTCAAAAAGAGAACCTAGGTGAGGGTGAGGTTGGATCGTGTATTAGTAGATTGCTGAAGGCAAGTACATTAAAAGATGTGTCAAATGAGTTCTCAGCTGTGAATGCACAATCTATTTATGACAAGGCCGGTGTTAGCACAACGACTCAAAGATATTCAAAGGTGTGAAGGCTGGGTTTGGTCGTGTGTGCTAAAGAGAAATAGAATCGTGCCTCTTCCTCAACCTTCAAAGTTAATAGAGGCCCAACGGCAACTTAATACAAAGGTTCAGCTCATAGGAGATCCCATGCATGTTCAATGCGTGGAAACACTAAAGGTTGGGACCAAAAATGCATATGAGGTGAAGTTCACCAAACTCAACAATTACTATTTAGATTTGTACAAGGTGGAGTCGGCAATGATAATGTTGTCTATTGAGGAATGTAATGGTAAATTGCAATTTGTTATAAAATTAGATGAAAGTGAGGTCATCAAAGGAGTAAAGCTTGAAAGAGTTAGTGTAACTCTAATTAATAGAGCTTTACAATTCGACAAGAATAACCTAGGGAACTTTAGTATTCAATCTGAGCGCCATGTGTGGTGGCTCACTATATTTGAAGTTCCTAAGGAAACATTTGAGGTTCTGCAGCTGTTCTTTATGCACACAAGCATTGCAAGCATCATCGATCGTCAAGAATATGGTGAGATGCTCTCGGTTGAAGGGTATGGTCAATAATTGGTTTGAATGTCATCTTGCAAGAGACTTGAAAACTTTAAAATGCATGTGTGGAATCTCCAATGGTGCAAATACAAAGAATCCGTGCCTATATTGCTTGACAGAGAGGGTGGAAGGAAAGGACGGAAAGAAGAACTGGCAAAGGGTGACAAGTGCTACAGGCATCATTTTTTGTCAATATTTCACCGATGGACTCCGGGGGACCCGATGCATAGAAATATATGGTAGTTAGAAATCTCACCTTCTCCAGATCATCTTGTATCTTCATTTCCTCGTGTGTCAGGGAGGCACCTCTTTGGGCAGAGGGATCTACAAACTCCTTGGTAGGAAGTTGGGGCCTTGGTCTGAACAAATCATGTTGTAGTGCTTCAAATTCAGCATCCAGCACAAGGTAATCTTCTTCAACCGAGGTAATATGCTCCTATGTTGCTATGATGGCACTCACAGTATCTAAGCTTGTGTCATCATATCTTCCAATCTTTGCCATCGTTGGATGCACATCCATGTAATCATAATCGATCAGATCTTCCATCGAATCCCTGACTAGGATGGAAAAGAACTCTTCTTCCTTCATTTTCAAGTATTGCAATACATCTGATAGAAGCAAGTATTGTACACCATCTACTTTAATGGGCATCAAGGAGGAAAGGTTGGGTTTGTCGACTTGTGGCTGTTCTGAAGAAGATGGCACCATGAGAGCCAACCCTTGCTCTGCCACCACCCATGTTCCTCTTCAACATTTATGAGCTCTTCAATCAGTTCTTCTCCCATGTATGTGATATAAACTTCCATACAAATCGACATGGAATTAAGAGATGTTTAAACTTTTGTAAACAGACATAAACATCGATACGCATGTGGATATATACATCAACACAAAGTATAGATTCAATTTCAAGGCATCACTTTAATCATACCATTTACATGAAATATAATGAAAAGAATAGCACAAGAATACTCAGAGAATTTTGCCAAAATAAATTTTATTATAATGAAGAGGAGTTTGATTTGACTCAATACATTGTCTGAAATGTGGGTATTATAGAGTTGTTGTTACAAGGATAGCAGCCACGAGGCATGCAAATCTTAATAGGCACATTGGATTGACACCTGAGATATTCTAAGACTCAACACATTGTGTGTTATATGGATGATATGATACAAGAGTTTCATGGATCATTGCCAATTGGCATGGAGATCCAAATGGACACATAGGACCAATAAAGCATAGGATTTTTGAACCATCAACTTCCAGAGATCCATATCATCCAGCACAAAGGAATCACTCACCACATCAAAATAGTCAATCGAGAATTATATGCTTCACCTAAACCTTGTACAATACCTGCATGTACAAAAAAACACCTGCATGAATCCCTTTTAACAAAAATACTTGCATGAATGCCTTTTAGCAAAAAATATCTAGATAACTACATGAATAGAAGCAATATAAAACAGGACCAATTTACCTATAAGCTGATATGTCGAAGATAAGATTGAATCATTGCTAATCAAAACCCATTGCAAATGATGGACATAAGAAAACATCAATCCCATCAAACATAAAAGTCACAGATTAAATGAATAAATTTTGGCACCACAAAATATGGTAGATTTACCTATAAATTGAGCTACAGAATCTATGCTCTACCTTGTGTTAAGTGCTAACAACAACAATTGATCCTTAAGTTAGAACTAGCATCAAACCCTATTGTAAAGATAGTAGAAAATGGATAATGTAGAGGGGAAGAAAGAGAGAGCGTGTGAGTACGTGGGAGAGAGAAAGAAATGAGCACCTATCCAATCTTGCCCAAATTGATCTCTGCAAAAGACAATAGAAAGAGCTAATATTTACATGAAGGTATACTAGAAAAACAGTAGAAAAGAGGAAACACAGAGAGAGAAAGAGAGAGGGAGAGAGAGATGAGCACTTATGCAATGTCACCCAAAATGATCTCTGCAATAAAACAACAACAAGGGTTAGAACTAACATTATGTTGTATTGAAAATATATCAGCAAAAAAAAAACCAAACAGAGAGAGAGATTAACACCTTTTCCTCTTACTCCAAATAAACTCTACAAGAAAACAACAATTAGAACCAACATCAAATTCTATTAAAAACACAACATAAAAGAGAAACAACACATAGAGAGAGGGGGAAAGAAAGGAGAGAGAGAGAGAGAGATGAGCACCTCTGTCTCCTACCCCAAACAACCTCTGTAATAAAACAACAATAACAATAAGAAACGACATCAAACCCTATTGAAAAAATAGCAAACAAGAGAAAATGTAAAGAGAGATGGGCACATGTGTTTTGCCCAAAATCTGGAGCTGCATGGAGAAGAAAGTGCAGAGGTAAGCAGAACGCTCAAAACCCTAATTACTCTCAGCATGGAGCTTCAATGGAGACGAAAATTCACGACTACAGAGAAGAGAGAGAAAGTGGTCTATTGTTCAACTTTTGGGTCAAATTGATTTCGTGAGAGGGAAAAAAACTGAAATTGAAAATTCTCCAAAAAAATGGGAGAAATACAAGGTGAGAGAAACTCAAATTTTGTGTACTATTCATTCTCCCTTTTTTAAATCCCCCACTACTCCTTTTTTAAATAGAAAACCCAAGATTTGGAGAGAGAAGATTCACCCTCCATGGATGTCAACATCTAGCCTTCATATTGGACAATCCAAAAGGTCCACATCTTAAACTATATTATTTTTAAGGGCCCATGTGTGAGTTCATTTTTTTCCTAATGTTTGTTACATTTAGTGAATAAATCATATGTTATAGGATGCATCACAAGATGGCTACTATTACTATCAAAATTTGATTTTAATGTTGTTGTGAGAAAGGGCAAACAACATTACATTGCTGATGACCACATGGCCAAGAGTGGCAAGCGGGAAAAGAGGAACATGGATTAATAATAATCTTTCAACTTCTTAGTTATTCATTCTATAGCAAGTGGCTCAACTATTCAAAGTTGATTTAATACCCTATTAGGTTAATGACATTAGAGACAAATTAGAGAACAGGCTACCTAAGCGCCCTGATAGAAAAAGCTTGACTTGCATGCTTGCTCATTAAAATGAGGTCCAATCAAGTAAGTGGAGGACAATGTGCAGGCTAGGACAATATTGATTGCTAAAAAAGGTGCATATGCAAGTATGAGATTGAAGACATGCCAAAGCTTACCTTATATAGTACTTGGCAAGTGTAAATTGATGGTGACCATGAAAATTGAAACCATCCTAATGCTCTTTAATATTCTCCCCCAATACACTAGCTAAACCCACCTAGCCACCCCATCTTTACAAAGCACAACTTTCATTGGCCCTAGATAGAAAGATCTTGCTAATCAACAATTCAAAAACCACAAGGTGGCATGCCAACCTACAAAAAAAAACTACAAGAACTTCCCCTAAACCATGTAAATATCACCAATACACTAACCCTCAAACTCGCATTACTCCGACATGGATGCCCAAGGCTCTAATGATCACTCGAGGATACTATTAGGGTAATCATTGTATATGGATCCCAAAAAGAGTGTTTTTCACTCGTAATCACCAATCACCCAAGTCTCTATTGATCACTCAAGGCTACTATCAGGGTATTCATTGTATATGGATCCCACAAAAAGTATTTTTTACTCTTTGTAATCACCGATCAAAGCCCTATAAATTCCCACCTAGATGCATTAATTTAATCCTTATTAACAAAATTGTGCCTCATCAAGCCATTTGGATATATAGCCCCAAAATTACTTGGTCTATGACTATAAACAATCTAATCTCTCATAAGCTCGAGAAAGTTGGGCCTCACGTAGCACCAATGTCCAAAGAAACACAAATCTCAAAGCCTATATGTAAGAAAACAAAACACACAACCATAAATAGTAAGTCACCGTGTGACAACTACAAAGAGACAATACCCAAGAGCATACTAGCAATCACTACTACAATGCCCTAATGAATGTGACATGACCACAACCACTAGGTGGAATGGAACCTTGGTAACACCATTGGGCTTCAATTCACAAAATCAAATAACCCTACTAGAGTGGCTAAGATCTAGTGAATGTGTGATTCCAAGTATCCATTCCTCACGTTCTAGTACAATCATCATCTCAATATTGCTTGTAACAACAATTTTCAGTTAATGAACAACACATAATAGTGTTGTGGTATCAAAACCTACAACATGAATCCAACTCACTTGGTAGAATTTTACTTTGTGTAATTCTCATCCCTTGTGACTTACCATATCTCTCAAAATTGGAGCAACATACTTTAATGGATAAAGTTCTTCTAGAAGAAGAACTTCATGTAGCAAGTTGACTTGACGATCCATCCTTATTAATGGACATGGTGACTTATATTTGCAGGCTCCCTTATTGGCCCTTGGACTTGGACATGCTTGCCAAGATCCCAGTATAACCCAATATTTTTTTATTGTGGCTTCCTTGAGACACACTTGGAACCCATTGACACATTATAGCTAGGAAGCTATCTACTACCACTAGGGGGGGACCAAAGTAAACAAATCAAATGACACAAAATATGGAAATGTGTTAATTTAATGTAATATCATATTGATGTCATTCTGAATGCATTGCTTTTTGTTCATATTTTTTATAATTCTCATAGTAATTTATTGTGAAAAATGCATAAATGGCAACTTGGATCCTAGCTCCAGTCATAAAAATGACTAACATAAGTTCCCTACACTAATTAATGACCTGAGGATAAAGATAAAATTATATTTACCATAGAACAATGCAACAAGTATGATTTGTGGCCTAGCACTTGGGACTTAGGGATTCTTAAATTCAAGCTAATGAAAAATTGGGAGGAACTAGTCAATGGAAATAGCATGGTCAAGAAACTTGTCAAACAATGTGGTCTGCAACATTATGCTAAAGCATGGAGTAGACTAATTTACTTGACCACATGCCTAAACTTCATTTGAGACTATGAGTCCAAATTGAAAACAATTGTATGATGCTATTGGGTAAGGGGGGAGAAAATTTTTGACAAAGTGACACCATAGCTCATAGATCTTTCCCTGGAATACAACAAAAAGAAGGGGAGCATAAAGAACCTATACAAACACCTATAGTCTCACAAAGATGAAAAATCTTGATGTTAGTCAACATTGTCTCTAGTTAAGTGCCATTGTGGAGGAAAGTTGCATGCAATGGCCCAAATCTTCCACGACATGTTTATTTATAAGAAGCCCAACTCTTCCACAATGAGGATATTGTAATGAACTGACCTTAGTACCTTAGATATTATATAATATTTAGTGATAAAAGTAATCAAAGATGTTGCATACTTTGTTGCATATTAGTAAGTTCAAGAGTAATAATGTTTGGGAGTTTCAAAGTCCTTGCCTTTTGAGATAGTAATAGGGATTTTTGATGGAAAATCATGAAGACTGATATTTGACATCTTTAAATTTCTCAAAAATGTGAAATGAAGTGGGAGAATTGTAGAGCTTACCAACACAATCACAATAGTTTAAATAGATCTTAATTTCAAGTTCTGGATCAAAACTTATGGTTGTTTCAAGTTTCGTCTAGTGTGCACGAATTGTTATGTGTGAGTTGCATGCACGTGCAAAAAGGCTGCAATTTTTTTTAATTCGAATCCTAAAATTTTAAAAATGCGGATATTCTCAAATTAAGTAAAATCTCTTGAGAAACACTCAAATTAGGTAGCTTTTAAGATTTGATCATTGATTATATAAGCTGCAAATGCTAAAAGCAACCCCCCTCTCCCCTCCCCTCCCTAATTGGCATAAACTAGGTAGCAAGTTGATTTCCTTTTCTTGTGCTTTGATGCATTCAAGATGAGTACAAAGAAGCTTCTTGAATGAGTGCTAGAGCCAAATACAAAGCATGTGGCTAAAATTTCAACATTAGAGCCTGTTGGAAATAAGAGAGAGAACTCCAATATATAGGTATGGGGCTTGGCTAACGTGGAAAGTAGAGGCTACAATGACAAGTATTTTTTGAAATGACTAGTGTAGGGACAACCGTCTCTTTCAAAGTGACACATGTCCCATTGTAGATGCCACATGTCAATCTTCTAGAGAAAGAAGCTTCTAAGCCTTTTCTCTAAAAATATCTCGAGTAGTTAAGAATTTTAGATCGTTGTTGAAGACAAATTTGTTACTTACAAAATTAAGGATCCTTTGATGTGAACATAATTTTCATTTTAGTAACATCCTAAAAAATTAACCTCCTAAATTTTAGGAGTCACCAAAGATAGATTCTATAGAGCTTGATTGTATAGATTCACTAGTTCATGGTTTGTTTCTTTAATCATGAGCATTTGATTTCACTTTTTAGTCAATGTGACTACCCAACTTTAAAAAATTGTTAGTCATCTAAACTTTTTGGTTAATTGAACTATGACTACAGTTTAAATTTGTCATGGACATCTTGTCAATGACAACCCAAGTAGAATTACAAGTCATTTTTGCCATTGGCCATTAAACATTTAAATAATACAAATTGCCTTTCAAGGTATATGAACATTGAACTAATTTGAATCATTGAGCCAATACATCTTGATAATAGTTGGTCTACAAAAAGTTGGTTACACTAAGTTGTGGTGCAGCTCTAGTGATAGCCAGAGTGTAGCTAGTGATGCCATATGTGAGATGGCAACACTATAGAAACAAGCTCTTTACCATGAGTACCTTATCTATATCTTGGAGGATCCAACTTCATTCAGGGAATATCTTTTTGGAGATGACCACTTTTGCAAGTTTTATAAAAGTACTTACCCTGGCTTTAGCTCCCCACTCCCTCTATGCACCTTGCACACTCACTCTTAACTCTATGCATTACTTAGTCTATGGCCTCCCCCCTTTCTATCTCTCTCTTAGTCCCAATCACTCCTACACTTAGTGCTCACTTCTACAAATAGTTATATTCTAGGCTTGTGCTAGCCTTTCTCTAGATTCATTCTAGCAAAACCCCTAGCCTTGCCATGGCTTTTCCTTAGAATCTCTCTAAGGGAACCATGGTCAAGAAAAAGAGAGAAAACTACTTAGTGGAAACCCAAGACATACTCAACACTACTACTCAAACACATCTTTTCCTGTGCAAACATTGACTCTATTCACATAAACAAAGCATCTACAAGTTGTTGGTTGCAAAACGCAACCTTGTAGATGTTAGCTTCACCATCCGGAGTAGCTACATAGCAAGAGACAATATCTTCTTATGTATGCTTCATATAATAGTGCCATTTGAACAGTATCCCTCATGGGGATTGTTCACTTGTCTAGCACCCTTTTACGAATATGATTATGATCATGCAATGCAAAGGGGGGGTATAACAAGAAGGGTGCTAGGTAGAGATTACCATTATGTAAAAGCCAAACTAGCCTAGAGTACCTAAAGGGTACTAGCCTAACTGTGTGACCACCATCACGTATGGCCAAATAAATGTTCCTAAACTTGCCCAAATACCTACTTTGATTGACACAGATAAAGATGTCAGAGATGTTCAGATCTAATCTTTTCTTGACTTCTTCAATGGCTTGGTGTTCCTTCCAAGATGGGTAACAGTGGAACATGTCCTTTTCTCTGCATGGTCCAATGCAAGAGGAGCTAAAATTTTAGCCGAATGGCTATGTTCTCTTAGATATTCTTCACTTTTATTCTCTCAAAATTTTTTAATTTAGAAAGTGCCAAAAAGAGGAAGAGAAGTTGGATGCAAAAATAAAAAGAAGCATGAGCATCAACCTATAAGTACAAAGCATAACTTCAACAATTTATTTTTGTTATTATCTTCTATTATTTTAAATCTAACAACTACAAAAATTTTCATTGTAAATGTGAGTGGTGGGACTTCTCCCATAATAATTCATAAAGTATTATAGAAAAGTCAACCAAAGGCCAAGGCTTGAGAGCTGGATATTACACTCACATGGAATCGACCAAATAGTTCAGTGGAACAACAACAAACCTATCATTAATTAAAAGTTACATGTAAGATTCCAAAACAGTTAAAGAAAGGTTAAGTTCTTATGTGAAAATTTGCATAGCTCTCTTTTGCCATCTCCTTCTCTCTGCTCCATCTAATAGCAGTTGAGCTTGAGTGAGGGTGAAGTAGTGAGCATGTGAGACTTCTTGAGCTTGAGGGTGCAAGGGCTTCTCTTGCTCTCTTGAGCACTCTCTTCTATCTTCACCTTATTCTCTTGCTTGGTCATGTCTTTGGGGACAATGGATCAAGAGGAGACAGAACATGCACAGTGCAACAAGTGACCCTCAAATTTTCCTTCCTTACAATCCAAACTATTATGGCAAAGATTGAGGCATCAATGAGTGCTCGTTGAGCACTCTCCTCACACTCTCTTATCTCTTCTCTCTTGCATCCTTGTAGTAGCACAAGTGGAGTATGAGAAGCATAGATGTTAAGAAATCTAGATGAGATATAGGTGAGCTATTGAGTATGTGGCTTGTATGTGAAACACACACACACACACACACACACACACATAGAGTCCATCCTTAAAACAAGATTGCAATTGAGTTTGTTGTTAAAATGCTCTAATTAGGGGTGAATTATTTGGCCCATGTAATCATCACTAGTACCTGGTAACCATGAAATAAGTTGCAATGCACTTTACAATTCCCATTAATGTAATTCTAGTGTAAATGGGCATTTTTTGAAACTTTCAAGGTGTAGTCACCATTATTAAGCAACATCCATGGCCATAAATAATGGGACTTGGTGATGTATTGAAGTTCAAAATAGACAACACATGGATTTTTTCAAGAAAGCACATTTGCAATATAAGTAGACTAGACATTAGGACAAAAGTGAAGTGAAAGGAGCCATGTAAGAAGTTGATTAAGTTCTTAATCACATGCAAACTAAATTAAGAAAGGGGAAGAAGGTCATCTTGTTAATCTTGCTAAGTTCCATTTAACTTTAGTATTGCATCATCATTAAATAACAGGGATGCCTCTATCTTTTCTCTCTATTTCCTTTCCTTTTGTCTTTATTAGTTCCATTCCCATAAAGTTTACAATTGATAGTACAAATGGATCATAAGAAATGATTAGTAATGGTGATGCATTTCAAGTTAAATTTTTTTCTTGGCTTAAGAAAGAATGATATGCAATTGTGGAGAGTGGTTGGAGATGAGATGATAATGTATTGATACACTAGAATAACTTGTTTGAAAGCAAGCATCTCCTAGGTTAAACCTTTCAGCACAAATTCGACACTATATGATTTCTACGTGAGTTGCATTCCCCTTTACTACTCCAAAATGAAAAACATAGGTTGGTGCATAAAAATGAAAAACTTTCAATTGGCTGGTGCATGAAATTTATAGCAAAGGGACATAAAATGAAGACATTGGATGCATCTACTCTTGATGTAATGAAGAGAAAGGGAATTTTAAAAAGAAGTTTTAATTACATAACCAAATGAATTCTTTAGAATTTAATAGAATGAAAAGTGCATCCTCTTAGACAAAGAGAATGGATTGTCTATTTCCATGCTTGAGAATCTCACTTACTAGTATGCTCCACATTTTTTGGAGACTCATAGCCCTCCCCCCTCTAGTTGTCCCAAAGTGTCCACACACACACACACACTCTCTCTCTCTCTCTCTCTCTCTCTCTCTCTCTCTCTCTCTCTCTCTCTCTCTCTCTCTCTCTCTCTGTGTGTGTGTGTGTGTGTGTGTGTGTGTGTGTGTGTGTGTGTGTGTGTGTGTGTGTGTGTGTGTGTGTGTGTGTGTGTGTGTGTGTGTGTGTGTGTGTGTGTGTGTGTGTGTGTGTGTGTGTGTGTGTGTGTGTGTGTGTGTGTGTGTGTGTGTGTGTGTGTGTGTGTGTGTGTGTGTGTGTGTGTGTGTGTGTGTGTGTGTGTGTGTGTGTGTGTGTGTGTGTGTGTGTGTGTGTGTGTGTGTAAAAGGGTTTTTTTCTTTAAAGAGAACGAATTGAGAGGTGGGTTTGTAGACCTAACTACCATGAAAAATAACCATGGCATGTGGCACAATGGACATCTTGAGATATGGTGCAATTGATGATTGCTATACCATGTTAGAAGGATGTTGTGGTCTTCAGTGTGGAGAATTTAAATTGTAAGGTGAAAGCACAATTCTAAGGAAAGCCACATAGTATGGTTGATATTGACCATGCCTTGTGGAGCTTGTTAAAATAGAACACACTTGTAAAATGGCTTAAAGCTAGAAGGACACACAATCCATAATCAGCCACACTACATGGCATTGTTTTATTTTCTAATCAAAAGTGAAGAAAAAAAGAAATAGCTTTACATTGCGAGCTACTTTCTCGAGGGACCTAAGTTGCAGTGCTACATAGATCAGTACGTTTGGCTTTGCAAGAGCTAGAGTCATTAGCATGATGCTGGATAGGCTTGTGGATATTCCACCAATTCTAGAGTCACCACTTCACTATAGGTGGGGACATAGCACATCAAAGCTTATAAAGGTCCACAAGGCTTTTAAGGCAAAGGAGACATGCCGAAAGGGAAGTGCAAAAGGTAAGCCATCAAAAAAGGCACCCTTGGGAAACAAAGACAAAGGACAATGGAAAAAACCTTCCAAGGGGAAGATCTCAATTGGGGACAATGACATAGAGCAAAAGGGGCCACGTGTCCAAATAGAATCGCAACAAGTATGTCTAATCAACAAGGTGTGGAGCAAACAAAGAAAACTCCCAATATGAGTTCAAGGGGCAATCCTACTAGGAATGGGTAAGCTAATCAACAACAGTGAGTCTAATGAGCACTCATGCTAGGGAGGGACAAGGCAATTAGTGGAACCAAAGAACCATGATGAGTCCCGGGAACACTACTATGAAAGAGCAACATGGCAACCACACCCCCACCAAAAACCTTGAACTCCTACCAAGGAGGGAGAAGTGGCATTGCAAAGAAGGACCCCAACAAACAAGCAATGATGACAACCAAAGGGAAAATATTGGCTTTGTGAAAATTTAAAGAGGATCTTGTACATTGATCTATCCCAAACACAACGAGAACACAAAATTGTAGTGAAATTGTGATAGTCTTGATCATAGAATAATGTATGCATCTAAGCTTCACCCAGTCACAGATAAATCAACACAACTTAAGTAAGAATCCAAGTTAGCTTGAGCCTCGGTATCCATGGCCACCTCCTTTAGCTCCAATTGGCCCATCTTTGCCCCCAGCTCCTACATCAGCTCTAGTGATTGCTCATGTTCCTATTCCAGACTTGCCCAAATACCTACTTTGATTGACCCAGATAAAGATGCCAAAGGTGTTCAGAACTAATCTTTTCTTGACTTCTTCAACGACTTGGTGTTCCTTCCAACATGGGTAAGTGGAACATGTCATTTTCTCTGTATGATCCAATGCAGAAGGAGCTCAATTTTCAACCACATGGCTATGTTCTCTTAGATATTCTTCACTTCTACTCTCTCAAAATTTGCTACTTTATCTGGAAATGTTTCATCTAACCTTTGAGGGCTATTAGGCAACAAAGAAGTACCTTTCATATGAGTTATGCAGCTATCTTGACATAACTTCTCCCACTACCATTTTAAAGGCTCTTTTAAGTCTTTTTATACCCGAATGGAGATAGGCCACAAAGGTGGAGCTTGGTTCTAATGCTTAGAATCATGGTTCAGGGTCTCACTGGATAGACCCTCTCATCAGTAGGTTTATTTGGCGTGAAGTGGATCTTCAAAGAAACATTCCACTTGAATGGTACCTTGGACAGGTACAAGAACCACTTGGTGACCAAAGGCCATGTGCAACAAGAGGGCATTGATGACACTAAGACGCCAGTTTTGCAGATTTTCCCTTGTGAGGGTGAAGCTGTAGTTTTTGCAGTGACAGAATTTTTTGCAGTCTTCTGTAATGGCATCTGATTCTCTTTCACAGATTGTCACTGAAAAGCTTGACAAGAACAACTTCCAAGCATGGAAGTTTAGAATGACAAATTTCCTTATGGGAAAAGGATATTGGGAATTTGTTGCAGGAAATGAAGAAGAACCAGTTCTTCCTGATGTTCCCAATCAACAGCAAATGCAGGCATTTAAAGCATGGCATGAGAGAGCCAGGAAAGTTATGTATTGGCTGTCTATCAGCATTTTAGACTCTATGATTATGCATATTCAGGATGCAAGTACGCCAAAGGAGGCATGGGATACTTTGTCAAAAATGTATAGCACAAATATGCAAGCCAGGAAAATGCAGCTCAAGCAAGAGTTGCACAATGTGCAAAGAGAAAATATGAGCATCAATGACTACCACATGAAGGTGAAGAAGATTGCAGATGCACTTGCTTCCATTGGGTCGCTAGTGGAAGATGATGATTTAGTTTCTGTGACCTTGAATGGTCTAGGAAAGGATTATGCACAGTTTCGGACATCCATTTCAGTTCGTGAAAGATTTCCTGATTTTGAGGAGTTGATTGCTCTTCTAATTTCTGAGGAACGGAGAAATGGTGGTGCATCTTCTTCAGGAGGAACTTCAAAAGAAGCTGTCTTCTACTCAAATGCTGGAAGAGGTAGAGGCAAAGGTAGAGGAGGCCGATTTGCAGGCCGTGGCAGAAATCAGAATATGCAGCAAACTCAAGAAAACCAGTCCTATGGAGGAGGACGTGGTAACTCTAGAGGCAGGGGGAGCCAAAGAGGTCGTGGTGGATGGCAAAGAGGCCAAAATGCAAACAGTAATGTTGAATGCTACTATTGTGGTAAAATGGGTCATATGGCTAAAGACTGCTATAAAAAGCAGAATGACATCATGAATGGAAAACTGCAACAAGGAAATTATGCATCCTCTAGTAGACAGGGTGATGACAGAAATGAGCATCTGTTTATGGTGCAGCACATGAACAATTCTGTGACAAGTGCAGAAGAAAGCAACGATGTATGGTATGTTGACTCAGGTGCATCAAACCACATGACAGGTCATGCAGAATGGATGGAGGATGCAAGGAAAATGGAAAAACCAGGATTTGTGGAGACTGGTGATGATACTGCACATCCTATTGTGCAGATTGGAAAAATTCCCTTGTCTATGCAGGATGGGAAAAAGAAATACCTGTCCGATGTATTTCATGTCCCGAATATCACCAAGAATCTGGTTTCTGTTGGTCAAATGGTTGAACAGGGCTTGCAGGTCAGATTTAATCCTCATGGATGCTTTGTTGAGGATATGAAAAATAAAGGTCGCTTGATAGCAAAAGGAAAGAAGAAGGGCAGAATGTTTACATTGGATGCAGACATGTCTGAATTGAGTGCAGCAATGTTTGCACATGGGACCGGTGTAGTTGCAGATATTGATATCTGGCATAAACGCATTGGTCATGTTAATGTACAGCGACTTAAATCAATGCAGGCCCAAAATATTGTTGCAGGTTTGCCGAAATTCAAGGTTGCAGAAATACATAAGGTATGTGAAGCCTGTCAATTTGGAAAACAGGCAAGGAAACCATTTCCTAGACATGTTCAAGAGAGTAAGAAGCCATTGGAATTAATCCACTCTGATGTGTGGACAACTAAAGCTGCATCTCTTGGAGGCTATCATTATTTTGTCAGTTTTATTGATGACTATAGCAGAAAAGTTTGGGTGTATTTTATGAAAAAGAAAAGTGAAGTTTTTGGGCATTTCAAAACTCTTAAAGCGATGGTTGAAAAAGAAACAGGCCTGCAGATAAAATGCCTAAGGTCAAATGGAGGGGGAGAGTACCTCTCAAATGAGTTTGCAAGGTTCCTGCAGGAGCATGGCATAAAGCAGCAATATTCATGCAGTCATACCCCACAACAAAATGGAATTGCAGAAAGGAAAAATAGGCATATTGGAGAGGTATCTCGTGCCATGCTCAATAAAAAAGACTTGCCAGATTTTTATTGGGCTGAAGCAGTTGCTACAGCAGTCTACATAATGAACAGGACTCCCACTGCAGCAATACATGGAATGACTCCAGAGGAGAGGTATACTGGTAGGAAACCAGATATTTCTCATTTGAAAATTTTTGGTTGCATTGCCTATGTACATGTGCCAGATGAGTTGAGATCCAAGTTGGATCCAAAAGCTGAGAAGTGCATCTTTATTGGTTACTCTCTACAGCAAAAAGGGTATAGATGCTATAACCCTTCTACTCGTAAGTTTACAGTGAGCAGAGATGTTGTTTTTGATGAGATGAGTAGCTGGTATAGACCAGTAAATGTGATTGATGATGTAGATGCACAAAATGGTAATGCTGCACAAAATTCACAGCAGCAGTCACAAAATATTAGTGGACTTGGAGCATCCTCTAGTAGTGGTTCACATTCTTCGCCATGGACAGGCAGATTGAGATCAAGAGAATCTTCTCAAAGTAATGCAGATAGTGGTATGCAGGTATCACGAAAAGGAAAAGAGAAGGTTGATCAGCCCATGTTTGATGTGAATGCAGGTCACTCTTATGTGGATGGTGAATCCAGTGGCTCAGAATAGAGCATTGATGATGAGTTGGGTATTCCTTCTATTGTTACACCTGGAGTAAGGAAGACCAGGGATGTTTTGAGAGCACCTGGGAGTGAATCTACTTTGCGCAGGTCTACGAGAGCTAGGTATCCTGTGGATAGGCTGAAATATGATGGATTTACAGCCATTCACTATGCATATATGGTTAAAGTGATACAGGAACCAGAACCCACTTCTTTTGAGGAAGCCATGGGAAAAGAAAAATGGGAGAAAGCCATGGATGAAGAAATGGATGCCTTGGAAGCAAATGCTACATGGGAATTGGTACCTTTGCCTAAAGGTAAAAATGCAATTGGCTGTAAGTGGGTTTATAAGGTGAAGCACAATGCAGATGGTTCTGTGAATAGATACAAGGCAAGATTAGTAGTCAAGGGGTATGCACAAACATATGGCATTGACTATGAAGAAACATTCAGTCCTGTTGCAAGGATGGCAACCGTAAGAGTAGTCATTGCTATGGCTGCATCAAAGGGATGGTCTTTACATCAGATGGATGTAAAGAATGCCTTCTTGCATGGTGATTTGCAAGAAGAGGTCTATATGGAGCAGCCACCAGGTTATGTGCATGCTGTTCATCCTGAGTTTGTTTGCAGGTTGAAGAAAGCCTTGTATGACTTGAAGCAAGCACCTAGAGCATGGTCTGACAAGATAGGACAGTATCTTGTCACTATTGGCTTTCAGATTTCCAAGGCAGATTTCTCACTTTATGTGAGAAAAACAGAGAAAGGTATTATGCTACTTGTCATTTATGTTGATGATTTGATTATGACAGGTGACAGTGATGAAGATATCCTTCATGTGAAAATGCTATTGAAGCAGAAGTTTGAGATGAAGGATTTGGGAGAGCTGCGTTATTTCTTGGGCATTGAGGTGATTAGATCACCAAGTGGGATACAGTTCTTGCAGAGGCAGTATGGATTGGACATGCTGTCCAAATATGGGATGACAGGCTGTAAGCCTATTTCAGTTCCTTTGGAGCAAAATGTGAAGCTGAGCACAGATGCAGGTGAGCTTCTAGAAGACCCTACTATGTACAGACGCATAGTAGGAAGTTTGATTTATATGACTATTACCAGGCCAGATTTGAGCTATGCTGTTGGATTGGTAAGTCAATTTATGCAGGCTCCAAGGAAACCACATTTGGATGCGGCTAGACGCATACTCAGGTATGTGAAGTCCACATTGCAGTATGGACTATTTTATGAGATTGGGGTTCAGATACAGTTGCATGGATACACTGATGCTGATTGGGCTGGTAGTATTTCTGATAGACGATCTACCAGTGGATATGTGTTCTCTTTTGGGAGTGCTGCAGTCATTTGGAGCAGCAAGAAACAGCCTACAGTTGCCTTGTCGAGCACAGAGGCTGAGTACAGGGGTGCAGCAATGGCTACATGTGAGGTAGCTTGGTTGCATAAGCTACTTTATGATATGCATCAGTCTGTTCAGATGGACCAGTTGTCATTTATTGTGACAACATGAGTAGTATACACTTGGCAAATAACCCAGTCTATCATGCTAGAACAAAGCACATTGAGGTGCATTATCACTATGTGCGAGAGAGGGTTTTACTAGGTCTTATTGATCTAGTTTATGTCAGCACAGAGGATCAGGTAGCTGACATATTCACGAAGGCATTGGGTGCAGAGAAGCTGCGCAAGTTCAGAGACCTGCTTGGTGTGCAGGAATTGGGATTGAGCTCGAGGGGGAGTGTTGAGATATCGAGCTCCACTCGTGATACGCTAGGGTGACCGTTGTGTATTTATGTCACCGACTTGTCAGTTGCAGACGCGGTTGGTACACCGCCCATGAATAATAGCTACATGATAGCTATCCTTATCTACTCTAGTTTGTGGCTCAGTTAGTATGCCACCTTAGTTAGTTGAGTTTGGTTTGAGACCCATATATAGGGTTCTTCTATTTCTTTGTACTAGAGTTCTTTTTGGCTTACACAACTAAGAAGAGGAAAACTGTTTTCAGCCTCCACCCTTGTGTGTCTTCCCCCATTGTGCAAGCAAGAAAGCTTCAAGCGAGACTCCTTCCTTCTCTCCCACAATCTTGACAAGGACCCATCAAGAAGCTCCATTCACTCTAATTCTACCCTTTTTCTTCATCTTTTCCTCTCTATATCGCATGTAAATGAGGATATGAGGACATGGAGTGAATCTAGGGGCATCGCATGGATTGTGGAGCATTTCTTATCAAGATATCGCAACTATAATGAGTTAAGTTGGCAAGTATACTCTCAACAGCCAAGCTTCAAGTGTTCTAGTACGAAAGTGATAGATTAGATTTATCATAAGGCCTTGCATGTGAGATGGCTAGGTGAGAGCCATTGACTATGTGCATCATACCATTGAAACAATAAGGGTTGTGTCCTAAGTCCCAACATCAAGCTCATGGAGCACAACATTGTTAGTTCCATTGTTAGGACCAAGGACACTATGACCATTGAGTCTCTTACGCACTTCATGACATGAAATAGGAGAATGTCAGTCAAAAGGACAAGGAGGACATTGGAGATTACGTCACCCATGTGTGGAGTCTCTTTAAGAGAATCCCAACTACAAAGTGACCTAGTGAGTGAGCGATCTCCACCATATTCATAAGTGGAATTAGGAGTGAAGAGCTCTACACATAGACGACTTGGTCAAGGAGAGGAGCTTGAGAGACACAAGCCGAGATAGTGCAGCCTCTAGAGCCTCAGAGAGAGCTACCGCTGCTAGCGAGGGATCTAGTCAGAATAAGCAAGAGAAAGGGAAGAGTGTTGACCTGAGTGGAGCCCCAAGAGGAACACCAAGGAAAAAGGAATTCTCTTGCAAGAAAATCTATCTTGTAACATCAACAAGCTTTTATTTCATTCTTTTGATCATCAAACAAAGAAACCAACAATTCTTCATGCAGCACCATAGTAGATATCTCCCACGGATTTATCTTTAACAAACTTGATCATGTTCTTCATATTCTTCATATTCTTCATTAATAGACAAAGAGAACACAACTTTTGATGGAAAGAAATCACATAGTATTCATCTTCATTGTCTTCATAGTCTTCTCCCTCATAGGAAAATACAATGTTTCACATAGAATCAACTATCTCTTGCATATGATCTCTCTCACAATAGTATGCTCTCAATACTACATCATATCCTTACTACAATCACTCAATAATCACTCACAATAATCCCTATTAGGTCGTGGATACACCTCCCAAAAGGTATGTCTGATATGAAGGGGCACCAGAGACATCATAGTGTCCTGTGAGATCTGTCTTCTGTCACTTACCTTCTGTAACCTTCTGTAAATCTTCATCAGCTACTTCTTCACTTCTTTTAACTTGAATAGAGCTTCCATTCATCCTTTTCCTAAGACAAGAACACTTCCCAAAACATCCATACATCCATCATAACACTCAACAGAAACAAACAGAACAGAATCACAGAACAACAGAGCAACAGGACTACAGAGCTACAGAAGCACAGAAGCTACATAACTTTACAGAAGATCAACAAAACCCATAAAAACCAAAACCAAACCAATTCAATCTCTCATAAACCTTTTCACACATTTCAATCATCTCTCAAAACATTCATTCAACCATCTCAACTACCAAAACAGAACCAAAACAGAACAAAACAGAAGAAAATCAGGCCTTACAGAACCATACAGAGAGAATTACAGAACTCTTCAGAACAACATATTTCATAAAAAAACCCAACATAAACCCTTCCAAACATACTCAAACCACTCTAAATACTTCAAAACATCTTCAAACTCAAACAATCAACCACCAAAAACAACCATTCAGCAACAAAAACAACAAAAAATCAGCCTAAAAACCAATCATTTCCACACTCAACACTGAGCCAAGAATTGGCAGACGTAAAGCTAGAGCTAGCCAAGCTCGAGGAAATGATTAGAAGACTTGCGTGACCTCATGTGCAATGTGTCAACTACTGTGGAGGGAACCACCTCTCAACCGAGTGCATGGATCCTAGATCCGGACCGGACCTTGTGCCACAACTGTGGTAGGTTTGGACACGATGCTATGCATTATCGATTACCGAGGCATTCACCATATCTACAGGTTTACAACAAGCCATACTACTTGGGGAATAGACCGCTGTAATCTCATACTAGACTTGTAATCACCTAGGGCATATCTCATCTCGTTGCCTCAAACAAGAACAAGCTAACTAGGATAAGATCGATTTGAGATGCCCCAAATGTGGATTCACTCACATATATGCCAAATGTCCCAAACGAAAACTGCCTATTAGCTCAGCCATTGTACCTTCTGTACCTTTGGGGCTCTTTGGAGTTGAAACACTTGATGGTGAGGCCACTCCAATCTAGTTAAATGTCATGACTAGGGAAATGAAAAGTAGTGGTCTCTATTGAGACTGAAAGTCTACCCATGATTTTCTATGTGCTACCTAATACCAAGGCCGCATGTAAGGAATCGTTGCTAGGACGCACTTGGAAGAAGCAGGCACATTGCAATGTCGACTATGACTCGCACCGCATTCACCTCGCCATTGGCACTCTGAGGATAGTAACAACTTTCAACAAGGATAGCGTGAATCTACCCAAGCCCGCAGTGTCAGCGATAGTAGTACTAACACAAAGTCTCAGGAGGGGAGTCATGACTTGTTCCACCCTACTAAGATGACTAACCGATCACAACCTAAGGGAAATCTAACCAAGACCATTGAATAATAGAATGGGTACCTAAATGCCAATCACTGCCACCTAAGAGCCGACCCGCATGGACCCATAACTCGCGACCATCATGCCCTAGGCGTAGAAGACACAATTGGTGTTCTTATAAAACCTGATGAACAGTCAAGCCACAATGGGTACCTATGGCCCTATTGCATGCACAAGGCTACTATGAGGGCAACAACTAGATTTGGATGTCTAAGACCAAGAGTCACACATGTGCCCTTTAGCCCCATCCGCTACTAGCCCATTTCCAAAGACTAGTGAGCCACCTAAAACTTCTAAACCACTTGAGTCACAAACCAAACCCATCGAACCTCAACAGGTCTACCAACTAAAACCGCAATTGGTTGCCTCTACACTGATCCCACCTAATGTTCCTAGTGTCCCAACGGCTTCACAACTAGCAAGCAACACAACATTTGAGCCCCAAGCCCCACACCCCTCACACAAGTGGCTACCCCACATCCTAAGGATCAGTCGAAGCGGTAGACACCACTTGCCGAGCTCTCCAGCCCAGTAAAACCCCAACCTCTTGCAATCCTTAAACCCTCTTACAAGCGGAGATCTATTCTTATGTTGGCCTCTAATCTAGCTAAGGACACGGGGGATGACTTGGTCACATGTATTAGACGCTTGGATGCTACCTTCATGATGCTTGCTAAAAGCTACAAAGGATTGGACCTAGGCCTCCTAGACGAGCCTTTAGCAATTGATGTACACACGATGTCATGTACCTTGGAAGAATCCAAGTTCCTGTTCATTAAAGCCCCCATGGTAGTTGAGGAATTGATCAGCACAGAGATCTCTAGCGAGCAAGCTTGCAGACAAAGGCTAATTACCTCCTAAAGGAAGAGCAAAGTCTATCCCATGAACTAAGAGCTGGAAGAACTTCAAACACTGGCCGTCACTAACTCCTCCTTTTTGCGTAAATGGTATGCTCTCTATCTTCAATGGGAATAAGAGGGCTGCCCAATAATGGCCAATGTCGAGTAGAGACACACCATCAAAACCTCTGAATATGACCCTACTTATATGTAGCTCCTACCTCCTTTAGAATATTGAGCATCACTCGCAATCAACCCTTAGAAGATCATAACATGGCCCACCCCTATTTAGATTGAGACCTTACCAAGGAAGAGCTACACATTGCCAATAGGATCAACTTTGGTGACTTCCTAACTGATGTTTTGACCTACATTATGTATGTAGGTGTTAGACCTCACAACGTGGACCGTCATGCTCACTTGGAGTATAACCCACACTTCTATGCTTGGCTAACACAAAAGTGAAGCATTACAAGCTTGCGCTTAATACCCTTAACATTTATTTTCCAATCCTAGCAAGGATTCACATCCTTCTCAGGGGGGAGTGGGTAAGGTGGAAAAGAAAACATGTATGATACCTCAACCGGTGTTTAAAGGACGGATAGAAATAAATGTAAGGTGGAAAAGAAAACATGTCTCAGACCTCAACCAGTGTTTAAAGTAGGGATAGAAATCAATGTATGATTGAGGAAAATTGTGATAATTTTTTTGGCTTGTGTGGATTGCTTGATGAAAAAGTATTTATTTTACATTTAAGCACTTTGCCTTTCCATAACTTACATTCATTATCTACTTATTGTCTTGCAAGAGTTATCTCAAGAAAACTAATGGTAAGCTGCTGTGGTATTGTGATAGGAACCTATGATGGCAAGCCAAGACAAAGGCAAGCTTCCATTCATAAAAAAAGAAAAGGTGAAGTACATCCTAATGGTTGAGATAAAGGCCTTCAACCAATACAAGTTCAGGATCGTCATGAGCTTGGATGACATGGTCATGGAAGAACCGGCTGTGAAGCGGCTTGTCGACCAATGCAATCTGGGAAAGTAGGTGGAGAAGGTTGAACAAGCTATTGACTCTAGCAAGTGCATGGAGTTCCTACGGACCTTTGATGCTAATAGGAACCACATCACTATAACAGTGAGACAAGGACAAGAACCCCATAGGGTCGAGGTGGATTTGAGCTCAGAAATGGTGGAAAGAGCATTGGGCTTGGTCAACAAGGTCGACAGGCAACTTAAAAGGGATGTCAACATGTTGGGAATGGACAAAGCCCTAGTCCACACCAATGACAATATCCGCTTAGCTAATATTCTCGATCCTAAAGTCAGGTTACAAGCAGAGACGATCCACACACTATTCTCTAGTCAAAGGTACAACACCTTATTGAGCAGAATTGGAGTGCCCTTGCTAGAAAGCCTTGCAACCAAGTCCCTAGATGAAGTGAATTGGAATGGCTTCATGCAGAAAATCATTGAAGCTTCAGCAAAGGCACTAGCTAGAGGTACAAGACCAGTAGAGGCAAGGAGTCTCCAGCTTTCACAATGGGGACGGCAATGAAGAAATCATCATCAAAAGCATAGATTATAGGGTTTGGTGGGGTGCTAATTGCTATAATCTAGCAGGCTATGGAAGAGGTGGAAGATGAAGAGGAAGTGGGGGAGACACTTGAAAGATCACCACCCCATGATCAAGAGCAATCAAGTGAAAGGACAATGAGTGAGGGCAGAGAACCGGAGATACCATCTGGCCAAGGAGGGCCTAGAAGGCCAAAGAAGGAGACTCCTCAAAAGCAATGGCAAGAAACTAGGGAGAAAATGACCAAGGAAGAAAAGGCTGAGTTGTAGAAGAGTGCGGGTGGAGTCTAGGAGGTCTAAAGAAGAAAGAAGAAGGAGAACAAAAGCAAAGGTAGAAGAGCTGCATAGGAAGCAAGAGGAAGATTCGGCTCAAGCCATTCATATGTCGATGGAACAGCCTTCAGGGAGGAGAGTTGGCCACTATGAGTCCACAAAGGTAAGAAGCCCCAAGCATCAACGCCAAAGTTACCAAAGATTGAACCAGCACCAATGGCAGAAGGCAAAGGAAAGGGCCTATTGTATCCAATCACGCCTGCTCTCATGCCCCAACTAGTAACCGCCACAACCACCCACGACATCACTAGCACTGTGGATGCAAGCAACCTCATGGCCTGGCAATGGGTGCAATATCTAGTGAACAAGGTGCAAGAAATAGCCCCAAACTCAAGTCGAGGAGCTCCAACAACTTGAATGAAGAGACCGATATCTGCAGATGTTGAATCAAGGCAAGACTCCAAGAAGTAGAAGATAGAGACATTGACAATGACTATACCTACAAGAGTGCCATCGACTATGGGCTATGATGAATACATCAAAGATCTTCTTGCATAGCTAGACAGAGCAAAGGCAGAGAAGAAGACAATTGTAGCTGAATTGGAGGCCAAAAGAGAAGCATTGGCAACCTTCTAGTTGGAAAGGACTCGCCAAGTAGTAGGATACCAAACGGAAATCTACAAGGTGAAGGAAGATCTCAAAGCCAAGGAAAAGAAAGAAGACAATTGGCAAGGAAGGCTCGAAGAAGAATGACAAGAACTAATAGCCTTACAAAGGAAGTACAAGCTCATCCTCATGCAACATGAAGAAATGAGAGAGCAGTTGAAGAGGATAGAAGAGGCAACAGACAAACTTGAAGTGGAGAATGCAAAAAAAAGCTCAGAAATGTGCAATTGATGGTGCAATTGCACATCCGCCTGATGCCAATATACGATGCGAAAAACAGAAAGGCCAAGGAGGCTTATAGTGCTAAGCATAGAATAGATTGTGCTGGTGCATTGAAAGGCCCAACTCGTGCATGCAACACTCCATTTACACATCTCACCTCTCATTAGGATTTGAAAGACAAAGACTAGTCACTTGCCCCACCCTCTGTCTCATGCTCTTCTGATAATTACAAAGGGTAGCTCATACTCACATCTCCATTCTATTAGGATGAAATCTCACGTCACTTAGTGGTTGCCAATGAGAATATTGGCTTGTCGACGATGTTAAACATTGTATGTTGATGCAGCGGCATACCTAGGGATATCACCAAGAGATTAGAAACTTGTGTTAGCGTAAAACCTTCCATCTATTGTAGAAGTCAAGCATTCTCTGGAGTCACAAGACATATCATACCAAGGGAGGCAGCTTCTGAACTGCATCTTGGAAGGACAAAGAGATGATTCAATTGGTTTGGTTGGATTGCAAGGTATCACCACCTTTTCCATAGCTAGCTTTCCACCTAAGGATGCTACCACATTTTCTTAGAGCGATACCTATTAGAACAAGGAGTTTTCTTTCCTTTTCTTCCATGACAGTTTCTTTTCTTTTTCTTTAAAAAATAAAACCATGAATATCCTTTTTCAGAAGCATCTATGCCATGTCAACAAGACTGAAGGAGAAAATAACAAAGTAATTACGAGGGCTGGAGCAGAGGGAATAGAAGAAATGTGCTACTTCATCAAAATGAGAAGGACAATTATCGTCAACAACATGGAAAGCAATAGTAAGTGATGCCTAAGGGGAAGAGGAACTAGCCGTGGTAATTGTCATGATCCCCAAGGATGGAAGTACTTCTTTAGGCAATAGCCGCTAATTAGAAAAGGATCATCAAAGGCATCGACGACTTGCACTTGAATAGAGCAGTTAGGATCAAGATCAAGTACCTTATAATAATGTCTCATCCAATACTATTGGATCTTATCTAGAAACTTTCCAAAGCACAACACATATGCGACAACAAGATCACCTTTCTTGAATTCTTTGTGCTTGATAAAGCTGGCATGGTAAGCTTTGCGATGGGCTTGCATAGCTTCCATGCAATGCAGGGCCATCTATTAGATCTTATCAAATCATTCCAAGTGCACGAGGTAGCATTGCAATGATTCGCCATCTCCTGAGCACTCCTTAATAGCCACCCTTACAAAGAAGGCATTTCAAGCTCAACAAGAAAGGCAACTTTTGTACCATACACCAATTGGAAGGGGGGTTGCCCTAGGGGAGGTACAACGTTGATTAAAATAGCCCATCATTTGGGCCTACATTCACCTTGATCAAATTATGGTAATAATTCACAATCAAGTTTTGCTCAAGAAAAATACCAACTAGTCCTTTCCAAAAAATGCCTTTAACTTGTTATATTATCTTAATAGTGTTGAAACATAGTACTAATCTTTTAATGAGAAAAAACGAATTTGTGTCCTGAAGAACCTGCTACTTATTGTGGTGATTGTGATAGGTATACTCCATCATCATTAACCTTAATCCTAATATTATTTTTTAAATTTTAATAAGACAGCTAAGTTCCCTACTATCCATAACTTAGATTTATTTATTTATGTGTAGGTTTTAGTCTCCCATGTTTACCTTGATCTTAGACTAATGGTCTTAAGGTAATTGTAAGGAATTACTGGGAAACCTAGGTACTGATAAGATTCTATCTTCTCAACATCTATGACATCAGAAATGGATATACACTCCAGTTTTAGCATAGGTCCCTAGGTATTTAGTTATTAAGAACTAGGGTTTTTCAGACCACCTACTATAAGCTATAATCAAAACATATTAACGTAATGAGAACTTACGACTATTAGATCTTTTGCAAAAAGTTACACAGTCAATTTAATACTATGTGTGGGTGTTTAGATCATGTTCCATTTTTATTCTTTCGATTCAAACATTCTACTTTTAAATATTTGTTTATTTGGCAACATATGCACATCCTAGATTGGTTGTGGGCACCTAGTCTAATTGGATGCTAATGGTCTTTTATAATGTGTAGGTGAGAATCATGAGATATCCAATTGCACCTTTAATAAATTAGAGACAGTAAATATCAATGCATCATTCTTTCACAGATTACTTGATCCTACTTCACTTTAGATTCAAATATTAAAAGATTATCTAAAGAGAAGGCATCACTTCCTATAACTAGATTAAACTAACATTTCCAATCAAGGTTCAATACATATCAATTTTTTGACTATGAAATTCTTATGTTAACACTATTTTTAAAAGAGAAATCTTTCAACATCTGTTGGATATAAATTAACTCTTATCGTTATGCATTGTGCAAATTTATATAAGGGAAATGCTTGGTTTTGTGTGTTCAAAGAGTTGGTACTCTTGATTGCATTGGTGGGTAAATTGTTGATTGTTGACAGTGGGCCTGCCATGTTGGATTGCCCTACCAGATTGGATCTCACTGCTGTGTTAAGCCTCTTATGTGGTGGCATTATTGGATAGGGATGAAGGATTACAAAAGAGAAGGGGTTGCCATTGCTTTCTCTTAGAGCAAGATGTAAGCTCCTCGCCGAGTGAGTTCTCTCTCCTCACGATCACTTCCTGGTGCGCAGATCAAATAGATGGTTTTGCTTTTGTGTTTGCATTTGCCCAAATATAAAGTAAGGCATTTGGGTGTCCAAAAGTTTGACTGCGCCCAAATACAAATATCAAATAATGAAATATTTAACCGAGTGCCTATGCGTATACAAGATAATAAATGTTTTGTCAAGCACTTTAATAAATAAGTGTGCTTAAATAAATATTGGTGCCGCGCCTTTAGTGATAAGGCGTGCACGCATAAAAAATAGTCATTCTTGTGAGCATTTGGATTCACGCCATCGCCCAGTGTTACCCAACACCACCGCCACTTGCTCTACACATCAACTGAAGCATTCACAATTGTTAGAAAATACTTAAATAAAATCCAACAAAAGTGAATACCTAGCAATCTTCAGGTACAAAATAATTAAATAGGTCAATTTAACTCGAGTGTGCACTCTAAACTCGTAAATGTCCATTAATTTAATATGTCTTTTATAGAATCACTTGCTATGGAATCACCCACGTGCACATTAAATTAATCTAACACCAGAAAAGGACAGGCGTCCCCGTCAGCTTCTTGCACAAGGAATCCACCTTGTGTACGAATCCCAACAAATAAATAGTTTTTAAAAATCCACCATGAAATATGCCTCCTAGCATCATACCCCCAGGGTGGGATAGCAATTGTCCTAAATTGCTATTAGCTCAATGTGGAGCCAGTATTGAGGGGTAAGCACTTAGGTCATGGGCGTGCATCCATTGGGCCTCTTCAACAATATGGTTTTTAAACTTAATTAAATACCTATAATATTTGCGGTTAGTTCTAGTGGTCATAAAGTCAATGTCTAAAATAGTTTCATGTTCAAGGATTTCAGTTTCTTCTTCTAACAAAGGAGGGTTTTCATAGAGAGGGTGGATAGGTAATTGGCCTCTAAAAGATCGTAACAAACTAATATGAAAAGTATTATGGATCTTCCAATGTTTGGGTAGTTCTAATTTAAATGCATTGTCATTGATCTTGTGAATTATTTTGAAATGTCCATAAAACCTAGGTGCTAATTTAACAACAAGGTGTTTCTCAACACTTTTCAATCTTCTCTTTTCAATGTGTAACCAAACATAATCACCGACTTTGAAACTCATGGCCTGCCTTTTCTTATTAGCTTGTTTAGTATATGATTAGTGGGCTTTCACAATCATATCTTTAACTTGAGCAAAAATAGTAGCATGCGTATTGGCAATATCATCAGCAGCTTTAACTTTATTCGACAATGATGTCACAGGTGTAGGCAATCTATGTCTATAAATGATTTCAAAGGGTGCTTTATGAGTAGCTGTGTATGGTGTATTATTGTATGCAAATTGAAGTAGATGCAAATGTGTGTCCCATGTTTGTGGTTTTGAACTTGTGTATGCACACAAAAGATCTAGAATTGTACTATTAGTAGCTTCTATTTGCCCATTGGTTTCAGAATGAAATGTAGATGAGAAATCAATCTTAGTACCCAAATTAGTAAACAAAGTAGTCCAAAAATTATTACAAAATCTCAAATCACGATTAGAAATAATAACTTTTGGCAAACCATGATTAGTGAAAACAATCTTCAAAAACAATTGTGCAGCTTGAGATATAGTTAATGTTTTCTTGGATGGTAGAAAATATGCTTGTTTACTAAATCGATCTACTATAGTCCAAATCATATCATGATTAGCTTGTGTATTAGGCAAACCAGTTATAAAATCCATTGAAATATGTTCCCATGGACTATCAGGAATTGGTAAAGGCATTAGCAAACCATATTGCTTACCATGGTGTCACTTGACTCTTTTGCAAATTAAACATTCAGAAACAAAGTTAGAAACATCAGATTCCATTTGCAGCTAGTAAAAATCTTCAACCAATGTTCTTAAGGTGGAAGTAATACCTTTATGGCCTTGATATGGAGGACAATGAATTTTGTGCAACACAAATGATCTAAATTAAACAGTGACACGTAATCTTTTCTTATAAAACATAAGTCCATCAGAATAAGATAAAAAAACAATTGGAATCCACTTATTAGCAACTAATTTGTTCCAATCAACTTGAAAATTGGGGTCATGGTCATATCCTTCATAGGAGAAAGGGAATCAAAGGATAGAATGGAAATATTATGGATACTTGGTCTTCTACTCAATGCATCAGCAACAACATGTTCTCTTCCTGGCTGATATTGTATAAGTGGATGAAAAGTTTGAATGAAAGCAGCCCATTTAATATGGCGGTAAAAAATTTATGGCTGACTAAGGAGATGTTTGATACTTTGCTGGTCAGTTTTAATCATAAATTTGGATCCCATTAGATAATGTTTCCATTGACATAAGGCTTGAAGTACAGCTAACAATTCTTTATCATAGGTGGAATACTTCAACTCAGAAGGTTTAAGTTTGCAACTAGAATAGGCTATGGGATGTGAATCTTGCATGAGGACAGCTCCTATTCCTGATCCGCTAGCATCAGGAATAGCTATTAGGAAGAATGATAAACTAAAATCAGGTAATTGCAAGACAAGTGCATGTGTTAAAGCATGTTTCAACAAATCAAAAGACTTTTATTGGTTGTTAGACCAATAATACACAACACCTTTCTTTAACAATTTCGTCAAAGGCAATGCAAACAATGAAAATTTTCTTACAAATTTTCTATAAAAGCTGGCAAGGCCTAAGAAAGAATGTAACTCATGCACATTTTTAGGGATTCGCTGATTCAAAATTGCCTCTATCTTTTTAGGATCAACGTGAATACCATCAGAAGAAACAATTGCCTCCATCTTTTTAGGGAAAGAAGAAGGAGCAAAGCGATTTTGATTGAATTTTCGGAAGTTAGAATTGAATTGCTTTGTACCAAAGTTACGATTAATCGAAAATTGTTGCGGTCACTTTTCTGGTCCACGACTTTTGTCCTTCACATCATGCACTAAAGAAATCGCATCCTCCAAAGTCTTTGGTTTGAACATATTCACTTTTGCATAGAAGTGACCAAGCAAACCGGACATGTATTTGCGCTTGTGGGTCGCCTCAGGAACATCTTCAAGCATTCAATGTTGAAGTAAGGCACTCCACAAACGCTTAGTGTATTGCAGGATGGATTCATGATCTCTTTGTTGCAAGAGATCCCACTGTTTGATAGCTTTCTCATGGAATTGAGGTGGAAGGAAATTTTGCAAAAAATTATTTTAAAAGGCTTCCCAAGTAGAGGGACAATCAACACTCTTGCGGAAATTAGTCCACCATAATGATGCTATGTCTGCTAGATGGTTAGTGACGCATTTAAGTTTATCTTTTTCAGCATATTGCTCTTCACGAAAATAGTCGTCAAACTGACTAATGAGAGCAAGAACAATTTTGCCATCATGTTGTCCATTAAAAGTGTAGAATTTAAAATTTCTTTTACTTATCTTGGCCTCTTTCCTAAGAGCCTATACATCGAGCATCGCATCAATAGTATGTCGAATGACATCTTCAAGTTGCGCTCGGTCTTGCTCGACAGTGGATTGTTGAAGTATAGCCATTATGCTTACAAGTTTTGGCATGCCCTTCACTCTTCTTGAAGTTGCATCATGATTAGATTCAATTTCTGTTCCATAGTCGGCTCTGGCAAATTGCCTTCGCCCATAAAATTGTCCATATTATGATCCGACATCCTGGTTTTGATTGAAGATCTGTCACTCGTCCTCTAGTCACGTATGAATAAGATCACCACGAACTTGCTTTGTTTATTCGGGTACAGAATTTGAAAACAGTCTTCTTCCAAGAAAAATAATCTTCCACATAGATTGCGTATGACAGTCTACTTGTTGTAAATCTGTTCAGCCAAGTTGCAGGTGGGAACAGGGGCTTACTAAAACTTCAAAACCAGTTTGAGAGTACCACAATATGAACACCTGCAATGTAAAGTGTTGATGATTAAGCTTTGAGCTTGAATTAAGCTTAATAGCTTAAGCTTTTTAAAAGCTTAAGTAGTTTGGAATGATCTGTGCAGGACGACGGCATGCATTTGTGGGAATTGACATCAACGAGTACATACTCCTGCCACGATTCAAGTTGGAGAGGCTTGTGCCTCTTTTAAGCTTATTAAGCTCATATTAACTCAAACTTTATATACTCTTTTTCGTGCTTCTCTTTGTGAGAAAAGAGACTTGTAAAGGGACTTCTTGAGTGGTCCTCCGCCTGCTGCGAGAGGTCCTTCGCCATCAGAAGGTACAGCAAGGGGTTCTTCACCCCCAAGAACATGCTTGTGTTGTCAGTTCATTGCAAGATAGCCTGTAGAGCCCGTTTGTTCCAAGAGATTTATCTTTGCTCGAGATGGCAAGCGATTGTAAGCTCTTGATCTCAGCTTCGCTCTGATACCACTACTGCGCAGATGGCGTGCATAACGAATGCCAGAAGGTCCCCAAGAACAAAGAACTCTACAAACCTTCATAATTTCAAGTACAAAAGCAAAGGAAAATTTACACAACATGAGATAAAAATACAAATTGCGTGCAATCTCCTCCCATGCCTAGTGCGAGCACTTCACAAGGCATGTATTTATAGATTTATTTATCTTCAAGCTCAAAAATAGCCCACTTTATGAATAGCATGATTTTGCTTTTGTGTTTGCATTTGCCCAAATATAAAGTAAGGCATTTAGGCTGTGCCCAAATACAAATATCAAATAATGAAATATTTAACTGAGCGCCTATGCGCATACAAGATAATAAATGTTTTGTCAAGCACTTTAATAAATAAGCTCGCTTAAATAAATATTGGTGCGATGCCTTTAAGATGTGCACCTATCGAAAATAGTAATTCTTCCAGGCGTTTGGATTCATGTCATTGCTTGGTGCTACCCAATGCCACTGTCGCTTGCTCTAGACATCAATTGAAGCATTCACAATTGTTAGAAAATAATTAAATAAAACCCAATAAAAGTGAAAACCAAGCAGTCTTCATCTATAAAATAATTAAACAGGTTAGAACTTTGTCCTAACCTTAATTTAATTCGAGTACACACTCTAAACTCGTAAATGTCCATTAATTTAATATGTATTTTACGAAATCACCCACTATGGAATCGCCCACGTGCATATTAAATTAATCTAATGCCCGAAAAGGACATGCGCCCCCGTTAGCTTCTCGCACAAGGAATCCACCTTATGTACGAACCCCAACAAATAAATAGTTTTATGAAATCCATTGTGAAATGTGCTTCCTGGCATCACTTGCTCTTACTAACTCGCTCCCTCTCTACTTGTTTTCTATTTTTCTCAACCTTTACTCTCTCAGTATGGCTGTGCCCTCGCTTCACTTCGTCCTCCTTTTATTTTTGGTCTTCTATTTATAGATTTGAGGGAAGAGGGGGAGAGATTCTTGCCTTTCACATGATTTGAGGTATCAGTTAGTGGGGGAAGAGGGGAGAAGATATGTTCTATGTTCAGTATTTATCATCTCCATAAAGAGTTTGATTTTTGAATTACCTCTTCTTATTCTCCAAAGATCTCCATGTATCCTTATGTAGATTTCCGAAGGGGACTGGGAGGAGGCAAGTGAGTTGTCAATGAGAAGGTAATTTTCCTTTTTTTTGTTCCAAGGAAATTGAAAATAAAGAAAGGGGAGGAGGGGGAAGTGAGTTGTCAATGAGAAGGTAAATTTCATTTTTTCATTCCAATGAATTTGATACAAAAAAAGGGAGGGGGATTCTTCGATGTTATATTATTTGAAAATGTAGGAGGGGTGTATCAAATGGTGGAGGGCAAAAGAGGTCTAATTCTCTCTCTCTCTCTCTCTCTCTTACTTCTTTTATGTTTAAGAAAGCTAATTTTCATTCTTCTCTTTTGTTGTTTTTTTGGAATAAGGGGAAGGGGGGAAAGAGAATTCCAAGAGTCGAAAAAAAAGGGGGGGGGGCAGGGGGGGGCAGGGGGGGAGGAGGAGGGAGGGAGGTGGTAGAATATCTTCATTTGAAAAATGGGGGTGATTTTAAAAAAATATGGGAGGGGGGAGTATGCAACATGTGAACTGAGGGGAGAGGAGGGGATGTGAGTTTGATGCCCCCCCTTTCCTTATTATTTTTCCTTTCTTCCTTCCAATATTCTTTTATAAGTCTTTTTCAACCTTTGAAAAGTTTCCCCCTCACAAGGATGAGTTCACAAGTGCATGGAATTTTTAACTTTTTTGGGTTAATTGTTCAGGGCTTCATGTGGCCAAGATTAAATTTAATACATTTTGGTTTTATAAATTGATCATTGACTGTACGACTATGTGATTGATACATGCATTTATGACTTTTCAAAGTTAGAGTGTATGCATAAAACACATATTTTCTTGATAAGATTTTGCATTGTATAATTGAGAAAGCGCACAAGAATCGCAGGGACCAACATATTACACTCACACAACCAAGGTATCTTTATTATCTCACTTCCCTTATTCTTGTAATACCCCCATCACATGCAAGAACATTTCCTTATTGCATTGTAAAGAAGAGAATTTATAATAATAATTCATTTCTTTTTGCAATTCTTTTCTCACCATAGTCCAATATTTCTTTCATTTCCTTAGTTGAAAATTGTTTATTGTGGGAGCTTTCACTCACCAAGACCCATAGACTGCCTATTGCTCAAGCTTTCAAGCTAAATGCTAATGGCTACCTCTCACATAGCCGTGAGCGCTCTCAAGCCTACGATCGAGTACCCTCCTCTCTCGAGCACACCGGTAGCTCCACAATTTGAGATGCAAGCTCAAGCAACCTCAATCCTCCACCTTCAAGCTCCATCCTCCATAGTCGTGTGCGCGAGACAAGAGACAAGAGGAGAAAATGGAGAGCTTCTCCCCCACTGTCCCTCACACCCTCACACACTCACTCCCTCCACTCTCATACTCCCTCTCTCAAGCACAAGCACAAGCAAGCAAGAAGAAGAAGAAGAAGAAGAAGAAGAAGAAGAAGGAGAAAGCCACTTTTGCCACACACCAAGAATGAGCTTCTCTATTATGCCCTTATCCCTTTGGGCATCCATACCTTTTTTGCATGACCGAGGCCATCTTGCCAATGTCATATTTTCCTACTCCCTTCTGTTTACATTATGCCTCACCCATTCCCGTTTACTCTTTACAACTTGCTTAGGAGGGAGCTTGGCGTTCGTTTACAAAAAATTGGGGGCACCTCTACATTTTAAAACGTGCATTTGCCTTTGCCTCAACTTTTAAGGTTACCCTTGTGCTTTTGGCCTTTTATCCTTTTATCCTTCTGTTGGGTCACCTTTTCCGCTTTGCTCCGTAATTTTAAATTTTCTTGAATTTTCTTTTCCTTCCTTTTTCCCTGTCTTGTACTGGAGTTAACATTACCTCCCTCCTAGTCGAGTGCCAGTCCCATGGCACTTGTAGGACTTTGTTGATGAGGGCTTGGTGATTCAAGGGTAGTCATGTGAGTCGATGATGGCTCAATGATGGGGTTCTTATGGGGATTGGATATGGGAGAGGAGCGTGTCGAAATGATTAAGATTGTGGAGACCAAGGGTATATTGTGGGGTTCTTATGGGGATTGGATATGGGGATTGGATATGGGAGAGGAGCGTGTCGAAATGATTAAGATTGTGGAGACCAAGGGTATATTGTGTGAGTGATGGGGGCCTCCAATGTCTATGGTTAGACGCGAGTTGTTGGATTCACCTAAAAAAGAAAAGAGAGTGTACTACTAGGTGGATGTGCCTACCTTACATGTGCAATTGTATCTATGCCAGTGGAAGTGGGAGTTGGGTTGAATTGTAATCAAGCCTGAAGTGTTATCACACACTTGAGGACATAGTTCATGTATAGGGGAAAGTGTTGTAGGTGTAGCTTAGGGAGACATGCCTAACCATAGGTGAGTATGACCTCCCTAGGTGTGTCCTACCCTTGATGTGCCCTAAGCATGAAGTGGGGGGCAAAAGGGCTAGGGGATTAGGGATAGAGTCGATTGGTCAAGGCCACCGGATGCACCTAACTTGAGGACCCCTAGGTGCAGTGATTGTGGCACTCATCAAGTGAGGTGTTTCATCATGCTTTCTACTTGGTTTTCTTTTCTTTCTTTGCTCTTATCTTTTCCTTTTTTCTCTTTATTTTTCTTTTTATTTTTCTTGTTTTCTTTTTCTTTTCTTTTTCTCTATTTATTTATTTTTTTAAATGTACATGAGGAACGAATCCTCGTGTTCCTGGTCTGGGAGGAAGAGGTTGGGGGCTTAAGGGACTTACTAAGGAAGTTCTTACTCTACATGTAGTCCTTTAGATTCATACATACATTTAGAGGGGTTCTTGACAAAAATGGATGCCTACATCTAGTAAATCAGATGTCGTTCATGTCCTCTAGTAGGACCATGCAAAAGGATGGAAGGAGGGTGGCTCTCATCATGAGCATGGCCATCATGCAACTATCTATGCTGGCATTCAAATAAAAAAACAAGGGTCATGGGCAATATTCATGGGAGGTAGGCTCTTGCTTAAGTAAAACTCTAAATAGCCTAAGGTAGTTATAGGTTGTGATGAAAGTAGGATGGGGGCAAGAAGAGAATTCACTAAGGAAATGGGAGATGGAGGGCCCTAGGTCATTTTTGGAGAATGTAAGGGCTTCCTCTAGCTTAATAGCATATACATTATAGATTTTAGGGAAATCGTAACGACCATGGATGTCGGCGTTAAAGTCCACTCCTACCCTTCTCTTGGATACGGCATATGTGTTGGGTCATTTCTCTCGTAGGGTAGGGTGCTATAGAATGGCATCCATGCATCTATGTTCCCATCCCAAATTCTCCGCCTCCACTTTGGCTGTGACTTGTACCCCTTCATGGTCTTGGGCACCTCCATAACTTTGTCTTTCCAATAGTCCTGTGCCTTTATCCCCCATAGTGTTGGATTCTTCTCTCTTTCTGCACTCCACTGATCTCCAAGCCTTCTACCCATGCTTATCACCTCCTCCACCACTTTAGGGGATACATAGTTGGTTCAATGTGGGTGGGTATCGAAAAGTAAATTCAAAGGGCTTGCACCTATTTTCCCATTATTCCCACATTGCGAGTTCCATGTTCCAATTGACATGAAAGCATTCTTTTTGTGGGATGGGAGCTTCTCGGATTGCTAGGGGTCGTGCCCTTAGCCTTGTTTGTGCTTGTTCCAATATGTTCTTCTTCTTTTTCTTGACTTCTGCTTTTATTTCTATAGTATATCCTCTAGGGGGGTTGTTGGGGGTAAAGGCACCTCCATCGTGCCGCCCCGTGTATTACTACACTGACAATACCCACCACTGCACACTGCAGGTGGCGAGCGCCCATCACGTCACTTTATTCTTTATTCTTTTAGTGACAGTTTGAATAAAGGAAGGCCCGGTCACACATTGTGACTGTTGTAGTTCCCATTTCTTGTCTCTGTCTTTCTTGCTCTTGCTCTCCCGCCATAGCTCACGTGCAAGCTTCAATCCTTCTCACCTTTCAACTGGTATCAGAGCTTGGCATTCTCTTGCTCGAGCTTGACTCTGTGCTTCCCGACCTTCGCATCGACTCGCTTCATGCATTGGATCTCCATCTCGGCAACCATATCCGATCTCCCCGAGCTCCCGTCACTCCCCAGCTTCCCGAGCACCTTCCCATCCTATTGAGGCACCTTCAAGGCATTGATACTGAGGTATTTGATCATTCTTTCAGGGTTTTATTTCAGTCTACAGGTTGCAAACAGCAAAGGCAGCCATGGCTTCAAACCCTTGAAGCTTATTCCCCTCATATTGTGCCTTACACCTATCAAGGCTCAAAGAGGCTTGTCATAGGCCTTTGATAGGCCCTTCTTGAGCCCCCCATTACCCCCTTTTCAACCCATGTGGAGCAGCAGCAAGTTCAGCACCAACAGGGCAGATTGCATCATTTTTTTCCAGGCTGTGAGCACTCATCTACTTCAGCTCCACACTTGGCCATTGCTTCTTGCTCTCTACCTTGATCAAGAGGGCTATAGACTTCATGTTTGATGTCACTCAAGCTTTGGGCATTGGTCTTGATCATTCGGGGCTGATTTCTTCAGATTTGGGACTATCATAAACTATCATAACAGGCTGAAAATAGGGCAGCACCATTGGCATTAGCATTTGTTGCTTATACTCCATTCCGGTTGTGCTATTTGATGCCCGTATGCGGTCTACATGATGCCTAGTGCCTTGGGAATGTATGCACATGATTATGCCATGATTTTGGCTTGAAATATTGGCTGATTTGGGACTGTTATTTGCTGTTATACAGTGCTGGAAACAGGGCAGCCACACTTGGCATTGGCATTTGATGCTTATACTCTACTCCGATTACCTTATTTGATGCCCGTATGCGGTCTACTTCCTACCCGGATGTATTGGGGATGTATGCATTTGGTTTGACCATGATTTTGGCTTGAATTCGGGGCTGAAATCTACTGTTTAGAACAGTAAATACATGCTGGAATAACAGATTATGTCTTGAGCAGCTACATATGCATTGAGACTTTGGGATCATACTCCGATCTTTATGGATATGCATTGATGTACTCTTGGTTCACAGGATGCTTATGAGCTGCGTCTCATATTTGGATCTTTCTCTTTGAGCAGACACCTATTTGTGTCAGGTTTTGGCAGTTACAGGAACACTTTGCCTAGAGTGTCTGGGGGTGTGCCTTTCACTGGCAGATGTTATTTTGACATGCTTCGGTGTTGAGCTCATGTTCTTTTCACTGTCATTGGCCTTGCTTATGTCCGTTTCATGCCGGCTTTGGACCTAGCATTGTTTGCTTGACATTGGATCCTATTTTGGGACAGTTTGCTTTCTAGACTGTATACTTGGAATTTATTACAGCAAGCAGTTATTGGTGGACTGAGGTGTACTTTTCATGCTGAAATATCTTGATTTGGTGTACCGCACCTAGTACTAAGTGGGCAGCAACTTTTGGCACACTTTGCTCACCCTTTGAACCCCGTTTTGGTCATTTTTGGGCAGTTTCTGCAGTAAAACAGCAAGCAGTTTTGGGCTGTTTGGGCATTTCCAGCCTGCATAATGGCGTCATCTTCGCATGATAGTGCCATCTTTAACATTACAAAGTTGGATGGTACCAACTACTCTTATTGGAAGAGTCAAATTTGGCAGGTCTTGGTGCAGAAATCTCAGATTAAGCCACTTCGGTTGAGTGGGGAGCAGCCTGAAACTATGGACAATGACGACTGGCTTGAACTTGATGAGCTATACAAGTCCACGATTGTATTGTCTCTCACTGAACAGGTACATTATAATGTATTTGAGGAAGCACAGAGTGCATGGGATCTATGGAATAAGATCAAGAATCTTTATGATAAGAAAAGTCCGGCGAGTCAGATGTACTGGTTGAAGCAGCTTATGGATCTGCGCATGAAGGATAATGCGACTATGTCTGCTCACTTGAGCCAGTTCCATGCTATACTGAAGAACCTGACTTCGCAGGATATCACCTTTGGAGAGGAAGTAACTCCTCTTTTCTTGCTTGGGACTCTGAATGAGTCATGGGATGTATTCCGCACTGCTCTTTGTGCCTCTAGTGCTACTCTAAAATTGGCAAATGTTGAGAGTGCTCTTCTTCAGGAAGAGGTGAATCGCAAAAACTTGGATGCCTCTTGTGGTAGTCATGCTTTGACAGTTAGAGGCAGGAATGACAGGAATGATCGTGGTAATAACCGTGGTCGTGACTCGCAGAAGGGTCGGTCTAAATCTCGTGGCAAGTCGCGTAGTAAGTCGCGTGGGCGCAATGAAAATGTCACTTGTCATCATTGTGGGAAAAAGGGCCATATTAGACCACAGTGTCATGAGTTGCACAATGAGAAGCGCAAGGATAAGGGGAAAGATAAAGTGCAGGAGAAGTCCTCTGATCGCAGCATAGTACCTGCAAAGTCCAGCGTCAAGATTGAGGAAATTAATGTCACGCAGACTGAGGAGTCCGATGGTGGTGATGAGTTTATACTTGTAGCTAGTTCTTCTGATGCTTCACACTTGACTGAGACATCTAGTATGTATGCACAGTGCTGGTTATTGGATTCCGGAGCATCCTTCCATGTGACGCCTTACCGTGAGTGGTTCCACTCTTACCGCACTATATCTGGTTCAGTCAGACTTGGAGATGACAAGTCTCTTGACATTGTGGGCATGGGTGATATTCAGTTGCAATTTTCCACTGGCAGTTCATTTTTGCTTAGGGATGTACGTCATGTACCTGCGCTTACACGCAGTCTTATGTCTGCAGGACAGCTGGATGATGCAGGATTTCATGTATGTTTTGGAGATTCTGCCTGGAAGATTACTCGTGGCAGACTTGTGCTTGCTAGAGGCGCCAAGTTTGGCAGCCTCTATCCTCTTGTTGTATCTGGGTCCTCAGTTGACCATGTTTTGGCAGTGGGTTCTATCCCACATGTATCACTTTGGCATGCTCGTTTAGGGCACATGTCTTTGAAGGGAATGAAAATGTTATCTGGTTTGCAGTATCTTCCGCCTTTGGATTATGCATATTTTGACTCGTGTGATCATTGTCTTTATGGTAAGCAGAATAGGTCTACGCATAAGAAATCGGGTAGGCCACGCATGAGTGAACCCTTGGCATTGGTGCATTTCGATGTTTGTGGGCCTATGCCTTGCATGTCTATGGGTGGCGCGAAGTACTTCGTTACCTTCATTGATGATTTTTCTAGGAAAGTGTGGGCTTATCCCATAAAGCAAAAGTCCGATGTCTTGGCAGTTTTTCAGAGATGGCTTGCTCTTGTTGAGAACCAGACTGGGTATAGGCTGAAATGCCTTAGGACAGATAATGGGGGAGAATATGTCTCGCATGCTTTTGAGCAATTTTGTGATGACAGGGGTATTAAGCGTCAGTTGACCGCCCCTTACACCCCACCCCAGAATGGTTTGGCTGAGAGCATGAACAGGACTATTCAGGAGTGTGTGCGCTCTATGCTTAGCCATGCAGGCCTACCCTAGAGTTTTTGGGCTGAGGCAGTTAGTACGGCAGTGCATGTCATAAACCGATCGCCTTCCAGTGGATTGGATTTCCAGGTTGCAGAGGAAGTTTGGGCTGGTAAGCCACCCTCTTATGCGCATCTCCGTGTCTTTGGATGTGAGGCATTTTGCCATGTTCCCAAGGACAAGAGGAGCAAATTGGATCCAAAGAGCATTAAATGCATATTCCTTGGCTATGGTGAGTCAGGAGAGATGGGCTATCGCCTATGGGATCCGCAGGCGCGAAAAATAGTACGCAGCCATGATGTCGTCTTCCATGAAGACAAGATGCACAGGCAGCCTGAGAAGGTGGTTGAGATCCGCAGAGTGATCTTTCAGGAGGAACCTAGAGCTCCAGCACAGCCAGTAGTACAGCCTGCAGCAGTTTCTCCACAGGGCCAGGGTGTTGGACAGGCAATTAGACAGGCAGTAGAGCCTGCGGTGAGACGGTCTGCTAGAGACAGACGTCCACCTGACAAATTTCAGCCCTCTATACATTATGTTTTGGTTACAGATGCAGGAGAGCCTTTCACTTATGATGAGGCTACGCGCAGGGGTGACAGTCACTCCTGGGAGAGGGCTATGCAGCCTGAGATAGACTCCCTGCATAAGAATGAGACTTGGGATTTGGTTGCCTTGCCTAAGGGCAAGAAGGCTTTGCCATGCAAGTGGGTGTACAAGCTGAAAAGTACCCCTGGACACCCCAAGCCGGCATACAAAGCTAGATTGGTAGCAAAGGGTTTTAAGCAGGAACATGGTGTGGACTTTGATGAGGTCTTCTCTCCTATGGTTAAGATGACCACCCTGCTCTTAGTCTTGGCTTTGGTTGCACAGCTTGACTTAGATCTATATCAAATGGATGTCAAGACGGCTTTTCTACATGGGGACTTGCATGATGAGATCTATATGGATCAGCCTAAGGGCTTTACAGAACCTGGCAGGGAGCACCTAGTGTGCAAGTTGAAGAAGAGCTTGTATGGCTTGAAGCAGGCACCTAGGGAATGGTATCATAAGTTTGATGCCTTTATGCAGTCACAGGGCTACAGCAAGAGTGCTATGGATCCGTGTCTTTACAGAAGAAAGCCCGTGATGGCAGTTTGCTTATCTTGGTACTCTATGTTGATGATATGCTGATAGCAGGGAAAGCTCATGATGAGCTAGATGCTCTTAAATCTCAGCTGAAGAAGAGCTTTGAGATGAAAGATTTGGGACAGGCCTCACATATACTTGGGATGCGCATTAAGCACGATAGGCATCAAGGGCTTTTGTATCTCTCACAGCGGGAGTACATTCATAAAGTCCTTGAGCGCTTCCGCATGCAGGACGTAAAGCCTATTGGCTGTCCATTACCTTCTTATGTGAAGGTATCACAGGCCGATTGTCCGCAGACAGATGCGCAGAGGGCCGAGATGGCCAAGATCCCTTATGCTTCAGCCGTGGGAAGTTTGATGTATGCCATGATAGCCACTCATCCAGATATTGTGCATGCAGTTGGTGTTGTGGCACGCTATATGGCTATACCTGGCAGCAGACATTGGGATGCCGTGAAGGGTATCATGAGGTACCTGAAGGGCACAGCAAATATGTGTATTTGCTATGGCAGCCAGGATACAGGGGTCATGGGGTACACTGACTCCGATTATGCAGGACATGCAGATAGTAGGAAGTCCACTTCTGGCTATGTATTCACCTATGCTGGAGGGGCTGTCTCTTGGATGTCCAGGGTTCAGAAGTGTACGGCTTTGTCTACCACTGAGGCCGAGTATGTTGCAGCCACTGAGGCTTGCAAGGAGGCCATATGGTTAGGCCGTATAGTTGCTGACCTTGGGATTGATGCTACACCTATACTGCATTCGGATTCTATGAGTGCCATTCAGTTGGCTAAGAATCCGGTCTTCCATGCGAAGACGAAACACATTGAGGTGAGGTATCACTTCATACGTGGTGTCATGGAGGACAGGTCTGTTGACCTTGTCAAGATCTCCACTGACGAGAATCCTGCAGATCTGCTCACGAAGAGCCTCACTACTGAGCGATTTGCCTTCCTCAGGAGGTTGATGGGCGTTGGATGAGATGTCGCCTTTCCTCATCCCTTGTACCTATGTACATTTGTACTGTCTTTTCTTTTTCTTTTCTCTCTCACTAGGGCAGATTCGCCTTTAAGTGGGAGGTTGTTGGGGGTAAAGGCGCCTCCGCCGTGCCGCCCCGTGTATTACTACACTGACAGTACCCGCCACTGCACACTGCAGGTGGAGAGCGCCCGTCACGTCACTTTATTCTTTATTCTTTTAGTGACAGTTTGAATAAAGGAAGGCCCGGTCACACATTGTGACTGTTGGAGTTCCCATTTCTTGTCTCTCTCTTTCTTGCTCTTGCTCTCCCGCCATAGCTCGCGTGCAAGCTTCTATCCTTCTCACCTTTCAGGGGTGACACTTCCTGTTGAGTTTCTGATCTTGGAGAGGGTGGTTGGGGGACTTGTTCTTTGTCTTGTTGCCCCACCTCAAAGTCTTGCCCTACTTTAGGAAGTGGTATTTGTTGTTGTTCTTCTCTCACTGGCTCTTGTGGTCCCTATTCCTCAGTATACCCTAGCAATTCCCTCTCTTGAATTGTTAGTCCTACCCTCAGTAGGTACTCCCTTTGCTCTTGTTGGCTTAGGCTGGTTTTTGCTTCGTGCACCTAGATACATAGACCATGCCTTATGGCCCTCTAGGTAATCTCCAGCTTCTTCTTTAAGGTTTCAATGGCCTCCTCCTCTTCTGGCTGCGTGGCATCTAAAATGGTGTTGAGAAAGGTACGTTGCTGCGCTTCCATGCTCGTCTTTAGGGCCTCTACTACCCTGGTCTCTGCTAACACTCTGTTTCCTTTAGCATGGGCTAGACGACTAGCCAATTTTTCACTCTTCCCTCGCTCTTGGCCATCCATTTCTCTGCTTTTTGCTTTATTTCCTCTAGGCTTTCATTTTTCCATTGTGCTAACACCACCATCCTTGGCTCCTGTTCCTTCCACCTCTGGATTGCTTCTTCTTTCTCCTTCTCCAAGTGCTCAATTTTCCTTTCTAGCCTTTATTCCTCTTCCAGCTCCGTTACAGCCTATGCTTCATTACGTTCACGTCTCTTAGATGCTCTTCCTCTTTCTGAGCTTTTTTTTGCATCCTCCACTTCAAGTTTGTCTATTGCCTCTTCTATCCTCTTCAACTGCTCTCTCATTTCTTCATGTTACATGAGGATGAGCTTGTACTGCCTTTGCAAGCCTATTAGTTCTTGTCTTTCTTATTCGAGCCTTCCTTGCCAATTTTCTTCTTTCTTTTCCTTGGCTTTGAGCTCTTCCTTCACCTTGTAGATTTCCGTTTGGTGTCCTACTACTTGGCGAGTCCTTTCCAACTAGAAGGTTGACAATGCTTCTCTTTTGGCCTCCAATTCAGCTACAATTTTCTTCTTCTCTGCCTTTGCTCCACTTTGCTATGTTTAGCTATGCAAGAAGATCTTTGATGTATTCATCATAGCCCATAGTCGATGGCACTATTGTAGGTATAATCGTTGTCAATGTCTCTATCTTCTACTTCTCGAAGTCTTGCCTTGATTCAACATCTACAGCTATCGGTCTCTTCGTTTGAGTTGTTGGAGATCCTCGACTAGAGTCTGGGGCCATTTCTTGCACTTTGTTCACTAGATATTGCACCCATTGCCAGGCCATGAGGTTGCTTGCATCCACAGTGCTAGTGATGCCGTGGGTGGTTGTGGCGATTACTGGTTGGGGCATGAGGGCAGGCAGGATTGGATACAATAGGCCCTTTCCTTTGCCTTCTGCCATCGGTGTTGGTTCAATCTCTGGTACTTTGGCGCTGATGCTTGGGACTTCTTACCTTAATAATTTAGCAAGCATGACATTGAAAATGTGTATGAGAAGATAGTAAGTGATCTTATAGCTCTTTTCAACTCTCTAGAGAGTAAGAAGCATATCTATCGAATTGTAGTGAAAGCCTTCTCCAAGGTACAAGTGCAGTGTAGTTTAGTGTCCCTAGCTGTAATCTCTTTGAGAGAACCTTCTCCTACTCTTTTTTTTAAGGAGGTTGTAAAATTCTCTTTTATCACAGAATATATATTCTTTTTGTGTTCGAATTTAAAAAAAGTGTATTGTTGAAACGAGATATTTTGGATTATTTCCTTTCTCAAAAAAAAGTTTAAAGGTACAAGGAAGTATCTACCAAACCCTGTAGAAGGCTGAGTAGGACATGTGGGTACCTTGTAGTACACCTGCACCTATACTTCAGTAATGAAGTTTGTACCTGTTAGGACCTATAAATGCCCTGCAGTGTCCTATAAAGTCCCTCTTTTACTCTATTTTGCTCCTAAAGGTACTTGAGCCTTTGGAAACTCTTCAATCTTCAATTCTCCACTCATTGTACCTATGTGAGGGATAAAACGACAGGACAGGCTCCCTACATGGGCTCCGAATCACCGAGAGGTGGGAAAAGTTCCCCCTGAGTCGGTTGGTTGCACCCCTTCAGGATCTTCAATAGTGAGGGAGAGTCACGTCTCTTTTGTCCCACTATCTCCACCAGCATCCACCTTTTCCCTCAATGGGTATATCAACATGACAATGGCATTCTATTCTAATAACATGAAATACATTTCTGAAATATTCATTCAGCCCCTTTCATGAGATGCAATTGGATGAAATCTTGAAAAATTGGCTAGGAATAGGGTCTTACCAATGCAATTCAGTGACTCGCTAATTGCTAGTACTTACCCTTTTACAATATTTCACCTTGGGCAAAAGAATTTCAACCAAACAAGTCAAGGTTATGTATCAAACTTGGTAAATGATATCTATGATGAGATATGATTGAATCAATGCCGAAATTCAATGAAATAGACTAAAATTAATATGAATAATACTAATCTATGATCTATTGATCAATTCAGAGAATTAATTGATCAATAATCTCTCATCAACAAGTGGAAAAGCATTAGCAAGTGGATTATTGAGAGACTTCAGAGATTAAGCAAGAGAAATACATTGATTAAGCTTGAAGAGGATGGTAAATGTCAGCTCCAAACCCATTAACGGAAGAATTCTCCATAATCCACCATGAATCCACCATAAAGCTTGAAAGATCCATGAAATCAATTCATATGAACTCCAATATGACCAAATCCATGAAGAATCAATACCTTGAGCTTGCTTGAACACTTGAATACCAAAGATTCAAGCCTCTTGAAGAAAAGCCCCAAAATAAAGCTTCAATATGAGCTCCAATGTCCTCCACGAGTTGAAATCTTTGCAATTTGTTGAAGAATCCTTACTGCCTTGATCCCATGCGCCACAATTTTTGGGACTGTTCCTAGCTCCGTTGCTAAGCTCATCTCTATCAAATGGGTAATCAACTTGTAGATCTTGAAGCATAGAAGCTATTCCATATGTTGCTTGGCTAAGAAGAGCAGGGATTTGAGAGATATGAACACATCTTGATGGTAGACTCCATGAAACCTGTACGAACCTCCCAGGAAGGGAAAGAGAACCCTCTCTTTTCAAAGTAACCGCAGTTTGTTTCCAAACTAAGCACAATTAACTCTCCTTTACCCTAGTTACCTCCAATTTTGCATGAAATTTTGATGACTACCTGCTACTTAAACCATACTCTGCCATATCTAACCTTGAAGATCTCCAAATGTAGTCTCCTGCTAATTGTAGATGGTCTACAACCCTCTACTAGTCATTGTCTTTGTCGTGTACTTGTCTGAAATTGATTTTTGATGGAGAAAATAGGATTGAAAATAGAAGGAAAAATGGATCAAAGACCAATGCTCTGATACCACTTGTCAGAGAGTGGACTAGAGAGAAGACTGCAGAAGAGAGGAGAGAGAGTACAGAAGAGAGAGAAAGACATGAAAGAGAACGAAGCCATTGAAGCTATGAGTAAGGTGAGAGAGAAGGACAGTAATGTATTAATGTGTCAAAAAGATAGGAAAAATCACGTGTCCTCTCCTTTTATACCAATGTCAATGTGACATGGCATATCATCAATATTATTCACACACTAAATCCTTATTCTTCCCAACTTCTTATAGTCTCAAACATGGGAGAGAAAATGATGGTGGAGGTGTGAAAAAAGGGGGTTTATAAGATCTAGCCATTAATCTCAAAACTTGTGCTCTTTTAGACAAAAAAAATATGCATTTCTTAAATACCCAAAAAAGGCCTCTCTTTTTTACATTAAAGCAATCTTGAGACTTCCATTACATGTGTTGCATTAGTCAAGGCAAAGTTAAGTTATATACATGTCACATTAGCATCATAAACCACCCTTTTCTTTTTCAAAAATAGCTTTAATATTGTATTTCTCCTTCAATGTGACTGGCCCTTTGTGAGTCCCTTGGCTAGTCTCTCTTGACTAGTATCTTGACTGCTCTCTATCAGCAGGTCCACTCATGTATTGTTCACAAACCTCACATTTAACAATAGTACTGCCATTGTCTTGTATCTTGTAGTTGTCTTGTATTCATGATGATTTTTGATCTAGCACTAGTCGTTCCCAAAGTCTTGTGACACTACCACTTCATACATTTGGTAAATGTATTGTCCTCATTTCAACAATATATTTTGCATTGATCTTTTGAGTACACTTGGTATTTGATCTCATTGTTGTGACTATACCTAGCTCTGCACCTCAGTATTGTCCACCCCCTAGTCAGTGGCAGTAATGCTTGATCCTGATTACACATGGCAACCATGATCATCGTTTCTTTGTGTGCTAAGCTGAGTGCATACACATTCACACGATTCATCTGATGCAATTTTGGCTCTAGGCCATGCGTGATGGTCCAGATCTAGAAAGTGCCAAATGATAGCACCTCTTGAGGCCTTTTTTATCCTTAGTGAAGTAGTATCTAGAGTGCAATAATCTTATTTGAGATTTTGAAAGTGATATTTGCATTCCACTCCTTCGATTGGCAGCAAATCTGACCTTTCCATAATTCCCCTCACCACCCGATGAACCTAACAAGTCATTTCTTGGCTTTTCTCAACTTGGTTGTTGTCCCCTCAATAGCCCCAACTCCACCCTTCCTTTTGATCTCAATGGCTCACCTACCTAGTGTCTCCTTTCCAAAGTTTTCTAGACCTTCCAATGAGGATTCGGATGCCTTTATCCACCAATTTGATGTCGCATACACAATTAACTACCCTAGCCAGGTCAATGAGGCTCATAAGGTCACCATATTTGAATCCTTGATGTGGAAAAAGGCTAGCTGGTCACCATCATGGAATGAAGCACTTATTGCTTTCCATATCTAATTCCAACCAAACTGAATGGATGTTGATCTCAATGCTTAGCCAAAAGATGAATAATAAACACCCTCTATATTCAAGGTTTCAATATACCTATCTAGAAAGCATTTGCTTCCAATGATTTATTGAGCAAAAACATTGATCCATTCTATAAGAAAGATATTTGATTAAAGTAGTTTTTGTCAAAAGTAAAGTCAGGAAAAGGAAAGAAATCTAGTAAGTCCACTCCAAAGCATCAAAATGACGATAGTAATGATTCCAATTCTGATTTTGATATGGAGGTAGAATCTAGCAGCGAAGAGTCTAACTCTAAAGAGGAGGAAGAGAAAAAGCCAACCAAGAATAAGGAGGACAAAGGCAAGAAAACATTGGAAAACACCAAGAATGAGGTAAAAAACCTCTAGTGCACATAGTGCAACAATCCCGAGCATGTTTAGGCTAAATGCAACCTAAACCAAAGATGGTGTAGTATTTGCAACATGGCTAGTCATAACATTGAGTACTGCCGGTGTACAATGGTAGGTACCAAATGGCCCATCCCGAAGGATGGATAGGTACCATAGCAAACACTTTTGGCCAATGGGCAATTCTTAAAGACAATCCCATTCCTATCCCTTCCATTGCTTATAACAATTAGGAGTACCAAAAATCCGATGATGGCTATGATGGGCGTGGTAGAGGTGGAAGAGACCAAGAAAATTTCTAGCCCTTTGCTAACCATTACTTTTTTTGTATACAAGAAGGACATTAGAGATCCAAGTGTTGGGACACCCAGGTCTACGATGTTGAGAAAAGACAAGGACAAGGCCTAGCACATATGCCTGATTTCTAACACATTGGAGATCAAGGAATTGTGAGAACCAGAGGTGCATGTGATTACCCAATCATGCAAAACCTATAAAGATGCCATGTTGCAACTCACAAGAACCTCGTGGGCTGAGCAAGAGAAGGTCTGCCACCAAGTGGCAAGATGAGCGGATGGCAATGAAAATATTTGGCCTCAAGCTCTAATATGGAGGGCAAACCAAAAAATCGAAGCGACTGCTCAAAGCAACCATAGTTTAGTCAGCATATCCCAGCCAATCAAGGAATGCAACACAATGTGAAGACACAACCATGCCCAACATGGATTCACTTAAGCCCCAACATCATGGTCATAAGCCCAAAGTCTACAAAGTTCAAAGTTTAGTAAGAATTTGCATGGGAACAACAAACCCGACACAAGAGAAAAGCAAGCAAGTTGCGCAAGAAGATCCATAACCAAGTGAAGTAAAGAATATGGGTAGTTGCCTTAGGATTCAAAAAGAGAAGCAACTAGAAGCTTATCCTAGCAAGCAGAAGAGACAATTCTCAGACTACAGAGATCTTAATAAGATCTTAATAAGATCATAGTGAAGAACAAGTATCCAATACCCAAGATTGATCATTTGCTTGATGAGCTCAAGGGGGCTCGATTCTTTACAAAGATTGATTTGAGGTTAGGGTATCATCAGATTCGCATGAGAGAGGGTGATGAAATCAAGACTGCTTTTAGGACTGATCGTGGGCTCTATCATTTCTTAGTGATGCCATTTGGGCTTACAAATGCTCCAGCTACCTTCCAGAGCCTGATGAATAAGATTTTGTAGCCTTTTCTCTTTGAGTTTGTCTTAGTCTTCTTTGATGATATTTTGATTTACAGCAAGACTCTACATGATCACTTATCACACATGAGGAGGGTTTTTGATGTATTGAAACATCACAGGCTTTTTTCTAAGGAGAAGAAATGTTCTTTCATGCAGACTAAAGTGGAATAATTGGGACATATTGTCAGTGAGAAAGGGATATATACTGACCCTAAGAAGGTGCAATGTATAAAAGATTGGCCAACACCTACTACTACTACTACTACTACTTCTCTTAGAGGATTTCTTGGTCTATCTTCATTCTATCGTCGATTCATCAAGCATTATGCGGCTACAGCAACTTCTTTGACTGATAGGTTGAAGAAGAAAGCTTTCTTTTGGGATGCTCTTGCAGATGGTAGCTTCAACTAGTTAAATGAACTCCTTACTTCTGCTCCTATTTTGGTATGCCCAGATTTCTCAAAAGAATTTACCATATAGTGTGATGTCAGTGGCAAAGGCATTGGGGATGTTTTGTTACAAGAGCATGGAGTGATTGCCTTTAAGAGCCATAAGCTTACAGATAAAGAAATGGCCATGAATGTTTATGACCAGGAGATGTTGGCTATTTTGCATGCAATAAAGAAATGGCACCATTACTTGTATGGCAGCCGATTCAGAGTCCAGAGTGATCACAGGGTTCTTAAGTATTTCTTTACTCAGGCCAGTCTTACTCCTAAGCAGCATAGGTGGGTAGCTACACTGCAGAATTATGATTTTGACATCACTCATACAAGGGGTAAAGACAATATAGTGGCTGATTCTCTTTCTCGTATGTGGGCTTGCAAAGTTTTAGCAATTATTGAACTACATAGTGATTGCATTGAAGAACTATATGAGGCTTATCTTTTGGATGAAGAGCTCAGCCATATTTTTCTAAAATTACAGCAAGGTCTCATGGAGAAAACTCGCATTATCAGCTTAAAAATGGCCTTATTTGGTTAAATGGAAAGAATGTCATTCCTTCTACCTCTTCTTTTACACGGAAAATTATGGAGGAACTACATTCTTTTCCTTTAGTTGGACACCTTGGATTTTTCAAGACCTATGACAGGATCAACAAAAGTTTCTATTCGAAAGGGCTGTGGAAAGATGTCAAGGACTTTGTCATGAGGTGCATGCCTTGTCAATAGAATAAGGACATCACCCATAAGCCAAGTTTGTTGCAACCATTACCCATTCCTATAGGCAAATGGATGCACATTACCATGGATTTCATTACTGGCTTACCTACTACCAAGAAGGATGGAATAGTATATATGTGGCGTATGCCTTGTCAATAGAATAAGGACATCACCCATAAGCCAAGTGGTTTGTTGCAGCCATTACCCATTTCTATAGGCAAATGGATGCACATTACCATGGATTTCATTACTGGCTTACCTACTACCAAGAAGGATGGATATATGTGGTGGTGGATAGACTCACCAAGGCAGCCCATTTCATTCCAACCAAGACCCAGTTTACTACTTCTCAAGTGGCCAATCAGTTCATGGAGTAGATTTTTAGACTATGTGGATTACCACATGTGATTGTTCATGATAGAGACTCAAAGTTCATGAGTAACTTTTGGTAGGCGGTATTCACATCTATGGGCACTAAATTGGCTCCTTCTATGGCCTATCATCCACAAACTGATGGATAGACATAAAGGGTAAATAAATGGTTAAAGACTTATCTTTGCCATTTCTGCTATGATATCCAAAATTCATGGGATTCTTGGTTACACTTGACTAAGTTTGCCTACAACAACTCTACTCGTGCTAGCATTGGAGTTTCTCCCTTTGAGGCTATGTATGGCTATAAGGTGCCTTTCACCCACAGTCATCTTTAATGAGAGAATCAATTCTCATGGGAAAGAAGAGTTGGAAAGAATGCAAACCCTTCTTTAGCAATGTAAGATGAATCTTAGGTAAGCTCAAGACCAAATGAAGATGTATGCTGATGAGAAGAGGCGGCCTTTAGAGTTTCAAGAAGGGGAATAGGTCTTATTGAAGGTGCCCAAGTCTAGGTACTCTACTTTGAAAGATGGATCTAGTAACAAGCTTGCTCACCGATTTTATGGCCCCTATCGGATCTTAAAGCGCATTGGAGGTTTAGCATATAGATTGGAGCTACCCTCTTCCACAAAGATTCATAATGTCTTTCATGTTAGCTAGCTCAAGCCTTTCTATGGTGATCCACTTGATATAATTGATGAGCTGCCACCTATTAATGAAGAAGGTCTTATTCAGTACATCCTAAAGGCTGTTATAGGTCAGCATGAGAAGAAGTTTTGATCTTGTTCCATCATCAAATATTTGATCAAATGGAGAGGTTTACCACCTGAGGAAGATTCTTGGATGCGTGATTCTATATTAGATGAGTTTTCTTTCCTATGGGACACATTGGTGGCCGAAGCCTACTGCTTATGGAGCTAGTTATGGTGCAGACAAGGTTAGGACAACATGTTGTTTTAGAACAGTTTTTATTGTGCCTAATCTTTAGAACTAAGCCACTTATATAGGGTCAAAGTACTCTTTAAGAGCTACATTTTGACATGTGGCATGCCTCGTTTGGACACTTTTACTATAAGTTATGGCAGATTTGGTCCAGCAGGGTCTGTTTACATAGCAAGTTGTCTACTTCATTTTGGGCCTATCAGTTGAAGACTTTATGGCTCCATATACCTTTAAAGCATTCCTGATCATGTATATAGATTAGGCTTACTTTTTTTCTTTCATTCTATCCATATGTCAGTCATCTTTCATTAATTTTCCTATTTGTAAAGCTGTAAAAACAGAGTAGTGCTCTGTTCTATCCATCTTGTTCTAGTCTTTCTGTGTTTGTTTTTGAGGGCAAAAACCTTTGGTAAGGGATGAATTTGTTTTTGAGGGCAAAAACCTTTGGTAAGGGATGAATTGTAAGAAGATGGGTAGAATAAGGATTTAGTATGTGAATAATATTGATGATATGCCATGTCACACTGATATTGGTATAAAAGGAGAGGACATGTAATTTTTCCTATCTTTTTGACACATTAATACATTACTGTCCTTCTCTCTCACCTTACTCACAGCTTTAATGGCTTATTTCTCTTTCCTCTCTTTCTCTCTCCTCGTCACTCTATTTCTCTCTCTCCTGCACTCTCTCTTCTCTATCTGCAGTCTTCTCTCTCCTCTTTCTCTCTCTAGTCCACTCTTTGACGACAGAGACAAGATCCTCCTTGACTTTGAAGAAAACTAGCAAACTATTGTAAGCCAAATCAATCATCTTCATATTTAAATTTGTCAAAAGTAAGATCTCTTTACATGTTCTCCTATTACAACATTCTTATCTTTGTAGTGAGTAAAATAATATTGGTTTTTTTTAAGTTGTAGAATAAGGATGTTGTCTTGTGAAATAGAAAAATAGAGCAAAACAACTACCTAATGCATGTTTTCATGTTTCAGAAGACACAATTGAATGTCGTCCAAGTTACCATGCTGAATGGGATTCAATTAGAGTTTTAGTCAATAGTCATCTAGATTTTTTGGATTAAATGTGCTATGGACAGTTTTGAGTCAGTTGGGTTAGCCAACTTTTGTGTTTCATTCGACTAATAGATTATGGCTTACTTAGCAACTTTTTTTTGCTTGTTTTCATTGCAGGGTGTGCTTGTTCAGAATAAGTAAGAGAAACTATCTTTGGAGAGAATGAAGGAGGAAACTTTGAAGGACACAATTGATGACAAGCATTTAATTTCTTCCACAAGAAAAGAAATCTCTCCAAGTTTGATTATATAAAAAATACATTTAATGTACCTTTCAATTTGCAAGAGCTTTTGGAAAATCTCAATGATAACCTTGAGACATGTAGGGAATATTATATTAGACATGAAAAGTGTCTTGCACTTGATAACTATATGCATTATAGTGATGTTATTCAGGTAGCCAATGCTCTAACAATAACTTTGCTCATTAGGTGGAACCTTATTGATGAAGAGTTTAAAACATATGAAACAAAATTTCCTTATCACAAGGATCAATAATAATATCTTTTAATTCTCAAGGACATAAAATTTCTCATGTATCTTCAATAGATGAAATGTTTTTCTTCCGATAAAATAGAGGGGAAGAAGGAAGAAGACATTGCATGCCAAGGTGAAAAGGCTAAAGAAAATGAGGAGACTTTTAAGAGAATGTTAAGAATTATTGGTACACCATTTTGATCCTACTATTTTCAAGAGTGAAAAGATCACAAAGGTAGAAGAAAAGGAGAGAGAATAAAGTTCAAAGATTGAAGAATGCCCTCTTGATTATGTCGCTACATTTCCTAGACATCTCATCAATTAAAAAAGATATGTATTGTTCAATGATATTCAACAGCTTTTTTAAATCTTAGAGAATATTATTACTTATCTATTCTTGTGCAAGGTGGAGCTAGTATGACAAGGATTTCATAAGCTATAAACCATGCCCTCTAGCAGCTCTTGATGTTGAGGAGAAAATTTTCAAGATAGATCCATTATCTTATATTTGTGTATTGATCAAATTATGGAGTATGAAAAGAAAGGGTTATCTATAGAAGAAGAGTTTCTGTAGGTTCAAAGACTTGATATTGAAGACATGGGATATGAAGATAAACTAAAGCCTCCATCAAAGGAGAAGCCAAAAAACTCAATAAATCTTCATGACAAGAGCCTTTTTTCCTTCTTTTTGCTTAGTTTGTAGTCATTTCGAAAATCTCTACTTTGCACAACAATTCACATATCCATCTTTCCTTTTTTGGGTAACCATTTGTATAGTTTTTTCCAAAGATGATGTGTCATATGATGTGGTTGTATTCTTAACCTTGAGTTTGCGCCAAATTTGTTCATAGAACCACTGAAACATCTCTAATAAACTATTTGCTTTGATTCTTCCATCTCCATATCAAAGTAAAGTCCTTGCTTGATAATGTGATTTTTCCATACACTGGGTTGGCAAGATAGATAGAATTCCATATTGTTTGATAAAATATGGGGCATGGTTGTACAAAATATGCCACACAAAAATACAAATATATAACAATGTAAAATTCTTACCATATAGTGAGTGAAGTGCTAATACTTTCAAGCTTCTATCATCACTGCCTTTTCAAAAAGGTTCAATTGGTCATTGAAGTCCTTAAGATCATCATCTTTACATTCAATTTTATCACAATAAAAAATATTTTTTTCTAGTATCTCATAAACTTTGGCTTTTCTATTCAGAGCCTGCTTATTATCAGCATAATCCTTAACTACATTATGCAGGGATTTCCATCCATTATATTTAATGGTTGATACATTGTTTCTAAAGTTTATCTTTTGGAGTTTTGAGGATCTAGTTCCATGACAAGGTCATCTCCATGTAATCCAATAGTAGATAGAACTTAGTGAAGATCTTTGTTATAGCATCCTCTCTAGCTCATAAGGCCTTTAGCTTCTAAGAGAACCCTATGTAAAGATGAACAAGTTTTTCAATTATTCTACAATGTGCATGAAGTGTGTAGATGTGAGCATTGGCCAAAGAAAGGTCTAAAACTAGCTTGAAGTGTGGGTCTTTGATGTGCCTAGAGGGAGCTCTATTCCAGTTGCTTCAGCTCAACTCTCCAACTCTACTACTAGGTACATGCATTATAAGCAAGGATATCTAGAATTGTCTCCCTCTCACACATTTTACATGCATTTGAGTGCTTTCAAGTCACTAGCTATGTGTTATTCAATCCAAATTCCTTGACAAATAACTCTTCTTCTTCTTGTTGGCTCTTAATCATATCAGGTTATTGAAGTTTGATGGAAAACCTAATATAGTACGTGCCAATTTGTTGTATATACTTCAAAAGCTCCTAACAATCAAATATTGTATTCAAATTGAATACTAAATGACATCGAATCACTATAATGACTTGATGAAAGTCATCAATGTAATAGAGAGCCTTACTAATTTTGTACACTTCAATATCTCACTTTCGTCAAGTTTAATCACAGACCTAGCTAATCCTTGAGCCTCCTCTAATTTGATCATTAAACTTTGTAGCATGGAAAAGTTAAGAAAACATCTATTAAGTTCATTGTATATAATCTCTTTTTTCTTACCTTTGAAGCCAGCCTTGATATGGAAAGGCTAACCCGAGTTATACTTTTCTCCGATGAGTGTTTTTGAGCAAGCCCAAAAGTTCAAGCGAGACCTTCAAGAACACTATTTTAGGGAGAGAATGTTTTTGGGAAACCAATGAAAGTTTGTAATTAGTTTGGGTGGCCTTAATAATGAGAAGGCTTGGAAATCGTTTGTCACTTCTGTATATGTATAGAAGTCATTTCCAGATTTTGATGAGTTGGTTTCTCTCATGATTACTTAAGAGATCAATATGCAGGGTGACTCATATGAAAGAAATGATGAACATGTCCAAGCATTTTACTTAAGTTCAGGAAGGAAACGTGGCATATCCTCTTTGAGAGGTCATGGCATGGGATGTGCTGGTGATAACCAGCAAAACAAGTTAAATCAACAATTCGGTGACATGTAAGTTTCAGGAGGCCATGAAAACTTTAGAGACAAGGGGAGATCTAGACGAAGAGGTGGATGGCAAAACTGAGGTTTTGGAAATTTTGCTATTGTTTGCCATTATTGTGGCAAAACAAGTCATATTGCAGCCCATTGTTATGTAAGAAGGATTATCTCCATAGTGGTAAATTGTAGCAAGGAAACTATGCATTTTTGAAAGCTATTTGTTTGGTACCCTTGCCTAAGGGCAAGAAAGCTATTGATTGTAAGTGGGTTTACAAAGAGTCAAGCATAATGCAAATGGTTCAATTAGCAGGTATAAGACTAGGCTCGCTGCAAAAGGCTATTCTCAAACATATGGCATAGATTATGAAGGGAAATGTATATATAAGTTACAGATTTCAAATTTGTACTTTTTGAGGTGTTTGTCAAGAAGAAAACATAAGTTTTATTTGCAAAAAAATTACAGATTACATGTCCTATTGAGCAATCAATGAAAAAGGTTGCCTAGTGTATTGTTGTGCACTTGTTGTGAAAGGTTATAGAAGACTTGCTTGCTATTTTGTATCATTTTTGTGATAATGACAGAGAACAGTGAAAATCCCATCATTGAGAAGCTAGACAAGAACAACTACCCTTCATGGAAGTTCCATGTGACAAACTTCCTTTCAAGTGAAGAAAATGAGCCAGAGCTGAGTATCCTTGTAACTCCAGATGAATTAAAGGTGTGGAAAGAATTGAATGCAAAAGACAAAAAGGTGATGTATTGGCTATCTACAATCATTGATAATACTATGCTATGACATATTAGGAACACAAAAGCTTCACATGCATCTTGGATAATTTTTGAGAACATGTTTTCAATAAATACAAAGACACAAAAGATTCAACCCAAGCAATAGTTGAATACCTTGAAGAAAGGGAAAATATATATCAATGAGTATGTTTTGAAGATGAGGAGCATTGCAGATGCTTTAGTAGCGATCGATGCAATGCCTGATGATGACGATTTGGTTTCATCCACTTTGAGTGGCCTTAATAATGAGAAGTCTTGGAAATCATTTGTCACTTCTGTATATATACAGAAGCCATTTCCAGATTTTGACAAGTTGATCTCTCTCCTAATTGCCAAAGAGATCAATATGCAGGGTGACTCATATGAAAGAAATGATGAACACGTCCAACCTTTTACTTAAGTTCAAGAAGGGGACATGACAGATCCTCTTCGAGAGGCCGTGGTATGGGATGTGCTAGTGGTAACCAGCAAAATAGGTTAAATCAACAATTTGATGATATGTAAGTTTCAGGAGGCCGTGAAAACTTTAGAGACAAGGGGAGCTCTAGAGGAAGAGGTGGATGGCAGAACAAAGGTTTTGGAAATTTTGTTATTGTTTGCCATTATCATGGCAAAATAGTTCATATTGTAGCCCATTGTTATGCTAAGAACGATGATATTCACAGTTGTAAATTGCAGCAATGAAACTATGCATCATATTCATGATAGAAGGAAGACAAAAATGAGTATATGTTTATTGTGCAGCATATGATGAATGCTATTACAGGAAAAGGGACACATGATGATGTATGGTATGTTGATTTAGATACATCTAATCTTATGGCCATTCATGATGAAAGGTTCAGAGAGATGCACGACTTACAAAATCTAGGTTATGCAAATGGGTGATTATTTATGCCACCCAATTTCACAAATTGAAAAGGTTCCCTTGTCTTTGCATGATGCCCAGACAAAGAGTCTATCGAATGCATTATGTGTGCCATCAATCACAAAGAATTTAGTGTCTATTAGCCAAATGGTAGAGCAAGGGTTGCAAGTTCAATTTAATACAAAAGGTTGTTTTGTAGAAGACTTTAATGATGTGTAAGTTGGTTGCAAAAGGAAGTAGAGTTGGCCGCATGTTCACTTTAGATGTTGAATTCATGTAATGAATATTGTTATGTATGCTAAAGGAAAAGGAGTGGTTGCATGCATTAAAATATGGCATAAATGTATTGGACATGTAAACATGCAAAGATTGAAATTAATGGAGTCCAAAGGATAGGTTACAGGGTTGCCTACTTTTAGAGTTGCTGAATCCTATAAAGTGTGTGAAACATGCCAGTTTGGTATGCATGCAAGACGATCCTTTTCACATGATAGAGATGTGAATCAAAAAATACTTGATATTGTGCATATAGATGTTTGGGGGCCTACACAAAATGTATCTCTTGGTGGTAGCAAATACTTTGTCATGTTTATTTATGATTGTTCAAGGAAACTATGGGTATATTTCATAAAGGAAAAAAGTGTTGCATTTGAGCACTTTAAATCTTTCAAGGCGGCTATTGAAACAAAAATAGGCTTGAAAGTTAAGTGTTTGAGATCGGATGGAGGGGCAGAGTATCTCTCTAATGAGTTTAGTGGCTTCTTGATGTCTCATGGGATAAAGAGATAGTTTATTTGCAAGTATACCCCACAACAAAATAGGGTTACAGAAAGAAAAAATAGGCATATTGCAGAAGTTGCATTGGCATTGATGGTGGCTGAAAAGAATATGCCAAAACATTTTTTGTCTGAAGTTGTTCATATTACGATCTATATTATGAACATAACTTCCACAACTGCACTTCATGGAATGACCCTTGAAGAATGCTTTAAAAGTAAGAAGCCCGATGTGTCACACTTAAAAGTATTTGGTTGTATTGCATATGCTCATGTGGCAGATGAGCTGCAAAAGAAGCTTGATTCAAAGGCTGAAAAGTGCATTTTTATTGGATACTCTTTAGAGTAGAAAGGGTATCGTTGTTATAACCCTGTCATAGGCGAGTTCAAAGTGATTAGTGACGTTATTTTTTATGAGATGAGCAGTTGGTATACATCTACTAGTGATGTATTAGATGATGATAATGATTATGATAGTCATGTGCAGGAAGAAAAGCAAGAATCACATAGCCTTAGTGGACCAAAAACATCATCTACTACTACATCTACAGTTAGCCCCTGGACCAAGGGACTACGGAGTAGCCCCACATCTTCAGGTGGATCTACAAGTGTTGTAGGTAAAGACAAAGGAGAGAAGAAAGTGTTGGATGGTAATGATGCATCTACTAGTCATTTGGGATTTGATGGAGATTCTAGTGGTTCAAAGAGTTTGGATGATGAGCTTAGTATTCCTTCAGTCATGACACCAGGTGTATGGAGAGCACATAGTAATATAAAGCCTCCACTGAGTGATCTAGTGGTACGCAAGTCTAGCAGGGTCAGATACCCTGTTAAAAGATTTGGTTTTGAATTATTTTGTTATCATATCGGTATAATGCTTCATCATGTCCTTGACTTTTCCAAGAACATTTGACGCACTCTAGACTCATAACCGTGATCATATGCTTACCTTTCAACTAGCCTAACCACCTAATTAGGAATCAACCATTGATTAATTGGCATGACATTAGGGTTTCATTATTTAGGAAAACCATTTGGCTAGCCATCAGCCTAGCAACATTAGGAGAATTCAATAGTATGGACACATTTTGCATCATGCTTCCTCTTCCATTCGAATCGATCATAGGTGTACTAGTCATACGTTGACTTTCACTGATCAATGCCAAATTATTTCTAGAACCTAGACTCAAATTTAGTTTTGCCCTAGATGTGTAGGCCAATTGTAAGCGTGACTCTACCTCCTCTGCTCATGTAATAGCAGTGTCTACATTAGCAAGAGCAACACACTATTCAATTACACTTGGAAATTGAAGTCTAATCTATGTTAAAGGTACTACAATTGAGCAACATGTGGAGTAGAAATAGAGGTTTGCAATTTGTGAAACACTTCTTTCAATTTCTTAGTGTACACTCGAGTATTCTCATGGCGCTCTTGATGTGTCACATTCAAAACATAAGGCCAATATTGACCACCTCTCTCAGGGGAAAACTCTATTCAAAAGACTGCATAGAATAGATCTATCGTAGTTATGGTTCCAGCTTTCAAGCCATGATACCACATTACAACTCTTCCTTTTAGAGTCACGCTAAAAAACATTATGAGATGTCATTTGTCTTAAAATTGGCAATGGAACATTAATTTCTGGAGCTCACTGATGTGGAGCTCCTCATCTTCCTCTGCTAATGCATTAAAATGGGTAAGGGAAACCTAGAAGGACTGGCAAATCCGACATTCCTATAAGTATTGTGATGGATTGCACCATAACAACGATTGGATTCACTACAGGAGTCTGTATCACTAAGACTACACCCCCACTCAAAGTTGGCTGATTTATCGGGGTAAAAGGCATGCTAAAGCTTTCCCCTTCCCCTAATGAGCTAGCTAGAATAGTAGGGTCAACAAGACCTCTCTTTCTCAAGGATATCAGACTACTATGCTTAGGAGAATATCTCCTAAGGATCTTAGCTCACCATTTAGCTCTTTTGTCTCTCTCTTAACATTGAATCTTGGCTTGATGATCTCTATCATGAAATAACAGATCTATTTCAATGCTCTTTGGCATACACTAAACACCGGTCCCTATTAACCAAGATTTGAAGACTGCTACTTATCAGTGGCTCCCAGCAAAAGCAGCACCTCTATCAGGACCAAAAATGGGCCCAATATTAGCTATAGGGCTCTAGCTGAGCTCCTATGTTCACCAAACCACCCTCACGGCCTCACGGCCAAGAGTGTCTAGAGGCTCTATATTGATCTAAATAAATCATGCATTTGTATCGATTTGTAGTTCAATGACTTTTCCCATCCCAATTCCAACGAAGGGAGTATACCACACATATAGGTGATCAACACCTTGTTGCACACACATATGGAGCACTCCCTGATGATCATTGTGGCTCCTATGGATCTTCTACACTCTAGGAGGAATGGCTCCACGATGCGTCGCCTAAACATAAAATACAATCATAACATTGTCCATTCTTTTGATAAAGCGTTCCTAGAGATAATTTTGTTTCCTCACATAAGAGTTCCCAAAGAATTGTACTATCCTACAACAAAGGGATCCTCATACTCTTATCGTTGGTCAATAGTTTTAGCAACCAATTGCAATGCATCCAGGAGACTTATTTTTCTTGATTCCATGTATAATAATGCAAATGCAAGGTATAATGCCATATAGTGCTCAAACAAACTAACCACAAATCAGCCAACGTGTTGTATTAAAAAAAACATTATTTCAATGATTTCCCTTCTAACATATTGCTACGTTGTTTAGAAACAACATTGGACCAATCTGTACTATTGTTCCTTTAAAACTATTAGACGAACCCTATATGCTTCTTTTCAATGCACAAGAACTTATATTTTTATGTAACATTCTTGACATTTTAACTTCTTTGTGTGTTCATTTATTATATAGGGTGTTTTCTATGTTATGCGATATTTCTTTCATAAAATACCCTCTAAACTACCACTTTAACACACAAATGGATGTAGATTGAGGCCAACCTCATACTCTACAGTCGTTATACACTCACAAACCTTCCCCTAATTTTCAATAATTTTTCTCACTCTTAGACTAATTTTCTCTATCAAAAATCCATTTGTATGATTTTATATAATTTATTTTTATACTAAGTACTATTTTTTCTCATTTTCAAATTTATGAAGCTTATGTGGATTATGATTAAGCATTACATTCAATATACCTCTATAGGAACACAATTTGAATCATAAAAATCCATGAAATTATCATTTTTCTATTAAATTCACATTGCAAATTTTATGATTTTGATTTTCATTACATGATTTGCTAGAAATTATTGACTATACTATAATTTCAAATGTATTCAAGCATATTCAACCATTTCCAATCATTTTTTATCATAAGAACAAGCGATTCGACATAAAATTCAATAAAAGACTGCTCACTCTATAATCTGCATGTATCGTATTTCAAAAATGAGAAGACGTTGACACTCTTTTATAGCCATTGATGCCTCCTTTACACTTTCAAACATATTCAGACATATTCAACCATTTCCAATCATTTTCCATCATAAGAATAAGCGATTCGACATAAAATTCAATAAAAGACCGCTTAATCTATAATCTGCACGCATTGCAATTCAAAAATGAGAAGCCGTTGACACTCTATTATAGTCATACCTCCTTTACACTTTCTTGATCCATCCCTTGCATCTTGTCACACAAACTGACACCCATTCCCCTCATTCTCTCAGCCCATATGAACGACGTTTATGGTGAGAGAGAAAGAGAAGAGAGAAATACTAAATTTCTAGCTTTTCATTCAATGCATCAAATCTTGCATGTTTTGCAAATCAGAGCCTAGAATTGCAACATCTCAGCCCCAGGAGGGGGGAGGCTGATTCCAATAGTCACCAAAATCAATTTATAAATGGATTGAGAGGTCGCCAAAAAAATGCCCCCCCCTAGCTGCTTCATAATGCCAAACCTTGTGGCCATTAAATGGGGAGTCAAATGGACTCCAATAAAAAAATGGACACTTGCATTGGATTCTTGATGTCAAAATGCATCGATAAAAAATCTAGTTCCCTGATTTGTGATTGTTCCATTTTTCGCCAAAACACCTGTTTCATGGACCTTGAGCCACTTTTGCACTCTAAAATCGACTCTAAAATCCAACTCTCGGCATTGCTAGCCCCTCCAATGGTTGCATAATGAGCTAAGATTAATCCCTCTCTAAGATCCCTAGACCCCTCATGCAAATTGTCATGCACCCACCTAGTGAGGCCTTTGTCCACTTCATTGAGGAACCAACGAAGGACAAGAAATGCACAAATCTTTTTGTTTGTTATGTCAATGAAGGACATCTGATCCTTATGGACTAGTACTCTGTACCCATTATGATGTTAAGACCGCATGTGAGGCATGCATATAAACAGAGATCTCCTTGCCTATTGGAATTGTGGGTAGTTAGGACACATTTTCTTGAGGTATCCATAAAAACAAGAGCAGTCCAAGGGAAATGATATCGACTAGTGTTTTCTTCAATATGGAATCATGCATATCATCTAGAATGTCCACAACGTAAGGCAAGTTGTAGTAAGGCAATATTGCTATTTGTTCCCTTGATCCTATTCATAGTGGAAATGATCAATGATGAAGACATCATTCCCACTCATGTGCATGCCATCACATGTGCAAAAAGTGATGTTGGGAAAGTGAGCATTGAAGGCCCCATAATGATGAATGGATCAATCGTTTAAAATCAGACCAATGGGAGTATTAAGAGATTGGCTAGTCAAGATCACTAGGATATAGTTCAAGGTTAACTTTATTGTCATGAAAGAACTCAACTATGACATATTTCTTAGCCAACCATGGATGCACAATGCACATCTCATCGAGGATTGGGGGCAACAATTTAGTCTTTCTAGAAAATAGGAAGGAGGCAATATCCATTGAGATGGAGTCTTGAGACACAGTCTTGCAAAACCTCATGAGTTGACTTACACACTTTTTATGCACTCTTACATGAGTATCCTAATGACCCTCCAACCTCTTGACCATTGGCCAGATATATTCCCTCTCTTGAAGATGAGCAGGATTAGATGCACATTCTTGCCACCTTGGAATTGTCATTTACATAAGAGTTGGAATATCGATCAGCTTATGAATACATAAGTCAGAAAGATATACGAGATACTTCAACCTTCATGGTTGAACCTCATGTAGAGCCAATCTCAGTATAACCGAGTGCCTATGCGCATACAAGATAATAAATGTTTTGTCAAGCACTTTAATAAATAAGTGTGCTTAAATAAATATTGGCGCCACGCCTTTAGTGATAAGACGTGTACCCATCAAAAATAGTAATTCTTCTAGGCATTTGGATTCACGCCATCACCCAGTGTTACCCAATGCTACCGCCACTTGTCCTACACATCAACTGAAGCATTCACGATTGTTAGAAAATACTTAAATAAAATCCAACAAAAGTGAATACCTAGAAATCTTCAACTATAAAACAATTAAATAGGTTAATTTAACTCGAGTGCGCACTCTAAACTCGTAAACGTCCATTAATTTAATATGTATTTTACAGAATCACCTGCTATGGAATCACCCACATGCACATTAAATTAATTTGACACCAGAAAAGGACAAGCGTCCCCGTCAACTTCTTGCACAAGAAATCCACCTTGTGTACGAGCCCAAGGAAATAAATAGTTTTAAAAAATCCACCATGAAATATGCCTCCTGCCATCATACCCCTAGGGTGGGATAACAATTGTTCTCAATTGCTATTAGCTCAATGTGGAGCCAATAGTGAGGGGTAAGGACTTAGGTCATGAGCGTGGATCCATTGGGCCTCTTCAACAAGATGATTTTTAAACTTAATCAAATACTTAGAATATATGCGGCTAGTTCTAGTGGTCATAAAGTCAATGTCTAAAATAGTTTCATGTTCAAGGATTTCAGTTTCTTCTTCTAACAAAGGAGGGTTTTCATAGAGAGGGTGGACAGGTAATTGGCCTCTAAAAGGTCGTAACAAACTGATATGAAAAGTATTATGGATCTTCCAATGTTTGGGTAGTTCTAATTTAAATGCATTGTCATTGATCTTGTGAATTATTTTGAAAGGTCCATAAAACCTAGGTGCTAATTTAACAACAAGGTGTTTCTCAACACTTTTCAATCTTCTCTTTTCAATGCATAACCAAACATAATCACCGACATTGAAACTCATGGCCTGCCTTTTCTTATTAGGTTGTTTAGTGTATGATTGCTGGGCTTTCACAATCATATCTTTAACTTGAGCAAAAATAGTAGCATGCGTATTGGCAATATCATCAGCAGCTTTAACTTTATTCGACAATGATGTCACAGGTGTAGGCAATATATGTCTATAAATGATTTCAAAGGGTGCTTTATGAGTAGCTGTGTGTGGTGTATTATTGTATGCAAATTGAAGTAGATGCAAATGTGTGTCCCATGTTTGTGGTTTTGAAATTGTGTATGCACACAAAAGATCTAGAATTGTACTATTAGTAGCTTCTATTTGCCCATTGGTTTCAGGATGGAATGCAGATGAGAAATCAATCTTAGTATCCAAATTAGCAAACAAAGTAGTCCAAAAATTATTACAAAATCTCGAATCACGATTAGAAATAATAACTTTTGGCAAACCATGATTAGTGAAAACAATCTTCAAAAATAGTTGTGTAGCTTGAGATATAGTTAATATTTTCTTGCATGGTAGAAAATATGCTGGTTTACTAAATCGATCTACTATAGTCCATATCATATTATGATTAGCTTCTGTATTAGGCAAACCAATTATAAAATCCATTGAAATATGTTCCCATGGATGGTCAGGAATTGGTAAAGGCATTAGTAAACCATATTGCTTACCATGGTGTCGCTTGACTCTTTTGCAAATTAAACATTCAGAAACAAAGTTAGAAACATCAGATTCCATTTGCAGCTAGTAAAAATCTTCAACCAATGTTCTTAAGGTGGAAGTAATACCTTTATGGCCTTGATATGGAGGACAATGAATTTTGTGCAACACAAATGATCTAAATTAAACAGTGACACGTAATCTTTTCTCATAAAACATAAGTCCATCAAAATAAGACAAAAAATCAATTGGAATCCACTTATTAGCAACTAATTTGTTCCAATCAACTTGAAAATTGGGGTCATGGTCATATCCTTCATAGGAGAAAGGGAATCAAAGGATAGAATGGAAATATTATGGATACTTGGTCTTCTACTCAATGCATCAGCAACAACATGTTCTCTTCCTGGCTGATATTGTATAAGTGGATGAAAAGTTTGAATGAAAGCAGCCCATTTAATATGGCGGTAAAAAATTTATGGCTGACTAAGGAGATGTTTGATACTTTGCTGGTCAGTTTTAATCATAAATTTGGATCCCATTAGATAATGTTTCCATTGACATAAGGCTTGAAGTACAGCTAACAATTCTTTATCATAGGTGGAATACTTCAACTCAGAAGGTTTAAGTTTGCAACTAGAATAGGCTATGGGATGTGAATCTTGCATGAGGACAGCTCCTATTCCTGATCCGCTAGCATTAGGAATAGCTATTAGGAAGAATGATAAACTAAAATCAGGTAATTGCAAGACAAGTGCATGTGTTAAAGCATGTTTCAACAAATCAAAAGACTTTTATTGGTTGTTAGACCAACAATACACAACACCTTTCTTTAACAATTTCGTCAAAGGCAATGCAAACAATGAAAATTTTCTTACAAATTATTCGGGTACGGCAATTGAAAATAGTCTTCTTCCAAGCAAAATAGTCTTCCGCATAGATTGTGTATGATAGACTACTTGCTGTAAATCTGTTCAGCCAAGTTGCAGGTGGGAACAAGGGCTTACTAAAACTTCAAAACCAGTTTGAGAGTACCACAATATGAACACCTGCAATGTAAAATGTTGATGATTAAGCTTTAAGCTTGAATTAAGCTTAATAGCTTAAGCTTTTTAAAAGCTTAAGTAGTTTGGAATGATCTGTGCAAGACGACGACATGCATTTGTGGGAATCGACATCAGCGAGTACATACTCCTGCCACGATTCAAGTTGGAGAGGCTTGTGCCAAAGCAAAAGAAAATTTACACAACATGAGATAAAAATACAAATTGGGTGCAATCTCCCCCCATGCCTAGTGCAAGCACTTCACAAGGCATGTATTTATAGATTTATTTATCTTCAATCTCAAAAATAGCCCACTTTACAAATAACATGATTTTGCTTTTGTGTTTGCATTTGCCCAATATAAAGTAAGCCATTCAGGTTGTGCCCAAATACAAATATCAAATAATGAAATATTTAACTGAGCGCCTATGCGCATACAAGATAATAAATGTTTTGTCAAGCACTTTAAAAAATAAGTGCGCTTAAATAAATATTGGTGCCATGCCTTTAAGACGTGCACCTATCAAAAATAGTAATTCTTCTAGGCATTTGGATTCATGTCATTTCTCGGTGCTACCCAACGCCACTGCCGCTTGCTCTACACATCAATTGAAGCATTCACAATTGTTAGAAAATAATTAAATAAAACCCAATAAAAGTGAAAACCAAGCAATCTTCATCTATAAAATAATTAAACAGGTTAGAAATTTGTCCTAACCTTAATTTAGTTCGAGTACACACTCTAAACTCGTAAACGTTCATTAATTTAATATGTATTTTACAGAATCACCCGCTATGGAATCACCCACGTGCACATTAAATTAATCTAATGCTCGAAAAGGACAGGCGCCACTGTTAGCTTCTCGCACAATGAATCCACCTTATGTACGAGCCCCAACAAATAAATAGTTTTACGAAATCCACCGTGAAATATGCTTCATGGCATCACTTGCTCTTACTAACTCACTCACTCTCTACTTGTTTTCTATTTTTCTCAACCTTTACTCTCTCAGTATGGCTGTGCCCTCGTTTCACTTCGTCCTCCTTTTATTTTTGGTCTTCTATTTATAGATTTGAGGGAAGAGGGGGAGAGATTCTTGCCTGTCACATGATTTGAGGTATCACTTAGTGGGGGAAGAGGGGAGAAGATATGTTCTATGTTCAGTATTTATCATCTCCATAAAGAGTTTGATTTTTGAATTACCTCTTCTTATTCTCCCAAGGTCTCCATGTATCCTTATCTAGATTTTTGAAGGGGAGTGGGAGGAGGCAAGTGAGTTGTCAATGAGAAGGTAATTTTCCTTTTTTTTGTTCCAAGGAAATTGAAAATAAAGAAGGGGGGGGGAGGGGAAAGTGAGTTGTCAATGAGAAGGTAAATTTCCTTTTTTCATTCCAAGGAATTTGATACAAAAAAGGGAGGGGGATTCTTTGATGTTATATTATTTGAAAATGTAGGAGGAGGGGTGTATCAAATGGTGGAGGGCAAAAGAGGTCTAATCCTCTCTCTCTCTCTTACTTCTTTTATGTTTAAGAAAGCTAATTTTCATTCTTCTCTTTTGTTGTTTTTTTATGGAATAAGGGGAAGGGTGGAAAGAGAATTCCAAGAGTCGAAAAAAAAGGGGGGGGGTCGCAAGGGGGAAGGAGGAGGGAGGGAGGTGGTAGAATATCTTCATTTGAAAAATGGGGGTGATTTTAAAAAACTATGGGAGGGGTGAGTATGCAACATGTGAACTGAGGGGAGAGGAGGGGATGTGAGTTTGATGCCCCCTCCTTTCCTTCTTCTTTTTCATTTCTTCTTTCCAATATTCTTTTATAAGTCTTTTTCAACCTTTGAAAAATTTCCCCCTCACAAGGCCGAGTTCACAAGTGCATGGAATTTTTAACTTTTTTGGGTTAATTGTTCAGGGCTTCATGTGGCCAAGATTAAATTTAATACATTTTGGTTTTATAAATTGATCATTGACTATATGACTATGTGATTGATACATGCATTTATGACTTTTCAAAGTCAGAGTGTATGCATAAAACACATATTTTCTTGATAATATTTTGCATTGTATAATTGAGAAAGCGCACAAGAATAGCACGGACCAATATATTACACTCACACAACCAAGGTATCTTTATTATCTCACTTCCCTTATTCTTGTAATACCCCCATCACATGCAAGAACATTTTCTTATTGCATTGTAAAGAAGAGAATTTATAATAATAATTCATTTCTCACCATAGTCCAATATTTCTTTCATTTCCTTAGTTGAAAATTGTTTATTGTGGGAGCTTTCACTCAATCGCCAAGACCCACAGACTGCCTATTGCTCAAGCTTTCAAGCTGAATGCTAATGGCTACCTCTCACATAGCCGTGAGCGCTCTCAAGTTGACGGATCGAGTACCCTCCTCTCTCGAGCACAGCGGTAGCTCCACAATTCAAGATGCAAGCTCAAGCAACCTCAATCCTCCACCTTCAAACTCCATGCTCCATAGTCTTGTGCATGAGACAAGAGACGAGAGGAGAAAATGGAGAGCTTCTCCCCCACGGTCCCTCACCCTCACACACTCACTCCCTCACACTCTCATACTCCCTCTCTCAAGCACAAGCACAAGCAAGCAAGAAGAAGAAGAAGAAGAAGAAGGAGGAGGAGGAGGAGGAGGAGAAAGCCACTTTTGCCACACACCAAGAATGAGCTTCTCTATTATGCCCTTATCCCTTTGGGCATCCATATCTTTTTTGCATGACCGGGGCCATCTTGCCAAGGTCATCTTTTCCTACTCCCTTATATTTACATTATGCCTTACCCATGCCCATTTACTCTTTACAACTTGCTTCGGAGGGAGCTTGGCGTTCGTTTACAAAAAATTGTGGGCACCTTTACATTTTAAAACGTGCCTTTGCCTTTGCCTCAACTTTTAAGGTTACCCTTGCGCTTTTGGCATTTTATCCTTTTATCCTTTTGTCGGGTCACCTTTTCCGCTCTGCTTCGTATTTTTAAATTTTCTTGAATTTTCTTTTGCTTCCTTTTTCACTGTCTTGTACTGGGGTTAACATTATCTCCCTCCTAGTCGAGTGCTAGTCCCATGGCACTTGCAGGACTTTGTTGATGAGGGCTTGGTGATTGAAGGGTAGTCATGTGAGTACATGATGGGGTTCTTATGGGGATTGGATATGGGAGAGGAGCGTGTCGAAATGATTAAGATTGTGGAGACCAAGGGTATATTGTGTGAGTGATGAGGGCCTCCAATGTTTGTGGTTAGACGCGAGTTGTTGGATTCACCTAAAAAAGAAAAGAGAGTGTACTACTGGGTGGATGTGCCTACCTTACATGTGCAATTGTATCTATGCTAGTGGAAGTGGGAGCTGGGTTGAATTGCAATCAAGCCTGAAGTGTTGTCCCACACTTGAGGACCTAGTTCATGCATTGGGGAAAGTGTGGTAGGTGTAGCTTAGGGAGACATGCCTAACCATACGCGAGTATGACCTCCCTAGGTGTGTCATGTCCTTGATGTGCCCTAAGCATGAAGTGGGGGGCAAAAGGGCTAGGGGGTTAGGGATAGAGTCGACTGGTCAAGGCCACTGGATGCACCTAACTTGAGGACCCCTAGGTGCAGTGATTGTGGCACTCATCAAGTGAGGTGTGTCATCCTGCTTTCTACTTGGTTTTCTTTTCTTTCTTTGCTCCTATCTTTTCCTTTTTTCTATTTTCTTTTTCTTTTTATTTTTCTTGTTTCCTTTTTCTTTTCTTTTTCTCTTTTTATTTGTTTTTTTTTAAATGTACACGAGGAACGAGTCCTCATGTTCCTGGTCATGGGAGGAAGGGGTTGGGGGCTTAAGGGACTTACTAAGGAAGTTCTTACTCTACATGTAGTCCTTTAGATTCATACATACATTTAGAGGGATTGTTGACAAAAATGGATGCCTACATCTAGTAAATCAGATGTCGTTCGACCATGCAAAAGGATAGAAGGAGGGTGGCTCTCATCATGAGCATGGCCATCATGCAACTATCTATGCTGGCATTCAAATAAAAAAACAGGGGTCATGGGCAGTATTCATGGGAGGTAGGCTCTTGCTTAAGTAAAACTCTAAGTAGCCTAAGGTAGTTATAGGTTGTGATGAAAGTAGGATGGGGGCAAGAAGAGAATTCACTAAGGAAATGGGAGATGGAGGGCCCTAGGTCATTTTTGGAGAATGTAAGGGCTTCCTCTGGCTTAGTAGCATATACATTATAGATTTTAGGGAAATCATAACGACCATGGATGTCGGAGTTAAAGTCCACTCCTACCCTTCTCTTGGATACGGCATGTATGTTGGGTCATTTCTCTCATAGGGTAGGGTGCTACAGAATGGCATCCATGCATCTATGTTCCCATCCCAAATTCTCTGCCTCCACTTTGGCTATGACTTGTACCCCTTTATGGTCTTGGGCACCTCCATAACTTTGTCTTCCCAATAGTCCAGTGCCTTTATCCCCCATAGTGTTGGATTCTTCTCTCTTTCTACACTCCACTGATCTCCAAGCCTTCTACCCATGCTTATCAACTCCTCCACCACTTTAGGGGATATATAGTCGGTTCAATGTGGGTGGGTATCGAAAAGTAAATTCAAAGGCCTTGCACCTATTTTCCCATTATTCCCACATTGCGAGTTCCATGTTCCAATTGACAGGAAAGCATTCTTTTTGTGGGATGGGAGCTTCTGGGATTGCTAGGGGTCGTGCCCTTAGCCTTATTTGTGCTTGTTCCAATATGTTCTTCCTCTTTTTCTTGACTTCTGCTTTTATTTCTCTAGTATATCTTCTAGGGGGTCGACACTTCCTGTTGAGTTTCTAATCTTGGAGAGGGTGGTTGGGGGACTTGTTCTTCGTCTTGTTGCCCCACCTCAAAGTCCTGCCCTACTTTAGGAAGTGGTATTTGTTGTTGTTCTTCTCTCACTGGCTCTTGTGGTCCCTATTCCTCTGTATACCCTAGCAATTCCGTCTCTTGAATTGTTAGTCCTACCCTAAGTAGGCAACCCTTTGCTCTTGTTGGCTTAGGCTAGTTTTTGCTTCGTGCTTCCCTCACTCTTGGCCATCCATTCCTTTGCTTTTTGCTTCATTTCCTCTAGGCTTTCATTTTGCCATTGTGCTAACGCCACCATCCTTGGCTCCTGTTCCTTCCACCTCTGGATTGCTTCATCTTTCTCCTTCTCCAAGTGCTCAATTTTCCTTCCTAGCCTTTATTCCTCTTCCAGCTCCATTACAGCCTATGCTCCATTACGTTCATGTCTCTTAGATGCTCTTCCTCTTTCTGAGCTTTTTTTTGCATCCACCACTTCAAGTTTGTCTGTTGCCTCTTCTATCCTCTTCAACTACTCTCTCATTTCTTCATGTTGCATGAGGATGATATTGCACTGCCTTTGCAAGCCTATCAGTTCTTGTCATTCTTATTCGAGCCTTCCTTGCCAATTGTCTTCTTTCTTTTCCTTGGCTTTGAGCTCTTCCTTCACCTTGTAGATTTTCGTTTGATGTCCTACTACTTGACGAGTCCTTTCCAACTAGAAGGTTGACAATGCTTCTCTTTTGGCCTCCAATTCAGCTACAATTTTCTTCTTCTCTGCCTTTGCTCCACTTTGCTCTGTCTAGCTATGCAAGAAGATCTTTGATGTATTCATCATAGCCCATAGTCGGTGGCACTATTGTAGGTATAATCATTGTCAATGCCTCTATCTTCTACTTCTTGGAGTCTTGCCCTGATTCAACATCTACAGCTATCGGTCTCTTCGTTCGAGTTGTTGGAGATCCTCGACTAGAGTTTGGGGCTATTTCTTGCACTTTGTTCACTAGATATTGCACCCATTGCCAGGCCATGAGGTTGCTTGCATCCACAGTGCTAGTGATGCCGTAGGTGGTTGTGGCGGTTACTGGTTGGGGCATGAGAGCAGGCAGGATTGGATACAATAGGCCCTTTCCTTTGCCTTCTGCCATCGGTGCTAGTTCAATCTCTGGTACTTTGGCGCTGATGCTTGGGGCTTCTTACCTTAATGGACTCATAATGGCCAACTCCCTCTCCCTGGAAGGCTGTTCCATCGACATATGAATGGCTTGAGCCGAATCTTCCTCCTCCTTCCTATGCAACTCTTCTACCTCTGCTTTTGTTCTCATCCTTCTTTCTTCTTCAGACCTCCTAGACTCCACCTACACTCTTCTACAACTCAGCCTTTTCTTCCTTGGTCATTTTCTCCCTGGTTTCTTGCCATTGCTTTTGAGGAGTCTCTTTCTTTGGCCTTCTAGGCCCTCCTTGGCCAGATGGTATCTTTGGTTCTTTGCCCTCACTCATTGTCCTTTCACTTCATTGCTCTTGCTCATGGTGTGGTGATCTTTCAAGTGTCTCCCCCACTTCCTCTTCACCTTCCACCTCTTCTACAGCCTGTTGGATTATAGCGATTAGCACCCCACCAAACCCTATAATCTATGCTTTTGATGATGATTTCTTCATTGCCGTCCCCATTATGCAAGCTGGAGACTCCTTGCCTCTACTGGTCTTGTACCTCTAGCTAGTGTCTTTGCTGAAGCTTCAATGATTTTTTGCATGTAGCCATTCCAATTCACTTCATCTAGGGACTTGGTTGCAAGGCTTTCTAGCAAGGGCACTCCAATTCTGCTCAATAAGGTGTCGTGCCTTTGATTAGAGAATAGTGTGTGGATCATCTTTGCTTGTAACCTGACTTTAGGACCCAGAATATTAGCTAGGCGGATATTGTCATTGATGTGGACTAGGGCTTTGTCCATTCCTAGCATGCTGACATCCCTTTTAAGTTGCATGTCAACCTTGTTGACCAAGCCTAATGCTTTTCCACCATTTCTGGGCTCAAATCCACCTCGACCATGCGGGGTTCTTGTCCTTGTCTCACTGTTACAATGACGCGGTTGCTATTAGCATTGAAGGTCCATAGAAACTCCGCGCACTTGCTATAATCAATAGCTTGTTCAACCTTCACCACCTACTTTCCCAGATTGCATTGGTTGACAAGCCGCTTCACGGTTGGTTCTTCCATGACCATGTCGTCCAAGCTCATGATGTTCCTAAACTTGAATTGATTGAAGGCCCTTATCTCAACCATTAGGCTGTACTTCACCTTTTCTTCTTTTGTGAACGGAAGCTTGCCTTTGTCTTGGCTCGCCATCATAGGTTCCTATAACAATACCACAACAGCTTACCATTAGTTTTCTTGAGATAACTCTTGCAAGACAATAAGTAGATAATGAATGTAAGTTATGGAAAGGCAAAGTGCTTAAATGTAAAATAAAGACTTTTTCATCAAGCAATCCACACAAGCCAAAAAATTTATCACAATTTTTCCCCAATCATACATTGGTTTCTATCCCTCCTTTAAACACTGGTTGAGGTCTGAGACATGTTTTCTTTTCCACCTAACATTGGTTTCTATCTGTCCTTTAAACACTGTTTGAGGTATCATACATGTTTTCTTTTCCACCTTACCCCCTCCCCCCTAAGAATGATGTGAATCCTTACTAGGATTAGAGAATAAATGTTAAAGGTATTAAGCGCAAGCTTGCAATGCTTCACTTTTGTCTCAGCCAAGCGTAGAAGTGTGGGTTATACTCCAAGTGAGCACGATGGTCCACATCGTGAGGTCTAATACCTACATGCATAATGTAGGTCAAAACATCAGTTAGGAAGTCACCACAGTTGATCCTACTGGCAATGTGTAGCTTTTCCTTGGTAAGGTCTCAATGTAAATAGGGGTGGGCCATGTTATGATCTTCTAAGGGTTGATTGCGAATGATGGCCAATATTCTAAAGGAGGTAGGAGCTACATATAAGTAGGGTCATATTCAGAGGTCTTGATGGTGTGTCTCTACTCGACATTGGCCATTATTGGGGGTAGCCCTCTTGTTCCCATTGAAGATAGAGAGCGTACCATTTACGCAGAAAAGAGGAGTTAGTGACGGCCAATGTTTGAATTTCTTCCAGCTCTTGGTTCATGGGAGAGACTTTGCTCTTACTTTAGGAGGTAATTAGCCTTTGTTTGCAAGCTTGCTCACTAGAGATCTCTGTGGTGATCAATTCCTCAACTACCCTAGGGGCTTTAATGAACAGGAACTCGAATTCTTCCCAAGTACATGACATCGTGCATACATCAATTACTAAAGGCTCGTCTAGGAGGCCTAGGTCCAATCCTTTGTAGCTTTTAGCAAGCATTATAAAGGTAGCATCCAAGCGTCTAATGCATGTGACCAAGTCATCCCCCGTGTTCTTAGCTAGATCAGAGGCCAACATAAGAATAGATCTCCGCTTGTAAGAGGGTTTAAGGCTTGTAAGAGGTTGGGGTTTACAGGGCTGGAGAGCTCATCAAGTGGTGTCTACTACTTAGACTGATCCTTAGGATGTGGGGTAGCCACTTGTGTGAGGGGTGTGGGGTTTGGGGCTCAAATGTTGTGTTGCTTGCTAGTTGTGAAGCCGTTCGGACACTAGGAACATTAGGTGAGATCAATGTAGGCGCAACCAATTGCGGTTTTAGTTGGTAGACCTGTTGAGGTTTGATGGGTTTGGTTTGTGACTCAAGTGGTTTAGAAGTTTTAGGTGGCTCACTAGTCTTTGGAAATGGGCTAGTAGTCGATGGGGCTAAAGGGCACATGTGCCCCTCTTGGTCTTAGACATCCAAATCTAGTTGTTGCCCTCATAGTAGCCTTGTGCATGCAATAGGGCCATAGGTACCCATTGTGGCTTGACTGTTCATTAGGTTTTAGGAGAACATCAATTGTGTCTCCTATGCCTAGGTCATGATGGTCGCAAGTTATGGGTCCATGCGGGTCGGCTCTTAGGTGGTGGTGATTGGCATTTAGGTACCCATTTTAGCTATTATTCAATGGTCTTTGTTGCATTTCCCTTGGGTTGTGATCGGTCAGTCGTCTTAGTAGGGTGGGACAAGTCGTGACTCCCCTCCTGAGACTTTGTGTTAGTACTACCATCGGTGGCATTGGGGGCTTGGGTGGAGTCACGCTATCCTTGTTGAAAGTTGTTACTATCCTCAGAGTGCCAATGGCGAGGTGAATGCGGTGCAAGTCATAGTCGACATTGCAATGGTCCTGCTTCTTGAAAGCACGTCCTAGCAACGATTCCTTATATGCAGCCTTGGTATTAGGTAGCACATAGAAAATAATGGGTAGGCTTTCAGTCTTGATATAGAGACCTGATGCTAGGAGGCATATTCCACGGTGGAATATGTGAGGTTTTGCAGTGGATTTCGTAAAATTATATTTGTTGCCGGGGCTCATACACAAGGTGGATTCCTTGTGCGAAAAGTCGATGGGGATGCCTGTTCTTTTCGGGCGTCTTGTTAATTAAATGTGCAAGTGGGTGATTCCATAGCGGGTGATTCCACAAAATACATATTTAAAATAATGGACGTTTATGAGTTTAGAGTGCACACTCGTAATAAATTAAGGTTAGGATTGAGTTCTAACCAATTTATTTATTTTGTAGCTGAAGACTGCTAGGTATTCACTTTTGTCATTTTAATTTTATTATTTTCTAACAATTGTGAATTATTCAATTGATGTGAGAGCAGGCAGCAGTGGCGTTGGGAAGCACTGGGCGATAGCGTGTATTCAAGTTATTTAGAAGAAATTATCATTTTTGATGGCCGCGCATCTTAGGCGTGGTGCCAATATTTATTTTGACGCGCTTATTTATTGAAGCGCCTGACATTTATTTATTATTTTGTATGCGCATGGACGCACGATTTAAATATTTGTTATTGGACATTGTATTTGGACACAACCCGACTCTTTGGGTGCCCAATTGCTTTAATTTTTTAGTTGGAAAAAAGCAAACACAAAAGCTAAAGCGTGCTAATTGTAAATTGGGCTATTTTTTGAGCTTGGAGATGAATAATATATCAAATACATGCTTTGTGGAGTGCTCACACAAGACACGGAGGAAGATTGTACCCAATTAGTCTTTTGCTTCATATCGTGCAAGTCTTCTCTCTTGTTTTTTGTGCAAAAGTAGAGTTCTTTTGTTCTTGGGGACCTTCCGGCACTCGCTACGCACGCATACAACATCCGATCTGTGCACCAATGGTATTAGAGCGAAGTTGAGATCGAGGGCTTCCAATCACTTACCATCTTGCACGAAGGCAAAGCTCCTGGAATGATCAAGATCTACAGTCAATCTTACGGCAATCCGTCAATACCAGTGTGTTCCTGGTAAGTGAAGAACCCCTTGCTACGCTGTTGGATCACAAAGGACTGGCCTCTACAGGCAAAGGACCACTCCCGAAGTTCCTTTGCAAAACGTTTTTCTCAAAGAGAAGCAAATAAGTAACTTTTATCAAGTTTGATTAGAAAGCTTAATAAGCTTTTTACAAAGCTTAAACTCCACAATTTCAAACGTTCGTGGCGGCAGGACATACTGACTGTCGTCAACACCGTTCAGAAGCTGCCGCCGTCCTTTAAAAAAAAACGATTTAGTTAAGCTTTAATTACTTAAAGCTTAAAGATTTCAACTTTACAAAGGTTCAAAAACTCAATTTCAACTCTCTCCCATAGTGGCTATTCGCACACAGCTAGTCTCAAACGGATTTTCAACTTTCCGGCATGCCCTTGTTCACACCTGGGGACTGACAGAGTTCAATTCCAGCAAACAAATTGCTACCCGCAGTCTACACGCACGAATTATCCTCTTGGAAGAAGACTATGATATCAATTTCAACATCTGCAAAGAAGAAATACTACAAAAAGCCATTTTATAAAAAAAGAGAAATAAGCCTTGTAAACCCGACTTTGAGCAACGCCCATCCCGCTAATAAGATTTTGAGTGTGTGAGGTCTTTTGGAATTTTGTAGAATGTCCGATCAAACCATGGAAGATTTTATGGCCGAAGGTGATTTACCGGAACCAACGATGGAGCAAAAACTGGATGTAATTATGATGCAGCTTCAAGAGGAACAAAGAGCATGTCAAACTTTGCAAGCTCAATTGACCAATCTGCAATAATCTACCACCGACCAAGATGGACTGCAATCTGAAGATCTTATATGATGTATGATCGATGCAACACTTGAAGCGCAATCTATTCGGAAAGAAACAAAGATAAGTAAAAGAAATTTCAAATTTTGTACTTTCAATGGATCACGCGATGGAAATACTATACTTGCTTTTATTAGTCAATTTGATGATTATTTCCATGAAGTACAGTATACTGAGAAAGACAAAATTAAGTGTGTCACTAATCATCTAGTGGACAGAGCATCCCTATGGTGGACTGTTGTCCGCAAAAGCATTGATTGTCCTACTACTTGGGAGAGTTTCCAAAAGAAATTTTTGCAGAATTTTCTTCCACCCCAATTCCAACGAAAAAGCAATCAAACAATGGGATCTTCTGCAACAAAGGGATCGTGAGCCTATTTCACAATATACCGAGTGTTTTTTGAATGCTTTATTGCAACTTCGAATGCTTGAAGATGTACCTGAGGCAACCCATAAACGCAAGTTTATGTCTGGCTTACTTGGACATTTTTATGCGGAGGTGAACATATTCAAGCCAACGACTCTTGAAGATGCAATTTCCTTGGCCCATGACACTAAAGACAAAATTCGAGGACGAGAGAAGCGACCACAACAATTTCAAACTAATGGTAACTTTGGTTCAAAACAATTCAATTCAAATTTTCGAAGATTCAATCAAAATCGTTTCCTTCCATCTTCATTCCTAAATCTTGGACATGATCCCCTGCTTTACATCAAACACAAATCCAAACCCTAAGCCGTCTTTACAGCCAAATCTCAACATTCCTAAACTTCCAGCCTATTACCAATAATGTGTCTAAAGCCAAACCCATAGTTTGTTACAAATGTCATCAACCTGGACATCTAGCGGCGAATTGTCAGTCCAAAAAGTCAACTATTCATATCAACTATTTGGGAGTGACAGAAGATGAAGAACATGAAGAAATGCAAGATTTCACGGAAGACGATGACGATATTGGTACTACTTCAAATACTTTACCAGGTATGCCAAATTTCCATTCTTTATTAATGATGAAATGTCTTGTGCATGGTAAAGAAAAGACTGTTCTACATGATGATGGGAGCACACACGACTTTATTTCTGCAAAACTGGTCAAAGAATTGAATTTACATACTGTTTCTACTCATTATCGCATCAAGGATGCATTTTTAAGCACTAGATACAATGGAACACAAGAAGTGCATGACTTAGAAATTAAAATTGGTGATTATGTTGAACGTAGAAATTTCTTAGTTGTGCCTTTACAATCTAGTGACATTATCTTAGGAATGCCTTGGCGTCATCAGTACAATCCCGATATAGATTATTCCAGGCATTCAATGAAGATTCATTATAAAGGGAAACAAATCACATTACATGGTATGCACACTTTTGATAATTTTCCATTGCTTAGTCATACACAGGCTAAACGTGCATTACGAAAAGGTAGCAAATCCTACTTAATATGGGTGAATGAAATTGAAGCTAAAGAAAATCAGATGCATCCTAGGCACGCATAATTCCTTTCACAATTTCAAGATTGTTTTGCTACTGACTTACCACCGGGCTTATCACCTATACATCCCAAAGATCACAAAATAGACCTAATTCCTGGATCACAACCACCATGCAAAGCACCATATAGAGATAACCAAATTGAACAGAAAGAAATTCAAGCCCAAGTTGAAGAATTGTTAACCCGAGGACTCATTAGACCCAGTAGTTGTCCATTTGGTGCACCTATCCTATTAATGAAAAAGAAAAACAATACCTATAGGATGTGCATTGATTATGGTGCCCTAAATAAGATCACTGTTAAGAATAGATATCCGATTCCTAGGGTAGAAGATCTTATGGACAAACTACAAAGATCTGCAATATTTAGCAAGATAGATCTTAAATCAGGATACCATCAAGTACAATTGGACACATCTGATATTTTCAAAATTGCATTTAGGACATAATTTGGAAACTATGAATTCCTTGTTATGCCTTTTGGTTTAACTAATGTGCCAGCCACATTCAGTCGTATGATGAATCGCATATTTTTGAAGCATCAGCATTGTGTCATTGTTTTCTTTGATGACATATTGGTTTTCAGTAAGAATGAGAATGAGCATTATGAACATTTATCTTTGGTTTTCAAATTATTGAAAGAGAATCAATTATATGCTAATCCTGAAAAGAGTGAATTTTTCCAAACACAAATTGAATACCTAGGACATTTTGTTTCATCTGAAGGTATTAAAGTTGACCCTAAAAAGATAGAAGCAATTTTGAATTGGCCCAAACCTAAAAATGTGCACGAATTACGTTCTTTCTTAGGTTTTGCTAGCTTTTACAGAAAATTTGTGAGAAATTTTTCATTGCTTGCATTACCTTTGACTAAATTATTAAAGAAAGGCATTGTGTATCATTGGTCCGATAATCAACAAAAGTCCTTTCATTTACTGAAACATGCTTTAACTCATGCTCCTGTATTGTAATTACTTGACTTCAATAGACCATTTTTCCTAGTAGTCACTGACCCTAGTGGATCTGGAATAGGAGCAGTCCTTATGCAAGATTCCCATCCCATAGCCTACTGTAGTTGCAAACTTAAACCCTCTGAACTTAAGTATTCTACCTATGATAAGGAATTGCTAGTTGTAGTACAAGCTTTACATCAATGGAAACACTATTTAATGGGATCTGAATTCATGATCAAAACTAACTAACAAAGCATTAAACATCTCCTTAGTCAACCACAAATATCCGACACATTACATGGGCTGTTTTTATTCAAAGTTTTCATCCACTCATACAATATCAACCCTGAAAAGAGAATGTTGTTGCCGATGCTTTAAGTAGAAGTCTTACTATTCATAATATCTCTGCGATATCTTTTGACTCTCTTCTTCCTATGAAAGATACCTATGACCAAGATCCTAGTTTTCAAGCTGATTGGAATAAATTAGTTGCAAATAACTGGATTCCAATTGATTCATTGTCTTACGCTGATGGATTTATGTTCTATGAAAAAAGATTATGTGTAACTGTTCAATTTTGATCATTTGTCTTGCATGAAAATCATTGTCCCCCATACCAAGGCCATAGAGGAATTATTTCTACTTTGCATATACTGATTGAAGATTTTTATTGGCCTCACATGGAATCTGATGTATCTAACTTTGTATCTGAATGTTTAATTTTCCAAAGAGTTAAACGACACCATGGTAAACAATATGGTTTATTAATGCCTTTACCAATTCCAGAACGACCATGGAAACAGATCTCAATGGATTTTATCGTTGGTTTGCCTAACACTAAAGCTAATCATGATATGATTTGGACTATTGTCGATAGGTTGAACAAACAAGCATATTTCATTCCATGCAAGAAAATGTTAACTACATCTCAAGCTGCTCAATTGTTTTTGAAAACTATTTTCACTAATCATGGTTTGCTAAAAGTTATTATTTCTGATCGTGATTTTAGATTCTGCAATCGTTTTTGGATTACTTTGTTTGCTAATTTAGGAACAAAGATTGATTTTTCATCTGCATTTCATCCTGAAACAAATGGGAAACAGAAGCTGACAACAGTACCATTTTAGATCTTTTACGTGCATACACAATTTCAAATCCACAAACATGGGATACATATTTACATTTACTTCAATTTGCATACAATAACACACCACATACAGCTACAGAGAAAGCACCATTTGAAATTATTTATGGATATAGATTACCTACACCTGTTACATCATTGTCAAACAAAGTTCAAGCTGTTGATGATTTTGCTAACATGCATGCTACTATTTTTGATGAAGTTAAAGATATGATTGCGAAAGCCCAGCAATCATACACAAAACAAGCCAACAAGAAAAGAAAAGCTATGAGTTTCAAAGTTGATGATTATGTTCGGTTACCTATTGAAAAGCGAAGATTACAAAGTGTTGACAAACACCTGTTGTAAAGTTAGCTCCTAGATTTTATGGACCTTTCAAGATCATTCACAAAATCAATGACATTGCATTTAAACTAGAATTACCACAACACTGGAAAATCCACAATACTTTTCATATTAGTTTATTATGACCTTTTAGAGGCCAATTACATGTACATCCTATCTATGAAAACCCTCCTTTGTTAGAAGAAGAAACTGAAATCCTTGAACCTGAAACTATTCTAGATACTGACCTTATGACCACTAGAGCTAGCCATAGATATTCTAGATATTTGGTTAAGTTTAAAAATCATTCTGTTGAAGAGGCCCAATGGATGCACGCTCGAGACCTAAGTGCTTACCCCTCACTGCTGGCTCCACAATGAGCTGATACCCGGGGGTATGATGCCAGGAGGCATATTCCACAGTGGATTCCGTGAGATTTTGCGATGGATTCCGTAAAATTATATTTGTTGCCGAGGCTCATACACAAGGTGGATTCCTTGTGCGAAAAGTCGATGGGGACGCTTGTCCTTTTCGGGCATCTTGTTAATTAAATGTTCCAGTGGGTGATTCCGCAAAATATATATTTAAAATAATGGATGCTTATGAGTTTAGAGTGCGCACTCATAATAAATTAAGGTTAGGATTGAGTTCTAACCAATTTATTTATTTTGTAGCTAAAGACTGCTAGGTATTCACTTTTTTCATTTCAATTTTATTATTTTCTAACAATTGTGAATGCTTCAGTTGATGCGAGAGCAGGCAGCAGTGGTGTTGGGAAGCACTGGGTGATAGCGTGTATTCAAGTTATTTAGAAGAAATTATCATTTTTGATGGTCGCGTATCTTAGGCGTGGTGCTAATATGTGGTTTGACGCGCTTATTTATTGAAGTGCCTGACATTTATTTATTATTTTGTATGCGCATGGGCGCATGATTTAAATATTTGTTATTGGACATTGTATTTGGGCACAACCCGACTCTTTGGACGTCCAATTGCTTTAATTCTTTAGTTGGACAAAAGCAAACACAAAAGCTAAAGCGTGCTAATTGTAAATTAGGCTATTTTTTGAGCTTGGGGATGAATCATATATCAAATACATCCTTTGTGGAGCTCTCACACAAGGCATGGGGGGAGATTGTACCCAATTAGTCTTTTGCTTCATGTCGTGCAAGTCTTCTCTCTAGTTTTTTGTGTAAAAGTAGAGCTCTTTTGTTCTTGGAGACCTTCTGGTGCTCGCTACGTACGCATACAACATCTGATCTGTGCACCAGACCACTACTTTGCATTTCCCTAGTCATTACATTTAACTAGATGGGAGTGGCCTCACCATCGAGTGTTTCAACTCCAAAGAGCCCCAAAGGTACATAAGGTACAATGGCTGAGCTAATAGGCAGTTCTCGTTTGGGACATTTGGCGTATAAGTGAGTGAATCCACATTCGGGGCATTTCAAATCGATCTTATCCTAGTTAGCTTGTTCTTGTTTGAGGCAACGAGATGAGATATGCCCTAGGTGATTACAAGTCCGGTATGAGATTGCAACGGTCTATTTCCCAAGTAGTATGGCTGGTTGTAAACCTACAAATATGGTGATCGCCTCGGTAATCGGCAATGCATAGCATCGTGTCCAAACCTACCACAGTTGGCACAAGGTCCAGATCTAGGATCCATGCACTCGGTTGAGAGGTGGTTCCCTCCACAGTAGTGGACACATTGCACATGAGGTTACACAAGTCTTCTAATCATTTCCTGGAGCTTGGCTAGCTCTAGCTTTACGTCCGCCAATTCTTGGCTCGTGTCAACACTCTTCCCTTTCTCTTGCTTATTCTGACTAGATCCCTCGCTAGCAGTGATAGCTCTCTCTGAGGCTCTAGAGGCTGCACTATCTCGGCTTGTGTCTCTCGAGCTCCTCTCCTTGACCAAGTCGTCTATGTGTATGGCTTCTTCAAAGACCCTAGCTAGCACCTCCATCTGCAGGTTCAAATTGCCTACCAAGGCCTTGTAGAGCTCTTCACTCCTAATTCCACTTATGAATATGGTGGAGATCGCTCACTCACTAGGTCACTTTGTGGTTGGGATTCTCTTAAAGAGACTCCACACGTGGGTGACGTAATCTCCAATGTCCTCCTTGTCCTTTTGACTGACATTCTCCTATTCCATGTCATGAAGTGCGTAAGAGACTCAATGGTCATAGTGTCCTTGGTCCTAACAATGGAACTAACAATGTTGTGCTTCATGAGCTTGATGTTGGGACTTAGGACACAACCCTTATTGTTTCAATGGTATGATGCACATAGTCAATGGCTCTCACCTAGCCATCTCACATGCAAGGCCTTCTGATAAATCTAATCTATCACTTTCGTACTAGAATACTTGAAGCTTGGCTGTTGAGAGTATACTTACCAACTTAACTCATTATAGTTGCGATATCTTGATAAGAAATGCTCCACAGTCCATGCGATGCCCCTAGATTCACTCCATGTCCTCATATCCTCATTTACATGCGATATAGAGAGGAAAAGATGAAGAAAAAGGGTAGAATTAGAGTGAATGGAGCTTCTTGATGGGTCCTTCACTCTCTCTTGACTTAACCTCACATACAGACCCTCAATCTCACCTCTCAAATTGGAAGGATGGATTAGGAGATAGTGGAATGGCAAGAGCTTCTCTCTACCAAGTCCCTCACACACTAAAGGGATTGTTAGGAGGTTATGTTATGATTGACCTTGGAGTTTTTAATATCCCTAAAAAAGTAATATCAGCCCTCAAAATAGTTTTCCCTTGATTAGGTGGGCTTGCTAATGGTAACTAGGGGGTTCTTTAATAAGAAGAGTCTCTTTTGGTTGCTCGAATCCAACATTTTGTTAGGAGGGTATGTTATAAATGGCCTTGGAGTCTCTCAGTATCCCTGAAAAGTTAATATGAGCCCTCAGAATGGTTGGGGTCCTTGGTTAGGTGGGTTTTGTAATATTAAGAGAGGCTCAAATGTACTACACTTGCAAATATACCTGCCTAGGCAAAACATGGTCAATCTTCAAGATGGTGATGGCATTGGACAACTTACATATGAGAATGTGCAATGGATACCTCCTCACACTCTCTTACCTCTTCTATCTTGCATCCTTGTAGTAGTACAAGTGGAGTATGAGATATAGGCGAGTTATGGAGTATGTGGCTTGTATGTAGAAACACTTGAAGGAAAAGGTGGTTTGCCAATTGTGATGATACTTATATTGAGATAACTTTTCCAATTTAGGTTGGAGTATTGCCATCTCGGACTTTTGTACACTCGTCATTAGAGTAACACTTCATGATGTGCAATGGAGCATCATTACTAATGCTTGGAGATATCTAGAGGCTAAGTTTATGCTATTTAACAAAGGGATCATAGTAAGTCTTCTTTCTTATCTATTCTTGCATGTAATGTAAGAAAGTTCCTTGTGCATGCTCACCATACTCCAACTCTACAATTCACATGAGAGTGCTACACAGATGAGCACATTTGGCTTGCAAGAGCTAGAGCCATTAGCATGATGCTGGACAGGCTTGTGGATATTCCACCAATTCTAGAGTGACCACCTCATGGTAGGCGGGGACATAGCACATCAAAGCCTATAAAGGTCCACAAGGCTTTTAAGGCAAAGAAGACATGCCAGAAGGGAAGTGCAAAGGGTAAGCCATAAAAGAAGGCTACCTTGGGAAACAAAGACAAAGGACAACGGAAGAAGGCTTCCAAGGGAAAGATCTCAATCGGGGACACGGACTTAGAGAAAAAGGGGCCAGAGGTCCAAATAGAATCCCAACAAGTATGTCTAATCAACAAGGTGTGGAGCAAAGGGAGAAAAGTCCCAAGATGAGTTGTAGAGGGGGCAATCCTGCTAGGAATGGGTAAGCTAATCAACAACGGCGAGTGTAAAGAGCACTCGTGCGAGGGAGGGAGGGACAAGGCAATTAGTAAGGGACAAGGCGGCTGTCCCGTAGGCACAGCCTTGGACGGAGAAGGAAACGCAAAAGCGTGAGACACGGAAGAGAGAGAGAGAGAGCCTAGAGAGAAAGAAGGGTAGTATAAAAAGAAGGGTCGGAGCTCAGAGTATCCATACCTTTCTCGGCCTTTTGGCTAAGATCAAGTGTAGTATCTGTTCTTATCAGTTTAATATCTGATACGTGACCCATCGGGTCACTACGATATTAACCTAATTTTTCTCACGGGGGCAGCCCCACCCGGCAGCTTGCTGCCCGGGGCTGCGCGCGTCGCCTCCGTATTGCACTATCTCGGAGCGCTTGGCGCACCCCCTTCACAGGTCTTGGATGAAATACGGATTGGCGCAGGCAGCGCAAGTGCGTAACCAAGGTTGCCGGTGGAGCGTATCACTGTCTCGTAAAACGCTCGATGCTCACCTCGCACTCCGCTTGTCGCTGATGAAGCCCTGCTAGAACGGAGTGGATGCATATGATGCCCCGGCAGGAAGGCGAACAAGATGCTGAGAGAGAGAGAGAGGACTCGGGTGGACACTTGACACGAGGATCGCCCCTGGCCGCGTGCGATATGTCCCACCCGAGACAAGTCCAAAGAGCACCTTTCCCTCCACGTGGGAAGCCTTAGCATGAACTGTGCGGCCTCGAGAGTGCATCTGGACCCCTGTCCTCGAGGCTTCAATCGCTAGGATGCGAACCCACGAAGAATCCGGCAACGTCCTCGCGGCCCCAAGGGTCATCGGGACGCAATCCACCCGCACCCGCACCTGAACCTCATCTTTAAATTACAGCCCACCGACGACGGCCTGTAGCGCGACTAAGCCAACACAATGCTGCCAGGATTGCAAAAGCCCAAACCTCAAGCTTCACATTCCCATCCTTCGAGTAACCCAAGAAACCCAAAGGGCTTCTCGTTTTGGATTTGGTGGGAACAGGCACGCTTTCGTATCCCCCGAAGTCTCAGTCATTGCACCTGCCAGTTCCCCAAAGATGTAACCAAGGGCAGCGTGCCAGTCTCTGGCTGCCTCCCTCCTAGCTGCTGTCGTTGCCGACGCATGCAAAGTCTAGATTGGGGTAGGAGCACTGGTAGAAAGAGTGGGCATGAAGCATTATGTGCCCATTGTGAGCACGGTTAGTAGCGGCAGAGGTTCCGTTTAAATCCAGGTACGACATGGTTGGGTCTAAAAAGGAGGCTACGGCTGGGTGGAGAACTCCTCCATGGATGTTCACAGCACGTGTGCAAAAGGTTATGGGCCTTTAGAGTTGTTGCCTTGATGACATCCTCAAGTCCTGTCACGTTCATGGCAATTTGGTGCAGCCTTGGGTTTGATTCTCTCGTTGCTTTTTTTTGACGTGTGGGGGGAGGCATTATCGACATATTCTGTGCGTTTCTCCGAAGGCTGCAGCGTACGTACACCCACAGTTGCACTAAGGTTATTGCTTTGCGGATCTCAACTCCTTCTATATGGTACTCTAAAGGAGCAACGAGGAGCCCTAGCCACTTGGACCTGCCAGCCTACGCCTGCTCGAACACTGGCTGCATCGCAGATTGCACCACCTCCTGCCCATAGCCTGCAACTATCTTGGCTACTGGGCTTGCCACCTGCCCACTTGGGCCATCAGCTAGCCAAGGAAAAATGCATGATGGAGATCTCTCGGGGATTCTCTTGACATGATCCCGGGTGGTTGTAAGAGCACATAATCAGCACGTCGAAGGCCAAGGAAAAGAGACATTTGATTGTGTAGGGGCAATGAAAATGATTTTGATAGCACGTGGCTTGTGCTCGAGGGTAATGCTTGTATGTGACAGCAAAGTGCTGCGCATTTGAAGCCTCTAACTTGTGATAATGAGATCAGTCACTTACATAATTATAAAGAAAAGAAAAGGATTAGCTAAAAAGAGAGAGAGAGATGCATCCAAGTGGAATCCTTCTGAGGAAGCAAAGAGAGTTGCACTAGAATCATGCTTGAGGGGCTTGCTTCATGCCACCATTGCAAGTGGTAGACATGTTTCTAATGCCATAGAATGAAAAATCCATTGGGTTGCTTGCATAATCTTCCTATTGAATCTTTGAATTTAGGATGGAGTTCTTGACATGGGCTGATGATGATGTGACATGAGAGCTAACACCAATTTGATGGTAATCATATTACCATAACTGCGATCATCTTAGTGTCATCAATGCCCTCTTGTTGCACATGGCCTTTGGTCACCAAGTGGTTCTTGTACCTGTCCAAGGTACCATTCGAGTGGAATGTTTCTTTGAAGATCCACTTCACGCCAAATAAACCTACTGATGAGAGGGTCCTCTTGTTGCACATGGCCTTTGGTCACCAAGTGGTTCTTGTACCTGTCCAAGGCACCATTGGAGTGGAATGTTTCTTTGAAGATCCACTTCACGCCAAATAAACCTACTGATGAGAGGGTCTATCCAGTGAGACCCTGAACCATGATTCTAAGCATTAGAACCAAGCTCCACCTTTGTGGCCTATCTCCATTTGGGTATAAAAAGACTTAAAAGAGCCTTTAAAATGGTAGTGGGAGAAGTTATGTCAAGATAGCTGCATAACTCATATGAAAGGTACTTCTTTGTTGCCTAATAGCCCTCAAAGGTTAGATGAAACATTTCCAGATAAAGTAGCAAATTTTGAGAGAGTAGAAGTGAAGAATATCTAAGAGAACATAGCCATGTGGTTGAAAATTGAGCTCCTTCTGCATTGGATCATACAAAGAAAATGACATGTTCCACTTACCCATGTTGGAAGGAACACCAAGTCGTTGAAGAAGTCAAGAAAAGATTAGTTCTAAACACCTTTGGCATCTTTATCTGGGTCAATCAAAGTAGGTATTTGGGCAAGTCTGGAATAGGAACATGAGCAATCACTAGAGCTGATGTAGGAGGTGGGGGCAAAGATGGGCCAATTGGAGCTAAAGGAGGTGGCCATGGATACCGAGGCTCAAGCTAACTTGGATTCTTACTTAAGTTGTGTTGATTTATCTGTGACTGGGTGAAGCTTAGATGCATACATTATTCTACGATCAAGACTATCACAATTTCACTACAATTCTGTGTTCTCGTTGTGTTTGGGATAGATCAATGTACAAGATCCTCTTTAAATTTTGACAAAGCCAATATTTGCCCTTTGGTTGTCATCATTGCTTGTTTGTTGGGGTCCTTCTTTGCAATGCCACTTCTCCCTCCTTGGTAGGATTTCTTTTAAGGTTTTTGGTGGGGGTGTGGTTGCCATGTTGCTCTTTCATAGTAGTGTTCCCGGGACTCATCATGGTTCTTTGGTCCCCACCTTACTAATTGCCTTGTCCCTCCCTAGCATGAGTGCTCTTTAGACTCACCGTTGTTGATTAGCTTACCCATTGTAACTTTTAATTAATGATAGGTTTGTTGTTCTTCCACTGAACTATTTGGTCGATTCCATGTGAGTGTAATATCCAGCTCTCAAGTCTTGGCCTTTGGTTGACTTTTCTGTAATACTTAGAAGATAATAACAAAAATAAATTGTTGAAGTTATGCTTTGTACTTATGGGTTGATGCTCATGCTTCTTTTTATTTTTGCATCCAACTTCTCTTCCTCTTTTTGGCACTTTCTAAATTAAAAAACTTTGAGAGAATAAAAGTGAAGAATATCTAAGAGAACATAGCCATCCGGCTAAAATTTTAGCTCCTCTTGCATTGGACCATGTAGAGAAAAGGACATGTTCCACTGTCACCCATCTTGGAAGGAACACCAAGCCATTGAAGAAGTCAAGAAAAGATTAGTTCTGAACACCTCTGACATCTTTATCCGTGTCAATCAAAGTAGGTATTTGGGCAAGTTTAGGAACATTTATTTGGCCATACGTGATGGTGGTCACACAGTTAGGCTAGCACCCTTTAGGTACTCTAGGCTAGTTTGGATTTTACATAATGGTAATCTCTACCTAGCACCCTTCTTGTTATACCCCCCCTTTGCATTGCATGATCATAATCATCTTCGTAAAAGGGTGCTGGACAAGTGAACAATCCCCATGAGGGATACTATTCAAATGGCACTATTATATGAAGCATACACAAGAAGATATTGTCTCTTGCTGTGTAGCTACTCTGGATGGTGAAGCTAACATCTACAAGGTTGCGTTTTGCAACCAAGAACTTGTAGATGCTTTGTTTATGTGAATAGAGTCAATGTTTGCACAGGAAAAGATGTGTTTGGGTAGTAGTGTTGAGTATGTCTTGGGTTTCCACCAAGTAGTTTTCTCTCTTTTTCTTGACCATGGTTCCCTTAGAGAGATTCTAAGGAAAAGCCATGGCAAGACTAGGGATTTTGCTAGAATGAATCTAGAGAAAGGCTAGCACAAGCCTAGAATATAACTATTTGTAGAAGTGAGCACTAAGTGTAGGGGTGATTGAGACTAAGAGAGAGAGAGAGAGAGAGAGAGAGAGAGAGAGAGAGAGAGAGAGAGAGAGAGAGAGGGGAGGCCATAGACTAAGTAATGCATAGAGTTAAGAGTGAGTGTGCAAGGTGCATAGAGGGAGTGGGGAGCTAAAGCCAGGGTAACTACTTTTATAAAACTTGCAAAAGTGGTCATCTCCAAAAAGATATTCCCTGAATGAAGTTGGATCCTCCAAGATATAGATAAGGTACTCATGGTAAAGAGCTTGTTTCCATAGTGTTGCCATAGCTCACATGTGGCATCACTAGCTACACTCTGGTTATCACTAGAGTTGCACCACAACTTAGTGTAACCAACTTTTTGTAGATCAACTATTATCAAGATGTATTGGCTCAATGATTCAAATTAGTTCAATGTTCATATACCTTGAAAGGCAATTTGTATTATTTGAATGTTTAATGGCCAATGGCAAAAATGACTTGTAATTCTACTTGGGTTATCCATGACAAGATGTCCATGAAAAATTTAAACTTTAGTCATAGTTCAATTAACCAAAAAGTTCAGATGACTAACAATTTTTAAAGTTGGGTAGTCACATTGACTAAAAAGTGAAATCAAATGCTCATGATTAAAGAAACAAACCATGAACTAGTGAATCTATACAATCAAGCTCTATAGAATTTTGGTGACTCCTAAAATTTAGGAGGTTAATTTTTTAGGATGTTACTAAAATGAAAATTATGTTCACATCAAAAGATCCTTAATTTTGTAAGTAACAAATTTGTCTTCAACAACGATCTAAAATTCTTAACTATTCGAGATATTTTTTAGAGAAAAGGCTTAGAAGCTTCTTTCTTTAGAAGATTGACATGTGGCATCTATAATGGGACATGTGTCACTTTGAAAGAGACGGTTGTCCCTACACTTGTCATTTCAGAAAATACTTGTCATTGTAGCCTCTACTTTCCACGTTAGCCAAGCCCCATACCTATATATTGGAGGTCTCTTATTTCCAACAGGCTATAATGTTGAAATTTTAGCCACATGCTTTGTATTTGGCTCTAGCACTCATTCAAAGAAGCTTCTTTGGACTCATCTTGAACGCATCAAAGCACAAGAAAAGGAAATCAACTTGCTACCTAGTTTATGCCAATTAGGGAGGGGAGGGGAGAGGGGGGTTGCTTTTAGCATTTGCAGCTTATATAATCAATGATCAAATCTTAAAAGCTACCTAATTTGAGTGTTTCTCAAGAGATTTTACTTAATTTGAGAATATCCACGTTTTGAAAATTTTAGGATTCCAATAAAAAAAAATTGTAGCCTTTTTGCACATGCATGCAACTCACACGTAACAATTCTTGCACACTAGACAAAACTTGAAACAACCATAAGTTTTGATCCAGAACTTGAAATTAAGATCTATTTGAACTATTGTGATTGTGTTGGTAAGCTCTACAATTTTCCCACTTCATTTCACATTTTTGAGAAACTTAAAGATGTCAAATTTCAGTCTTCATGATTTTCCATAAAAAATCCCTATTACTATCTCAAAAGAATCAATAAAGGCAAGGACTTTGACACTCCCAAACATTATTACTCTTGAACTTACTAATGTGCAACAAAGTATGCAACATCTTTGATTACTTTTATCACTAAATATTATATAATATCTAAGGTACTAAGGTCAGTTCATTACAATATCCTCATTGTGGAAGAGTTGGGCTTCTTATAAATAAACATGTGGTGGAAGATTTGGGCCATTGCATGCAACTTTCCTCCATAATGGGACTTAACTAGAGACAATGTTGACTAACATCAAGATTTTTCATCTTTGTGAGACTATAGGTGTTTGTATAGGTCCTTTATGCTCCCCTTCTTTTTGTTGTATTCCAGGGAAAGATCTATGAGCTATGGTGTCACTTTGTCAAAATTTTTCTCCCCCCTTACCCAATAGCATCATACAATTGTTTTCAATTTGGAATCATAGTCTCACATGAAGTTTAGGCATGTGGTCAAGTAAATTAGTCTACTCCACGCTTTAGCATAATGTTGCAGACCACATTGTTTGACAAGTTTCTTGACCATGCTATTTCCATTGACTAGTTCCTCCCAATTTTTCATTAGCTTGAATTTAAGATTCCCTAAGTCCCAAGTGCTAGGCCACAAATCATACTTGTTGCATTGTTCTATGGTAAATATAATTTTATCTTTATCCCTCAGGTCATTAATTAGTGTAGGGAACTTAGTGTTAGTCATTTTTATGACTGGAGCTAGGATCCAAGTTGCCATTTATGCATTTTTCACAATAAATTACTACGAGAATTATAAAAAAATATGAACAAAAAACAATGCATTCAGAATGACATCAATATGATATTACATTAAATTAACACATTTCCATATTTTGTGTCATTTGATTTGTTTACTTTGGTCCCCCCCTAGTGGTAGTAGATAGCTTCCTAGCTATAATGTGTCAATGGGTTCCAAGTGTGTCTCAAGGAAGCTACAATAAAAAAATATAGGGTTATATTGGGATCTTGGCAAGCATGTCCAAGTCCAAGGGCCAATAAGGGAGCCTGCAAATATAAGTCACCATGTCCATTAATAAGGATGGATCATGAAGTCAACTTGCTACATGAAGTTCTTCTTCTAGAAGAACTTTATCCATTAAAGTATGTTGCTCCAATTTTGAGAGATATGGCAAGTCACAAGGGATGAGAATTACACAAAGTAAAATTCTACCAAGTGAGTTGGATTCATGTTGTAGGTTTTGATACCACAACACTATTCTATGTTGTTCATTAATTGACAATTGTTGTTACAAGCAATATCGAGATGATGATTGTACTAGAACGTGAGGAATGGATACTTGGAATCACACATTCACTAGATCTTAGCCACTCTAGTAGGGTTATTTGCTTTTGTGAATTGAAGCCCAATGGTGTTACCAAGGTTCCATTCCACCTAGTGGTTGTGGTCATATCACATTCATTAGGGCATTGTAGTAGTGATTGCTAGTATGCTCTTGGGTACTGTCTCTTTGTAGTTGTCACACGGTGACTTAATATTTATGGTTGTGTGTTTTGTTTTCTTACATATAGGCTTTGAGATTTGTGTTTCTTTGGACGTTGGTGCTATGTGAGGCCCAACTTTCTCGAGCTTATGAGAGATTAGATTGTTTATAGTCATCATAGACCAAGTAATTTTGGGGCTATATATCCAAATGGATTGATGAGGCACAATTTTGTTAATAAGGATTAAATTGTTGCATCTAGGTTGCAATTTATAGGGCTTTGATTGGTGATTACAAAGAGTAAAAAATACTTTTTGTGGGATCCATATACAATGAATACCCTGATAGTAGCATCGAGTGATCAATAGAGACTTGGGTGATTGGTGATTACAAGGAGTGAAAAACACTCTTTTTGGGATCCATATACAATGATTACCCCAATAGTAGCCTTGAGTGATCACTAGAGCCTTGGGCACCCATGTCGGAGTAATGCGAGTTTGAGGGTTAGTGTATTGGTGATATTTACATGGTTTAGGGGAAGTTCTTGTAGTTTTTTTTTGTAGGTTGGCATGCCACCTTGTGGTTTTTGAATTGTTGAGTAGCAAGATCTTTCTATTTAGGGCCAATGAAAGCTGTGCTTTGTAAAGATGGGGTGGCTAGGTGGGTTTAGCTAGTGACAGTTGTTTCTCTGCCAAACCAACTTTATTAAAAGTGGAGATTACTTTGCCCCCCTGAGGAGATTACAATGAATGCCTTAATTGACATAGTCAACTTGACATTGGCTTTTGAATTTATAAGGGCATCCTAGTAGGATTTCTCATCCCACATTGTCTCAATTTGGGGGAGAATATAAAGAGCATTAGGATGGTTTCAATTTTCATGGTCACCATCAATTTACACTTGCTAAGTACTATATAAGGTAAGCTTTGGTATGGATTAAAATTTTGTTAGAGGGTCTTATTGAGCTAATAGTGCAAACATGCTAGGGTCCCGATCCTCTGAGCTTTAGTTTTTCCTTGTGTTCCTTGAGAGGGTAGAGAATAACCAAGTCTATATGATAAAAAATTCTCTATTGCACATGTTTGTTGAACCAAGCCTTCCTATGAGATTTCTCTATAATGAGTGCATGGGTGGCTAAAAGATGAGTTTCAATCAACAATTCTAATTCAATGAGGTGGTTGGTCCTAGGCCCCATTTCCTTCCAACATTCTTATGCTGCAATAATGGGAAAATTGAGGATTAAAAGTTCCACTAGCATGTTATGCAATTAACTTGAAAGGGTTTGTCCAAAATTTGCCATAAGCTTGTTATCCTAGTCGAATTGTGATCATAGTACCATCTTGAATGGTTATTTTTTTGATTAGGGTTTTTTTTTTTGACTCAACCTAACCATTCACTTATGGATAATAGGGTGCCAACTTTTGTGAATGCTCAGGAATGAAGAGAGCAATTGCTCCACTACTTCATTCATATTGGCTATCCTCCTTTCATCATTCGTCTTTGTAGCTCATGCCTCAGACTAGTTGGTCATGTGGTTGGGTAGCAACAATCATGCATCTCTCCTAGGAATATTATGTTGTAAGGCTGATGGGTCCCATAAAGTTGACCCCCATTTCTCAAAGGGTTGATGGTCCAACACTAGCACAAGTTCCATTTTATCCTTCTTGGTGGGTACTTTCATTCTCTACCATTCATCACAATGTTTCATGAATCATGTTGTATCCTTCCATAAATTTGGCCACCAAAGTTGGGATTACACAACCTTCATGCCATGGTGGTGGTATCGAAATAAACTCCAACTATTCTTGCAGCATGTCTTCAATCTCATACTTGCATATGCATCTTTTTTAGCAATCAGTATTGTCCTAGCCTGCACATTGTCCTCCACTTACTTGATTGGACCTCATTTTAATGAGCAAGCATGCAAGTCAAGCTTTTTCTATGAGGGCGCTTAGGTAGTCTGTTCTCTAATTTGTCTCTAATGTCATCAACCTAATAGGGTATTAAATCAACTTTGAATAGTTGAGCCACTTGCTATAGAATGAATAACTAAGAAGCTGAAAGATTATTATCAATCCATGTTCCTCTTTTCCCGCTTACCACTCTTGGCCATGTGGTCATTAGCAATGTAATGTTGTTTGCCCTTTCTCACAACAACATTAAAATCAAATTCTGATAGTAATAGTAGCCATCTTGTGATGCATCCTATAACACATGATTTATTCACTAAATGTAACAAACATTAGGAAAAAAATGAACTCACACATGGGCCCTTAAAAATAATATAGTTTAAGATGTGGGCCTTTTGGATTGTCCAATATGAAGGCTAGATGTTGACATCCATGGAGGGTGAATCTTCTCTCTCCAAATCTTGGGTTTTCTATTTAAAAAAGGAGTAGTGGGGGATATAAAAAAGGGAGAATGAATAGTACACAAAATTTGAGTTTCTCTCACCTCGTATTTCTCCCATTTTTTTGGAGAATTTTCAATTTCAGTTTTTTCCCTCTCACGAAATCAGTTTGACCCAAAAGTTGAACAACAAACCACTTTCTCTCTCTTCTATGTAGTCGTGAATTTTCGTCTCCATTGAAGCTCCCTGCTGAGAGTAATTAGGGTTTTGAGCGTTCTGCTTACCTTTGCACTTTCTTCTCCATGCAGCTCCAGATTTTGGGCAAAACACATGCCCATCTCTCTTTACATTTTCTCTTTTTTGCTATTTTTTCAATAGGGTTTGATGTTGTTTCTTACTGTTATTGTTGTTTTATTGCAAAGGTTGTTTGGGGCAAGAGATAGAGGTGCTCATCTCTCTCTCTCTCTCTCTCTCTCTCTCTCCTTTCTTTCCCCCTCTCTCTATGTGTTGTTTCTCTTTTATGTTGTGTTTTTAATAGAATTTGATGTTGGTTCTAATTGTTGTTTTCTTGTAGAGTTTATTTGGAGCAAGAGGCAAAGGTGTTAATCTCTCTCTCTGTTTGGTTTTTTTTTGCTGATATATTTTCAATACAACATAATGTTAGTTCTAACCCTTGTTGTTGTTTTATTGCAGAGATCATTTTGGGTGACATTGCATAAGTGCTCATCTCTCTCTCCCTCTCTCTTTCTCTCTATGTGTTTCCTCTTTTCTACTGTTTTTCTAGTATACCTTCATGTAAATATTAGCTCTTGCTATTGTCTTTTGCAGAGATCAATTTGGGCAAGATTGGATAGGTGCTCATTTCTCTCTCTCTCCCGCGTACTTACACGCTCTCTCTTTCTTCCCCTCTACATTATCCCTTTTCTACTATCTTTACAATAGGGTTTGATGCTAGTTCTAACTTAAGGATCAATTGTTGTTGTAGCACAACACACAAGGTAGAGCATAGATTCTGTAGCTCAATTTATAGGTAAATCTACCATATTTTGTGGTGCCAAAATTTATTCATTTAATTAGTGACTTTTATGTTTGATGGGATTGATGTTTTCTTATGTCCATCATTTGCAATGGGTTTTGATTAGCAATGATTCAATCTTATCTTCAACATATCAGCTTATAGGTAAATTGGCCTTGTTTTATATTGCTTCTATTCATGCAGTTATCTAGATATTTTTTGCTAAAAGGGATTCATGCAAGTATTTTTGTTAAAAGGGATTCATGCAGGTGTTTTTTTGTACATGCAGGTATTGTACAAGGTTTAGGTGAAGCATATAATTCTCGATCGACTATTTTGATGTGGTGAGTGATTCCTTTGTGCTGGATGATATTTATCTCTAGAAGTCGATGGTTCAAAAATCCTCTGCTTTATTGGTCCTATGTGTCCATTTGGATCTCCATGCCAATTGGCAATGATCCATGAAACTCTTGTATCATATCATCCATATAACACACAATGTGTTGAGTCTTAGAATATCTCAGGTGTCAATCCAATGTGCCTATTAAGATTTGCATGCCTTGTGGTTGCTATCCTTGTAACAAAAACTCTATAATATCCACATTTCATACAATGTATTGAGTCAAATCAGACTCCTCTTCATTATAATAAAATTTATTTTGGCGAAATTCTCTGAGTATTCTTGTGCTATTCTTTTCATTATATTTCATGTAAATGATATGATTAAAGTGATGCCTTGAAATTGAATCTATACTTTGTGTTGATGTATATATCCACATGCGTTTTGATATCGATGTTTATGTCTGTTTACAAAAGTTTAAACATCTCGTAATTCCATGTCGATTTGTATGGAATATTGGTGATTACTGGACATACTTAAAATGCTTATTATTTAGGGGTTAATACATACTTCTTTACATCTAATGAGTAGGTTATAATGCTTGAGAGAAGAATAAGAATTCTCTTGATAGAAGTACGTAACAAAAAAGATGAAGAAGGGAATTGGATCATTGATACATATCATTGCTCGTCTTGAGTACATATGTGTCCAAGTATGAAGGGAGCTTTCAAGGTGAAAGCATCTGCAATTGTAGATGTATCAAAGCACTAGAAGGGTTAAATTTTAGCTCTCAGACAAAGGAATGTTGATTCTCACCTTGTAACAGAGGCGTTTGTACAACATGTATTCATGCAAAAACAACTACATATTGCGTCCACTGTGCCCTTTCAACGAAACATTGCAAACAATAAGTATTTGCAACTCATTGAGAATGAGAAATTTCATGATACATGTGTAGCAACTTGTCTCGTATTTACAAAAGTATACCCTTCAGATTGCTGTGAGTGGCAAAATGTTGAGAGTTTCACTGGTTCTTTTAAGTGTTACCACCTCGAAATTGGTAGATTGCTCTTTGAGGGGCGTACGGCTAAGCAACTCGTAGAGGACCTTATTTTTTTCTATGACTCCAAGTACATATTGCCCAAGGGGATTCGAGAATATGGAACCCTTGAGTCTATGCATATATCGAATCTCAATAGCATAGAATGGCCATTGTGTAGTAGCGACATTTTGCACATATGTAGCACAAAAATTTCAACAAACATATTGAACTCTATGAAGCCAAGCATCGGCTCAAAGAATGTACATCTAAGTTGGTTCATACCGATTGCAATTTTTGCACACATGTTCAAGGAATGTAAGGGTTTGAGACGTACCAAAAGCACGTACGTCATAAAAAATGCATCAGAGGATTATGTAACAAGAATTATAGGTAAAACTTGGACATAAAAAATAACTCACAGTCTTGACACAGTGGAGTATCGAGTCACAACAAGGGACATGGCTTTTAGGTAAAAAATTTCTCTCTTAGTTGACTATTATCTTACTTTGGGATGAATCAGCTAACTTTCCTTTCCAATTACAGGTACTTTGTTGCATGACAGCCTTTATGCCTAGTGTTCAAGTATCATAGATGGAGGATGCTCATGGGTAAATGGTTGTGCCTTGATCAAAACATGTGTGAAAGTGCCACGAGCCCCAAGTGTTGCAAATGGAGGATGATTGGCCCTTGAGTATAATGCACCAGGAAATTACAATGTTAATGCAAAATCCACATGTTAGCTTCTATTTTAAACTAGATGGTAGGGAAATTCGAAGCCGAGCTGAGGATAGTGTTACTAGCGGAAAGTGTGTGCCTCTACATAATTTAGAAATTGTAGAGTCTCCCTAAAAATCCCAACACCACAAGTTGTAATATCCAACACCTATAAATTTTTGGATTTTTTTGGCCAATAGAATATTGTCGCTTACAAACTTGCAATATTTAAAAATTATGGTATTTATGCACAATCATACACTTGTTATACACTTTCCACATCAACACATTTACATATGCATGTAAACTTTACAAAGACATAAGTAAAGCCATAACTAAATATTGTATGCCCTTAATGGTTTAAAACTTAAGGTTTTTAAGGTAGAACTAGTTTAGTTCTTGTTTCATTGTTTCATTTCACACTTTCTCTCTTCATCTCTTTATATCCACCACATCCCTCCTACCTGCTACGATGGATGCTCGCGCACACTTTGATGAGTGGATCCACGAGACTATCTTTGCCAACCAGGGTGATGAGATATTCCAGGTTTTTTCTAAGAACTTCAACCTTGAAAGTGTGCTCACATTGCTGGATCCCCCCCTTCAGGTTTTGGAAGACTTTGTGAGCACCATTGCTACATGCACATACTCCATTGAGGGATCCGACATGACTTGGGTGCCTCTGGAACAACTCATGGTATTTCAAGCAGGGAAGAATCACCAAAAAGTGGTGAATAGGTGTCTGGCCCATGTGGATCCTTCGCACAAAGTATGCACTGTTCCCATGGGAAGTGCACCAGGTACATCACCTTTGGATCTCGTGGAGTGTGATTGCACATTGGCAATTTACCTCCTTGCATTGGATACACCCCTAGAGGAGGAGAGTGATGAAGATACAACTCCACATGTTGTTTATATCACATACATGGGAGAAGAACCGATTGAAGAGCTCATAAATGTTGAAGAGGAACATGGGTGGTCGCTTGCAGAGCAAGGGTTGGCTCTCATGGTGCCATCTTCTTCAAAACAGCCAGAAGTCGACAAACCCAACCTTGCCTCCTTGACGCCCATTAAAGTAGATGGTGTACAATACTTGCTTCTATCAGATGTATTGAAATACTTGAAAATGAAGGAAGAAGAGTTGTTTTCCATCCTAGTCAGGGATTCGATGGAAGACCTGATCGATTATGATTACATGGATGTGCATCCAACGATGGCAGAGATTGGAAGATATGATGACACAAGCTTAGATACTGTGAGTGCCATCATAGCAACACAGGAGCATATTACCTCGGTTGAAGAAGATTACCTTGTGCCGGATGCTGTATTTGAAGTACTACAGCATGATTTGTTCAGACCAAGGCCCCAACTTCCTACCAAGGAGTTTGTAGATCCCTCTGCCCAAAGAGGTGCCTCCCTGACACACGAGGAAATGAAGATACAAGATGATCTGGAGAAGGTGAGATTTCTAACTACCATATATTTTTATGCGATGAAACTTGACGATAGGGTGCATCGGGTCCCACAGAGTCCACCGGTGAAATATTGACAAAAAATGATGCCTGCAACACTTGTCACCCTTTGCTAGTTCTTCTTTTCGTCCTTTCCTTCCACCCTCTCTGTCAAAAGAAATATAGGCATGGATTCTTTGTATTTGCACCATTGAAGATTCCACATATGCATTTTAAAGTTTTCAAGTCTCTTGCAAGATGACATTCAACCAAGTATTGACCATACCCTTCAACCGAGAGCATCTCACCATATTCCTGACGAATCGATGATGCTTGGAATGCTTGTGTGCATAAAGAATAGATGCAAAACCTCAAATGTTTCCTTAGGAACTTCAAATACAGTGAGCCACCACACATGGCACTCAGATTGAACATTAAAGTTTCTTAGGTTGTTCTTGTCGAATTGTAAAGCTCTATTCATTAGAGTTGCACTAACTCTTTCAAGCTTTACTCCTTTGACGACCTCACTTTCATCACATTTTATAACAAATTGCAATTTACCATTACATTTTGAATAGTATATTTGTTATATATTTACCATTTTATTTATTTTTTAACATTTTTTTTTTTAAAAAAAAAAAAAATTTTTTTTTTTTTTTTTTTTTTTTTTTTTTTTTTTTTTTTTTTTTTTTTTTTTTTTTTTTTTTTTTTTTTTTTTTTTTTTTTTTTTTTTTTTTTTTTTTTTTTTTTTTTTTTTTTTTTTTTTTTTTTTTTTTTTTTTTTTTTTTTTTTTTTTTTTTTTTTTTTTTTTTTTTTTTTTTTTTACACCTACACCTGCACCTGCACCTCCCTCCCTCCTCTCCTAAAAAACACTGGCCCTGTCACAAATAGATTGTGCATCCATAGCTGAGAACTCATTTGACACATCTTTTAATGTACTTGCCTTCAGCAATCTACTAATACACGATCCAACCTCACCCTCACCTAGGTTCTCTTTCTGAGCTAGTTATATGCTTTGATACGTCACTTCCACTAGCCGTTATTCACAATTAATAATTTATTAGCTTCTTCTTTCATTTGCGCTCCTGTGTAAGCTTGCTGTTGATCTTTCTCAAGTCGTCCAATTGTGCCTTTGCCTCCTCATATGAGATACCAATGTCGTGGATAGTGTCCTGCATTGAAATAATTTGATTGTTTTGTTGAATTATAGTGTCATTTAGCTGTACCACTTGTCCTATGAGCTGTTGTATATGAAGTTGATGTGCAATGATCACATCATGGCAATTTTTTATGGTTGTTTGGCAAGTTGTAAATACTTTGAATGCCTGATCATTGAGCTGCCTAGTATAACCGAGTAACCCATTTTCACCCTCACACACATACTTCAACAAATTTGTGATTCCTGAGAAAGTTGGAGGTCTATTGTTTAAGGGGTCAATTGGGTAGATTCCCCCATCAACCCACAAATCCACATCTTTCAATCCCATTTGCATGTAACTCTACAAAACTTGAGGGTTGACACTCGTACACTGGGTTCTTTTGAATAATGGGGCATATTCAATCTCTACCTCAATATGCAGCTCCTTCTTTCGTGTATTCATTTTACTATTAATAGAAACATGGAGCCTACTTGGTTGTCAAACGAGGTAGAGTGGAGATGCACAGAGAGGCACACAAAGGTGCCAAGGGAAAGGAGGGTGTAAGTAATTCACTCTGTTAATGAAGGTTGCATAAACACAGAGAAGAGGTCACAATAGAGCCATGAGAGAGTATAGATATGGGGGGAAATAGCTCAGAGGGTAATCCCCAAAATATCTTAAAAGGAATTTTTGAAATTTTATTTTCCTTATTCTCGATTAAAAAAATCAATTACCTCGTATCTACTAATCATTTTGCATTGAAAACGAAGCACCAAACTCCCGTAACTAACTCCTTTTTGAATATAAAATTTGGTTGAAAAAGACTTCTTGAATGAGGAGAGAGAAGGAATCTGAGTATATCTTTGTAAATAATATAAAAAAGGCAAAACGAGATTGCAAAAGTGGAGAGAGAAGAGGATTATTTTACTATTCTTCTCTCCTCTTTTTCTTGTTTTAAGGAGGAGAGAGGGTGGCTAAAAGGCCCATTTGTGAGTTCATTTTTTCCTAATGACTTAATGGTTTGCAAAGAAAGTGAAGGGAGTGGCAAGGAGATACTGTTAAATTTTATTAACAGTGTACACCATGCCAAGTCCCTTGCATTTAGTGGTGGAGTAGTTTAACTCACTTTTTGTGGTGGAATAGTCTATCTCACTTTTTGTGAGTTGCCGAATGGTGAAGCTCAAAGAAAAATCCATATTGTGTTCCCCTAGTTAGCAAAGCACTACTCCAATAGTGATTTTGGATGTGTCAATACACACATGGAATGTTGTTTTACTGTCAAAGGCTCATAAAATAGTAGGAGGACTAAGTAAAGCCTTTTCCAATGTTTCATAAGCTTGTTGGCACTCAATCAGTCCACCCCCAATTTAGTAAGGGCTTGTACAATGGTCTTGTAATGGTTGAATAATTGAGCATAAAGTGCCTATAGTAATTGGTGTGTTTGAGAAAACATTATACTCTATTGGTGCTTTTTAGTGAGAGCAGCTCCAATATAACTTGAATCTTCAACATTTTAACTACATCTTCATATTCCATGTCTTCAATATCAAATCTTTGAACCTACAAAAACTCCTCTTCTATAGATAACCCTTTCTTTTCATACTCCATAATTTGATCAATACACAAATGTAAGATAATGGATCTATCTTGAAAAATTTTCTCCTCAGCATCAAGAGCTACTAGAGGGCATGGTTTATAGCTTATAAAATCCTTGTCATACTAGCTCCACCTTGCACAAGAATAGATAAGTAATAATATTCTCCAAGTTTTAAAAAATTTGTTGAATATCATTGAACAATACATATCTTTTTTAATTGATGAGATGTCTAGGAAATGTAGGGACATAATCAAGAGGGCATTCTTCAATCTTTGAACCTTATTGATGAAGAGCTTAAAACATATGAAACAAAATTTCCTTATCACAAGGATCAATAATAATATCGTTTAATTCTCAAGGACATAAAATTTCTCATGTATCTTCAATATATGAAATGTTTTTTTCTGATAAAATAGAGGGGAAGAAGGAAGAAGACATTGCATGCCAAGGTGAAAAGGCTAAAGAAAATGAGGAGACTTTTAAGAGAATGTTAAGTATTATTGGTACACCATTTTGATCCTACTATTTTCAAGAGTGAAAAGGTCACAAAGGTAGAAGAAAAGGAGAGAGAATCAAGTTCAAAGATTGAAGAATGCCCTCTTGATTATGTCGCTACATTTCCTAGACATCTCATCAATTAAAAAAGATATGTATTATTCAATGATATTCAACAGCTTTTTTAAATCTTAGAGAGTATTATTACTTATCTATTCTTGTGCAAGGTGGAGCTAGTATGACAAGCATTTCATAAGTGATAAACCATGCCCTCTAGCAACTCTTGATGTTGAGGAGAAAATTTTTCAAGATAGATCCATTATCTTACATTTGTGTATTGATCAAATTATGGAGTATGAAAAGAAAGGGTTATCTATAGAAGAGGAGTTTTTGTAGGTTCAAAGACTTGATATTGAAGACATGGGATATGAAGATAAACTAAAGTCTCCATCAAAGGAGAAGCCAAAAAACTCAATAAATCTTCATGACAAGAGCCTTTTTTCCTTCTCTTTGCTTAGTTTGTAGTCATTTCGAAAATCTCTACTTTGTACAACAATTCACATATCCATCTTTCCTTTTTTGGGTAACCATTTGTATAGTTTTTTCCAAAGATGATGTGTTATATGATGTGGTCGTATTCTTAACCTTGACTTTGCGCCAAATTTGTTCATAGAACCACTGAAACATCTCTAATAAACTATTTGCTTTGATTCTTCCATCTCCATATCAAAGTAAAGTCCTTGCTTGATAATGTGATTTTTCCATACACTGGGTTGGCAAAATAGATAGAATTCCATATTGTTTGATAAAATATGGGGCATGGTTATACAAAATATGCCACACAAATAAAAAATACAAACATTTAATTAAAAATATTTTATAAGTTAGACAATACAAATATATAACAATGCAAAATTCTTACCATATAGTGAGTGAAGTGCTAATTATTTCAAGCTTCTATCATCACTGCCTTTTCAAAAAGGTTCAATTGGTCATTGAAGTCCTTAAGATCATCATCTTTCCATTCAATTTTATAATAATAAAAATTAATTTTTTCTAGTATCTCATGAACTTTGGTTTTTCTATTCAGGGCTTGCTTATTATCAGCATAATCCTTAACTACATTATGCAGGGATTTCCCTCCATTGTCTTTAATGGTTGATACATTGTTTCTAAAGTTTATCTTTTGGAGTTCTGAGGATCTAGTTCAATGACAAGGTCATCTCCATGTAATCCAATAGTAGATAGAACTTAGTGAAGATCTTTGTTATAGCATCCTCTCTAGCTCATAAGGACTTTAGCTTCTAAGAGAACCCTATGTAAAGATGAACAAGGTTTTCAATTATTCTACAATGTGCATGAAGTGTGTAGATTTGAGCATTGGCCAAAGAAAGGTCTAAAACTAGCTTGAAGTGTGGGTCTTTGATGTGCCTAGAGGGAGCTCTATTCCAGTTGCTTCAACTCAACTCTCTAGCTCTACTACTAGGTACATGCATTATAAGCAAGGATATCTAGAATTGTCTCCCTCTCACACATTGTACATGCATTTGAGTGCCTTCAAGTCACTAGCTATGTGTTATTCAATCCAAATTTCTTGACAAATAAGTCTTGGTGACATGTAAGTTTCAGGAGGCCATGAAAACTTTAGAGACAAGGGGAGATCTAGAGGAAGAGGTGGATTGCAAAACTGAGATTTTGGAAATTTTGCTATTTTTTGCCATTATTGTGGCAAAACAAGTCATATTGCAGCCCATTGTTATGCTAAGAAGGATTATGTCCACAGTGGTAAATTGTGGCAAGGAAACTATGCATCCTTGAAAGCTGTTTGTTTGGTACCCTTGCCTAAGGGCAAGAAAGATATTGATTGTAAGTGGGTTTCCAAAGAGTCAAGCATAATGCAAATGGTTCAATTAGTAGGTATAAGACTAGGCTGGCTGCAAAAGGCTATGCTCAAACATATGACATAGATTATGAAGGAAAATGGGTGTATAGGTTATAGATTTCAAATTTGTACTTTTTGAGGTGTTTGTCAAGAAGCAAACATAAGTTTTATTTGCAAACAAATTACAGATTACATGTCCTATTGAGCAATCAGTGAAAAATGTTGCCTGGTGTATTGTTGTGCACTTGTTGTGAAAGGTTATAGAAGACTTGCTTGCTATTTTGTATCATTTTTGTGATAATGGCAGAGAACAGTGAAAATCCCATCATTGAGAAGCTAGACAAGAACAACTACCCTTCATGGAAGTTTCATGTGACGAACTTCCTTTCAAGTGAAGAAATGAGCCAGAGCTGAGTATCCTTGCAACTCCAGATGAATTAAAGGTGTGGAAAAAATGGAATGCAAAAGACAAAAAGGTGATGTATTGGCTATTTATAGTCATTGATAGTACTATGCTATGACATATTAGGAACAAAAAAGCTTCACATGCATCTTGGATAATTTTTGAGAACGTGTTTTCAGTAAATACAAAGACACAAAAGATTCAACTCAAGCAAAGTTTGAATACCTTGAAGAAAGGGAAAATATCTATCAATAAGTATGTTTTGAAGATGAGGAGCATTGCAGATGCTTTAGTAGCGATCGATGCAATGCCTAATGATGACGATTTGGTTTCATCTACTTTGAGTGGCCTTAATAATGAGAAGTCTTGGAAATCATTTGTCACTTCTGTATATGTATAGAAGCCATTTTCAGATTTTGATGAGTTGATCTCTCTCCTAATTACCAAAGAGATCAATATGCAGGGTGACTCATATGAAAGAAATGATGAACACGTCCAACCTTTTACTTAAGTTCAAGAAGGGGACGTGTCAGATCCTCTTGGAGAGGCCGTGGTATGGGATGTGCTAGTGATAACCAACAAAATAGGTTAAATCAACAATTTGGTGATATGTAAGTTTCAGGAGGGCGTGAAAACTTTAGAGACAAGGGGAGCTCTAGAGAAAGAGGTGGATGGCAGAACAAAGGTTTTGGAAATTTGTAATTGTTTGTCATTATCATAGTAAAATAGTTCATATTGTAGCCCATTGTTATGCTAATAAGGATAATATTCACAGTTGTAAATTGTAGCAATGAAACTATGCATCATATTCATGATAGAAGGAAGACAAAAATGAGTGTATGTTTATTATGCGGCATATGATGAATGCTATTATAGGAAAAGGGACACATGATGATGTATGGTATGTTGATTTAGATACATCTAATCATATGGCTAGTCATGTTGAATGGTTTGGGGAGATGCACGACTTACAAAATCTAGGTTATGCAAATGGGTGATGATTTATGCCACCCAATTTCACACATTGAAAAGGTTCACTTGTCCTTGCATGATGGCTAGACAAAGAGTCTGTTAGATGCATTAGGTGTGCCATCATCACAAAGAATTTAGTGTCTATTGCCCAAATGGTAGAGCAAGGGTTGCAAGTTCAATTTAATACAAAAGATTGTTTTGTAGAAGACTTTAATGATAACTATAAGTTGGTTGTAAAAGGAAGTAGAGTTGGCTGCATGTTCACTTTAGATGTTGAATTCCTGTAATGAATATTGTTATGTATGCTAAAGGAAAAGGAGTGGTTGCAGGCATTGAAATATGGCATAAACATATTGGACATGTAAACATGCAAAGATTGAAATTAATGGAGTCCAAAGGATTGGTTATAGGGTTGCCTACTTTTAGAGTTGCAGAATCCTATAAAGTGTGTGAAGCATGCTAGTTTGGTATGCATGCAAGACGACCCTTTTCACATGATAGAGATGTGAAGCAAAAAATACTTGATGTTGTGCATATAGATGTTTAGGGGCCTACACAAAATGTATCTCTTGGTGGTAGCAAATACTTTGTCATGTTTATTTATGATTGTTCAAGGAAACTATGGGTATATTTTATAAAGGAAAAAAGTGTTGCATTTGAGCACTTTAAATCTTTCAAGGCAGCTATTGAAACAAAAATAGGCTTGAAAGTTAAGTGTTTGAGATCAGATGGAGGGGCAGAGTATCTCTCTAATGAGTTTAGTGGCTTCTTGAGGTCTCATGGAATAAAGAGATAGTTTATTTGCAAGTATACCCCACAACAAAATAGGGTTACAGAAAGAAAAAATAGGCATATTGCAGAAGTTGCATCGGCATTGATGGTGGCTAAAAAGAATATGCCAAAATATTTTTTGTCTGAAGTTGTTCATACTACGATCTATATTATGAACATAACTTCCACAACTGCACTTCATGGAATGAACCTTGAATAATGCTTTAAAAGTAAGAAGCTCGATGTGTCACACTTAAAAGTATTTGGTTGTATTGCATATGTTCATGTGACAGATGAGCTGCAAAAGAAGCTTGATTCGAAGGCTGAAAAGTGTATTTTGATTGGATACTCTTTAGAGTAGAAAGGGTATTGTTGTTATAACCCTATCATAGGCGAGTTGAAAGTGAGTAGCGACATTATTTTTTATGAGATGAGCAGTTGGTATACATCTACTGGTGATGTATTAGATGATGATAATGATTATGATAGTCATGTGTAGGAAGAAAAGCAAGAATCACATAGCCTTAGTGGACCAAAAACATCATCTGCTACTACACCTACAGTTAGCCCCTAAACTAGAAGACTACGGAGTAGCCCCACATATTTAGGTGGATCTACAAGTGTTGCAGGTAAAGACAAAGGAGAGAAGAAAGTGTTGGATGGTAATGATGCATCTACTAGTCATTTGGGATTTGATGGCGATTCTAGTGGTTCAAAGAGTGTGGATGATGAGCTTAGTATTCCTTCAATCATGACACCAGGTGTATGGAGACCACATAGTAATATAAAGCCTCCGCTGAGTGATCTAGTGGTACGCAAGTCTAGCAAGGCTAGATACCCTGTTAAAAGATTTGGTTTTGAATTATTTTGTTATCATATCGGTATAATGCTTCATCATGTCCTTGACTTTTCCAAGAACATTTGACACACTCTAGACTCATAAGGGGGATCATATGCTTGCCTTTCAACTAGCCTAACCACCTAATTAAGAATCAACCATTGATTAATTGGCATGATATTAGGGTTCATCATTTGGCTTTCATTATTTAGGAAAACCATTTGGCTAGCCATCAGCATAGCAACATTAGGAGAAGTCAATAGTATGGACACATTCTGCATCATGCTTCCTCTTCCATTCGAATTGATCATAGGTGTACTAGTCATGCTTCCTCTTCCATTCGAATTGATCATAGGTGTACTAGTCATACCTTGACTTCCATTGATCAATGCCAAATTATTTCTAGAACCTAGACTCAATTTTAGGTTTTTCCTAGATGTGTAGGCCAGTTGTAAGTGTGACTCTACCTCCTCTGCTCATGTAATAGTAGTGTCTACATTAGCAAGAGCAACACTATTCAACTACACTTGGATACTGAAGTCTAATCTATGTTAAAAGTACTACAATTGAGCAACATATGGAATAGAAATAGAGGTTTGAAATTTGTGAAACACCTCTTTCAATTTCTTAGTGTACACTCGAGTATTCTCATGGCGCTCTTGATGTGTCACATTCAAAATATTGACCACCTCTCTCAGGGGAAAACTCTCTTCGAAAGGCTCCATAGAATAGATCTATCGTAGTTATGGTTCTAGCTTTCAAGCCATGATACCACATTGCAACTCTTCCTTTTAGAGTCATGTTAAAAAACATTACGAGATGTCCTTTGTCTTGAATTTGGCAATGGAACATTAATTTCTGGAACTCACTGATGTGGAGCTCCTCATCTTCCTCTACTAACACATTAATATGGGTAAGGGAAACCTAGGAGGACTGGCAAATCTGACATTCCTATAGGTATTGTGATGGATTGCACCATAACAATGATTGGATTCACTATAGGAGTCTGTATCACTAAGACTACACCCCCACTCAAAGTTGGCTGATTTATCAGGGTAAAAGGCATGCTAGAGCTTTCCCCTTCCCCTAATGAGCTAGCTAGAATAGTAGGGTCAACAAGACCTCTCTTTCTCAAGGATATCAAACTACTATGCTTAGGAGAATATCTCCTAAGAATCTCAGCTCACCATTTAGCTCTTTTGTCTCTCTCTTAATGTTGAATCTCGGCTTGATGATCTCTATCATGAAATAATAGATCTATTTCAATGCTCTTTGGCATACACTAAACATCGGTCCCTATTAACCAAGATTCGAAGACTGCTACTTATCAGTGGCTCCCAACAAAAGCAGCACCTATATCAGGACAAAAAATGGGCCCAATATTAGCTCTAGGGCTCTAGCTGAGCTCCTATGCTCACCAAACCACCCTCACGGCCTCGCGGCCAGGAGTGTCTGGAGGCCCTATATTGATCTAAATAAATCATGCATTTGTATCGATTTGTAGTTCAATGACTTTTCCCATCCTATTTCCAACGAAGGGAGTATACCACACATATAGATGATCAACACCTTGTTGCACACACATATAGAGCACTCCTCGGTGATCATTGTGGCTCCTATGGATCTTCTACACTCTAGGAAGAATGGCTCCACAATGCGTCGCCTAAACATAAAATACAATCATAACATTGTCCATTCTTTTGATAAAGCGTTCCTAGAGATAATTTTGTTTCCTCACATAAGAGTTCCCAAAGAAAATTGTACTATCCTACAACAAAGGGATCCTCATACTCTTATCGTTGGTCAATAGTTTTAGCAACCAATTGCAATGCATCCAAGAGACTTATTTTTCTTGATACCATGTATAATAATGCAAATGCAAGGTATAATGCCATATAGTGCTCAAACAAACTAACCACAAATCAGCCAACGTGTTGTATTAAAAAAACATTATTTCAATGATTTCCCTTCTAACATATTGCTGCGTTGTTTAGAAACAACATTGGACTAATATGTACTATTGTTCCTTTAAAACTATTAAAAAAACCCTATATGCTTCTTTTCAATGCACAAGAACTTATATTTTTATGTAACATTCTTGACATTTTAACTTCTTTGCATGTTCATTTATTATATAGGGTGTTTTCTATGTTATGCGATATTTCTTTCATAAAATACCTTCTAAACTACCACTTTAACACACAAATGGATGTAGACTGAGGCCAACCTCATACTCTACAGTCGTTATACACTCACAAACCTTCCCCTAATTTTCAATAATTTTTCTCACCCTTAGACTAATTTTCTCTATCAAAAATCCAGTTGTATGATTTTATATCATTTATTTTTATACTAATTACTAGTTTTTTCTCATTTTCAAATTTATGAAGCTTACATGGATTATAATTTAGCATTACATTCAATATACCTCTATAGAACACAATTTGAATCATAAAAATCCATGAAATTATCATTTTTCTATTAAATTCACATTGCGAATTTTACGATTTTGATTTTCATTACATGATTTGTTAGAAATTATTGACTATACTATAATTTCAAATGTATTTAAGCATATTCAAGCATTTCCAATCATTTTCCATCATAAGAACAAGCGATTCGACATAAAATTCAATAAAAGACCACTCACTCTATATTCCGCATGTATCATATTTCAAAAATGAGAAGACATTGACACTCTTTTATAGCATTGATGCCTCCTTTACACTTTCAAACATATTCAAACACTTTCAGACATATTCAACCATTTCCAATCATTTTCCATCATAAGAACAAGCGATTCGACATAAAATTCAATAAAAGACCACTTATTCTATAATCTGCATGCATTGTATTTCAAAAATGAGAAGCCGTTGACACTCGATTATAGCCATACCTCCTTTACACTTTCTTGATCCATCCCTTGCATCTTGTCACACAAACTGACACCCATTCCCCTCATTCTTTCAACCCATATGAAGGACATTTATGGCGAGAGAGAAAGAGGAGAGAGAAATACTAAATTTCTAGCTTTTCATTCAATGCATCAAATCTTGCGTGTTTTGCAAATCAGAGCCTAGAATTGCAACATCTCAGCCCCAGGAGGAGGGAGGATGGTTCCAATAGTCACCAAAATCAATTTATAAATGGATTGAGAGGTCGCCAAAAAAATGCCCCCCCCCCTCGGTTCATGATGTTTTCTTGATTGCATGCTTCTTTTAATCAAGCTTAAGCTCTAACTTGCAAAAAAAACAGTCTACTCTCGTGCATTCACACTATCTCACAAGTGGTTTCAGGCTGCTTGGACGGAGAGGCAAACGACCTTGGATTCGTAATTCGACTAGACGTGGGAGACTTCTTTGCATCGAAATCTATTACCCTAGCCTCTATCACTTGCTTAGCTAGCTGCTTCATAATGCCAAACCTTGTGGCCATTAAATGGGGGGTCAAATGGACCCCAATCAACAAATGGACACTTGCATTGGATTCTTGATGTCAAAATGCATCGATAAAAAATCTAGCTCCTTGATTCGTGATTGTTCCATTTTTTGCCAAAACGCCTCTTTCATGGAACTTGAGCCACTTTTGCACTCTAAAATCGACTCTAAAATCCAACTCTCGGAATTGCTAGCCCCTTCAATGGTTGCATAATGAGCTAAGATTAATCCCTCTCTAAGATCCCTAGACCCCTCATGCAAATTGTCATGGACCCACCTAGTGATGCCTTTGTCCACTTCATTGAGGAACCAATGAAGGATAAGAAATGCACAAATATTTTTGTTTGTTATGTCAATGAAGGACATCTGATCCTTATGGACTACTACTTTGTACCCATTATGATGTTGAGACCAAGGCTGCATGTGAGGCATGCATATAAACAGAGATCTCCTTGCCTATTGGAATTGTGGGTAGTTAAGACATATTTTCTTGAGGTATCCATAAAAACAAGATCAGTCCAAGGGAAATGATATCAACTAGTGTTTTCTTCAATATGGAATCATGCATATACATCTAGAATGTCCACAACGTAAGGCAAGTTGTAGTAAGGCAATATTGCTATTTGTTCCCTTGATCCTATTCATAGTGGAAATGATCAATGATGAAGACATCATTCCCATTCATGTGCATGCCATCACTTGTGCAAAAAGTGAGGTTGGGAAAGTGAGCATTGAAAGCCCCACAATGATGAATGGATCAGTCATTTAAAATTAGACCAATGGGAGTATTAAGAGATTGGCTAGTCAAGATCACTAGGATATAGTTCAAGGTTAACTTTATTGTCATGAAAGAACTCAACTATGACATATTTCTTAGCCAACCATGGATGCACAATGCACATCTCATCGAGGATTGGGGGCAACAATTTAGTCTTTCTAGAAAATAGGAAGGAGGCAATATCCATTGAGATGGAGTCTTGAGACGCAGTCTTGCAAAACCTCATGAGTTGACTTACACACTTTTTATGCACTCTTACATGAGTATCCTAATGACCCTCCAACCTCTTGACCATTGGCCAGATATATTCCCTCTCTTGAAGATGAGCAGGATTAGATGCACATTCTTGCCACCTTGGAATTTTCATTTACATAAGAGTTGGAATATCGATCAACTTATGAATACATAAGTCAGAAAGATGTACGAGATACTTCAACCTTCATGGTTGAACCTCATGTAGAGCCAATCTCAGTATTGCTCTTTATGGTGGCCCCTGACTCAGTAACGGAAATTTTCCATGCTATCCTACCCTAATGGACACTCTTGCATTATGAAAGATCCTTAGCCAGTAATAGCCACATTTACATAATCGAGAAGACCCTACTCTTAAAATTTATGAAGAATTGTTAAAAATGGACAAATCTACATCAAGTCCTATTTGACTTTCATATTAGCCTCTTTGCATCATTGATGAGAAAGCAAGGCATTGATGCTGAGGAAGTGAGTGACACCAATGATTGCCAATCAATTCAGGACAAAAATGATTCTAATTTTGACACAATGTATTATGACAGTCATGCTTTGTTAACCCTCAAACGAACAAAGGTGGAAAATCCAGAAAAGCTAAAGCAGAAGACAAAGACAAAGGCCAAGGCAAAAAGAAACGGAAGACAAAGACGCACAAGGAGAAGAGTCCTAAATAAGGGAGAAAGGCGCACAAGGAAAAGCGCAAGTCAAAACTTTTGTAAAAGAGCGCAAGCGCATCATGGTTTAATTCAAGGAGCGCCGGGCTCTCACCCGTGCAATTTGTAAATGTAGACGGGCGGTGGAAAGGAAGCTAGGAAGATAGAAGGACAATGGGAAAAAGGGCCTAGGCTACGGCCGGCCATGTAAAAAAAGGGAAAAGGGGATGACCGCCCAAAAGGGATTTAGGGTTTTGTATATAAAGTTAAAAAGTGAATGAGAAGCTCATTCTTGTGTGTAGCCAAAAGTAGCTCTCCTCTTCTTCTTCTTCTTCTTGTTCTTGCTTGCTTGAAGCTTGTGCTTGAGAGAGGGAGTGTGAGAGTGTAAGGAAGTGAGTGTGTGAGGGTGAGGGACCGAGGAGGAGAAGCTCTCCATCTTCTCCTCTCTTCTTCTCTTCTCTTCTCTTCTCTTGTCTTGCTCACAGCAATGGAGCTTGGAGCGTGGAGCTTGAGGATGGAGCCTGCTTGAAGCTTGCACTTGGATCGTGGAGCTATCGGAGTGCGCGGGAGAGGAGGTAACTCGAACGGCACAGAGGTAAGCTCACTACACCCGTAGATGTGGATGGCGCATCGGTTATGTGAGAGGTAGCCATTAGTGCTCGACTTGGAATGCTTGAAACAATAAGCGGTCAGTGGGTCTTGGCGGTTGAGCAAAAGCTCCCACATTTTGGTTCCATTGCTGGGACCAACGGATTCAAGCCTTGAGCACTTGCGCGCTTCGAATCGAGCATCGAGGTAAGGGCTTTCCCCGAATCGGTGCTTGAGATAGGTAGGAAGGGAGGGGGTTGAAGATGGTATTCGATCTCCTTGGCAAGTAGGTTTTTTGCTTTTTTGAGATTTATGTTGTGAGATGGAGTAGTGTAGGTATTTACTTTGTGATTTGTATCCATTTAGGATAGGAAAAAACAAAGAAAAAGAAGCAAAGAGTAGGGTTTTTTGTTGCTGTATAATAGGCTAAAGCAGGGAAATAGGGGCACAGATCCTTGGAGTGCCACTTGATTCGAGCACCATAGTGATTCCAGGCATGTCTGGCATTTCCTTCTAGTGTTTTGTACCTATTTGGAAGGCGCTGGATGATTCGGTGGAGTAGACGTTGACCTGGAGGCATTCTGCACAACTTGCGGGGCGCCGTCCGCGCCGTCGGACCAGGCCATCCGAGTCCCAGAATCGGACCAGTCCATAATCGGACGCTCGGACAACCGTCCAATCGGACCATCCTACTCAATTGGACCACTCGGACCAACCCATCTGATTTTGGAAATTGGACCATTCGGACCATCCTGTCCGATCGGACCACTCGGACCAACCCGTCCGATTTTGGAAATCGGACCACTCGGACCATCCTATCTGATCGGACCACTCGGACCAACCCTGTCCGATCTGATTCCAAGAATCAAATGTGACCAAAATCGGACCACTAGGCCGATCGGACCACCCAGAATTGGACGTCCGATTCTGATAATCGGACTCCTAAAAATTGGACATCTGAGAAAACTGTCAAAATCAAACATGTATCTAGAACACAAATTTTGACATATCTAAACCCTGAGATTGACCCCAAAGGCTACGTAGAGCTAAAGGCACATCATAGATCCATCACCAGGCTAAAATTTAGAGCACGTAGTTCAAAATTTGGCTATAACGGTCCTCCAAATTGTGCATGGCTTTTACCGTAACGGCCCTGCGGGCCGGGGGGGACTGCCCCCCCAGACCCCCCCAGAGGGAGCTCTGCCTCCTCCGCACCTCCCCCAAGTAGATTGGAGGGAAAACGTGCATCGTGACAGGTCCTCCAAATTAGACCCTAGTGTAGTAATGGCTCTACACGAGCATGGATCCTCACTTGTAAAAGAGCAACCAAAAGCCCATACCCGAACAGAGAGAAACAGAGACCCTAGAACCTCAACGGGCCAATCTAGCCATCCAGGGCAAAAAGGCCACACCATGAGAACACATGTGCATTGTGTTCAAATTGCGTCTAGTCGAAGCAGATGCGACATCATCAAGCTATCAATGCAAGGATGACTAGACATGACACTCTTGACGAGAGATGTACCTTGAGCAACACTGCACAGACAACCCAAGACATTGGTGGAGAATCCACGTCTAGTCATGCAAGTGGGGACTCAAGTGCATCTGTCAGAAGGCTTAAATTTACAAGCCAGGACCCGGAAGATGAAGACATAGTACCACCTGCTTATCTTAGGGTCAAACTCACCGCAAAAAGAGAGCATACTATTGATGCTCTGATTGATGAAGGAGCAGATTTTAACATCTTGACCTATGAATAATGGACCCTACTAGGCCAACCAGAGCTAACACCGACTAATGCAACTCTTAGCCCTTATGGGGGACCTCCACAAGCACTCATAGGGAAGTGCAATATCCTTGCAACAATTGAAACTGAAAGCTTGCCTATCCTATTTCATGTTCCTCCAAATAGTGCTAGTTGCGGGAAAGAAACCCTCCTAGGAAGACCCTTCAAAAGGGTGACCAAGTGTGAGGCCGACTATGTAGCACAGAGGATACACCTGACACTACCGGGTGTGAGGATAGTCACAACCTTTAGCAAGGGTGACCTCATTAAACCTCGAGGGAAAGGCAAGGAAGGTGCTGACGTAATAGTCAAGCCTACTAATGAGAGCAAGGACTTGTTGGAAAAATTGATGCAAGCACAAGTCGAACAACGAGAACCAGTGAGTGTGGCCAGGCCTGGAACAAGAAGGTCAAGAGACAATGCCAAGGACGGGCTTTGGACTTACAAATATCATAGAAGACCCCAAAAGAAGCCCAAGCCTTATAGACACAAGCATCGTTGGAGGGTCAGCACAACGCTGCGATGGATATCCAAAGCATTGCTACGTGCTCAAGGGTACTACGCAGGTAACCGATGGATTTGGGTACCGAAATCCCCTGCTAAACCACCTCTATCAGCTGAAGGCCACAGTGCATCAAAAGCAACGAAGCACAGGAGGGAATCTAAGAGAAACTCTAGGTCTCGAGGCAAGAAACCAGACATGATTGTTCAAAAGAAAGAGCCTCAGTCTAGCATGCTAAATAGACAGATGTCATATGTAGCCATTGAGCATGCACAAAAATCATTAGTGCCCCAAGAGCCTTTGATTTCCCAAGGGGAGAACAAGCATCATAGGCACAACATTGCTCATGGAAAGGCTGCTCGCTCAACCAAGCAAATGGCACAATCGTCTAATAGCCTTAAACAAATCATTCAGCTAGTGCCAAGTCCACCTAAGAGTCCTAGACCTCCTACATCCTCTTTTTCGAAATAGACACAGGAAGCACTACAGCAGTTGTCAAGGGCGACTACTCAATTCCAATCTCTATCTCCATCTAAGCTTCCAACCATCCATGAGGTGGGACATGACGCCATCTGTAGCTCTCGACCCAAGGATATGCCTGAGCCACCTAATGTGACTAGATCAACTCATGTTCGATCTACACAGATGAGTGCTCAAAGGCCAACAAAAGACACAACCACTTCTGATCGCCCTAGGGACTTGACATTGCAATCCACCAAGGGTAGCCAGCCCACTAAACTAGTTGCTACTACTTCCAATCAGGGATCACAGCAGTCACAGCCCTTGGCCATGACAATGCCCCTTGTGGAACATGTCCTTAGAAGTTTACCTGTGGAGGAGGTGTCACAACCAACTTTCTCGACAACTCTAGCACTTTCAAAGTGCCTAAAGCCTAGGCTGGAGGAGTTACACACAAGGGAGTTGGCTGAAGAGCTAGACTTTCTGAAAAGGGAGGCAGTTGTGCTCTCACAACCTAGCGAGGCTATTCAGCAGGCCATGGCCATGTCCCATAAGGACACATTAGAGAAAGAGAATGCTGAGGCCCAACCAAGCACATCAACGGTTGACCTAGTCCAGGGTCCTGAGCCGTTGAGAGATGCACCTTCACTGACCAAGAAAAAGAGGAGAAAACATCGAAAACAACAGCAGCTCTACAGGTGGTTGTGGACCCCAAGAGCATTGAGACCAAGAGCACTGGAGAGTTGGGGAATAAAGCATCGAGTCCATCCACCAATGAACCCATTGATGTCTCTCCTAATAGTGGTGAAACCTCAGTCACATCCGTGTGCTCTGAAAAATCAAAGCAGCCGTTGCCATCAACAGTTTCTTTCAACACTCAATCCACCGACAATAGAACTCACATCGACCAATCAAGAGTGGATACAACGTTGTCACAACAGGGTGACAAATCTATATCAATCACATCCGAGAAGAACCATGACAAAATAGCAGCAAAACCTTAGGAAAAATGCATAATCCCTGAGAGCATAAGCAATCCTTGCGTTGACCAATCTTGCTCATCTAGGCCTGAGCCCCCAGCTATGCTAAAGCCTAAGGAAACTCTTAGAACTTTGCATGAGATAGCAACCGAGCAAGCCCTCGTTGAACATAGAAGTGTCATAGAATGCTTAACTGAGTTGGATGCTAAGCTCAAAGTGTTCGCACATGTCTACGTCCTTGCGGACATGGGCGCATTTCCTAAGGAGTAGCTTGAAGAATACTTGCCATTCCCCTTATCTTGGGAAGAGCAAGAACATCTTGACGAGCACTATAATAAGCTCTTACATGAACACATGCAACTCATCTCTGACGAGGAGGCTGATGAACTGCGCTTAACTGTCACATTCAATGAAGTGCTCTGCCGACCGAATCTCGTAGACATAGAGCAACTAAAGCGACTATCAGCAGGCCAAAGTCAATTTGAGCAGCATTGGTGCGAACGCCGCGTTGTAATGGCCGAACTAGGGGCTCAGATCATGATAGTCTCTGAGGAGAGATTGGCCAAATGGCGATCCTAAAGGGACCCAACCTATGTGGCACCAACTTCCCTTCGAGTGCTAACTGCCATTCGGGGTACGGACTTGGCTGAACCTAGCCAAGAAAACTCTCTGTTTGATAAGGTTCTCACTGAGGAGGAGTTACATGTTGCCAGTAGACTCGGACAAGGGTCCATGCTACTCGATGTGGCAAAATATCTATCGGTACTAAGTAAGCTGCCACGAGTGCTGGATGCGTGTGCCACTCGCCATCTTCTAAGCACTCCTTAATAGCCACCCTTACAAAGAAGGCATTTCAAGCTCAACAAGAAAGAAAACTTTTGTACCATACACCAATTGGAAGGGGGGTTGTCCTAGGGGAGGTACAACGTTGATTAAAATAGCCCATCATTTGGGCCTACATTCACCTTGATCAAATGATGGTAATAATTCACAATCAAGTTTTGCTCAAGAAAAATACCAACTAGTCCTTTCCAAAAAATGCCTTTAATTTGTTATATTATCTTAATAGTGTTGAAACATAGTACTAATCTTTTAATGAGAAAAAACAAATTTGTGTCCTGAAGAACCTGCTACTTATTGTGGTGATTGTGATAGGTATACTCCATCATCATTAACCTTAATCCTAATATTGTTTTTTGAATTTTAATAAGACAACTAAGTTCCCTACTATCCATAACTTAGATTTATTTATTTATGTGTAGGTTTTAGTCTCCCATGTTCACCTTGATCTTAGACTGATGGTCTTAAGGTAATTGTAAGGAATTACTAGGAAACCTAGGTACTGATAAGATTCTATCTTCTCAATATCTATGACATCAGAAATGGATATACACTCCAGTTTTAGCATAGGTCCTTAGGTATTTAGTTACTAAGAGCTAGGGTTTTTTAGACCACCTACTATAAGCTATAATCAAAACATATTAACGTAATGAGAACTTACGACTATTAGATCTTTTGCAAAAAGTTACACAGTCAATTTAATACTATGTGTGGGTGTTTAGATCATGTCCCATTTTTATTCTTTCGATTCAAACATTATACTTTTAAATATTTGTTTATTTGGCAACATATGCACATCCTAGATTGGTTGTGGGCACCTAGTCTAATTGGATGCTAATGGTCTTTTATAATGTGTAGGTGAGAATCATGAGATATCCAATTGCACCTTTAATAAATTAGAGACAATAAATATAAATGCATCATTCTCTTTCACAGATTACTTGATCCTACTTCACTTTAGATTCAAAGATTATCTAAAGAGAAGGCATCACTTTCTATAACTAGATTAAACTAACATTTCCAATCAACGTTCAATAAATATCGATTTTCTGACTATGAAATTCTTATGTTAACACCTATTTTTAAAAGAGAAATCTTTCAACATCTATTGGATATAAATTAACTCTTATCGTTATGCATTGTGCAAATTTATATAAGGGAAATACTTGGTTTTGTGTGTTCAAAGAGTTGGTACTCTTGATTGCATTGGTGGATAAATTGTTGGTTGTTGACAATGGGCCCGCCATGTTGGATTGCCCTACCAGATTGGATCTCACCGCTGTGTTAAGCCTCTTATGTGGTGGCATTATTGGATAGGGATGAAGGATTACAAAAGAGAAGGGGTTGCCATCGCTTTCTCTTAGAGCAGGATGTAAGCTCCTCGCGGAGTGAGTTCTCTCTCCTCACGATCACTTCCTGGTGCGCAGATCAGATAGATGGTTTTGCTTTTGCATTTGCATTTGCCCAAATATAAAGTAAGGCATTTGGGCGTCCAAAAGTTGGACTGCGCCCAAATACAAATATCAAATAATGAAATATTTAACCGAGTGCCTATGCGCATACAAGATAATAAATGTTTTGTCAAGCACTTTAATAAATAAGTGTGCTTAAATAAATATTGGCACCACGCCTTTAGTGATAAGGCATGCACCCATCAAAAATAGTAATTCTTCTAGGCATTTGGATTCACGCCATCGCCCAGTGTTACCTAATGCCACCGCCACTTGCTTTACACATCAATTGAAGCATTCACAATTGTTAGAAAATACTTAAATAAAATCCAACAAAAGTGAATACCTAGCAATCTTCAGCTACTACAAAATAATTAAATAGGTTAATTTAACTCGAGTGTGCACTCTAAACTCGTAAACGTCCATTAATTTAATATATTTTTTTATAGAATCACCCGCTATGGAATCACTCACATACACATTAAATTAATCTAACACCAGAAAAGGATAGGCGTCCCCGTCAGCTTCTTGCACAAGGAATCCACCTTGTGTACGAGCCCCAGCAAATAAATAGTTTTAAAAATCCACCATGAAATATGCCTCCTAGCATCATACCCCCAGGGTGGGATAGCAATTGTCCTCAATTCCTATTAGCTCGATGTGGAGCCAGTAGTGAGGGGTAAGCACTTAGGTCATGGGCGTGCATCCATTGGGCCTCTTCAACAAGATGATTTTTAAACTTAATTAAATACCTAGAGAATATCTAGGACTAGTTCTAGTGGTCATAAAGTCAATGTCTAAAATAGTTTCATGTTCAAGGATTTCAGTTTCTTCTTCTAACAAAGGAGGGTTTTCATAAATAGGGTGGATAGGCAGTTGGCCTCTAAAAGGTCGTAACAAACTGATATGAAAAGTATTATGGATCTTCCAATGTTTGGGTAGTTCTAATTTAAATGCATTATCATTGATCTTGTGAATTATTTTGAAAGGTCCATAAAGCCTAGGTGCTAATTTAACAACAAGGTGTTTCTCAACACTTTTCAATCTTCTCTTTTCAATGCGTAACCAAACATAATCACCGACATTGAAACTCATGGCCTGCCTTTTCTTATTAGCTTGTTTAGTGTATGATTGTTGGGCTTTCACAATCATATCTTTAACTTGAGCAAAAATAGTAGCATGCGTATTGGCAATATCATCAGCAGCTTTAACTTTATTCAACAATGATGTCACAGGTGTAGGCAATCTATGTCTATAAATGATTTCAAAAGGTGCTTTATGAGTAGCTGTGTGTGGTGTATTATTGTATGCAAATTGAAGTAGATGCAAATGTGTGTTCCATGTTTGTGGTTTTAAATTGTGTATGCATGCAAATCTAGAATTGTACTATTAGTAGCTTCTATTTGCCCATTGGTTTCAGGATGGAATGTAGATGAGAAATCAATCTTAGTACCCAAATTAGCAAACAAAGTAGTCCAAAAATTATTACAAAATCTCAAATCACGATTAGAAATAATAACTTTTGGCAAACCATGATTAGTGAAAACAGTCTTCAAAAAGAGTTGTGCGGCTTGAGATATAGTTAATGTTTTCTTGCATGGTAGAAAATATGATTGTTAACTAAATCGATCTACTATAGTCCAAATCATATCATGATTAGCTTGTGTATTAGGCAAACCAGTTATAAAATCCATTGAAATATGTTCCATGGACTATCAGGAATTGGTAAAGGCATTAGCAAACCATATTGCTTACCATGGTGTCGCTTGACTCTTTTGCAAATTAAACATTCAGAAACAAAGTTAGAAACATCAGATTCCATTTGCACCCAGTAAAAATCTTCAACCAATGTTCTTAAGGTGGAAGTAATACCTTTATGGCCTTGATATGGAGGACAATGAATTTTGTGCAACACAAATTATCTAAATTGAACAGTGACATGTAATCTTTTTTCATAAAACATAAATCTATCAGAATAAGACAAAAAATCAATTGGAATCCAGTTATTAGGAACTAATTTGTTTATGCATATTGGATGTTGTATGCGTGCATAACGAATGCGGAAAGGTCCCCAAGAACAAAGAACTCTACAAACCTTCATAATTTCAAGTAAAAAAGCAAAAGAAAATTTACACAACATAAGATAAAAATACAAATTAGGTGCAATCTCCCCCCATGCCTAGTGCAAGCACTTCACAAGACATTCATTGATAGATTTATTTATATTCAAGCTAAAAAATAGCCCACTTTACAAATAGCATGATTTTGCTTTTGTGTTTGCATTTGCCCAAATATAAAGTAAGGCGTTCAGGCTGTGTCCAGATACAAATATCAAATAATGAAATAGTTAACTTAGCGCCTATGCGCATACAAGATAATAAATGTTTTGTCAAGCACTTTAATAAATAAGCTCACTTAAATAAATATTGGGCTATGCCTTTAAGATGTGAACCAATCAAAAATAGTAATTCTTCTAGGCATTTGGATTCATGTCATCGCTTGGTGCTACCCAACGCCACTGCTGCTTGCTCTACATATCAATTGAAGCATTCACAATTGTTAGAAAATAAATAAATAAAACCCAATAAAAGTGAAAATCAAGTAGTCTTCATCTATAAAATAATTAAACAGGTTAGAACTTTGTCCTAACCTTAATTTAATTCAAGTACACACTCTAAACTCATAAATATCCATTAATTTAATATGTATTTTACGGAATCACCCTCTATGGAATCACCCACATGCACATTAAATTAATCTAATGCCCGAAAAGGACAGGTACCCCCATTAGCTTCTCGCACAAGGAATCCACCTTATGTACGAGCCCCAACAAATAAATAGTTTTATGAAATCCACTGTGAAATATGCTTCCTGGCATCACTTGCTCTTACTAACTCAGATTTCAGGGAAGAGGGGGAGAGATTCTTGCCTGTCATATGATTTGAGGCATCAGTTAGTGGGGGAAGAGGGGAGAAGATATGTTCTATGTTCAGTATTTATCATCTCCATAAAGAGTTTGATTTTTGAATTACCTCTTCTTATTCTCCCAATGTCTCCATGTATCATTATGTAGATTTCTGAAGGGGAGTGGGAGGAGGCAAGTGAGTTGTCAATGAGAATGTAATTTTCCTTTTTTTTGTTCCAATGAAATTGAAAATAAAGAAAAGGGGGGGAGGGGGAAGTGAGTATACCCTAGCAATTCCTCTGTATACCCTAGCAATTCCCTCTCTTGAATTGTAAGTCCTACCCTCAGTAGGTACTCCCTTTGCTCTTGTTGTCTTAGGCTGGTTTTTGCTTCGGTGCACCTAGATACATAGACTATGCCTTATGGCCCTCTATGTAATCTCCAGCTTCTTCTTTAAGGTTTCAATGGCCTCCTCCTCTTTGTTGAGATATCGAGCTCCACTCGTGATATACCAGGGTGACCGTTGTGCATTTATGTCACCGACGTGTCAGTTGCAGATGCGGTTGGTACACCGCCCATGAATAATAGCTAGATGACAGCTATCCCTATCTACTCTAGTTCATGGCTCAGTTAGTATGCCACCTTATTTAGTTGAGTTTGGTTTGAGACCCATATATAGGGTTCTTCTATTTCTATGTACAAGAGTTCTTTTGGCTTACACAACTAAGAAGAGGAAAACTGCTTTCAGCCTCCACCCTTGTGTGTATTCCCCCATTGTGCAAGCAAGAAAGCTACAAGTGAGACTCCTTCCTTCTCTCCCACAATCTTGACATGGTATCAGAGCCTTGTTCGTGGTAAGGAGCTCAAGAAAGCAAGCCAAGCTCGCGGTGTTCTAGTAAAAGGAGCAGTGTTGCTTTCATTTTCTGTTTTGGGAGTAGATCTCTGCAGGTAGCATAGCCGTAAATTGGAAGAGTGCACTGTCTCAGGTTGAGACGCCCTTCGCGGTGAAGCAAGAGGGTAGTATATGCTGCGGGAGTAGGCTTTAGCCCTTGGCGACCCTGTTTTTTTGATTTGAGGCCATTTCGGGGCCTGTTTTGGAGGTGGAAGTTTTTTGCAGGCACTCAGGAAAAGACCCTATTTTATGCTGTGCGACCACTATTCTACAGGTCAGTGAAAAGTTACTGTAAAAATTGCATCGTATGCTTGTGCGTAGAGACATTGGGAGTTTCAGAATCATCCTTGGTTCCTGTTTATGCAAAATCGTCACTAGGAAGTGGTGCGCAGATCGGTCATACGCTCACGTAGTGAATCCCGGAAGGTCCCCAAGAACAATGAACTCTACCTTTTTGCACAAAAAACAATGTAAAAGCATGAATGACAAGAAGCAAGAGACCAATTGGGTTCAATCTCCCCCCATGCCTTGTGTGAGCGCTTCACAAAGCATGTATTTTATGTATATTTCCATCTTCATGCTCAATAATAGCCCAATTTACAAAAATACGACAAGCTTTTTGCTTTTGAGTTTGCTTTCTACAAAAATAGGAAATAAAGCTAATGGACGGTGCCCATGGAGTCTGGCACGCCCAATCTCAATGTCCCAAATAGAAATAACATATCCGTGCGCATAGGTGCATACAAAATAATAATCAATAATCAATGCCTCAATAGACATAACAAAATATAGGCGTGGCACCTATCAAAATATAATCCATAGGTCGAATACTCGCTAGACTCCAATGCTTTCCTCCGCCACTGCTGCTATCTCTGCACATCAACTGAAGCATTCACAATTGTTAGTAAAATAATACAATTAAACCGACAAAAGTGAATACCTAGCAGTCTTCAGCTACATAAATAAATCAACTGGTTAGAAATAAATCCTAACCTTAATTTATTACGAGTGCGCACTCTAAACTCATAAACATTTATTAATTTAATATGCATTTTGCGGAATCACCCGCTATGGAATCACCCATGTACATACTAAATTAAATGAAACGCCCGAAAAGGACAGGCGTCCCCATCAACTTCTCGCACAAAGAATCCACTTTATGTATGAGCCCCGGTCATCTAAGTTTACGGAATCCACCGTAAAACCTCACGGAATCCACCGTGGCACGGAATCCACCGTGGAATATGCCTCCTGGCATCATACCCCCGGGGTGGGATAGCAATTGACCTCAATTGCTATTAGCTCAATGTGGAGCTAACAGAGTGGGGAAAGCATTTAAGTCTCTAGCGTGCATCCATTGTGCTTCCTCTATAGGATGGTTCTTAAATTTTACTAGATATCTAGAATATCTTCGGCCAGTTCTAGTGGTCATATAGTCAGTGTCTATAATAGCTTCTGGTTCAAGTATTTCAGTCTCTTCTTCTAATAAAGGTGGGTTTTCATAGACAGGGTGGATAGGTAATTGGCCTCTAAATGGTCTCAATAAACTAATGTGAAATGTATTGTGAATTTTCCAATGAGATGGTAATTCTAACTTGAATGCATTATCATTAATCTTATGAATGATTCTAAATGGTCCATAAAATCTAGGAGCTAGTTTGACAACTGGATGTCTATCTACACTTTGCAGTCTACGCTTTTCTATTCTCAGCCAAACATAATCATCAACTTTGAAATTCATGGCTTGTCTTTTCTTGTTGGCTTGTTTGGTATATGATTGCTGGGCTTTAGCAATCATATTCTTAACCTCATCAAAAATACTGTTATGCATACTAGCAATATCATCAGCACTCTGAATTCTATTAGACAAAGATGCAACAGGTGTAGATAATCTATATCCATAAATGACTTCAAAAGGTGCTTTCTTTGTAGATGTGTGCGGTGTATTGTTATATGCAAACTGTAATAAATGCAAATGAGTATCCCATGTCTGAGGTTTAGAGATAGTATATGCACGTAAAAGATCTAGAATGGTGCTATTTGTGGCTTCTGTTTGTCCATTTGTTTCTTGATGAAATGCAGATGAGAAATCAATCTTTGTGCCTAGATTAGCAAACAGAGTAATCCAAAAATTGTTACAAAATCTAGAATCACGATCTGAAATAATCACTTTTGACAATCCATGGTTAGTAAAAACAGTTTTCAAAAATAATTGTGCTGCTTGTGATGCTGTTAAAGTTTTCTTACATGGAATGAAATATGCTTGCTTACTAAATCTATCTACAATTGTCCAAATCATATCATGGTTAGATTTAGTATTTGGTAAACCATTAATGAAATCCATAGAAATATGTTCCCAAGGTTTAGATGGAATAGACAAAGGCATTAGTAATCCATACTATTTACCATGATGTCTCTTTATTCTTTGACAAATCAAACATTCAGAAACGAAATTAGATACATCTGTATCCATATGCGGCCAATAAAAATCTTCAGTTAACATACGTAATGTAGATATGATACCTCTATGACCTTGATATGGGGGACAATGAATTTCATTCAAAACAAAAGATCGGAATGGAATAGTAACACACAGTCTCTTTTCATAAAACATAAATCCATCATTATATGACAATGAATCAACATTAATGAAATTATTTTGAACTAATTTATGCCAATCAGAATGAAAATTAATATCCTGGTGATATGTATCTTTCATAGCAATCAAAGAATCAAAAGATATGACATAAATATTATGAATTGCAGGTCTTCTACTCAATGCATCAGCAACTACATTTTCTTTTCCAGGTTGGTATTGAATGATAGGATGAAAACTTTGAATGAAGGAAGCCCATTTGATATGACGGTCAGAAATTTGGGGTTGGCTAAGTAAATGTCTAATGCTTTGCTGGTCGGTCTTTATCATGAATTCTGAACCCATTAAGTAGTGCTTCCACTGTCTTAATGCTTGTACAATTGCTAATAGTTCTTTGTCATATGTGGAATATTTCAGCTCAGAGGGTTTCAGCTTAGAACTAGAATATGCTATTGGATGATTGTCTTGCATTAGTACGGCTCCTATTCCTGATCCGCTAGCATCAGTCACAACTAGAAAGAATGGTCTATTAAAGTCAGGAAATTGTAAAACAGGGGCATTGGTTAATGCACGTTTCAGTAAGTCAAAGGATTTCTGCTGATTTTCGGTCCATTGATAAACAATTCCTTTCTTGAGAAGTTTGGTTAATGGTAAAGCAAGTAATGAAAAATTACGTACAAACTTTCTATAAAAACTAGCAAGACCAAGGAATGAGCGTAACTCATGCACGTTTTTAGGAACATGCAAATGCAATATTGCATCAATTTTCTTAGGATCAACTTTAATTCCTTCAGATGATACAATATGACCTAAATACTCAATTTCTGTCTTAAAGAATTCACTCTTTTCAGGATTTGCAAACAATTGATTTTCTTTCAGTAATTGAAAAACTAATGACAAATGCTCATAATGCTCTTTCTCATTTTGACTAAACACCAAAATATCATCAAAGAAAACAATCACACAGTACTGATATTTCAAAAAGATACGGTTCATCATTCTACTGAAAGTGGCAGGTGCATTAGTCAATCCGAATGGCATGACTAAGAATTCGTAATGGCCAAACTGTGTTCTGAATGTAGTCTTAAATATGTCAGATTTATCTAGCCTCACGTGATGATATCCAGACTTAAGGTCAATTTTACTAAATATAGAAGATCCTTGCAGTTTGTCCATAAGGTCATCAACTCTAGGTATAGGATACCTATTCTTTACAGTGATCTTATTTAAAGCTCGGTAGTCAATACACATACGATAGGTATTATTCTTTTTCTTGACTAAGAGTATAGGTGCACCGAATGGAGAACTGCTAGGCCGAATTAAACCTCTATTTAATAATTCTTCAACTTGACTCTGGATTTCTTTTTGCTCTATTTGATTGTGCCTATATGGTGCTTTGCAAGGTGGTTGTGTGCCAGGGATTAAATCAATCTTATGGTCTTCTGGACGTGAAGGAGGTAAACCTGGTGGTAGGTCTTCTGCAAAACAGTCCTTAAAATATGCAAGAAATTCCTTATGCCTAGGGTGCATATGATTTTCCTTTGCGTGCAATTCATTCACCCAAATGAGATATGATTTAGTACTCTTGCATAATGCACGTTTTGCTTGAGTACGCGAAAGCAGGGGAAAAATATTAGATGCATGCATACCATATAATGTAATAGATTTTCCTTGAAAATTAATATTCATTGTGTGTGTGGAATAATCTATATTTGGATTATGCTGGTGTCTCCAAGGCATTCCTAGAATAATGTCACTCGACTGTAATGGAACAACTAAGAAATTTCTTCTTTCGGTGTATGAACCAATTTGAATCTCTAAATCTTGAACTTCTTGTGTACCATTATACCTAGTACCTAAAAATGCAGCTTTTATACGATAATGCATAGGTACAGTCTGTAATTTCAATTCCTTTACCAATTTTGCTGAAATAAAATCATGAGTACTACCATCATCATGCAAAATAGTCTTTTCCTTTCCATGCACCAAACATTTTATAGTCAATAATGAATGTGGAATAGGCATACCTGGTAAAGTGTCGGAAGTAATAGTAGTAGTGTTATCCTCATCTTCAGTGAAATCAGGCATATCCTCATGCTCGTCTTCGTCCATGGCTCCAAGATAGTTGATATGTGCTGGTGGCTTCTTTGAATGACAATTTGCTGCGAGATGTCCAGGCTGGTGACATTTATAGCATACTATTGGCTTTGCTTTGGTTACATTATTTGCAATGGCTGGAAGTCTGGGTACATTTGGATTTGCTTGTGGAATAGGTTTAGGATTTGGATTGACATTGGATGGTAATGCAGGTGGTTTAGCCCAATTCTTGCGGAAAGATGGTGAAGAGAAACGACCTGGATTAAATCTTCTAAAATTGGAATTGAATTGTTTAGATTCATAATTACCATTGGCTTGAAATTGCTGTGGTCGTCTGTCTCTACCGCGTAACTTATCTTCAGTGTCCTGAGCTAGTGAGATGGCGTCTTCAAGGGTAGCAGGCTTGAACATGTTCACTTCAGCGTAGTAATGTCCAAGAAGTCCAGACATATACTTCCGCTTACGTGTCGTCTCTAGTATGTCTTCAAGCATGCGTAGCTGTAGAAGTGCAATCCAAAAACGCTCTGTATACTGTGGAATAGGCTCACGATCCCGTTGTTGAAGTAGATCCCATTGTTTGATAGCCTTCTCATGAAATTGCGGTGGAAGGAAATTCTGCATGAACTTCTTCTTGAAATCTTTCCAAGTAGCAGGACATTCTATGCTCTTGTGTACTACAGTCCACCAAAGTGATGCTCTGTCTACCAAATGATTAGTAACACACTTGATTTTATCTTTTTCTGGATAGGTTTCCTCATGGAAATAGTCATCAAACTGGCTAATGAATGATAAAACAATCTTTCCTTCTCGTATGCCATTGAAAGTGCAAAATTTGAAACTTTGTTTACTTATCTTTGATTCCTTGCGAATGGTTTGAGCTTCAAGAGTGGCATCGATAGTACGTCGAATTAAATCTTCAGCTTGAGGTTCTTCTTTGTCAGTAGACGCTCTTTGTAATTTTGTCAATTGCGCTTGCAATGCTTGCCTAGCCCTTCGTTCTTCTTCCAATTGAAGCATGATTAGATCCAGCTTTTGTTCCATGGTAGGCTCAGGTAGGTCGTCTTCAGCCATAGGATCATCCATATGTGGTTCCGTCATCCTGTAAAACTCAAAAGACCTTTCTCACTCAAAATCAGGTTAGCGGGATGAGCGTAGCTCAAATTCGGGGTTACAAGGCTATGTGTTTTTGGGTATTTCTTCAGAAAACCTGCAATATTTCCTTCTTCGTATGCTGAAAATACTTCAGCAAACCTGCGGATAGGTAGAATACTTTGCCACGAACAACTTTGCAGTTCAGAGTTTTTGCGCAGGAACAACCCTTCTAGGAGTTTTAAGCACTAGTCAGTTCTGACTCCAGTTGACTAGTCTGACTTGCAGAGTTGCAGACTTAGCCGACTTGCAAAGTTGCAGACTTGCAGAACTTAGACCGACTTGATGAACTTGCAGAACTTGATTCCAGTCGACTTGCAGGACTTGACTTCGGAGGTGCAGGACCTGAAGTTTATTGACTTGCTTGCCTTGTATGACTTGACTTGAGTAGTTTAGCTTTGACTTGAGGGATTAAGCTTGAGAAGCTTAATAAAAATCAATCGTCTGATTTCGTGGGGGGGGGGCCGTTTTCAGCACGGCGCGAAAAACGCGGACACCTCCTGAGATATCACGGTGAAAAATTTGAAGCTTGAAGCTTCTAAGCTTAGTCTTAAGCCTTGTTGAAGTAATTAACTATGATATGAAGAAAGCTTATCTCTCTGTTTTGATAACTTGATGATGGAGATGAATGCGTGGTCCTCCGCCTGTACAGCCTGGTCCTTCGCGATCTGAGAGTAGAAACAGGGGTTCTTGATTGCCAGAAGTTTGCCTGTATCGACGGTTCGCGACGAAATTGACTGTAGAGCCCGATCGTTCCTGGAGCTCCGCCTTCGCTCGAGATGGGTAGCGATTGGAAGCTCTTGATCTCAGCTCCGCTCTGATACCACTGGTGCGCAGATCGGTCGCAGTAGGAAGTGACTGTGTGGTCAAATACCACTTTTGCCAGTTTTGCAGATTTGCCCTTGTGAGGGTGAAGCTGAGTTTTTGCAGTGACAGAATTTTTTGCAGTGTTCTGTAATGGTGTCTGATTCTCTTTCACAGATTGTAACTGAAAAGCTTGACAAGAACAACTTCCAGGCATGGAAGTTTAGAATGACGAATTTCCTTATGGGAAAAGGATATTGGGAATTTGTTGCAGGAAATGAAGAAGAACCAGTTCTTCCTGATGTTCCCAATCAATAGCAAATGCAGGCATTTAAAGCATGGCATGAGAGAGCCAGGAAAGTTATGTACTGGCTGTCTATCAGTATTTCAGACTCTATGATTGTGCATATTCAGGATGCAAGTACGCCAAAGGAGGCATGGGATACTTTGTCAAAAATGTATAACACAAATACGCAAGCCAGGAAAATGCAGCTCAAGCAAGAGTTGCATAACGTGCAAAGAGAAAGTATGAGCATCAATGACTACCACATGAAAGTGAAGAAGATTGCAGATGCACTTGCTTCCATTGGGTCGCGAGTGGAAGATGATGATTTAGTTTCTGTGACCTTGAATGGTCTAGGAAAGGATTATGCACAGTTTCGGACATCCATTTCAGTTCGTGAAAGGTTTCCTGATTTTGAGGAGTTAATTGCTCTTCTAATTTCTGAGGAGCAGAGAAATGGTGGTGCATCTTCTTCAGGAGGAACTTCAAAAGAAGCTGTCTTCTACTCAAATGCTAGAAGAGGTAGAGGCAGAGGTAGAGGAGGCAGATTTAGAGGCCGTGGTAGAAATCAAAATATGCAGCAAACTCAAGAAAACCAGTCCTATGGAGGAGGACGTGGTAACTCTAGAGGCAGGGGGAGCCAAAGAGGTCATGGTGGATGGCAAAGAGGCCAAAATGCAAACAGCAATGCTGAATGCTACTACTGTGGTAAAATGGGTCATATGGCTAAAGACTGCTATAAAAAGCAGAATGACATCATGAATGGGAAATTGCAACAAGGGAATTATGCATCTTCTAGTAGACAGGGTGATGACAGAAATGAGCATTTGTTTATGGTGCAGCACATGAACAATTCTGTGACAAGTGCAGAAGAAAGCAACGATGTATGGTATCTTGACTCAGGTGCATCAAACCACATGACAGGTCATGCAGAATGGATGGAGGATGCAAGGAAAATGGAAAAACCAGGATTTGTGGAGACTGGTGATGATACTGCACATCTTATTGTGCAGATTGGAAAAATTCCTTTGTCTATGCAAGATGGGAAAAAGAAATACCTGTCCGATGTATTTCATGTCCCGAATATCACCAAGAATCTGGTTTCTGTTGGTCAAATGGTTGAGCAGGGCTTGCAGGTCAGATTTAATCCTCATGGATGCTTTGTTGAGGATATGAAAAATAAAGGTCGCTTGATAGCAAAAGGAAAGAACAAGGGCAGAATGTTTATGTTGGATGCAGACATGCCTGAATTGAGTGCAGCAATGTTTGCACATGGGACCGGTGTAGTTGCAGATATTGATATCTAGCATAAACGCATTGGTCATGTTAATGTACAACGACTTAAATCAATGCAGGCCCAAAATATTGTTGCAGGATTGCCTAAATTCAAGGTTGCAGAAATGCATAAGGTATGCGAAGCCTGTCAATTTGGAAAACAAGCAAGGAAACCATTTCCTAGACATGTTCAAGAGAGTAAGAAACCATTGGAATTAATCCACTCTGATGTGTGGACTACTAAAGCTGCATCTCTTGGAGACTATCATTATTTTGTCACTTTTATTGATGACTATAGCAGAAAAGTTTGGGTGTATTTTATGAAAAAGAAAAGTGAAGTTTTTGGGCATTTCAAAACTCTTAAAGCTATGGTTGAAAAAGAAACAGGCCTACAATTAAATGCCTAAGGTCAGATGGAGGGGGAGAGTACCTCTCAAATGAGTTTGCAAGGTTCTTGCAGGAGCATGGCATAAAGCAACAATATTCATGCAGTCATACCCCACAACAAAATGGAATTGCAGAAAGGAAAAACATGCATATTGGAGAGGTATCTCGTGCCATGCTCAACGAAAAAGACTTGCCAGATTTTTACTGGGCTGAAGCAGTTGCTACAGCAGTCTATATAATGAATAGGACTCCCACTGCAGCAATACATGGGATGACTCCAGAGGAGAGGTATACTGGTAGGAAACCAGATATTTCTCATTTGAAAATTTTTGGTTGCATTGCCTATGTACATGTGCTAGATGAGTTGAGATCCAAGTTGGATCCAAAAGCTGAGAAGTGCATCTTTATTGGTTACTCTCTGCAGCAAAAAGGGTATAGATGCTATAACCCTTCTACTCGTAAGTTTACAGTGAGCAGAGATGTTGTTTTTTATGAGATGAGTAGCTGGTATAAACCAGTAAATGTGATAGATAATGTAGATGCACAAAATGGTAATGCTGCACAGAATTCACAGCAGCAGTCACAAAATATTAGTGGACCTGGAGCGTCCTCTAGTAGTGGTTCACATTCTTTGCCATGGACAGGCAGATTGAGATCAGGAGAATCTTCTCAAAGCAATGCAGATAGTGGTATGCAGGTATCACGAAAAGGAAAAGAGAAGGTTGATCAGCCCATGTTTGATGTGAATGCAGGTCACTCTTATGTGGATGGTGAATCCAGTGGCTCAAAACAGAGCATTGATGATGAGTTGGGTATTCCTTCTATTGTTACACCTGGAATAAGGAAGACCAGGGATGTTTTGAGAGCACCTGGGAGTGAACCTATTTTGCGCAGGTCTATGAGAGCTAGGTATCCTGTGGATAGGCTGAAATATGATGGATTTACAGCTATTCACTATGCATATATGGTCAAAGTGATACAGGAACCAGAACCCACTTCTTTTGAGCAAGCCATGGGAAAAGAAAAATGGGAGAAAGCCATGGATGAAGAAATGGATGCCTTGGAAGTCCATTCCTCTGCTTTTTGCTTCATTTCCTCTAGGCTTTCATTTTTCCATTGTGCTAACGCCACCATCCTTGGCTCTTGTTCCTTCCACCTCTGGATTGCTTCTTCTTTCTCCTTCTCCAAGTGCTCAATTTTCCTTTCTAGCCTTTATTCCTCTTCTAGCTCCGTTACAGCCTACGCTCCATTACATTCATGTCTCTTAGATGCTCTTCCTCTTTCTGAGCTTTTTTTTGCATCCTCCACTTCAAGTTTGTCTGTTGCCTCTTCTATCCTCTTCAACTACTCTCTCATTTATTCATGTTGCATGAGGATGAGCTTGTACTGCCTTTGCAAGCCTATTAGTTCTTGTCATTCTTATTCGAGCCTTCCTTGCCAATTGTCTTCTTTCTTTTCCTTGGCTTTGAGCTCTTCCTCCACCTTGTAGATTTCCGTTTGGTGTCCTACTACTTGGCGAGTCCTTTCCAACTAGAAGGTTGACAATGCTTCTCTTTTGGCCTCCAATTCAGCTACAATTTTCTTCTTCTCTACCTTTGCTCCACTTTGCTCTGTCTAGCTACGCAAGAAGATCTTTGATGTATTCATCATATCCCATAGTCGGTGGCACTGTTGTAGGTATAATTGTTGTCAATGTCTCTATCTTCTACTTCTTGGAGTCTTGTCTTGATTCAATATCTACAGCTATCGGTCTCTTCGTTCGAGTTGTTGGAGCTCCTCGACTAGAGTCTGATGCTATTTCTTGCACTTTGTTCACTAGATATTGCACCCATTGCCGGGCCATGAGGTTGCTTGCATCCACAGTGCTAGTGATGGCATGGGTGGTTGTGGTGGTTACTAGTTGGGGCATGAGGGCAGGCATGATTGGATACAATAGGCCCTTTCCTTTGCCTTCTGCCACCATCGATGCTGGTTCAATCTCTGGTACTTTGGCACTGATGCTTGGGACTTCTTACCTTAATCGACTCATAGTGGCCAACTCCTCCTCCTTGGAAGGCTGTTCCATCGACATATGAATGGCTTGAGCCTAATCTTCCTCTTCCTTTCTATGCAACTCTTCTACCTGTGCTTTTGTTCTCCTCCTTCTTTCTTCTTCACACCTCCTAGACTCCACCTGCACTCTTCTACAACTCAGCCTTTTCTTCCTTGGTCATTTTCTCCCTGGTTTCTTGCCATTGCTTTTGAGGAGTCTCCTTCTTTGGCCTTCTAGGCCCTCCTTGGCCAGATGGTATATCCAATTCTTTGCCCTCACTCATTGTCCTTTCACTTAATTGCTCTTGCTCATGTGGTGGTGATCTTTCAAGTGTCTCCCCCACTTCCTCTTCACCTTCCACCTCTTCCACAGCCTGTTGGATTATATCAATTAGCACCCCACCAAACCCTATAATCTATGCTTTTGATGATGATTTCTGTTGAGAATCAGAGTTTGCAGTAGTAGAATGTGTGCACAAGAGGGAGAGAAGAGCTCAAAGTACAAGAATGAAATCTTGCTTACTAAGTTGCTTAGAGTACAACTTGGGTACACTCTCTCACAAATGATAGTGACCCATAGGCTATTTATATAGCCCTTTCCCAGCTAGGGTTAGGGTTTCCCCTGTCCCTAGGGCTATTCACACTCATCTGCCCTTATACTCCCTCGCTTACAGTGGGTTTCTATGCCCATCTTCTAACACCCCCCCTCAATGCCAAGGTGGCATTGGATTACAAGGCATGTAAAAGATCCCCCCCTTTTTGGGATGCCTTTATAAATCAGGCTTACAAGGTTGTTTTAGGTAGATGATTTAAATAGTCAAAACAATCGATCTTCAGATGAATTGGAGACATAGTTGGCCACCAATTCTTTGGGTATTTCAGGAGTGTTGGGGCATTTACTAGTGATATGCCCTGTCTTCTTGCATTTGTTACATTTCATCTTCTCGGGGTACTTCTTCCAGCAGTTGTTTACAAGATGTCCTTTTTTCTTACAGAAAGAACATTTAGTGAGAACTGTATGAACCAATACTTGTTCACGGGAATTTGAAGTTGCCTGACTGTTGCTGCTTTCTTTGTGGTTCCTCTTTTCTTCATCCAAACAGGATTGAATGGTACTTGCCAAAGTAGGATCTGGAATGTTGGTGAGAGTGGTTACAAGAGTAGGAAACACCTGTTTTACAGCTTTTAGGAGAATAGCAATAGCATCTTCTTCAAGTATTGGAGCTTGTACAGAAGCAAGCTGTGCCATAAGTCCCTTCATATGAGAAATGAATTTTTCCAAATCTTCTCCTGAATGATATTCCAAGCTAAAGAATTCAATTTTAAGGAAGATTTTAGTATTCTTGCCAGTGGCTCCATAGGGCTTTTCAAGCTCATCCCATTTTTCTTTAGCAGTGTTTAGTTGATCAACATGATGAATCAGGGATTCATCTAAGTGTAGCATTATGATTGCTTGAGCACGTTGATCATCTTCTATATCAATCATATTTGTAGAGTTTACAACTCTACTGCCTTGAATAAGAGGCCAATACCCTCTCTCCATCATTTTATATTTTATAAGTACCTGCCATAGATGGAAATCCTTACCATAAAACTTTCAAATTTGAGGACGGATGTCAGCATATGTTGTGGTCATTGGGAAGGTCTTACCACTTGTTAGGACAAGGGCAGTGTCTAGTCCCTTACAAACCTTTCACTGAATGTGGAAGCAAATTTGACAAAGTGAAGTCAAAGTTGCAATGAAGAGAAAGGATGAAAATCATATAAGTGTAATATTTCAAAGTATGACTTTGGTGGTCCTTTCTTATGTGCAAGCTTCTTCCGTGGTTTAATAGTCTTTTTAGGTTTTAATGAAGTAAACCTAGACTGGACTTCATGCTCCTCCTTGTGGTATGGCTTAGTGGATGAAGCTTGTGTTGGACTCGGTTTGTCTATGATCTCAATGCTTGTTGCTGATGATTCCGAGGAGAGTATGATGACACTCATGCTATTGATTTCACTGACCAATGTACTTGAGACAATGTTACTTACGGTATGCAATACACTTCTTGTGCATAATGGTCTATGTGTTCATTTTACACATAACCTTACAACAATATATGAAGAGGAATAAAAAACTCACTGGGATTTAGTGAATGCCTAGCAAGCTATTAACCTCATGATTTATGATTAGTGTTTAAAAGAACACTATTGTCAAGCTTAGTGAAGTGCTTGAATGGAACCCGGTTGGAAGTCGGCTTCCCGATGCTTGGTGATGTCCGTTGAGCATGCCCAAGAGCTTTAGACTCTGGAATAGGATTCAAAGACTCTGCTTTAGTGATTAGAATCACTGTTAATGAAGCTCAGAGTGTAAAAATGCCAAAATGTCAGGCTTGGAGCTTGTTGGCTATGGCTGCCCAAAAAAACACAGTTAGGGTTTGGCTTGCAGTAGCCAGCAGAGGAAGAATTTCTCAGAGCCCTCTTAGCTGAGGATAGCCCACTTGGGGGGCTATCAAAGCCCCATGGTGGTGGCTGAGATTGCGCCGCCTCTGCTGCCTGCATCATGCCAGAATATGCCACGCTGTCAGAAACTGCGCCGAATCTGGGATTTTGACAATGTTGCCCACGCCGTCGACCAATCCTGGGGTTTATCATGCCAGGCTGATTCGCCCTGAGGTAGGGAAGACATCCTCAGAAGAAAGCAGAGGGAGATATGGCCTCCTTTGTCCTCCCCAAGTCCTCCAATGGAGGTAGGTTGCAGGCAGCTATGGAGAAAAGAAGGATAGGTTGAAGAAAATAACAGCTCATGTGCACTTAGTGATAGCTGATGCTGAGGGAAGCTGAGGAGATCAGAGATGGCTCTGATACCATGTTGAGAATCAGAGTTTGCAGCAGTAGAATGTGTGCACAAGAGGGAGAGAAGAGTTCAAAGTACAAGAATGAAATCTTGCTTACTAAGTTGCTTAGAGTACAACTTGGGTACACTCTTTCACAAATGATAGTGACCCATAGGCTATTTATATAGCCCTTTGCCAGCTAGGGTTAGGGTTTCCCCTGCCCCTAGGGCTATTCACACTCATATGCCCTTATACTCCCTTGCTTACAGTGGGTTTCTATGCCCATCTTCTAACAATTTCTTCATTGCCATCCCCATTGTGGAAGCCGGAGACTCCTTGCCTCTACTAGTCTTGTACCTCTAGCTATTGTCTTTGCTTAAGTTTGAATGATTTTTTGCATGTATCCATTCCAATTCACTTCATCTAGGGACTTGGTTGCAAGGCTTTCTAGCAAGGGCACTCCACTTCTGCTCAATAAGGTGTTGTACCTTTGAATAGAGAATAGTGTGTGGATCGTCTCTGCTTGTAACCTGACTTTAGGATCGAGAATATTAGCTAGGCGGATATTGTCATTGGTGTGGACTAGAGATTTGTCCATTCCCAACATGCTGACATCCCTTTTAAGTTGCATGTTGACCTTGTTGACCAAGCCTAATGCTCTTTCCACCATTTCTGGGCTCAAATCCACCTCGACCCTGCGGGGTTCTTGTCCTTGTCTCACTGTTACAATGATGTGTTTCCTATTAGTATCAAAGGTCCATAGGAACTCCGCACACTTGCTATAGTCAATAGCTTGTTCAACCTTCTCCACCTACTTTCCCAAATTTCATTGGTTGACAAGCCGCTTCACGGCCGGTTCTTCCATGACCATGTCGTCCAAGCTCATGATGTTCCTGAACTTGAATTGATTGAAGGCCCTTATCTCAACCATTAGGCTGTACTTCACCTTTTCTTCTTTTGTGAATGGAAGCTTGCCTTTGTCTTGGCTCGCCATCATAGGTTCCTATCACAATACCATAACAACTTACCATTAGTTTTCTTGAGATAAGTCTTGCAAGACAATAAGTAGATAATGAATGTAAGTTATGGAAATGCAAAGTTCTTAAATGTAAAATAAAGAGTTTTTCATCAAGAAATCCACACAAGCCAAAAAAACTATCACAATTTTCCTCAATCATACATTGATTTCTATCCCTCCTTTAAACACTGGTTGAGGTTTGAGACATGTTTTCTTTTCCACCTTACATTGATTTCTATCTGTCCTTTAAACACTGGTTGAGGTATCATACATGTTTTCTTTTCCACCTTAACCCCTCCCCCCTGAGAATGATGTGAATCCTTGCTAGGATTGGAGAATAAATGTTAAGGGTATTAAGTGCAAGCTTGAAGTGCTTCACTTTTGTCTTAGCCAAGCGTAGAAGTGTGGGTTATACTCCAAGTGAGCACAATGGTCCACATCATGAGGTCTAATACCTACATGCGTAATGTAGGTCAAAACATTAGTTAGGAAGTCATGAGAGTTGATCCTACTAGCAATGTGTAGCTTTTCTTTGGTAAGGTAGGTCAAAACATCAGTTAGGAAGTCACGAGAGTTGATCTTCTAAGGGTTGATTGCGAGTGATGGCCAATATTCTAAAGGAGGTAGGAGCTACATATAAGTAGGTTCATATTCAGAGGTTTTGATGGTGTGTCTCTACTGGACATTGGCCATTATTGGGTAGCCCTCTTGTTCCCATTGAAGACATAAAGCGTACCATTTATGCAAAAAGGAGGAGTTAGTGACAGCCAATGTTTGAATTTCTTCCAGATCTTGGTTTGTGGGAGAGACTTTGCTCTTACTTTAGGAGGTAATTAGCCTTTGTCTGCAAGCTTGCTCACTAGAGATCTCTGTGGTGATCAATTCCTCAACTACCCTAGGGTCTTTAATGAACAGGAACTCGAATTCTTCCCAGGTACATGACATCGTGCGTACATCAATTACTAAAGGCTCGTCTAGGAGGCCTAGGTCCAATCCTTTGTAGCTTTTAGCAAGCATTATAAAGGTAGCATCCAAGCATCTAATGCATGTGACCAAGTCATCCCCCGTGTTCTTAGCTAGATCAGAGGCCAACATAAGAATAGATCTCTGCTTGTTGTAAGAGGGTTTAAGGCTTGCAAGAGGTTGGGGTTTTACTGGGCTAGAGAGCTCATCAAGTGCTATCTACCGCTTCGACTGATCCTTAGGATGTGGGGTAGCCACTTGTGTTAGGGGTGTGGGGTTTGGGGCTCAAATGTTGTGTTGCTTGCTAGTTGTGAAGCCGTTGGGACACTAGGAACATTAGGTGAGATCAGTGTAGGGGCAACCAATTGCGGTTTTAGTTGGTAGACCTGTTGAGGTTTGATGGGTTTGGTTTGTGACTCAAGTGGTTTAGAAGTTTTAGGTGGCTCACTAGTATTTGGAAATGGGCTAGTAGTCGATGGGGCTAAAGGGCACATGTGTGCCTCTTGGTCTTAGGCATCCAAATCTAGTTGTTTCCCTCATAGTACCCTTGTGCATGCAATAGGGCCATAGGTACCCATTGTGGCTTGACTGTTCATCAGATTTTAGGAGAACACCAATTGTGTCTCCTACGCCTAGGGCATGATGGTCGCGAGTTATGGGTCCATGCGGGTTGGCTCTTAGGTGGTGGTGATTGGAATTTAGGTACCCATTTTAGCTATTATTCAATGGTCTTGGTTGCATTTCCCTTAGGTTGTGATCGATCAATCGTCTTAGTAGGGTGGGACAAGTCATAACTCCTCTCCTGAGACTTTGTGTTAGTACTACTATCGGTGTCGCTGCGGGCTTGGGTGGAGTCACGCTATCCTTGTTGAAAGTTGTTACTATCCTCAGAGTGCCAATGGCAAGGTGAATGCATTGCGAGTCATAGTCGACATTGCAATATGCCTGCTTCTTAAATGCACGTCCTAGCAATGATTCTTTACATGCAACCTTGGTATTAGGTAGCACATAGAAAATCATGGGTAGGCTTTCAGTCTCGATAGAGACATGATGCCAGGAGGCATATTCCACGTTGGAATCCTTGAGGTTTTGCGGTGGATTTCATAAAATTATATTTGTTGCTGAGGCTCATACACAAGGTGGATTCCTTGTGCGAAAAGTCGATTGGAACACCTGTTCTTTTCGGGTGTCTTGTTAATTAAATGTGCAAGTGGGTGAATTCCATAGCGGGTGATTCCACAAAATACATATTTAAATTAATGGACGTTTATGAGTTTAGAGTGCGCACTCGTAATCAATTAAGGTTAGGATTGAGTTCTAACCAATTTATTTATTTTGTAGCTGAAGACTGCTAGGTATTCACTTTTGTCAGTTTAATTTTATTATTTTCTAACAATTGTGAATGATTGAGTTGATGTGGAGAGCAGGCAGCAGTGGCGTTAGGAAGCACTGGGCGATAGCATGTATTCAAGTTATTTAGAAGAAATTATCATTTTTGATGGGCGCGCATCTTAGGCCTGGCACCAATATTTATTTTGACGCGCTTATTTATTGAAGCACCTGACATTTATTTATTATTTTGTATATGCATGGGCGCACGATTTAATTTTTCTTTTGGCGGAGACTTGGGTTGCTCCTTGAGATGTTGGAATGGGATTAGAGCCGTTTCGGGTTTGGTTTCAAGATTAGTTACCTCTTGGCTTGAAGACTCATCTTCTGATGACGCGTCCAGGAACATCACATAACAGGGACCCTCTGATGCCTGTTGGAATTGTGAGACTGGTGCTTGTTGACATGGTGCATCATCATCATCTTTTCTTGGCAAAGGTGGGTGAGGGTAGCATGAGCCACTGCTGAAAGATGGCTTGGTCTTCTTCAACCATTTCTCATAAAGATTTTGCATATGAGAAGATCCATTTACCAGACCAAATGGTACCATCGCCATTCTGTCCCACAGCATGAGCTCGTCTGCTTCTGATGCTTCTGGAACTTCGTCTTCAGGTGGGATAGACTCTTCCATCTTTCTTTAATAACCTTCTTCTTCCATATCATCTCCATCCTCTTCCGTCTCTGTCTCTGTCTCTGTCTCTGTCTCTGCAGGAGCTTTGTAAGAGAAGAACATGTTCTCTGTTTCATCTTCTGCCTCTGTCTCTGGCTCTGCTCTGGCCATGTAACAGGGAGAGCTTCTATCTCACTGTCAGAAGTGATTTCGGAAATCGTTCCTGGTTCAAGCAAGAAGTATTCACTCATTGTCAAGGGCTTTGCATCTTTTGGGAGTTGGCTTACAGTATCCACTGTTAAGGAACGTGCCACTATTTTCTTGGGAAGGATCTATTTGACAGCATCTTTGTCTGCTGATGTTCCATCTGTAGCCTCATTAGGGGAGTCAGAAGATAATTCCAAGGAGGTGGATCCATGTCCTTTTTGAGCACCATATAGCTTCAACACCACTTTGTTAGGTCCTCTACCCAAGGTCAAGGTTCCTTTGAACCAATTCGTCCTTGCTCTGGCTTCAAAAAGCCATGGTCTGCCCAGTAATAGGGGGTAGGATGTACCATAAGAGTTTGGCTTCACCACCAGATAGGTTGGCCAATAATCTTTTCCAGCCACTGTAGTCTTCACATATGGAAGAATGCCCAAAGGCTTGATTCTGCTCTGATCCGCCAGTCTGATGAGCCATTGGGTTGGTTGCACACCTTGTAGATCTAGATCATTCATTGTCACATACGTCATAATGTTCACTGATGAGCCACCATCAATCAGTGCATTTGCAATGAAGCAACCTTCAATCCACACGCTAGTATCTGGGGTACCCGGATCTAGGAAGGCGTTAGTCACATCCACTTCTTTTACAGGCTCTGGAGCTTTGTTGGACTTTGTTGCTGTTGAGGGAGCAATCCTTAAGCCACGTCTTCTTGTCAGTATACTTTTGAATCTTTTTCGGTAACTGGGAGATAACATCAATAATTGTCGGAATGTGAGGTTTGGTTTAAAGGTATCTAGATCTCTAACCAGATTGTATTCCTTAATAGGATTCATTGGCTTCTCTAACCAGTTAGGGAATGGGGCAACACCCATTTTCATTTTCCTTTTTTCTTCCAACAAGGGCATCATGGGGCCTTTTTTTGCCACTTGTGGCACCTCCTCCTTTTCTATCTCCTGGACCTCTGGTCCTGTCTCTGGAACTGTCTCTGTGACTCTCTGTGGCACTGTAGTGCTCTGTACGGTATTGTCATGCTCTGTTCTGTTCTGTTCTTCTGGTGGAAGATTGAACTTCACTGTTCTGGTAGGAGGATTGTTTTCTTTCTAGATAGGTGGTTCCTTCTTCTTTGCATGCGTGATGGAAACAACTTCCAATTCCACTAAATTGGAGGTAGGCTCTTGGGCCTTGGCCGGATTATCAGTAGCACTGTTTTTCATTGGGGCTGGACTTGGACAGTCTTTTGCAGTGTGTCCTTCTCCTTTGCATCGACTGCATAAGGGCTTGTAATCCACTGACCTTCTGGGATTTGGACAGTTTGGTGAAATGTGTCCCTTTTCTCTGCATCTGTAACACTCGACTTCTGATCTCTGACCACCGCCAGACTGTCTTCCTCTGTAACTTTGAGAGGGAAACCTCCTTGGACTGAAATTAGGACCAAACTCTCTAGGCTTGGGTCCAATATCATGCGTTGTCATTTTGGATTCCAACAAGTTGAATCTTGCATCTTCTTCCTTCTTTCTCCTATCATGCATCTCCTTCAGAGAGCAAATATCCTCTGTATGGTTCTTCCGCAAACAGTAGGAATAGAAAGCTCCAGGGATGGTTGGTTTTCGTGTACATTCAGTGGCTAAATGGCCTGCTTGATGACACTTACCACACCAAGTATTTGACCGCATCATATCTCTTCCTGCTCCTGCAACGTTTGATATGCTAGCGGTATTCACTTTCAGTGTCTGTAGCTGCTCTGTAATCACATCCATCAACTCCTTTTTTATATTTGCAACTGAGTTGGATAAATAATCCTTCAATCTTTCTCCTCCTGAGGTACTGGCAGTAGGGTTTTGAGGAGTCTCTGTAATCACTGCATAAATAGGTTGGGCTAGCGCAGAGGGGTCTCTGTTCTGATTGTGATTCAGAGCTCTTGTTTGAACTGTTGGCTGTTGGCTCCAGTTGGTAGGGTTCCACTATTGCTGCTGATTTGGCATTGAGGAAATTGGTTGGGACCATTGTTGTTGTGGTTGAACCATCATTTGAGGCATTGATTGTGGCCACTGTGGATTTGGTACACTGTACTGTGATACTGGGGACATCTGTTGGTAGGGATAGGGGATTGTCCTTGGGACTGCATTTGGTGGGTACATCATTCCTGGCATCAGAGGAGGTAGGACTCCTCTTCCTGGATTCATCGCCAATCTAGCTTCCACTTCATCGTACAGTCTTGCACCTTCGGTTTCAGCTTGTAGTGTGGCTGGTCTTTGCAGCTCCACAAACTTACAGACTTCTGGTTGTAATCCTCTGAGAAACACCCCCTTCTGAATGCCATCATCTAGATTATGGTTAGTCCATCTCTTCAGGATGGATTCCATTCGTGAGACATAAGCTTCTACTCTTTCTCCAGAGGACTGACTTAAATTCATAAATTCCTCTCGCATCCACTCTTCAAAACCTTCACGCCTGAATTTAGTGAGGAAGGCCAACTTCAGGTCATCCCATGTGCCAAAAGTTCCTGCTGCTTGTCTCTCATACCATTGAAACGCCGCGCCCTTGAAAGTGGCGGGGAATATTGCCAACCAATGCTCAGGGGTTCTGGCATTGTTAGCCACACATGTTGCCATAAACTCTGCTACATGAAGATCGGGGTCTTCATTGTACTCACCCTTAAAAACTGGCAATGGAACTACATTCGCTAGTCTGTCATCAATATTTCCAGGACGGATCTAGCTCGGAAGTGGACCTCCAGCAGGAGGAGGAAGGGCTTGATGTGCCATTGGGACTTCTGTAAAGAGTTCCACAAGGGCATCAAAGGTGGCTTCTGCTGCGAGCTCGTTCTCAGCTTTAATTCTTGCCTTCTCTCTTCTCTCATACCTCTGGACTCGTTCTAACACTTGCCTCTTTATTGCGTCATTCATCAGGGGGTTGGCTCCACTATGTTGTTAGTGCTCCACAGAGGGATAACAAAAGGCTTCAGTCTCTGGAGGACTCTCTTGCCAACATTTCTTCTACTTCTTCATTTTCAACGTCTCTGAATTTTTCTTTCACGCCACTGCACAGAGGAAGGTATTCAGTTCTGAAGGTGTCAAAATGCATATGTCTAAGCATTGTGGTGGTGCCATCATCATAGTAATGCCAGCTTCTGATGGTTTCAACAGTGTATGTTGTAAAGAACACTCTGTCTACCAACTTCCAGTGGGTTGCCAATTGAACAAACAGAAGATTGTCAGAACACCAAGCATCCCATGTTTCTTGCTGTTGAGTATCCACGAACAAATTCCAACTCTTTTCCTTATTGTCTTTGTGAACCTCCACAGACCAAGACTCCTGAAGCTTCTTCACAATCTCCCACTTGATGATGTCTGGAAACTTCTCAATGAATGCCAAACCTTCCATAGATGGTCATTCTCTCCATTTTTTCTCTTCAGTTTGTTCCCAAATAGTTTGCCACCAAGATGCAAGTTTTTGCTGCTTCAACAGGAAGAGGAAACTGTCCACCACATAGAGCATGCATCATGATGGTGATATGTTTCCGCCATTGTGGGATGAACTTATTGTGGAAAGTGGCTTTGATTATGAGAAATTCCAACTCTTCAGTGGAAGAAGGAACTTTACAAACATCCATTGAATTCTTCTCTTCTTGGCAATGCCATTTCCTTCATTTTCAGCCTCTTCTGGTGCTTGTTGATGGCAAGGTTCCCTGGTTGCGCACCAAAAACATGGAGCCCCAAGAGGAACACCAAGGAAAAGGGAATTCTCTTGCAAGAAAATCTATCTTTTAACATCAACAAGCTTTTTTATTAGGGTTTATATGATCACAATGAAGAAAAGAACACCAGGCACAACAAATCTTCATGCAGCATCATGTAGATCTCCCACGGATTTGATAGAATCAACCATAATCTTCAACATCTTCATAAAATCCATCAATAGAACAAAGAAAGCAAAGGAATACACCATCTTTTAATGGAAATACATCACATAGTATTCATCTTCAATGTCTTCATAGTCTTCTCTCTCAATCTCTCACATACAATCACACTGTTTTGATATAATTGACTATCTCTGACTCTCTCTCTCTCTCTCCATCAATAGTACATCATATCCTCACTAAAATCACTCAATAATAACCCTCAATAATCCTTCTTAGGTCGTGGATGCACCTCCCAAGAGGTATGTCTGATATGAAGAGGCACCAGAGCCACTACAGTGACTCTTCATAGCTCACCACTGTCACTTCATTCTAGTCTTCTCTTCAGTCTTCAGCCAACTACTTCTTTGACTTCTTTTAGCTCTTTTGCACTTGTATTCACCTCTTTCCAAGGCTAGAAAAATTTCCCAAGCTACACTCTCATCCATCAGAACACATATAGAAGCATACGGAAGGTCTACAGAGGCTCACAGAAGCTCAACAGAGAGTTACAGAAGGTCAACAGAAAGCATCAGAACCACATAACTCATACCAAAACCATTCCAAACCATCAAAAATCACTCAATAATGTTTCAAACAATCTCAAACCCTATCAATCAATACTCCATCCTTCCTTACAGAGAGAAAACAGAACAAAACAGAAGCTCAACAGAAGCTATCAAGACCGAACAGAACATATTAGAACGTCATCAGAACTTCACATTTCTACTAATAAACATCATGAGCTTAATAAAACCATTTCAACCTATCCAAAACACTCTCAAACCACTTCCAAAACAATCAATCATCTCATAAAATCAACCATTCAACTCTCAAAAATAACAAAAATCAGCAAAAAAACAGGTCATTTCAACACTCAACAACGTGAATATGTGGGGCTACTTCGTAGTCTACTAGTTCAGGGGCTAATTGTAGGTGTAGTAGCAAATGATGTTTTTGGTTCACTAAGGCTATGTGATTCTTGCTTTTCTTCCTACACATGACTATCATAATCATTATCATCATCTAATACATCACCAGTAGATGTATACCAACTTCTCATCTCATAAAAAATAACGTCGCTACTCACTTTCAACTCACCTATGATAGGGTTATAACAACGATACCCTCTCTACTCTAAATATTATCCAATAAAAATACACTTTTCAGCCTTCAAATCAAGCTTCTTTTGAGCTCATCTGTCACATGAACATATGCAATACAACATACTTTTAAGTGTGACACATCGGGCTTCTTACTTTTAAAGCATTATTCAAGGGTCATTCCATGAAGTGCAGTTGTGGAAGTTATGTTCATAATATAGATCGTAGTATGAACAACTTCAGACAAAAAATGTTTTGGCATATTCTTTTCAACCACCATCAATGCCAATGTAACTTCTGCAATATGCCTATTTTTTCTTTTTGTAACCCTATTTTGTTATGGGGTATACTTGCAAATAAACTATCTCTTTATCCCATGAGACCTCAAGAAGATACTAAACTCATTAGAGAGATACTCTGCCCCTCCATCTGATCTCAAACACTTAACTTTCAAGCCTATTTTTGTTTCAATAGCTGCCTTGAAAGATTTAAAGTGCTCAAATGCAACACTTTTTTCCTTTATGAAATATACCCATAGTTTCCTTGAACAATCATAAATAAACATGACAAAGTATTTGCTACCACCAAGAGATACATTTTGTGTAGGCCCCCAAACATCTATATGCACAACATCAAGTATTTTTTGCTTCACATCTCTATCATGTGAAAAGGGTCGTCTTGCATGCATACCAAACTAGCATGCTTCACACACTTTATAGGATTCTACAACTCTAAAAGTAGGCAATCCTGTAACCAATCCTTTGGACTCCATTAATTTCAATATTTGCATGTTTACATGTCCAATATGTTTATGCCATATTTCAATGCATGCAACCACTTTAGCATACATAACAATATTCATTACAGGAATTCAACATCTAAAGTGAACATGCAGCCAACTCTACTTCCTTTTGCAACCAACTTGCAGTTATCATTAAAGTGTTCTACAAAATAATATTTTGTATTAAATTGAACTTGCAATCCTTGCTCTACCATTTGGCCAATAGACACTAAATTCTTTGTGATTGATGGCACACGTAATGCATCTAACAGACTCTTTGTCTGGCCATCATGCAAGGACAAGGGAACCTTTTCAATGTGTAAAACTGGGTGGCATAAATCATCACCCATTTGCATAATCTAGATTTTGTAAGTCCTGCATCTCCCCAAACCATTCAACATGACTGGCCATATGATTAGATGTATCTAAATCAACATACCATACATCATCATGTGTCCCTTTTCCTATAATAGCATTCATCATATGCTGCATAATAAACATACACTCATTTTTGTCTTCCTTTTATCATGAATATGATGCATAGTTTCATTGCTACAATTTACAATTGTGAATATCATCCTTCTTAGCATAACAATGGGCTACAATATGAACTATTTTGCCATGAAAATGGCAAACAATAACAAAATTTACAAAACCTTTGTTCTGCAATCCACCTCTTTCTCTAGAGCTCCCCTTGTCTCTAAAGTTTTCACGGCCTCTTGAAACTAACATATCACCAAATTGTTGATTTAACCTATTTTGTTGGTTATCACTAGCACATCCCATACCACAGCCTCTCCAAGAGGATCTGTCACGTCCCCTTCTTGAACTTAAGTAGAAGGTTGGACATGTTCATCATTTCTTTCATATGAGTCACCTTGCATATTGATCTCTTTGGTAATTAGGAGAGAGATCAACTCATAAAAATCGGAAAATGGCTTCTGTAGATATACATAAATGACAAATGATTTCCAAGACTTCTCATTATTAAGGCCACTCAAAGTAGATGAAACCAAATCGTCATCATCAGGCATTGCATCGATTGCTACTATAGCATCTGCAATGCTCCTCATCTTCAAAACATACTCATTGATAAATATTTTCCCTTTCTTCAAGGTATTCAACTGTTGCTTGAGTTGAATCTTTCGTGTCTTTGTATTTACTAAAAACATGTTCTCAAAAATTATCCAAGATGCATGTGAAGCTTTTTTGTTCCTAATATGTCATAGCATAGTACTATCAATGACTGTAGATAGCCAATACATCACCTTTTTGTCTTTTGCATTCCATTCTTTCCACACCTTTAATTTATCTGGAGTTGCAAGGATACTCAGCTCTGGCTCATTTTCTTCACTTGAAAGGAAGTTCGTCACATGGAACTTCCATGAAGGGTAGTTGTTCTTGTCTAGCTTCTCAATGATGGGATTTTCACTGTTCTTTGCCATTATCACAAAAATGATACAAAATAGCAAGCAAGTCTTCTATAACCTTTCACAACAAGTGTACAACAATACACTAGGCAACCTTTTTCACTGATTGCTCAATAGGACATGTAATACACCCATTTCCCTTCATAATCTATGCCATATGTTTGAGCATAGCCTTTTGCAGCCAGCCTAGTCTTATACCTGCTAATTGAACCATTTGCATTATGCTTGACTCTTTATAAACCCACTTACAATCAATATCTTTCTTACCCTTAGGCAAGGGTATCACACAAATAGCTTTCAAGGATGCATAGTTTCCTTGCTACAATTTACCACTGTGGACATAATCCTTCTTAGCATAACAATGGGCTGCAATATGACTTGTTTTGCCACAATAATGGCAAACAATAGAAAAATTTCCAAAACCTCAGTTTTGCAATCCACCTCTTCCTCTAGATCTCCCCTTGTCTCTAAAGTTTTCATGGCCTCCTAAAACTTACATGTCACCGAATTGTTGATTTAACTTGTTTTGTTGGTTATCACCAGCACATCCCATGCCACGACCTCTCAAAGAGGATTTGCCACGTTTCCTTCCTGAACTTAAGTAAAAATCTTGGACATGTTCATCATTTCTTTCATATGAGTCACCCTACATATTGATGTCTTGAGTAATCATGAGAGAAACCAACTCATCAAAATCTGAAAATGGCTTCTATACATATATAGAAGTGACAAACGATTTCCAAGCCTTCTCATTATTAAGGCCACCCAAACTAATTACAAACTTTCATTGGTTTCCCAAAAACATTCTCTCCCTACAATAGCGTTCTTGAAGTTCTTGCTTGAGCTTTTGGGCTTGCTCAAAAACACTCATCGGAGAAAAGTATAACTCGGGTTAGCCTTTGCATATCAAGGCTGGCTTCAAAGGTAAGAAAAAAGATGTTATATGCAATGAACTTAATAGCTTTTTTCTTAACTTTTCCATGCTACAAAGTTTAATGATCAAATTAGAGGAGGCTCAAGGATTAGCTAGGTCTATGATTAAACTTGACGAAAGTGAGATATTGAAGTGTACAAAATTAGTAAGGCTCTCTATTACCTCGATGACTTTCATCAAGTCATTATAGTGATTCGATGTCATTTAGTATTCAATTTGAATACAATATCTGATTGTTAAGAGGTTTTGAAGTATATACAACAAATTGGTACGTACTATATTAGGTTTTCCATCAAACTTCAATAACCTAATATGATTAAGAGCCAACAAGAAGAAAAATAGTTATTTGTCAAGGAATTTGGATTGAATAACACATAGCTAGTGACTTGAAGGCACTCAAATGCATGTAGCTAGTTTTAGACCTTTCTTTGGCCAATGCTCACATCTACACACTTCATGCACATTGTAGAATAATTGAAAAACTTGTTCATCTTTACATAGGTTCTCTTAGAAGCTAAAGTCCTTATGAGCTAGAGAGGATGCTATAATAAAGATCTTCACTAAGTTCTATCTACTATTGGATTACATGGAGATGACCTTGTCATTGAACTAGATCCTTAGAACTCCAAAAGATAAACTTTAGAAACAATGTATCAACCATTAAAGACAATGGATGGAAATCCCTGCATAATGTAGTTAAGGATTATGCTGATAATAAGCAGGCTCTGAATAGAAAAGCCAAAGTTTATGAGATACTAGAAAAAATTAATTTTTATTATGATAAAATTGAATGGAAAGATGATGATCTTAAGGACTTCAATGACCAATTGAACCTTTTTGAAAAGGCAGTGATGATAGAAGCTTGAAATAATTAGCACTTCACTCACTATATGGTAAGAATTTTGCATTGTTATATATTTGTATTGTCTAACTTATAAAATATTTTTAATTAAATTTTTGTATTTTTTATTTATGTGGCATATTTTGTACAACCATGCCCCATATTTTATCAAACAATATGGAACTCTATCTATTTTGCCAACCCAGTGTATGGAAAAATCACATTATCAAGCAAGGACTTTACTTTGATATGGAGATGGAAGAATCAAAGCAAATAGTTTATTAGAGATGTTCCAGTGGTTCTATGAACAAATTTGGCGCAAACTCAAGGTTAAGAATACGACCACATTATATAACACATCATCTTTGGAAAAAACTATACAAATGGTTACCCAAAAAAGGAAAGATGGATATGTGAATTGTTGTACAAAGTAGAGATTTTCAAAATGACTACAAACTAAGCAAAGAGAAGGAAAAAAGGCTCTTGTCATGAAGATTTATTGAGTTTTTTGGCTTCTCCTTTGATGGAGACTTTAGTTTATCTTCATATCCCATGTCTTCAATATCAAGTCTTTGAACCTACAAAAACTCCTCTTCTATAGATAACCCTTTCTTTTCATACTCCATAATTTGATCAATACACAAATGTAAGATAATGGATCTATCTTGAAAATTTTTCTCCTCAACATCAAGAGTTGCTAGAGGGCATGGTTTATCGCTTATGAAATGCTTGTCATACTAGCTCCACCTTGCACAAGAATAGATAAGTAATAATATTCTCTAAGATTTAAAAAAGTTGTTGAATATCATTGAGCAGTACATATCTTTTTTAATTGATGAGATGTCTAGGAAATGTAGCGACATAATCAAGAGGGCATTCTTCAATCTTTGAACTTGATTCTCTCTCCTTTTCTTCTGCCTTTGTGATCTTTTCACTCTTGAAAATAGTAGGATCAAAATGGTGTACCAATAATTCTTAACATTCTCTTAAAAGTCTCCTCATTTTCTTTAGCCTTTTCACCTTGGCATGCAATGTCTTCTTCCTTCTTCCCCTCTATTTTATCGGATTTCATATATTGAAGATACATGATAAATTTTATGTCCTTGAGAATTAAAATATATTATTATTGATCCTTGTGATAAGGAAATTTTGTTTCATATGTTTTAAACTCTTCATCAATAAGGTTCAAAGATTAAAGAATGCCCTCTTGATTATGTCCCTACATTTCCTAGATATCTCATCAATTAAAAAAGATATGTATTGTTCAATGATATTCAACAACTTTTTTAAATCTTGGAGAATATTATTACTTATCTATTCTTGTGCAAGGTGGAGCTAGTATGACAAGGATTTTATAAGCTATAAACCATGCCCTCTAGTAACTCTTGATGTTGAGGAGAAAATTTTCAAGATAGGTCCATTATCTTACATTTGTGTATTGATCAAATTATGGAGTATGAAAAGAAAGGGTTATCTATAGAAGAGGAGCTTTTGTAGGTTCAAAGATTTGATATTGAAGACATGGGATATGAAGATAAACTAAAGCCTCCATCAAAGAAGAAGCCAAAAAACTCAATAAATCTTCATGAGAAGAGCCTTTTTTCCTTCTCTTTGCTTAATTTGTAGTCATAGAACCACTGAAACATCTCTAATAATCTATTCGCTTTGATTCTTCCATCTCCATATCAAAGTAAAGTCCTTGCTTGATAATGTGATTTTTCCATAATCTGGGTTGGCAAGATAGATAGAATTCCACATTGTTTGATAAAATATGGGGCATGGTTGTACGAAACATGCCACATAAATAAAAAATAAAAACATTTAATTAAAAATATTTTATAAGTTAGATAATACAAATATATAACAATGCAAAATTCTTACCATATAGTGAGTGAAGTGCTAATTATTCCAAGCTTCTATCATCACTATCTTTTCAAAAAGGTTCAATTGGTCATTAAAGTCCTTAAGATCATCATCTTTCCATTCAATTTTATCACAATAAAAATTAATTTTTTCTAGTATAGCATCTAAGAGACATGAAAGCATCTAAGAGACATGAACATAATGGAGCATAGGCTGCTAATGGAGCTGGAAGAGGAATAAAGGCTAGTAAGGAAAATTGAGCACTTGGAGAAGGAGAAAGAAGAAGCAATCCAGAGGTGGAAGGAACAGGAGCCAAGGATGGTGGCGTTAGCACAATGGCAAAATGAAAGCCTAGAGGAAATGAAGCGAAAAGCACATGAATGGATGGCCAAGAGCAAGGGAAGAGTGAAAGAATTGGCTAGTTGTCTAGCCCATGCTGAAGGCAATAGAGTGGTAGCAAAGAGCAGGGTGGTAAAGGCCCTAAAGACGAGCATGGAAGCCCATCAACGTAACTTTCTTAGCACCATTTTAGATGTCATGCAGCCAGAAGAGGAGGATGCCATTGAAACCTTAAAGAAGAAGCTAGAGATTACCTAGAGGGCCATAAGGCATGGCCTATGTATCTAGGTGCACGAAGCAAAAACTAGCCTAAGCCAACAAGAGCAAAGGGAGTACCTACTAAGGGCAGGACTAACAATTCAAGAGAGGGAATTGCTGGGGTATACAGAGGAATAGGGACCACAAGAGCCAGCGAGAGAATAACAACAACAAATACCACTTTCTAAAGTAGGGCAGGACTTTGAGGTGGGGCAAGAAGATAAAGAACAAGTCCCCCAACCATCGTCTCCAAGATCAGAAACTCAACAGGAAGTGTCGCCCCCCCTAGAGGATATAACTATAGAAAGAAAAACAGAAGTTAGGAAAAACACTACAAGATATAGGCCTTATACTGACGTTAAAAGCGACGAAAATGTAAATAAAGAAATTTGTCCCCATCTTTGCAAAAAGCGTCGTTATTGGCGACGCCATAGAATAGTCGGTATTAGCATCGTTATCAGCGTCGCTATTTGCGTCGGTGTCAGCATCGCTATTTGCATCACTGCGACGCTGACACCAACGCAAATAGCGATGCTGACACTGACACAAATAGCGACGCTGATAATGATGCTTTGTGACACTAATAATGATGCCAATAACGACACGTGCAATAAATTTGCGATGCTAATAGCGACGGTAACATGGAAAAAAAAATTATGGCAGGGTAGATATAGCACTATGTGCTTTATTTGGGCCATACAAAATAGTTTCTGCACTCTATACAATGCTCGTGTAAATAAAGACAAAGTGTACTTAAATCATAACACTGATACATGAAATAAATACATGATCACATAATAAAAGTGACTAGTACAATCATGGCAAGGTATCACTACTACATAGAAAATGTCTACACAAATCACGTGACCAAAAAAGAAGGGTGTGTAAGCTCCAGAGATCCAAGGATGAGCTATAAATCATTGCCGTTCGAAAGCTCGTCTCGCTGCAAAGGAGTATCGAACGGACTCTACAAAAAAAGAAACAACTACACATTAGTCCATCACACAATAATGCATTCTAATTAAACATGGTAACTACGGACAAGAAAGATGAGTGACTTACAAGGCCGCCGCATCCATACAATCGGTCGATCAATGCAGTGAGACCGTGTTTCTCTGCATATCAAGTCTTAAGGCCGGTTTGTAATGGAGTGCTACAAAGAAACAAAATACTAATTGTTAGAAACACGATTGTTAGTACAAAGGATATTGTAAAAAAATAAGCAAGCAAAAAAAAAGAAAAACTTACAAAGTCCTCCAGATATGTCCTGTGGCTGCCACTCCCAAGATGATGGACCACTCTGGCCTCTAGTTGTGCCCTCGCCATCTCATGTTGCTGACTCCAACGTCCTAGAGAATCTGTAGCCTCCTCCCTCAGTCGGTGCCAGTCCTCCACGTCTAGCTACTCGGGCTTTGCAGGCCCACTCTTGAGTGCCTTGCGTGCATCCGATCGTCTGTGTGACATATATGCATGCATGCACTCCATCATCTAGCCCGTAGAAAATCTATTTGTTGTGGCTGGTACCGAAAACTCCTTATGCAAGGATGCTACTATGTAGTCCTTGCTCCCCTCCGGTATGTTTTTCCAATGATCCAAGATGTTGTGCCGAAAAACTTCTTAGCACAACTCTCTCATGCGAGCCATCACCCTCCTCCCCTCATCATTCATGATGATGGCTCCTGACCTATCATCTACAAGGTAGGCATACCCCTCTGGGGTATGCCTAAGATGGATCCTCTCTCACCTCCGACCATACTCCTGGGCATATCCAGGAGACCCCTGTACATTTGATGTACCAACCGGGGTAGTATCTATCAGAGTAGCACCCATAGGGGTGCCACTTGTGAACGGCTGAGCAAAAGCTGGAGTGACTAGAGTAGACGTCCCCACAGGTGTGACAAATCCCGTAGGTGATGCAACTCCAACAGAACGACAAGATGGAGACACCGAGTCCGTGTCTCCACAGCAACCACTTGAGCCATGCTCTCTAGAACCGCCACGAGAGTGAGGGGGTAGCACCTGTATCCCAAGTCAACCATGGGCTCACTGCATCCAGATCTCTACAGCATCCCCCTGAAGCACTCCCTCCGTTTGGCTCAAGTCTGGAGCATCGAGCTCGTTTTCTCGAAACTGAAGCATCTGATCGCACCGAAGTAGATCTAATAGAGCGGCCTGACAATGTCCAAGACAGCTCCTGGTCTGCCATGTCTCGGAATCTTGCCATCTGATCTGGAGACATGCGCGTGAAGATATCTTGCAACTCCTCATCGCTCATTCCTTGACTCATCCTGATGATCTAAGTATCCACAAAGGTCACGTGCACAGACAAAAAATGATGTTAAAATAATCAATTTAAATCATATAAAGCACGGTAATATAAATCTTTAAAAAATAATCTTACTTAAAATACATATCTTATGTACACTTATAAGAGATTCGTCAACGAATTGAGTAAGTGGATGTTCCAAGTATGAAGTATCCTATGGTTCCATGTCAATCTCCTGACATAACTCGGCATAAACTGGAAGGTCAATAGACATGTCACCACAAAAGGATGAGTCCACCTCGTTCTCAAGACTCCTGTATTTCCATCATTGTTACCCGATGCTGGCTCCTCTACATGCTCCAAGCTTTCGGTGGCCTCCACCCCTTGCAATATCGACCCCTCTATTTGCATATTGTCCTCATCTATGCTTGAAACATCGCTTTGATCATATACTCTCGTACTTCGGGGAGCTGAAGGTATAACATACCACCATGGAGGTTTTTTCGGGGGTTTGGATAGAAGATTACATGTTCACAAACACGTACAAGAGAGATTTAACTATTGTGACATGTACCATGTCGTAATACAATTAACAAACAAATGAGTTCATGCACCTGTTCACAATGGGCCGGCAACACAAAGGTGTCATGCAAATCCGTCTTTTTTTTCGGAATCTATTTCGAGAAATCCAAATGGACCTCGTCGAACTGTTGCTCCAACTTCTTCAAGTACCACTTTGAACCACTGCACATCGAATAGTATCATGGAGAAGCTATGGTAATCCACTGTAACAATGCTTTGCAAGTTCCCAAAATACTCCATCTCATCTATAACCGTGTTTGGATTAGTTGCTCATCATCGGCTCTCTTGCTCGAACCTTGCCATGATACCACAGTCTGTTATGAAACGCATTTTGTCAATACACTCCACGTGGAAATGCCGTCTGTGCAACCATGCTGCACTATATATTTTGTACTATACATTGAAACACTCAATTAGTTGTCGCGAATAAAATATAGATATGACAAACCCTAAACACGTCATCACCTTTGGACTACATCCCCTCGAGAATTCCCACTCCTCGATTGAGACCTCTGCCCCTTCACGAGACGCTGTGGTCAAAGCTCCATGCAACCATCGCGTTGACATAAACCGCGGCATCTCCTCCATGCCCTCGGGATATCGAATCATTCGATGGCGCGTACTACGTCAAAATTCAGATCGCGCTTCCTCTCAATCTTGCCTAGCTTGCTGGTACCTGGCGAGCCACGTCTCCATAGAGGCATGGTGCAGTATACAAAAGTGATTCACTTTCTCCTCCATTGCAACATCCATTCTTTTTTCTACCCCATTTCCAACCACCACATCTCCGGTCAGTCTATCAATGTCTTTCAGTGACCATAGCATACTGTTGTTTGGATCCACCGTTGGTAGTCATTGTGAAATATGCACTAGCATCTCAGAGACCAATCAACCTTTAGCCATGCTACCTTCTGACCGAGCTCGTTGTCGCACAAAGCCTTTTAGGGTTTTTATGAAGCATTCCAAGAAGAACATCCATCGCGTATAGACAAGTCCAGCAATCTCCACTTCATCTACAAGATGCACAAGAAGCGGGATTTGTATCGTGAGCATGTTGGTAGGCAGGTATTTCTTTAAGAGACAGACCGTCTCCACTGCTCCCCGCCTCGCGGATTCAGTAGAGGACATCTTGATTTGCAAGTGATAATATATGATACTTTAGTAACCTGAAAAAAAATCATAAAACACCTTGCAAAAGCACAAATGTTTTTAATAATACTGTCGAAATGAAATCAACGAAGCATACGTACAAGGTACCTGATCAACTCGGTCACACTCGCATCGCTTCACTCGTATTTGCTTGCACACTTAGGAGTGCAAGTAGTGTCCTCAGGCGAGATACTCGGCACCCATCATATAATGGTATGGATGCTTCCTCTCTAAGCGGATCAAAATTCTCGACATCCATGGGAATCAATGCATCGATCATTGCCTCCATCTCAGGCTCCAAGATTGTAGGTAAGTCTCGAAGGCTGTCTCTCTCCTCTGGTATTAACGATATAGATTGGGTAGTACCTTTCAAGTGGTGGATTGGCTCAGGCACTCCATCCATCACATGCCCACGAACTCTTCTAATTGGCCGCAAAGGGTGCACTGCTCCTTGGGATGAGACGTCACCTCCTTGGATAGAAAATTTGCCAGCCACACCCAATCTTTTTGTATTCAATTAGCTTGCGAGTACAATGCTTGATTGATATTAACTTTTCTTACCGTTTGCTGAAAATCCAAGATCTCCTAATCAATGATCTCAGATTGAAACTCACCGAAGCATCATATGTGTTCTATAGACAATTGACGTTTTCATCTAATTGCCAACTTACATTGAGAGCAAGGATATGGGATACACTGATTAAGATACGCCTCGCGATCTTGAATATCAAGACCTTTATCGTTTTCCATTTTGTTTACGTTACGACAAACAATTTGTTTTTGTTATCATTCTTTTTTTCTTTCTTAAATTGTTTGAGAAGGGATTTATTCTCTTGTAACTCAGCAAAAATTAACGTATGTAAAGTCTCCACCCACCCACCCACAAATTAACGTATGTCAGAGTGTTTCCCGTCTTATGGTGTTGCATCGGACCTCACTGGATCTCGCCACCACTCTCTCTTTGTTTTTTATCCATTCATTATCTTCTCTCCTTCTATCTCTCTCTCTCTTTCTTTTTCTTTATTATGCTATATGTTTATTCCCTCTCTCTTGTTCCTTCTTCCTTTTTCTCTTCCTCCCTCTCTCTCATTTTCTTTAACAAAACATATATATATATCTCTCTCTCTACTACTACTACCACTACTACCACTACTACCACTACTACTACAAAAAATAAGAAAATAAAAAAAAACTACTACTACCACTACTACAACAACAATAACAAATAGAAAAAAAAAAACTACTACTACTACTACTACTACTACTACTATAACAAATAAGAAAAGAAAAAAAAAACTACTACTACCACTACTACAACAACAATAACAAATAGAAAAAAAAAAAACTACTACTACTACTACTACTACTACTACTACTATAACAAAAAAGAAAAGAAAAAAAAAACTACTACTACCACTACTACAACAACAATAACAAATAGAAAAAAAAAACTACTACTACCACTACTACAACAACAATAATAAATAAGAAAACTAGACAACAATAAACAAGGAAATAAAAAAATGTATTACTACAACAACTACAAAAACAACAACAACAAACAAGAAAACCACTACTACTACCATGACCATGACCATGACCACGACCACGACCACAACCACGACCACGACCACGACCACCACTACCACTACCACTACCATTATAATAAACAAGAAAAGAAGAAAAAGCTACTACTACTACCACTACTACTACAACAACAACAAATAAGAAAACTAGACAAAAATAAACAAGAAAACAAAAAAAAACTATTACTACAACAACAACAACAACAACATCAAATAAGAAAACCACTACTACTACAACCACGACTACGACCACAACCACGACCACGACCACGACTATGACTACGATTACGACAATGGCTACGACTACCAGTACCACTATAATAAACAAGAAAAGAAGAAAAAACAACAACAACTACTACTACTACTACTACTACTACTACTACTACTACTACTACTACTACTATAACAATAAGCAAAAAAAAATAAAAAATATTACTACTACTACTACAATAACAATAAACAAGAAAAGAAGAAAAAACTAATACTACTACTACTACAAAAAAAAACCAAACAACAATAAACAAGAAAAGAAAAAAAACTACTACTACTACAACAACAACAAACAAGAAAACAACCTCTTTCTCCTCTCTCTCTCCCTCTCTTTCTCTATTATGTTTAATGTTTTCTCCCTCTCTCTCTCGTTCTTTCTTTCCTTTTCTCTTTTCCTCTTCCTCTCTCATTTCCTCTCCCTCCCTCACCCTCTCCCTCTCTTTCTCTCTTTCCCTATTATGTTTAATGTTTTTTTCCTCTCTCTCTCGTTCCTTCTTTCCTTTTCTCTCTTCCTCTCCCTCTCTCATTTCCTCTCCCTCCCTCACCCTCACCCTCACCCTCTCTTTCTCTCTTTTCCTATTATGTTTAATGTTTTTCTCTCTTCCTCTCCCTCACTCTCCTCTCCCTCTCTTTCCTCTCCCTCCTTCACCCTCACCCTCTCTTTCTCTCTTTTCCTATTATGTTTAATGTTTTTTCTCTCTCCTCTCCCTCTCTCATTTCCTCTCCCTCCCTCTCCCTCTCCCTCTCTTTCTCTCTTTCCCTGTTATGTTTAATGTTTTTTCCCTCTTCCTCTCGTTCCTTCTTTCCTTTTCTCTCTTCCTCTCCCTCCCTCACCCTTGCCCTCTCTTTCTCTCTTTCCCTATTATGTTTAATATTTTTTCTCTCTTCCTCTCCCTCTCTCATTTCCTTTTCTCTCTTCCTCTCACTCTCTCATTTCCTCTCCCTCCCTCCCCCTCTCCCTCTCCCTCTCTTTCTCCCTTTCCCTATTATGTTTAATGTTTTTTTCTTCTCTCTCTTATTCCTTCTTTCCTTTTCTCTCTTCCTCTCCCTCCCTCTCCCTCTCCCTCTCTTTCTCTCTTTCCCTATTATGTTTAATGTTTCCCTCTCATTTCCTCTCCCTCTCTCTCTCTCTCCCTCTCCCTCTCCCTCTCTTTCTCTCTTTTCCTATTATGTTTAATGTTTCCCTCTCTTTCCTCTCCCTCTCTCTCTTCCTCTCCTTCTCTCATTTCCTCTCCCTCTCCCTCTCTTTCTCTCTCATTTCCTCTCCCTCTCTCAATACACATGAATTTTAACAAAAACAAGTAAAAGAGAAAGAGAAAACACAAAAACAAAGCAAGAATGGACAATGCACTCACCGTAAAGGCTCGAAGATAGATTCGACGGCTCCTCTTCGTGACGGTGGCTCTCACTCTCCGTGCACTTCCTCCTCTTCTTCGCGAACGGTAGCAGCGGCGGTGAGAAGCTTTCCTTCTCCCTCTTTCTCTCTTTCTCTCCCTCTCCCTCTCAAATGCAAGATGTTCGCTCTCTCTTTGCTCTCTCTTTCGTGTATGCACGCAAAATAACGCACTCGGGTTTCAGCCCACGTTTTTTTGTCTGAGCACCATCGCTATTTGCATTTGCAACGCTAATAGTGATGCAAATAGTGATGCCCCATATATCCCATAAAGTGGTGGAGGAGGTGATAAGCATGGGTAGAAGGCTTGGAGATCGGCGGAGTGCAGAAAGAGAGAAGAATCCAATACTGTGGGGGATAAAGGCACAGGACTATTGGGAAGACAAAGTTATGGAGGTGCCCAAGACCATGAAGGGGTACAAGTCATAGCTCCTTCTTCTTTCCCTAAAAAGATGGTTTCTTCTGATGGTATTTGCGTTGATCCTAAAAAGATAGAGGCCATTTTGAATCAGCCAATCCCTAAGAATGTGCATGAGTTACATTCTTTCTTAGGCCTTGCCAGTTTTTATAGAAAATTTGTAAGAAAATTTTCATTGCTTGCATTATCTTTGACGAAATTGTTAAAGAAAGGTGTTGTGTATCGTTGATCTAACAACCAGCAAAAGTTTTTTGATTTGTTGAAACATGCTTTAACACATGCACCTGTCTTGCAATTACCTAATTTTAGTCGACCATTCTTCCTAATAGTCACTTATGCTAGCGGATTAAGAATAGGAGTTGTCCTCATGCAAGATTCACATTCCATAGCCTATTCTAGTTGCAAACTTAAACCTTCTGAGTTGAAGTATTCCACCTATGATAAATAATTGTTAGCTGTAGTTCAAGCCTTACGTAAATGGAAACATTATCTGATGGGATCCAAATTTATGATTAAAACAGACTAACAAAAGTATCCAACATCTCCTTAATCAGCCACAAATTTTTAACCACCATATTAAATGGGTTGCTTTCATTCAAACTTCTCATCCACTTATACAATATCAGCCAGGAAGAGAAAATGTTGTTGCCGATGCATTGAGTAGGAGACCAAGTATCCATAATATTTCCATTCTATCCTTTGATTCCCTTACTCCTATGAAGGATACCTATGACCATGACCCCAATTTTCAATTTGATTGGAACAAATTAGTTGCTAATAATTGGATTCCAATTGATTTTTTGTCTTATTCTGATGGATTTATGTTTTATGAGAAAAGATTACGTGTCACTGTTCAATTTAGATCATTTGTGTTGCACAAAATTCATTGTCCTCCATATCAAGGTCATAAAGGTATTACTTCCACCTTAAGAACATTGGTTGAAGATTTTTACTAGTTGCAAATGGAATCTGATGTTTCTAACTTTGTTTCTGAGTGTTTAATTTGTAAAAGAGTCAAGTGACACCATGGTAAGCAATATGGTTTGCTAATGCCTTTACCAATTCCTGACCATCCATGGAAATATATTTCAATGGATTTTATAACTGGTTTGCCTAATACACAAGCTAATCATGATATGATTTGGACTATAGTAGATCGATTTAGTAAACAAGCATATTTTCTACCATGCAAGAAAACATTAACTACATCTCAAGCTATACAACTATTTTTGAAGATTGTTTTCACTCATCATGGTTTGCCAAAAGTTATTATTTCTAATCGTGATTTGAGATTTTGTAATAATTTTTGGACTACTTTGTTTGCTAATTTGGGAACTAAGATTGATTTCTCATCTGCATTCCATCCTGAAACCAATGGGCAAACATAAACTACTAATAGTACAATTCTAGATCTTTTGCGTGTATACACAATTTCAAAACCACAAACATGGGACACACATTTGCATCTACTTCAATTTGCATACAATAGTACACCACACACAACTACTCATAAAGCACTCTTTGAAATCATTTATAGACATAGATTGCCTACACCTGTGACATCATTGTCGAATAAAGTTAAAGTTGCTAATGATATTGCCAATACGCATGCTACTATTTTTGTTAAAGTTTCAATGTCGGTGATTATGTTTGGTTACGCATTGAAAAAAGAAGATTGAAAAGTGTTGAGAAACACCTTGCTCTTAAATTAGCATCTAGGTTTTATGGACCTTTCAAAATAATTCACAAGATCAATGACAATGCATTTAAATTAGAACTACCCAAATATTGGAAGATCCATAATCCTTTTCATATTAGTTTGTTACGACCTTTTAGAGGCCAATTACTTGTCCACCCTCTCTATGAAAACCCTCCTTTATTAGAAGAAGAAACTGAAATCCTTGAATATGAAACTATTCTAAACATTGACTTTATGCCCACTAGAACTAGCCACAGATATTCTAGGTATTTGATTAAGTTTAAAAATTATCTTGTTGAAGAGGCCCAATGAATGCACACCCTCGACCTAAGTGCTTACCCTTCACTACTGGCTCTACATTGAGCTAATAGCAATTGAGGACAATTGCTATCTCACCCTGGGGATATGATGCTAGGAGGCATATTTCACGGTGGATTTTTTCAAACTATTTATTTGCTGGGGCTCGTACACAAGGTGGATTCCTTATGCAAGAAGCTAACGGGGACGCCTGTCCTTTTCTAGTGTGTCAGATTAATTTAATGTGCACGTGGGTGATTCTATAGCGGGTGATTTCGTAAAATATATACTAAATTAATGGATGTTTACGAGTTTAGAGTGCGCATTCGAGTTAAATTAAGGTTAGGATAGAGTTCCAACCTATTTAATTATTTTGTAGCTGAAGATTGCTAGGTATTCACTTTTGTTGGATTTTATTTAAGTATTTTCTAACAATTGTGAATGCTTCAGTTGATGTGTAGAGCAAGTGGCGATGGCGTTGGGTAGCACTGGGTGATGGCGTGAATCCAAATGCCTAGAATAATGACTATTTTTTATGGGTGTGTACCTTATCACTAAGGCGTGGCGCCAATATTTATTTAAGCACACTTATTTACTAAAGTGCTTGACAAAACATTTATTATCTTGTATGCGCATAGGTGCTCGGTTAAATATTTAATTATTTGATATTTGTATTTGGACACAGTCCAACTTTTGGACGCCCAAACGTCTTACTTTATATTTGGGCAAACACAAACACAAAAGCAAAACCATCTATCCGATCTGCGTATCAAGAAGTGATCGTGAGGAGAGAGAACTCACTCGGCGAGGAGCTTACATCCTACTCTAAGAGAAAGTGATGGAAACCCCTTCTCTTTTGTAATCCTTCATCCCTATCCAATAATGCCGCCACATAAGAGGCTTAACACAGTGGTGCCATCCAATGTGGTAGGGCGATCCAACATGGCGGACCCATTGTTAACAACCAATAATTTACCCACCAATGCAATCAAGAGTACCAACTCTTTGAACACACAAAACCAAGTATTTCCCTTATATAAATTTGCACAATGCATAATGATAACAAGGTTAATTTATATCCAACAGATGTTGAAAGATTTCTCTTTTAAAAATAGGTGTTAACATAAGAATTTAATAGTCAAAAAATCAATATGTATTGAACCTTGATTGGAAATGTTAGCTTAATCTAGCTATAGGAAATGATGCCTTCTCTTTAGATAATCTCTTAATCTTTGAATTTAAAGTGAAGTAGGATTAAGTAATCTGTGAAAGAAATGATGCATTTATATTTATTGTCTCTAATTTAGATATCTCATGATTCTCACCTACACATTATAAAAGACCATTAGCATCCAATTAGACTAGGTGCCCACAACCAATCTAGATGTGCATATGTTGCCAAATAAACAAATATTTAAAAGTAGAATGTTTGAATCAAAAGAATACCCACACATAGTATTAAATTGACTGTGTAACTTTTTGCAAAAGATCTAATAGTCATAAGTTCTCATTACGTTAATATGTTTTGATTATAACTTATAGTAGGTGGTCTGAAAAACCCTAGTTCTTAATAACTAAATACCTAGGGACCTATGCTAAAACTGGAGTGTATATCCATTTCCAATGTCATAGATGTTGAGAAGATAGAATCTTATCATTACCTAGGTTTTTCTAGTAATTCCTTACAATTACCTTAAGACCATCAGTCTAAGATCAAGGTAAACATGGGAGACTAAAACCTACACATAAATAAATAAATCTAAGTTATGCATAGTAGGGAACTTAGCTGTCTTATTAAAATTTAAAAAACAATATTAGGATTAAGGTTAATGATGATGGAGTATACCTATCACAATCACCACAATAAGTAGTAGGTTCTTCAGGACACAAATTCATTTTTTCTCAATAAAAGATTAGTACTATGTTTCAACACTATTAAGATAATATAACAAGTTAAAGGCACTTTTTGGAAAGGACTAGTTGGTATTTTACTTGAGCAAAACTGATTGTGAAGTATTACCATAATTTGATCAAGGTGAATGTATGCCCAAATGATGGGCTGTTTTAATCAACGTTGTACCTCCCCTAGGGCAACCCCCCTTCCAATTGGTGTATGGTACAAAAGTTGCCTTTCTTGTTGAGCTTGAAATGCCTTCTTTCTAAGGCTGGCTATTAAGGAGTGCTCAGGAGATGGTGAATCATTGCAATGCTACCCCGTGCACTTGGAATGATTTGATGAGATCTAATAGATGGCCCTACGTTGCATGGAAGCTATGTAGGCCCATTGCAAAGCTTACCATGACAGCTTTATCAAGCACAAAGAATTCAAGAAAGGTGATCTTGTTGTCGCATATGTGTCTGCTTTGGAAAGTTTCTAGGTAAGCTCCAATAGTGTTGGATGAGTCATTATTATAAGGTATTTGATGTTAATCCTAACTGCTCTATTCAAGTGCAAGTCGTCAATGCCTTTGATGATCCTTTTCTAATTAGCGGCTATTGCCTAAAGAAGCACTTCCATCCTTGGGGATCATGACAATCACCACGGCTAGTTCCTCTTCCCCTTAGGCATCACTTACTATTGCTTTCCATGCTGTTGAGGATAATTGTCCTTCTCATTTTGATGAAGTAGCACATTTCTTCTATTCCCTCTACTCTAACCCCCGTAATTACTCCGCTATTTTCTCCTTCAGTCTTGTTGACATGGCATAGATGGTTCTGAAAAAGGATATTCATGGTTTTATTTTTTAAAGAAAAAGAGAAAAAACTGTCATGGAAGAAAATGAAAGAAAACCCCTTGTTCTAATAGGTATGTGATAGCATCCTTAGGTGGGAAGCTAGCTATTGAAAAGGATGTGATACCTTGCAATCCAACCGGACCAGTTGAATCATCTCTTTGTCCTTCCAAGATGCAGTTCAAAAGCTGCCTCCCTTGGTATGATATGTCTTGTGACTCCACAGAATGTTTGACTTCTACAATAGATGGAAGGTTTTACGCTAACACAAGTTTCTAATCTCTTGGTGATATCCCTAGGTATGCCTCTGCATCAACAAACAATGTTTAACATCATCGACAAGCCAATTTTCTCAACGGCAACCACTGAGTGACGTGAGCTTTCATCCTAATAGAATGGAGATGTGAGTATGAGCTACCCTTTGTATTTATCAAAAGAGCATGAGACAGAGGGTGGGGCAAGTGACTAGTCTTTGTCTTTCAAATCCTAATGAGAGGTGAGATGTGTAAATGGTGTGTTGCATACACGAGTTGGGCCTCTCAATGCACACAGCACAATCTATTCTATTCTTAGCACTATAAGCCTCCTTGGCCTTCTATTTTTCACATTGTATACTAGCATAAGGTGGATGTGCAATTGCACCATCAATTGCACACAAGGTATGTCAACTTTGCTTGGAATACATTAATGGGTGTTAGGATATGAGTTGCCCTCTTATATCTATCAGCAAACCTTGAGATGGGGGGGGGGGGGGGGGGGGTCTGAGCGTGGGTGATCTTCTGTTCAATCAACGGAGAGTTGAGAATTGAGAGATATTATGACAAATGGAGATAGGTACATTCTTGTTTTCCTATGCACACACGAGACGGGACTTTGCCAAAACATAGCCACAATACAATACCTCTGTTCTATGCACTAATCTATAATGCTCCATAGCCTTTATTCTCACACTTATGCTAGCTAGGTTTGGATGCATTGATATACCATCAACTGTGCATCCTAGTTCTACCATTTTTACACTAAGTAATTGGTGAGTTTAAGTGCTACATTCTTTGCTAACAATCAAACATGGCAATCTCCAACAAGAATGGTATGTCCCTAGGAGCTGTGCCAAGTGTTTCTAATCCTAGTCTCTATAATTTGTATAAGCCTGTGCCATATTATTAAGTGTGGTGATGCACAAGTAGGTTGTTTGTTTGTGTCTAGGGCTCTCTATTGATCCTTGTAATCCTGTGTCACATAAGGTCTTAAGTGTGGGGATGCATCCTTGCACATATGTCTTGCACAAACCCATGTGACCACCCCTTATTCTTCTCAATTGATGATATTTTTTTAATGCCACTTGTTGGGATACCTTTCCCACCCACCCATCATAAAATGCCCTATACTCAAGGTTTCGTCTTTTTGCCTTTTGTAATTATTCTCTTTTTCATTTATTCCACTTGAACATACCCTTGCATCACCAAACTTGGATTTTGATGCTACGACCTTGTTTGTCACTTTGAATTGGATTTTTAAAAACAATTCCTTGTTTCAAGAGTCATGGATTATGCACTATTAATTTTTGAAAGTTTTTATGCATTATTAGCTTATTCCCATGAGCACATACCTTTTAGATGCTAGAATCGCATTTGACCTTATAGCTATGTCCTTCACATCAACTTGAACATTTCTCCTTTTTACCTCCCATCATTTTGATATACAATTTGTTCATTATTAATTTTTGAATGTTCTCATGTATTTTTATTTCTCATTTTTTCCATTTTTCCATGTGCATGTGCCTTTTTGACATTGGGTCTACCTTTTGATATGCAAACCCTATTCAATTCTCCTATCCAAACATTTATTGCACTCCATTCTAACTAACAAATTTTATGTTATTAATTTTCAATTAGTCTTTGCATGTTTTTTGGATGTGTTTTTCACCCGTTTTCTATGTGAACACACATTTTTGGTGCCAAAATCATAATTTTGGTGCCCCTCTTGTTCCCTCATTATCCTACCCAACTTTTCTTTTCTTGCACCCACCAACACATTTTTAAAAAACCCACAAAGTTGCAATGACACATCCACATTCCTTCACTGTCACCCCCAGCTTAGTCCCCCCTTCCCATAGGCAAAGAAAAAAAGATGAAATGCACTCAAGACCCATGAAAACCACCTTCATCCTCGTTCAACTAGAGGAACACCCCTCATACGCATGGCTATTCCCATGCAAGTTGTTGTATACTCCTAACATGTCCTTTTTGTCCACTTGTTCATATGTGCCTTTTCCTTTGCAATTGTGTGCGTGGATTTTCGACTATTGTTCATGTATAGGATGCATGCATTTGGCTTGATTATGCGTAACACTACTGTTTACCTAAAAGTGTGAGCCTGGGGTAGTTGCTATCTTTCCCTTAATTCACACGTCTTTTCAAAACATCCATTTTTATTTTTTTAAAAAATAATAAACATTTCAAAAAATTAATTAAAAAACAAACTAAAACAAAAAAAAACCACACAAATAAGGAGCAAATCAAAACTAACTAACAAAAAATAATTTAAAATAGTTCTAAAGTCCATTAAAAGGTCACATTCACAAACCAACAAAAACCCAACCACAAAAACAATATATTTGAGAAAAAACCCAAAAATAAAAAAAAAGAAAAAAGAAAAAAGAAAAAGAAAACACAAAAAAGGAGAACGCATGACAAACAAAACAAACCATGTTGTAGTGTTTGTTTGTTTTTAATAAAATAAAAAAAGTAAATACAAAGCACATTAAAAAACCAACACAAACCAAACAAATCCAACAAAAATCCTTATTAAATTTGTTAAAAACAAAAGAAACTCATAAAATGCAGAACACAATCAAACCACCAATGCCCACTTAAAGCAAAATTCCAACAAAATCCATCCACCCACTTAAAGCAACCATGCTTGGCTTGTTTCTCTTAATTAGCCAAATTTCTTTTGCTTGTCCTTGTGCTTTCTGTTGCCAACACATTTGCCTACCAATTTATGTGTGTTATCAGATCTTGTGGATGTCCAGCACCATGGTAGGTTTTCTTATTTTCCTTCTTTCACATGCACTATAACACACTTTTAATTGTAATAAAATCAATAGACCATTGTATCACAAATTAACGGAAAGCACTTCCTAATTTGTAATCAAACTAAACTCGATCGTTAATTTTCTAAAGGGAACCCCACCATTACATGAGCGCATGTCACCATAACCCACATTTAAAATCAACCCCCGTTGTTCATATGTGCACACACATACGTGCTCCATATACCCTAAATTGTAATTAAAATTAATCCCCCACCATCACACATATATGGGCTTTTGCACCAAACATAATATAGAGTGCATTACAAAGACCCTTGGTCCTTCCATTTTGAGGGGGAAGAGTTATGATATAACTAATTCATTGTGCATTAATGGATAACTAATAATGAATTATTGAATTAGTTCTAACCTAATAAAAGGAATACAATTAGTCTTCAACTACCCACTACACTACACATTAAATAAACAAGATGCGCATATGAGAGATGGGGTTACTAAGTCATGTTTGGTCTTATGCATGTGTTCTAATTGGTCTATGAGGCCATGGTCATGGTACACATCGATTCTAATTTGTTTGGTTTGGTGAGAGTTAGATATAGGGTATGTTTGATCTTTTCTTTTCCTTTGCGTGATTGATAATGAGGTTTTGATGCATGTTTATCTATATTTCACCAAGCTTTCAGCCACATACGTACATAGATCATGTCAAATTTTTTTGTAGAATGTGATTTGCTTGGGGGACTGTCTAGTCCAATCCTCTTAGTCATGGTTTCTTTGACTATTTTTTTCCTTTTTTTAGGTCTGCATTTTCTTTTTGCAATCATTTCCCCTATTTTTCCTAGTTTTTGTGTGTGTGAGTTTTTCCTATGCAGTCTAAATGGAAACCCTATTGATGGTAGTGGCCCATAGTGGTTCAATATGTGCCACTCCCGGTCCATGACTAATCTCTTCTGTTGGAGAAGGATTGTACTTGTCAAGGAGGTTTGTGTGACTTCATTGTTGCCTTTTTAGTTTCCACCTATGGATACTAAGCTCTACTACTCTTTTTTGGCTTCTTATAAATGCCATGTTAAATTGGTCTATGGCCATGACTTCCATATTTCTTTCACCAATCTCAGCGAGGCATTGTTCTTGTCTCACTTTGCTATGCATGTGCCTATTTGCTATCAATTAAGTAGATTGTGGAGGTTCTACAAGAGACTTCTGTATAGTTGACTCCCATAAGAGTTGTTAGCAGTTTAGGAGTATTAGTGGCATCTCAATTGGTCATTCCTATAGGCCTCGCTTGAGAATATCCACAATGTCGTCAATCCAATTAGGTGTAAGCTCAACCTTAAAAAGCTAAGCTTCTTGGTTAATATGGAACATATGAGCATAAGGGAGTTGATTATAAACTTTGTGGTCATTTTCCCACTGGTTATTCTTGATCAGTAATGGGCAATGAAGTGATGTAATATTTGCACACAACAATGGAAAATCCAAATTTCAATAGAAGCAAGAGTTGTCTAGAGAAATCGATGAATATACGAATCTTTTTGTTCTTTTTGAGTACCATAACAATCGATGACACCCAATTGGTATGCTCAATTTTGTAGATGAATCTACTTTTTGTAACTAATTAATCTTTTCTCTGATATGATAGGTGTATCAAGGATTCATAGGATAGGGTATTTGCCTGAGAGACTTTGTATCATCCTTTAGAAAAATTGTGTGGGTGAGAACTTGCAATGGTATATCTTTAAGGTTAGAGTAGTTCCAAGCAAAAACATCTTGGTATTCTTTTAGCAAGTTAATCAATTATTTCTCATCCCGCACTAAGGTCCTTAGCACTGTACACATGCTTAGTAGCTGCAATGATCACTTCCTTTGCCAATCTCTCAATGGGTTCATTAGATGTTCCTTCGTGTTTTGCACCAAGCAACACAATGATCGATCACTCTCTTTAAACTTTGTGAATTGTGGAGGAAGGTCTTGTGGTTTTTCCTAAACTTCAAATTTTTGACTCATTATAGTGAGTGTTGTGTTTTAAGTGTTTTTGCCTTGAATGGACTAGAAGTTTGGTTTTAGACTTAGAAAATTAGGTTGGTAAGGAAATTTCTGGCTCGGAATCACTACTTCCATCTGTATGATAGTCAAAACTTATCCTGGTGTTCTCTTAGGCTTTGATTATATCATATTTGATTGTGAATACATAGGGTTTGGACAACAATTATTGAGCTCATGCCCCATTTGTTCATACTTGAATGCCTTGAGGTATTCAAGCCATTCCAATCGTGAGTTCAATCTCATAATACTCACATCAATGAGCAACTCTTGCCCCATTTTTTCATACTGGAATGCCTTGAGGTATTCAAACCATTTCAATTGCGAGTTCAATCTCATAATACTCACATCAATGAGCAACTCTTAGTCCGAGAGAGTTTGGGGTCCATACAGATTTAGTCAATGGTGCAAGCATGAGTGTCATAATACATTGTGTCAAAATTAGAATCATTGTTGTCCTGAATTGATTGGCAATCCCCGGTGTCACTCACTTCCTCAACATCAATGCCTTGCTTTTTCATCAATGATGCAAAGAGGCTAATATGAAAGTCAAATAGGACTTGATGTAGATTTGTCCGTTTTTAACAATTCTTCCAAAAATTGTAAGAGCAAGGTCTTCTCGATTATGAAAACGTGGCTATTACTGGCTAAGGATCTTGCATAATGCAAGAGTGTCCATTAGGGTAGGATAGCATGGAAAATTGCCGTTACTGAGTCAGGGGCCACCATAAAGAGCAATACTGAGATTGGCTCTACATGAGGTTCAACCATGAAGGTTGAAGTATCTCGTACATCTTTCTGACTTATGTATTCATAAGCTGATCGATCTTCCAACTCTTATGTAAATGGCAATTCCAAGGTGGCAAGAATGTGCATCTAATCCTACTCATCTTCAAGAGAGGGAATATATATGGCGAATGGTCATGAGGTTGGAGGGTCATTAGGATACTCATGTAAGAGTGTAGAGATAGTGTGTAAGTCAACTCATGAGGTTTTGTAAGACTATCTCAAGACCCCATCTCAATGGATATTGCCTCCTTCCTATTTTCTAGAAAGACTAAATTGTTGCCCCCAATCCTCGATGAGATGTGCATTGTGCATCCATGGTTGGCTAAGAAATATGTCATAGTTGAGTTTTTTCATGACAATAAAGTTAACCTTGAACTATATCCTAGTGATCTTGACTAGCCAATCTCTTAATGCTCCCATTGGTCTGATTTTAAACGATTGATCCATTCATCATTGTGGGGCCTTCAATGCTCAATTTCCCAACCTCACTTTTTGCACAAGTGATGGCATGCACATGAATGGGAATGATGTCTTCATCATTGATCATTTCCACTATGAATAGGATCAAGGGAACAAATAGCAATATTTCCTTACTACAACTTGCCTTACATTGTGGAGATTTTAGATATATATGCATGATTCCATATTGAAGAAAACACTAGTCGATATCACTTCCCTTGGACTGCTCTTGTTTTTATCAATACCTCAAGAAAATGTGTCCTAATTGCCCACAATTCCAATAGGGAAGGAGATCTCTGTTTTATGCATGCCTCACATGTGGCCTTGGTCTCAACATCATAATGGGTACAGAGTAGTAATCCATAAGGATCATATGCCCTTCATTGACATAACAAACAAAAATATTTGTGCATTTCTTGTCCTTCGTTGGTTCCTCAATGAAGTGGACAAAGGCATCACTAGGTGGGTGCATGACAATCTACATGAGGGGTCTAGGGATCTTAGAGAGGGACTAATCTTAGCTCATTATGCAACCATTGGAGGGGCTAGCAATGCTGAGAGTTGGATTTTAGAGCTGATTTTAGAGTGCAAAAGTGGCTTGAGATCCATAAAAGACGCATTTTGGCGAAAAATGGAACAATCACGAATCAGGGAGCTAGATTTTTTCTGATCCTTATGATCGAAGTTACATACTTTATAATGTGGGCCTTATTCATACAAGTAATGGCAAACACACAAAAGCCTTGGAATATTACCTCCAAGCATTGGAACGAAATCCGTTTTTGCCACAGGCTCTTAATAATATGGTTCTGATCTGTCATTACGTGAGATTATCTCTACTACAGGATCTGTCAGTTCGTATAGATGCATTTTGACATCAAGAATCCAATGCAAGTGTCCATTTGTTGATTGGAGTCCATTTGACCCCCCATTTAATGGCCACAAGGTTTGGCATTATGAAGCAGCTAGCTGAGCAAGTGATAGAGGCTAGGGTAATAGATTTCGATGCAAAGAAGTCACCCCCATCTAGTCGAATCATGAATCCGAGGTCGTTTGCCTCTCCGTCCAAGCAGCCTAAAACCACTTGTGAGATAGTGTGAATGCACGAGAGTAGACTGTTTTTTTTGCAAGTTAGAGCTTAAGCTTGATTAAAAGAAGCATGCAATCAAGAAAACAACATGAACGGGGGGGGGGGGGGGGGGGGGGGCTTTTTTTTTTGCGACCTCTCAATCCATTTAAAAATTGATTTTGGTGAGTATTGGAATCATCCTCCCCCCTCCTGGGCTGAGATGTTGCAATTCTAGGCTTTAATTTGCAAAACATGCAAGATTTGATGCATTGAATGAAAAGATAGAAATTTAGTATTTCTCTCTCCTCTTTCTCTCTCGCCATAAACGTTGTTCCTATGGGCTGAGAGAATGGGGAATGGGTGTCAGTTTGTGTGACGAGATGCAAGGGATGGATCAAGAAAGTGTAAATGAGTTATCAATGGCTATAATAGAGTGTCAACGGCTTCTCATTTTTGAAATACGATGCGTGCAGATTATAGAATAAGTGGTCTTTTATTGAATTTTATGTCGAATTGCTTGTTCTTATGATGGAAAATGATTGGAAATGGTTGAATATGTCTGAAAGTGTCTGAATATATCTAAAAGGTATCAATGGCTATAAAAGAGTGTCAACGACTTCTCATTTTTGAAATATGATACATGCGGATTATAGAGTGAGTGGTCTTTTATTGAATTTTATGTTGAATCGCTTGTTCTTATGATGGAAAATGATTGGAAATGGTTGAATATGCTTGAATACATTTGAAATTATAGAATAGTCAAAATTTTCTAGCAAATCATGTAATGAAAATCAAAACCGTAAAATTCGCAATGTGAATTTAATAGAAAAATGATAATTTCATGGATTTTTATGATTCAAATTGTGTTCCTATAGAGGTATATTGAATGTAATGCTGAATCATAATCCACATAAGCTTCATAAATTTGAAAATGAGAAAAACTAGTAATTAGTATAAAAATAAATGATAGGAAATAACACAATGGATTTTTTATAGAGAAAATTAGTTTAAGGGTGAGAAAAATTATTGAAAATTAGAGGAAGGTTTGTGAGTGTATAATGATTGTAGAGTATGAGGTTGGCCTCAGTCTACATTTGTTTGTGCTTAAAGTGGTAGTTTAGAGGGTATTTTAAAAAAGAAATATCACAAAACATAGAAAACACCCTATATAATAAATGAACACACAAAGAAGTTAAAATGTCAAGAATGTTACATAAAACTATAAGTTATTGTGGATTGAAAAGAAGCATATAGGGTTCGTTTAATAGTTTTAAAGGAACAATAGTACAGATTAGTCCAATGTTGTTTCTAAACAATGCAACAATATGTTAGAAGGGAAATCATTGAAATAATGTTTTTTTAATACAACACGTTGGCCGATTTGTGGTTAGTTTGTTTGAGCACTATATGGCATTACACCTTGCATTTGCATTACATGGTATCAAGAAAAATAAGTCTCCTGGATGCATTGCAATTGGTTGCTAAAACTATTTACCAACGATAAGAGTATGAGGATCCCTTTGTTGTAGGATAGTATGATTTTAATGCATTAGCAGAGGAAGATGAGGAGCTCCACATCAGTGAGTTCCAGAAATTAATGTTCCATTTCCAAACTCAAGACAAAGGACATCTCGTAATGTTTTTTAACGTGACTCTAAAAGGAAGAGCTACAATGTGGTATCATGGCTTGAAAGCTGGAACCATAACTATGATAGATCTATTCAATGCGGCCTTTCGAAGAGAGTTTTCCCCTAAGAGAGGTGGTCAATATTGGCCTTATGTTTTGAATGTGGCACATCAAGAGCGCCATGAGAATACTCGAGTGTATGCTAAGAAATTAAAAGAGGTGTTTCACAAATGGAAAACTTCTATTTCTATTCCACATGTTGCTCAATTGCAGTACTTTTAACATAGATTAGACTTCAGTGTCCAAGTGTAGTTGAATAGTGTTGCTCTTGCTAATGTAGACATTGCTATTACATACTGCTATTACATGAGCAGAGGAGGTAGAGTCACACTTACAAATGGCCTACACATCTAGGGCAAACCTAAATTTGAGTTTAGGTTCTAGAAATAATTTGGCATTGATCAGTGGAAGTCAAGATATGACTAGTACACCTATGATCAATTCGAATGGAAGAGGAAGCATGATGCAGAATGTGTCCATATTATTGGCTTCTCCTAATGTTGCTATGCTGATGGCTAGCCAAATGGTTCTACTAAATAATGAAAGCCAAATGATGAACCCTAATGTCATGCCAATTAATCAATGGTCGATTCTTAATTAGGTGGTTAGGCTAGTTGAAAGGCAAGTAGATGATCACGGTTATGAGTCTAGAGTGTGTCAAATGTTCTTGGAAAAGTCAAGGACATGATGAAGCATTATACCGATATGATAACAAAATAGTATATACAAATATATGTAGATGTTAATTTCCTAAATAAGCAACAAAACTTGATAGGAAGTCGATGTCCTAAAGAAAGAGGGTGGTCCATCAAGATTTAGCTATAAGTGGTGCAATGGTCAATACTTTCTGAGAAACTGCGCTAATGTCAAATGCGACATATGTGGGAAGTCTGGCCATCTAGCTAGTACTTGTTGGAGTAAGATAATCTCTCTTTAGTAAGGGAGTAAGCATCTAGGTCCAATTAATCATCAAGCACAAGGGAATAACCTTTAGCAAGATGAGGAACCAAATCAAATATTGCAGAGAGGAAAAGCTATCGTAGAAGAGGTGACTAGTGGTAGTGGTGTCAGCCTTATCAAAGATGTGCATGTCAACACCACTAAGGCTTCCAATTTACAAGCTATTACAAGAGAACAAAAGGTTAAAGAAGGCGATAGGGGTTATGTAAAACCTGTTCTAAACAGGATGATAAGGGGATAGAAGTCCTTAACCCTAATGTGGAAGCCAGTTCTCTAAAAGCTGTTGATGGCAAAAGAAGAAGGTAAAAGGAAAAAAAGAGACACCTAAGCTTGTTTAGCAACCAAGAGAAAGAATGGTTTGGTGGGAGAAGAGAACCATTACTAATTATCATGAATTAGACTTAGACATTATCTTTTTGAGGTAAAGCCTAATATGAATCCCCAGCAAAGGTGATCAAGTTATCTCCAAGAGTGTGTAAAGGGTTTAGAAAATCCTTCACATTGGGTATATTGTCAAACCCTTGGAAATAGCCCATGTGGGAGATGACTAGTTTGAATATGCTGAAAAGTATTGTCTAAGGGTGGCAGCATATATTGATGGCATATTAGTGGATCATGCCATTGTGGATATGGGATTCTCCATCAACATTATGAGTTCAAAATTGATGGAAAGGCTAGGATTGAAAATCCAAAAGGATGCCTCCACAATGCTTCAGATGGTTGGTGACACTTTAAGGCAACCAAAAGGTTGCATTACCTAAGTCCACATAACTATTGCTGATGTGGAATGCATTTTGGACTTTAGGGTTATTAGATTTGTAGGGTGACCAAGCTATCAAGTATTATTAGGAAGGCCATGGATCTTGCAATCCTATCAAGTTAATATATCTGCTGGTTGTCTGATTTTTGATAGAGGTGCGAGACACATAATAGTGGATGTATATCTTGAATCTCCTGGAAGCAAGAGAGTGCCCTTATCTTCAACGTAATTAGATGCATTAGAGGATCCTCCTACTAGTGAGACTTCGTCACAAGCAATGAATCAAGAGAGGGGTCCACTACAGAATATGTCTACCATGTGACTTTGAATGAGCCAATAGAAGCTAAAGATAGAATCAGAGATGTAGATGTCATTGAGCTAGATCTTGGTATGCTAGATGAGCCATGACAAATTAAACTAGGATTTATGCTTAGTTTGGAAGAGAGGAAGGAATACGTACCCTCGATTCAAGAATTTTGTGATATTTTTGCATGGAGCTATGATGAGCTGAGGGGTATTTCTCCTAATCTGTTGGCTGTGCATACTATTCCCTTGAAGAAAGTTAGCTATCCTGTTTGACAAAAAGTAAGGCGTATGCCTTTTGAGATGATGGACTATTTGAGGAGCTACAAAAATTGCCTAAGGCTGGCTTGATATTTTATATACAACACATGGAGTGGTGTTCACTGGTAGTTATTAGGGAAAAAAAATCAAATCTAACTTTGCATAGATTTTAAGGAGCTTAGTAAACAAACGATCAAAGATTACTATCTCTTGTCATTTATTGGTAAGATTCTAGATCAGTTAGCAAAAAGGGATATCTATTCATTTATGGATTTCTTTGCCGGTTATAATCAAATGGCTATCGCAGAGGAAGTCAAGTTGAAAATGACATTTATAATTGTATTTGGCACCTTTGCATATCATGTTATGGCTTTTGGATTATACAATGCGCCAAGTTCTTAGCAACATACAGTTGATAAAACTTTTGGTGATATTTCCCCAGAGGAGCTGATAGTCTTTTTTGATGACCTGGGGGCAGCCACCATAAGGGAGAGACAACCGATCATTTTGAGAAAATGTTTTGAGCAATGTAGGTAGTTTTGCATTGCTCTCAATCCAATGAAGTACATCTTTGGAGTGCCTATGGATTGCTATTGGGACATGTGGTTAGCTCGGCCGATCGATCTTGAAAATATAAAGGTTATCGTCACTATGAGTCTACCACATACTCCTAAAAAAGTGCACATCTTTCTATCGTCAATCAGATATTATCAATGATTTATTAATGTACTGACTGAGAGGACACTGCCATTGAAAAATTTATTGTCCTTTCACTATCTATTTGTTTGGAGTGATCTATGTCAAGCATCCTTTGAGGGTGTAAAGTAGGAATTGGTAAAAGCACTAGTCCTGAACACACCTAAAAGGAGTGAGATATTTTGTATATTTTTAGTAGTTATGATGTATAGTATCAACTGTTGTTTAGGCCAGATTTGGGAAAGAAGTGGTACCATCCAATTGTGCTTTCCAGTCTTGCAAATTTGGGGGATATGAGATTAATTATATCTACATGGAGAAACTATGCCTTGGGATGGCCTTTGCAATGAAGAAATTCAGGCACTACATCCTATATGAAAATGTAGTATTTTATATGAAGGTAGAGGGGCTGAGGCTATTGATGAATAAGTTGTAGCTGCCTAATCACCTAGCAAAGTGATTGATCACTTTGCAAGAGTTTGACTATGAAATTAGGAGTAAGCCACTGAAGTTGCAGGGTATCGTTGAATATCTTGTGGATTTCAAGGAGTCGAAGGAAGTCTTGGTTAAAGGAGACCTTGAGAGTCTACTCAAAATTGACATGGCTTCCATTCCATCCTGGTATACTACCATAACACACCATCTATCCACAAGAGAGGCTGGAGCCAATTTGTCGAAGGCTGAAAATAGGAAAATTAGTCAGCAAGCCTTGAAATTTGCCTTGATTGCAAGAACACTATATTGGCACAAGGTGTCGATGATGTTTATCTCCGATGTGTTGTGACTCCGCTTGTGGAGGGCACTTTGTTGGATAGTTGGCTGCATAGAAAGCTTTGAGAGTCAGATATTGGAAGCCGTCCATTTTTCAAGATACATTTACATATGTCAAGAGATATAATGCATGTCAAAGACATGACAATAGGGAGAGTAGGAAGCACCCATTGACTGCTATCATGGCTATATTACCATTTGGGAAGTGGGGCATTGTTTTGGTTGGGCCTATAAATCCTTCATGTTGGGGTAAAAGGCCCTTGAGCTTGCTTGTGTATAGTAACCACCCATATTCTTTATTCATATATATATGAAAGTGCAATAAGGCTGTCATAACATTGTTGACAACACCTACATTGTGTGTGCTCTTCTCTCCCGCGTCTCCTGCATCCCTTTCAACTGGTATCAGAGCAGATCATTTGCAAGCACTTCCCGACCTTCCCTGGCATCTACATGAGGTATGAGAGCTTTCTTCTCACTCAGTTCTCAGCAATTCTTTGACATGAACAGCAGGGTTTCATGAAGAGGCAGCCATAGCTTCCATCATTGAAGCTTGTTCTCTTCACCTCTTGCTTGGACTTGTCCTAGGCTTGTGTAGGCCTACTGTAGGCCTTCATTGGGCTCTTGATTATCCCCTACCCACCTTGATTTGGCCCCTCAATTACAGCAGCATGCTCATGTTTTATTTGCGCCTGTTTGCAAAAATGGCTCAAAAATCACTCTTTTTGTCATATCTCGGGCATTCGGAACCCAATTCAGGCAAGGTAAGAGTCTAAGTTGGGGTTTTGGCATGCTCTAGATGTGATGGTGATGTTGGATTTTCCAAATTCTGATGATAGAATATTTCGCAATAGATTTGAGGTCTGAGACAGCATGTATTTGTATGCCTATGGCTTATGTGATGCTTCTACTGATGTCTATTGATACCAAATCACTTATGGATGTTATGCATCTTATGTGAGACACATTTGGAGCTGATTTAGCTCAGCCATTTACTATTTTGAGTAGTCCCAGATCTATCCAAAACAAGGAAGCCACGTGTTACTTCAATTTTATACTTATAGGTCTTGGCATTTGATGCCCGATTATGCCCAGTTGGTGCCTATAAATATAGGAATGTATGCCTATGGTTTGCCTATGGATTTGAGCTTGGATTGAGCACTGATTTGCTTAGTTTATAGAGGTTATTTGCTACTGGAAAATTTAGGGTTGAAGCTATTTATGTTACATTTGGATTATGCCTATTGGTCATGGGTGCTCCCGGCTACTCGGATGATGTCATGATGTATTTGGACTATGCCACATGTCTTGTTTATGCTCCGGAATGATTTTGAGCTGAGATTAGAGATCAATTTGGGTTTGACTGTCACTTCTTTGCATCTAGCATTTCATCTATGACATGGTTTATGCCTAGGCTACTCAGTACGGGTTATGATGTCTTGGTGAATGCTTTATGCTTTGACTGTGGATGGCAGTTGTTTGAGCTCATCTCTCAACATTCATTTGAGTATTCTCTTGAGAAATTGGACATTGAATTGGCTTTTTCTATTACGACTTGGCTTTTTCCGTTACAACCTTGGATGCTATATGGGATTTGATGCTCTGATTATGGATCTTGGCTAATACTTGGATGCACTTACAAGTATTGAGCAGTGAACTGCTCCTTTGTTTTGGCATTTGCCTATTGAGCTATGATTGCTCGTTTGCATTTGATATGTGGGATACTTATTGATCAATGAACTTGGATAGTGCTTGGATTTATAGTTATGGCCATCCTGCTTCTCTATTGTATGGCATCTATGCTATTTGGGTTGCTATTGCCCGTGTATGTTAGGGAGCAGTTGATCTTTATGGCCTCCCATGTATGCACATGGTTTGCTGCTATGTATTTTATAGAACCTCTTACCTGGATGCTTTTACACAGATATTTGGGATTTTATTGGAGTTTGATTCTTGCAAGTTTATTTGCCACCTGTTGTTCTTGGCTGGACATGTATGTTAGTACATGGTATGAGACACTACAAAGCTATATATACTCCTATGTTTCGGGGATGCTTATGCATTTATGGCTCCAAGGCATGCTTATGCTTTTATGGCTATAAGCTACAATGGTTGGATATGTCATGCTTTTGTCTGCTAGGCTTGTCCATGTGGGAGCTTTTGCATTCATGGTTGATGCCTTTGTGTTCTCCCCTTTTGGTTTGGATGAGTCCCCTTTGCAGTATGCTATGACAACTTCCAACTCTTCTAGTCATGCAGACAGTCCTCTTGATGAGCCTATTCTCTCTTATGAGAGTTCCCATGATTCTTTGAGCTCCTTGGATGTATTGGACAGTCCTACTCATGCTATTACAGAGTAGTTGTCCTCTTCTACAGGTTTTACAGGTTCTGTTTGCTTTCATTGTGGAAAGATAGGGCATGTGAAGCGCAAATGCTTCAAGTGGATTAGAGAGTAGAAAAGATTGCGCCGCACTATACATGAGAGCAGAGTCATTGATACAATAGGTGAGACCACTATTGATAGTCGTATGGTGCATGTAGTTACCCATGATGATGTAGCTAAGCCTAGACTCCTAGCATTGTGTTACCCTACAGATTACTTGCTCAATGATACGGCCTATACCTTTGATTGGCTTTTAGACAGTATGGCATCTTGTCATGTTACTCCGCATAGAGCTTGGTTCTCTTCTTACAAGGAGGTTGACGGATGTATTTCTTTGGGCCTTGAGTAGGATTCTCATGTTATTTGTACAGGGGATATACACTTGGCTTTGCCAAATGGGTCTTCTCTTATGCTCTCTGATGTCTTGCATATACCTACGCTCAGTAAAAGCCTAATCTCTATCAGTCAGTAAAATCCTGATCTCTGTGATGTCTTGCATATACCTACGCTCAGTAAAAGCCTGATCTCTGTCAGTCAGTTGCATGGTGCAAGATATTATGTCTCTCTTGGGGATACTTCATGGAAAATTTGACGTGGTCGCTTGGTATTGACCAAAGGTGCTAGATATTTAGCAGTGATTATGTAGTGCATGTCTCTCATGTGGGAGATTCTATGGTTGTAATTACACAGATACCACATGCATTGTTATGGCATTGTCGCCTAGGCCATGTACGACACACTGAGATGGATGCTTTATGTGATATGGGATTATTGCCTGCTCTTCCCCATGCTACTTGCCCTCATTGTACTCATGGTCTGTGTAGAGTCTCTTTGGCTTATGGCGATCGTGTGAGGCATGCTCCTCTAGATCTAGTTCATGTTGTAGTATATGGACCTATGCCTTCCCAGTCACTTGGTGGAGCATTGTATTTTGTGACCTTCATGGATCATGCTACCCATCGTGTTTGGGCTTACCCTTTGGTACGGATTGAGAATGTTGTTACTATGCTTAACAGGTTTATAGATTCTGTTGGTAGCAGGCCTAGATGCTTGCACATGGATTATGAGAGTCATGCTATCTCTCCCAGCTTATAGATCTCTTGTCAGCAATATGGCATTGATTTCTTATGCTCATGGTATTATGGGATTGCTCATGGCATGTGCCTAACTTTACATGCAAAGTTGCTTCTATGCTTACCACAGCTAGGTTGTCTTATGGCTTTTGGGCTGAGGCCCTTATGACAGTAGTCTACTTGGTTAATCGGATGTCGTGTTTCTCATTAGATGTTATTACTCTGCATGAGGCATGGAGTGGCATGAGACCCTGCTGTGTCACTTGAGGATGTTTGGCTGCCAAGAATCTGTCAGTATGCCACATGAGCCTATATCACGTAGATGCATACTCCTTGGTTATGGAGATGGTGACTTTACGACTTACAAGTTTTGGGATTTAGATGCCCAGCAGGTTCTACTCAGCCGTCATGCTCTCTTTTATGAGACGCAGACACCTCTCAAGCCTCTTGATGCGCATTTAGTGTGCTTTAGGGCTGATTCTATAACTGCATGTCAATCTTTCGCTTTGCTAAGGCCGCATACTGTCTTGAGACCCCATCTGACTTGTGTCTGGGATGATGGCCCTCTTTCAGTGATTGACTCTGGAGAGTTTGGATGCTCTCCGCTGTCTTGTATGCGCCACGCTAATGCTATGTGCTACTCTAATGATGATGATGTACAACCTTGCACTCATGAGTTGTGTTGGATTGCTCGATTGTATGGAGCTGTAGGATCACTTGCCTCCTGGATGTCTTGGACTCGGAGATTCCCAACACTTATTGCACAGCTTGCTTTTCAATTGGGTGTTGGGTGAGATGTCATGATTCCTCACCCCATCTCTTTTCTTTTCTTTTGTTTTTTCACTCCCTGGCCCATTGGCCTTTTAGTGGGAGGTTGTTGGGGTAAAAGGCCCTTGGGCCTACCCGTGTACAGTGACCGCCCATATTCTTTATTCATATATATATATGAAAGTGCAATAAGTCTGTCATAACATTGTTGACAACACCTAGATTTTGTGTGCTCTTCTCTCCCGCGTCTCCTACATCCCTTTCACTTTGTCAACTATACAAAAGGGTTATATCACTGTGGTGATGGACTATTTCACAAAGTGGTCTAAAGCCCATGCTACGATGAAGGATAATGCCAAGAAAATGACTATTTTATTTTGGAGTAGATTGTTTGTCATTTTGGTCCACCCAAGGAGCGTGTGTGTGACCATGGGACGCATTTTTTTGCATAAACTGGTTGAGGTTTTGATGGAAGCTCTAAAGATTAAACATAATAAGACCATGGCTTACAACTCCCAAGCTAATGGGCAAGTAGAAAGTACTAATAAGTAGCTTGTGGGGATTTTATCCAAGACCGTATCTGAAGGTAAGCATGATTGAAATAATTTGTAAGTGGTTGTTTGGGCTTATAATACGACATTCAAAAGAGCTATAGGCCACACCCCTTTCAAAATAGTATATGGGAAAGAGTGTATTCTACCTTTAGAGATTGAGTTGTCTACAATAAGGTTTGCTCTAAACCATTCTTTGGGTAAAGAGAAAGCATTGCAAGAAAGGTTTACTTCCCTTGGACATTTGGATGAGACTAGATTATAAGCCTTGTTACATCAAGAGGTAGGAAAGAAGCGAATGAAAATGCTTCACGATCTTCGTGCTAGGAAGTATAAATTTGCTAAGGGTCGATTGGTCCTATATCATGATGCCCATCGTGAGCTCTTCCTAGGCAGGTTGGAACCCAAATGGGATGGTCCTTATAAATTGTCTGTAGTATAGGAAAGAATGGCTCTATAGACCTTTTAGTGGATTTTCAAGGGGTAGAGTTTAAAACTGAAGTAAACTTCAATAAATTGAAGTCCTATTATGTGTAGGGGCTAACGTTGGACTTGGTGCCTTTGCAGATTCTTCAAGATCTAGCCTAAACTTGTAGAGGGTACCGAGACTATTGGATGGGTTCAATCATTCCTTATCTTGAGCATCATATTAAGAGCAACATTACCACCAAGGTAAAGTAATCTAGTGGAGTAAGGGTTATCATATCACTAAGTGGCAAGATGGATCTTTCACATGGGATATTCAAGTCTATTGCCATCAGTGTCATAGGGTTCTATTTACTAGTGTCCCTATCGAGTTAAGGAAGGAGGCATTGTACCTATCTTACATTCCCTCTTCAATGACTGATGTGCACTATATTCAAGGACATTCTTAGGAAGGAGCTAAAGGTCTTTGCGGATGACTTGTGTAATCACTCTACTTGGAGGGAACACTTAGACAGTCTTTGAACGGTGTCAACTATATCGCCTCTCATTGAATCCCTTGAAGTGCTAGTTTTGGCTGAAGCATGGATGCATCTCAGGACACATGTGGTATCGAAGAATGGCAATGCCACAGATTTCTCAAAGATCAGGGTCATTGTTGACATTCCACCCCCAACTGATTACAAGGGCATTTATTGCTTCTTAGGACATACAAGGTATTATCGACTGTTCATGTTGAACTATGCATTGATTGCTAGACCTCTATACAAGCTGTTGATAATATTTGAATGGACCTAGGAAGGACAAAGCATGTATGAGGAACTGAAAAAGGCTCTGACCAAGGCACCAATTCTACGAGCCCCAAATTGGACACTCACGTTTTATGTGTGCATCAACGCTTCGAAATTTGCCGTAGTTGTTGTGTTGTGCCAACTTGGTGAACACAACCTGGATTACCCAATGAGCTTTGCTAGTAGACGACTCACTAAGACCAAAATAGATTAAGAGGGCTTGACCATGGTGTTTGCTGTAAATAAATTTTGGCATTATCTTTTGGCTATGCCATTTACCTTCTTTGTTGACCATCAAAGCCTTGTTGTATCTTGTTACAAACCACGGGAGAAGTTGTTGGACGAGGCATTGTGGATGAACTACCAGACGTGCATCCATTCCATTTATCCAGCGAAAAGGATTTGTTTAGAGCTGACATGACGCCATATTGGGAAGATGACATAGTCCAAGTGCTTGGGCATGGACTGCCAAAACGACCAATAGAAAAGGTTCGACTTAGGCGGCTCATCCTAAATATCCAACCCTATTAGTTGATAGCATGCCAACTTTATAGGTTGGGGCAAAACATGTTACTGCGCAGATGCATGTGTGAGTATGAGATGCATGATGTGCTCACAGAGGCACACAGTGGAATTGCAGGAGGACATTTTAGTAGAGAGCAAGAGCGTGCAAAGTACTACAGTCCCAACTGTGGTGGCCTACTCTCTTTCGAGATGCAACACGATTTGTGAAGCATTGTGATGAGTGCCAACAAACTAAAGTCCCTATTCATAAAGATCACATGGAGCTAACCCCAATTATCACACAACAACCATTCCAAAAGTGGGGGATTGACTTCACCGGATCCATTAGTCTCGCGGCACAGTATTCACAAGCCAAATACATCATTATGGCCACCAACTATCTAACAAAATGGGTAGAAGCACTAGCTACGAGAAAAATGATGCTAGGACCACTGCCAAGTTCCTATGGGAGCAAATGATCTCATGATTCGTCTACCCCATTGAACTAGTCAGTGACCAAGGCACACAATTCATCAACAAAGTGATAGCTCACCTCCTATCCTCCTTCCTAATCATCCATTAGAAATCTTTGCCTTATTACCCTGAGGCAAACAATCAAGCTAAATCTACAAATAAAATCATAGTAAACATCCTAACCAAAGTCATCTCTGCTTCACGTAGTGATTGGGATAACAAGTTGATGGCGGCCTTGTGGGCCTACCGCATGGCTTACAAGATGGACCCCCTTTAGGTTGACCTATGGTACGGAGGCAATTCTACCCTTGGAGTTCTTTGTACCTAGCCTCAGGATAGCCCTTCAAGAGAGATGGGAAGGGAAGGAGGCATGGATGGAATGCATAATTGAGCTTGAATGCTTATTGGAAACCTGGCTTCTAGCCACCCATGTGATAATATGCAAGAAGGCAAGACACAAATGTTGGTTTGACAAGCATGTCAAGTAGCATAACTTCAAACAGGGGGACTTAGTACTACTATACTCAATCAAAGGACATAAGCGAAAACTCAAGTTTTGAGGGCTATGTCCTTTTAGGGTTCGAACCATCAGCTAAACTAGCAATGTAGAACTCGAAACCCTAGAAGGTGAGGGCATAGGCTTCTTCAATGTTAGCCGCATAAAGAAGTACTTTCCTCCCATGCACCCATTGCATGAGAATCCAATGCTAGCACCCCCTATCCAAGTACGAGTCACCACTATCACTAAGATGGAGGATGAGGATGAGGAAGCTGTAGAACTAGCTTACCTAAGCATAACGATCACTGCCAAGCACACATGCACCATCAATGCATTGATCGATGAGGGAGCTGGCTTTAATGTCTTAACCCATGACCATTGGACCCAAATTGGAAAATCACAGTTACAGCCCACTAATGCTAAGCTTAGCCCTTATGGAGGCCGACCCTATACACTTTTGGAAAAGTGCAAGGTTGCAGTTTCTATCAAGTTTGAAAGCATGTCGATGATCTTTTATGTATTTCCCGGCACTAAAGATGTAGGCACATAATCGCTATTAGGACACACCTTTAAGAAGCAAGCTCGTTATACTATCGACTACGAGTCTCAACGTATCCACCTAGCCATAAGCAATGTCCGAATAGTTACATCTTTTAGCAAGAGCAGCATGACTCCTTCCAAATCCGCAAAGCCACCGGTAGAGAACCCCACCGCCAAGTCTAAGGAGGGGGATCGTGACTCATCACAACCCACCAAATCTCAATGCCAACACTGAAGCCAAGAAACCCAAGTTCAAATGGTTACCTAAACATCAAGGGCTGCCATATCGAAGCAAACACCCATGCCCTCGTGGAGCTAAGGGCCCACACTTGAAACCTAGGAGGCCAAGATGAAACTATAAACATCGACACACGATCAAGCCACGATGGCTCCCCAAAAACTTATTACAAGCGCAAGGCTACTATGAGGGTAACCCCTAGATTTGGCTACCTAAAGACAAAACAACCAAAAGTCCTACTCAAATGCCCCCCACGAGCTTGGCCACATGAAATAGTGAGCTAGAGACACTCGGGCCATAAGAGAATCAAGCTGCCAAGTCCATAGAGCCGCCAAAGCCTAGATTAGCAGCGTGTAAACCAATCTATCACCCAAAATTGCAACCTGCTACTAACAAACCACCCAAATCTAGAGCTAATGGTACCCCTCAAACCTCAAAAGCATCTAGTAGCATGACAACTGCAACTACAACCAAACTCATCGAACATGAAGCCAAGCTACAACCTAAGGAGCAAACCAAGCTGCGACCATTAGCTGCTGAACACTCTAGTTGGTCAAACCTCAACCACCTACTACTGGCCTTAGACCCTCTTATCAGCGGGGCGATCAATTCTAACTTTGGCTGCAGACTTGGCCTCATCACTTCATATGACAAGCGCACAACTTGTGCCAATGATCAAGAGATAGAATACTTGAAACAGCATGTAGTCAACAACTCCCCTTTCTTGAAAAAATGGTACACTCTTTGCCTCCAATGGGAGCTCAAGGGATGTCAGGTCATGCCAAATGCTAAGCAATGAGGCGCAATAAAACATCGGAATATGACCCAACTTATACTGCTCCAACCTCTTATAGGGTATTAACAACCATTCGTGGCTGGCCCATGGAAGAACATATTCAAGGACACCCCTAGTTAGATCACATCCTTACCAAGGAGCTGCACATTACTAGTCGCATGGACTCCGGTGACTTCTTGCTTGATGTCCTTACTTACATCACCTAGCTCAGCATCCGACCTTTCGACATGGACCAGTATGCTCACATGGAATATAATCCAAACTTCTATGCTTGGCTCATGCAAAAGTAAAGCACTATATCCATACGCAGTGCATCCTTTACACTCTAGTCTTCAAACTTCTATGCTTGGCTCATGCAGAAGTAAAGCACTATATCCATGCGCAGTGCATCCTTTACACTCTAGTCTTCAATCCTAGGAAGGATTCTTTTCAATTCCAAGGGGGAGGGGGTAAGGGTAAGGCAAAGGTAAGGGTAAGGTAAATCAAACCAAACACACAAGGAAAACAATAAAGGAAAGGCACACGTTAGTACGATGGAACAACTTGTGAGTGCGAAAAAGGTCAATAAAATTTGAAATCAATAGACTAATTGGAAGAAAAGTCAATTTTTGCACTCAAGCAATTCAGTTCAGCAAATATGTAATTATTCCCTTTTGTTTGTGATTATTTTGAATAACAATAATGGTGAATATGGTTTCATGGCAGGCCAAGAAAAGGCTAGCAAAATGCCTTTTTCAAAATAAGAATAGGCAAAATAAGGTCTTTTAGTGGAAAGACGAGCCTTCAACTAGTTTAAATTCCAGTATATCTTCAACCTAGAAGACATGGCCATTGAAGAACAAGCTGCGAGGCAGATCATCGAGCAATGCAATTTGCAGAAATACGTGGAAGCAGTAGACCAAGGGGTAGACTACATCCACTACGTAGAGTTTTTGAGGACTTTCCATAGGAACCACGGCATCATAATTGTGCATGAGGGAGAGAAAACTCGTTAGGTGCAAATTGAATTGACCCGGGAGCTAGTGAAAAAGGCATTGGGCTTGGCGAACAATGTAGAGAGGAAGCCAAAGAGAGATGTATATGCTTTGCTAGGAATTGCTAGGAATTGCTAGGAATGGACAAGGTAAAGGTCCACACCAACGACATCATTAGCTTGGTGGATATTCCGGATCTCGAAGTCCAACTCCAAGCCAAGATGGTGCACACATTGTTTTCTAGTCAGAGGTACAATACCATCATGAGCCACGTTAATGTCCCCCTGCTAGAGAGCATCGCAACAAGGTTGCTAGATGAGGTGAACCTCAATAGTTTTGTGAGGAAGACCATTGAGACCTCGGCAAAAGCTTCGGCAATGAGAGGACAGCTCGCCAAGGGGGAATCCCCTACCACTAAGGCTAAAAGAAAAGCTTCATCTTCAAAGACCTTGACCATTGGATTCAGTGGGTTCCTCACCACTATCATCAGGGAAACCTTGGGGCAATGACAGGAAGAAGAAGGAGGAGGAGTGGATGAAACAGGAGAGGGAAGGAGGAGTGGGAAGAGAAAGAAGGAGGGAGGGAGAGAAGAGAAGAAGAGGGAGAGAAGGAGAAGGAGTGGGAGAGAAGGAGTGAGGAGAGAGAAGAAGAAGGAGTGGGAGAGAGAAGGGAAGAAGAGGGAGAGAAGGAGAAGAAGTGGGAGAGAGAAGAGAAGAAGAGGGAGAGAAGAAGAAGGAGAGAAGAGAAGGAGAGAGGAGAGAAGTAGAAGAAGGAGGAAAAAGAAAGGGATAGAAGAGAGGAGAGGAGAAGGAGAAGGAGAAGGAGAAGGAGAGAGGTAGAGGAAGAAGAAGAAGAGGTAGAAGGAGAGAGGAGAGAAGTAGTAGTACTAGTAGAAGAAGAAGAAGAAGAAGAAGAAGAAGAAGAAGAAGAAGAAGAAGAAGAAGAAGAAGAAGAAGAAGAAGAAGAAGAAGAAGAAGAAGAAGAAGAAGAAGAAGAAGAAGAAGAAGAAGAAGAAGAAGAAGAAGAGTAGAAGGAGAAAAGAAGAGAAGAGGAAGAGAAAGAGAGGGAAGAAGAAGAAGGAGAAAAGAAGCAGGTCGCCACCTCACTAGGAACAGGAGGCGCAATTGAGTGAAAGTACATTGAGTGAGGAAAAAGAAAATAGGGAACAAGAAGGGCAAGATAGCTAGGGAAAGGCTAAGAAGATGAAGAAGAAAATTGCATTAGAAAAGTAAGAAGAGGAGAGGAGGAAACAAGAGAAGGCGGACTTGCAAAAGGTGTCAAGATTGTGGGAGAGAAGGAAGGAGTCTCGCTTGAAGCTTTCTTGCTTGCACAATGGGGGAAGACACACAAGGGTGGAGGCTGAAAACAGTTTTCCTCTTCTTAGTTGTGTAAGCCAAAAGAACTCTAGTACAAAGAAATAGAAGAACCCTCTATATGGGTCTCAAACCAAACTCAACTAACTAAGGTGGCATACTAACTGAGCCACGAACTAGAGTAGATAAGGATAGCTATCATGTGGCTATTATTCATGGGCGGTGTACCAACCGCATCTGCAACTGACAAGTCGGTGACATAAATACACAATGGTCACCCTGGCGTATCACGAGTGGAGCTCGATATCTCAACACTCCCCCTCGAGCTCAATCCCAATTCCTGCACACCAAGCAGGTCTCTGAACTTGCGCAGCTTCTCTGCGCCCAATGCCTTCGTGAATATGTCAGCTACCTGATCCTCTGTGCTGACATAAACTAGATCAATAAGACCTAGTAAAACCCTCTCTCGCACATAGTGATAATGCACCTCAATGTGCTTTGTTCTAGCATGATAGACTGGGTTATTTGCCAAGTGTATACTACTCATGTTGTCACAATAAATGACAACTGGCCCATCTGTAGACTGATGCATATCATAAAGTAGCTTATGCAACCAAGCTACCTCACATGCAGCCATTGCTGCACCCCTGTACTCAGCCTCTGTGCTCGACAAGGCAACTGTAGGCTGTTTCTTGCTGCTCCAAGTGACTGCAGCACTCCCAAAAGAGAATACATATCCACTGGTAGATCGTCTATCAGAAATACTACCAGCCCAATCAGCATCAGTGTATCCATGCAACTGTATCTGAACCCCAGTCTCATAAAATAGTCCATACTGCAATGTGGACTTCACATACCTAAGTATGCGTCTAGCCGCATCCAAATGTGGTTTCCTTGGAGCCTGCATAAACTGACTTACCAATCCAACAGCATAGCTCAAATCTGGCCTGGTAATAGTCATATAAATCAAACTTCCTACTATGCGTCTGTACATAGTAGGGTCTTCTAGAAGCTCACCTGCATCTGTGCTCAGCTTCACATTTTGCTCCAAAGGAACTGAAATAGGCTTACAGCCTGTCATCCCATATTTGGACAGCATGTCCAATCCATACTGCCTCTGCAAGAGCTGTATCCCACTTGGTGATCTAATCACCTCAATGCCCAAGAAATAACGCAGCTCTCCCAAATCCTTCATCTCAAACTTCTGCTTCAATAGCATTTTCACATGAAGGATATCTTCATCACTGTCACCTGTCATAATCAAATCATCAACATAAATGACAAGTAGCATAATACCTTTCTCTGTTTTTCTCACATAAAGTGAGAAATCTGCCTTGGAAATCTGAAAGCCAATAGTGACAAGATACTGTCCTATCTTGTCAGACCATGCTCTAGGTGCTTGCTTCAAGCCATACAAGGCTTTCTTCAACCTGCAAACAAACTCAGGATGAACAGCATGCACATAACCTGGTGGCTGCTCCATATAGACCTCTTCTTGCAAATCACCATGCAAGAAGGCATTCTTTACATCCATCTGATGTAAAGACCATCCCTTTGATGCAGCCATAGCAATGACTGCTCTTACGGTTGCCATCCTTGCAACCGGACTAAATGTTTCTTCATAGTCAATGCCATATGTTTGTGCATACCCCTTGACTACTAATCTTGCCTTGTATCTGTTCACAGAACCATCTGCATTGTGCTTCACCTTATAAACCCACTTACAGCCAATTGCATTCTTACCTTTAGGCAAAGGTACTAACTCCCATGTAGCATTTGCTTCCAAGGCATCCATTTCTTCATCCATGGCTTTCTCCCATTTTTCTTTTCCCATGGCTTGCTCAAAAGAAGTGGGTTCTGGTTCCTGTATCACCTTCACCATATATGCATAGTGAGTGGCTGTAAATCCATCATATTTCAGCCTATCCACAGGATACCTAGTTCTCGTAGACCTGCGCAAAGTAGGTTCACTCCCAGGTGCTCTCAAAACATCCCTGGTCTTCCTTACTCCAGGTGTAACAATAGAAGGAATACCCAACTCATCATCAATGCTCTGTTCTGAGCCACTGGATTCACCATCCACATAAGAGTGACCTGCATTCACATCAAACATGGGCTGATCAACCTTCTCTTTTCCTTTTCGTGATACCTGAATACCACTATCTGCATTGCTTTGAGAAGATTCTCCTGATCTCAATCTGCCTGTCCATGGCGAAGAATGTGAACCACTGCTAGAGGACGCTCCAGGTCCACTAATATTTTGTGACTGCTGCTGTGAATTCTGTGTAGCATTACCATTTTGTGCATCTACATCATCAATCACATTTACTGGTTTATACCAGCTACTCATCTCATCAAAAACAACATCTCTGCTCACTGTAAACTTACGAGTAGAAGGGTTATAGCATCTATACCCTTTTTGCTGCAGAGAGTAACCAATAAAGATGCACTTCTCAGCTTTTGGATCCAACTTGGATCTCAACTCATCTGGCACATGTACATAGGCAATGCAACCAAAAATTTTCAAATGAGAAATATCTGGTTTCCTACCAGTATACCTCTCCTCTGGAGTCAATCCATGTATTGCTGCAGTGGGAGTCCTGTTCATTATGTAGACTGCTGTAGCAACTGCTTCAGCCCAATAAAAATCTGGCAAGTCTTTTTCATTGAGCATGGCACGAGATACCTCTCCAATATGCCTGTTTTTCCTTTCTGCAATTCCATTTTGTTGTGGGGTATAACTGCATGAATATTGCTGCTTTATGCCATGCTCCTGCAAGAACTTTGCAAACTCATTTGAGAGGTACTCTCCCCCTCCATCTGACCTTAGGCATTTTATCTGCAAGCCTGTTTCTTTTTCAACCATAGCTTTAAGAGTTTTGAAATGCCCAAAAACTTCACTTTTCTTTTTCATAAAATACACCCAAACTTTTCTGCTATAGTCATCAATAAAACTGACAAAATAATGACAGCCTCCAAGAGATGCAGCTTTCGTAGTCCACACATCAGAGTGGATTAATTCCAATGGCTTCTTACTCTCTTGAACATGTCTAGGAAATGGTTTCCTTGCCTGTTTTCCAAACTGACAGGCTTCACATACCTTATGCATTTCTGCAACCTTGAATTTTGGCAAACCTGCAACAATATTTTGGGCCTGCATTGATTTAAGTCGCTGTACATTAACATGACCAATGCGTTTATGCCAGATATCAATATCTGCAACTACACCGGTCCCATGTGCAAACATTGCTGCACTCAATTCAGACATGTCTGCATCCAGTGTAAACATTCTGCCCTTCTTCTTTCCTTTTGCTATCAAGCGACCTTTATTTTTCATATCCTCAACAAAGCATCCATGAGGATTAAATCTGACCTGCAAGCCCTGCTCAACCATTTGACCGACAGAAACCAGATTCTTGGTGATATTCGGGACATGAAATACATCGGACAGGTATTTCTTCTTCCCATCCTGCATAGACAAAGGAATTTTTCCAATCTGCAACAATAGGATGTGCAGTATCATCACCAGTCTCCACAAATCCTGGTTTTTCCATTTCCCTTGCATCCTCCATCCATTCTGCATGACCTGTCATGTGGTTTGATGCACCTGAGTCAACATACCATACATCATTGCTTTCTTCTGCACTTGTCATAGAATTGTTCATGTGCTGCACCATGAACAAATGCTCATTTCTGTCATCACCCTGTCTACTAGAAGATGCATAATTCCCTTGTTGCAGTTTTCCATTCATGATGTCATTCTGCTTTTTATAGCAGTCTTTAGCCATATGACCCATTTTACCACAGTAGTAGCATTCAACATTACTGTTTGCATTTTGGCCTCTTTGCCATCCACCACGACCTCTTTGGCTCCCCCTGCCTCTAGAGTTACCACGTCCTGCTCCATAGGACTGGTTTTCTTGAGTTTGCTGCATATTCTGATTTCTGCCACGGCCTCCAAATCGGCCTCCTCTACCTCTGCCTCTACCTCTTCCAGCATTTGAGTAGAAGACAGCTTCTTTTGAAGTTCCTCCTGAAGAAGATGCACCACCATTTCTCTGTTCCTCAGAAATTAGAAGAGCAATCAACTCCTCAAAATCAGGAAATCTTTCACGAACTGAAATGGATGTCCGAAACTGTGCATAATCCTTTCCTAGACCATTCAAGGTCACGGAAACTAAATCATCATCTTCCACTGGCGACCCAATGGAAGCAAGTGCATCTGCAATCTTCTTCACCTTCATGTGGTAGTCGTTGATGCTCATACTTTCTCTTTGCACATTATGCAACTCTTGCTTGAGCTGCATTTTCCTGGCTTGCGTATTTGTGCTATACATTTTTGACAAAGTATCCCATGCCTCCTTTGGCGTACTTGCATCCTGAATATGCACAATCATAGAGTCCGAAATACTGATAGACAGCCAATACATAACTTTCCTGGCTCTCTCATGCCATGTTTTAAATGCCTGCATTTGTTGTTGATTGGGAACATCAGGAAGAACTGATTCTTCTTCATTTCCTGCAACAAATTCCCAATATCCTTTTCCCATAAGGAAATTCGTCATTCTAAACTTCCATGCCTGGAAGTTGTTCTTGTCAAGCTTTTCAGTGACAATCTGTGAAAGAGAATCAGACGCCATTACAGAATACTGCAAGAAATTCTGTCACTGCAAAAAACACAGCTTCACCCTCACAAGGGCAAATCTGCAAAACTGGCGAAAGTGGTATTTGACCACACAGTCACTTCCTAGTGACGATTTTGCATAAACAGGAACCAAGGATGATTCTGAAACTCCCAATGTCTCTGCGCACAAGCATACGATGCAATTTCTACAGTAACTTTTCACCGACCTGTAGAACAGTGGTCGCACAGCATAAAACTGAGCCTTTTCTTGAGTGCGTGCAGAAAACTTCCGTCTGCAAAACAGGCCCCGAAATGGCCTCAAATCAAAAAAACAAGGTCGCCATGGGCTAAAGCCCTCTCCCGCAGCATATACTGCCCTCTTGCTTCACCGCGAAGGGCGTCTCAACCTGAGACAATGCACTCCTGCAATTTCCGGCTGTGCTACCTGCAGAGATCTGCTCCCAAAACAGGAAATGAAAGCAACACTGCTCCTCTTACCAGACCACCGCGAGCTTGGCTTGCTTTCTTGAGCTCCTTACCACGAACAAGGCTCTGATACCATGTCAAGATTGTGGGAGAGAAGGAAGGAGTCTCGCTTGAAGCTTTCTTGCTTGCACAATGGGGGAAGACACACAAGGGTGGAGGCTGAAAACAGTTTTCCTCTTCTTAGTTGTGTAAGCCAAAAGAACTCTAGTACAAAGAAATAGAAGAACCCTCTATATGGGTCTCAAACCAAACTCAACTAACTAAGGTGGCATACTAACTGAGCCACGAACTAGAGTAGATAAGGATAGCTATCATGTGGCTATTATTCATGGGCGGTGTACCAACCGCATCTGCAACTGACAAGTCGGTGACATAAATACACAATGGTCACCCTGGCGTATCACGAGTGGAGCTCGATATCTCAACAAAAGGCTCGCAGGGAGTCCAAAAAGGCCGAGGAGGAAAGAAGGAGAAAGCAAGAAGAGGAGGAGGAGGATTTGAGAAAAAAGGAGAAGGAAGACATGGCCCTCACCACGTGCAAGTCCATTGAGCAGCAGTCCAAGCGCAGGACAAGCTGGAACCCACGAGCCCGATCAGAGACGAAGGGCTGAGCTCAAGTGCCCATGTGCCAGAGTTCGTGCCACTTGCAGTGTGAGAAGGCAAGGGCAAGGCCCCAATCACCCCCATTCCCACTCTCCTAATGCCCGCTGCCACCATCGTTATGTCCACACCTAGCTCTATGACCCAGGTGGCTGCCACCAACTTAATGGCTTGGGTTCAATACGTCGTGAATAAAGAAACGGGCTAAGGAGTAGGAGAAGAAACCCCCCTGGTAGGAACCAAAAGGTTGGCTATAGCAGACATCGAGTTGAGGCAAGACCTGAAGAGGCAAAAGGTAGCAAGCTCCACAACCTCCATCTCCACAACAGAGAGGCCACCCAAAGAATACGATGAGAGTATGTCAAGGAGCTTCTCTCTCAATTAGAGAAAGCCAAGGAGGAGAAAAAAATCATGGTAGCAGAGCTAGAAGCCCGAAAAAAGGCCATGGATGCATCCTAGCTGGAGAGAACATGCCAAATAGCCATGGCCCATAGGGAAGGTAATGAGTTGAAGGAGCAGCTACAAGCTAAGGAAGAGACAGAAGCGGAATGGTAGGTGCGATTGAACGAAGAAACCGAGGCCATACGATGCCTACGATGGCACAATGAAGAGATTGTAGGGCTCTACGAAGATCTGCAAGCTGAAATGGAGAAAATCATGAAAACCACATAAGAACTGGAGAAGATGAGGGAGGAAAGAGCTCGCATGTATGAATGAGAGGTGGAGAAACTAAACCAAGAGGCTACCTCAGCACAAGAAGAGCAACAAAATCTAAGGACAGAAATGGAAGATCAAGAATGAAGGTTGACAGTGCTAGCTCAGAGGCAGGGGGAAAGCCGCAAATATATGAAAAGGAGGGCAAAAGAATGGGCTAACTAGAATGAAAAAAGAGTGAAACCTTGGCATGCCATGTCGCTCAAGTAGAAAAAGAAAAAATACTTGATGAAAGCAGAGCGAAGCCTACCTAAGTGAGCTTCCAAACATAGCAACACACCTTCTTGGATACCCTATTGGACGTCACCCAGGCATAGGAGGGAGATTCCATAGAGGCTATCAAAAGGAAACTAGGAATGGCTCATATAGTACTGAAAGCAAGACTGCAGATACCGCCACAACCTAGCGGAGTTGGCCCAAGCCTGGAAGAGCAATGCTACTACCTCATATTGGTAGGCATAACCTTGCAAGAAGTGGACGCACTTGGGTTCATCGAAGAAGAGCAGCAGGAGCCAAAGCCAAGAGAGGAAGGTGGATGTGAACTTTGGAATGGAACCACACAAAGAAGAGCTTGTCCCACCCTCTCCTTCCCCGTGGCCCGAAGAGCAACAACATGCGAACACCTCCACGGAAAGAAAGGCAACATTGAGGGAAAGAAGAAAACAAATGGTGGAGGAGACAAGGAGAAAATGGAATGCCGGGAGGTAGGCGCGCATCAATGATGACGAGGGAGGGAGGTAGACGGCGATGATGACAAGGAGGATGTGGAGGATGAGGATGATGTGGAAGATGAAGTGGAGAAAACCACCTGTCCGAGTCTGCTGTGGCACTACCACTACTACTCCACCATGCCCCCCCAATAATAACCTCTCCCCCCTATAAAACACCCCCCCCATCGTAAAGAGGAGAGATACCACCTCCTTTCCCCCCTTTTCTACTGAGAGAGAGAGAGAGAGTGTGTGTGTGTGTGTATGTGTGTGTGTGTGTGAGTGAGTGAGTGAGTGAGTGATAGAGAGAAGAGGGAGAGAGAGAGTAAAAAAAGAGAAGAAGAAGAAGAGGGAGAGAGAGAGTAAAATAAAGACACAAAGAAGAAGAAGAAGAAGAAGAAGAAGAAGAAGAAGAAGAAGAAGAAGAGGGAGAGGGAGAGAGAGAGAGAGGGAGGGAGAGAGACTCTTTCTCTTCCCCTCCAAAGAGGGTGGCCACACGCATCTTTTTTTCCCATTGGCCGCGAATCACTATACCTTTTTCTGCGAGATTATCCTCCACCCGCAAGCCTAATTCTCTCCCCAACTAATCGAGCACAAGGTGTAGAAGTCTTGTGTGACTTGCGCCTAAGGGAGACGAAGACCGAGAATGGCCCCCAAGGGGAAGATGTCACACGTGGATGGCAATCCCACAATGAAAGCCTTGAGCAAGGACATCACTGCCAATCCAACTGCAATATCAACTGTAAGTAATTTATTTCCAAATCAATAGATGCTTGTTTTGATTCCTACATGGAGTACATTAGATGCTGCATGAGAATAGATCATGGAAAGGGATAGGTTTCATCTCATACATTCGAAAAATAGAGTTGCAAAGTGCGGGTATCAAGAGAAGTTAATTGTATCTAGATGCTATGCAACAAACTCGCACATAGCATAATAACATTCCAAGGTATTGTTGACTCTCCTTTTTGTGAAAATAATAGATGGGTATTTCTCCATACTAAAAGTATATTGTAGCTTGCATGCTTGACGGATTGCATGACAAGTAATCTAGCCTAGGGGAAATTCAATCTCAAATTTGTTAGTTCATTGGGATCTTGATGATGTACATACTTAACACAGACAATTACCATAAGGACTAAGACTAAGATACCTTGAGATCTGTCCGATAGTGACTATGTTATCAATCCTGTTCGGGGTTGGGCTAGATGCAACAACAACTCCAAGACTAATGAAGAGCTCAAGGAATTAGGAAGCCCTAAGTCAAAGGAAAGACCGATGCTTTTGTACTTGTTGGGAACCCTATTCCATAAAGGCTTAAATTTTAAATGTCACACACAAATGTGATAGGAACTAATTAGATAACTAAAGAATGCCTACTGAGGGAAGCGGGTGGGTGAAACCCCCGAGGGGCTCGTCCTACGGTAGGGTGGTCCTAGAGAACTGGGAGGCCTCTCACAAAGTTTTTGATCCTTAGAAATTGCTAGGTTAGAACCCTGATTCATGCCATTTTAGGGGATTGGAATGGGACTATGCCCTATGGACAAAGAGGTTGAGTGGCACATCCCTCACATTTCCCATTCTCTTTGAACCAAGTGTAGCATGGGTCTCCTTCAAATTGGGTATCTCTGGGTAAAGTAGGATGTCTAGGACTCGACGCTAGAATGATGTCAAGAGACCTTGACCCCTAGGAACCTAGATCTCAGGTCGATCCCAGTGGGTTCGGCCGCGAACGTTCCGTTGTGAGAGGCGGACTTGGGAAACCCTAGGCGACAAACCTCGGAACATTCCATGGGAGTGCTGGGTAGGGATGCTTATATTCATTTCTCGATGGACTGCTAAAACGTGCTTGGACAACTGATAAGCAGGGATGTTATAGTAAAGGAGTTAGGTGGGTTACATTGCATCTTCTTTATGCTATCATCCACAAATAGGATCATTGTAGGGCTAAAGTGTGGCCAATCAATATCATCAAAACATTTTAGAAATTGTGGCTTCACCTTGACTCCTTACTATGAAGAATGAGTTATGAGAACAAATGCATTGGTACAATCATCCCTATTCTCTTTAGAAGAAGACATAAAAGTGTGACATATTCTAAGGAATACATGTGGAATTACTTACCAAGAATCTGGATCCTTATGTCTCTTGCACCTTTTTTTCTTTGAATATTTTTTGTGTAATGCATTCTTGTTGGAGGGAAATTCACCTTTAGATAGTTGAGGAAGATAGAACATCTTCGATATACCTCCTCATTCCACTATTGCTCAATCTGGTGATCCTTATATATGAGCTACTCCTCCTCCAAGTGCACCTAATCTATGCATTTCCTTGGCAAAGTTTACAGCATTCCCTTCTCCAATTGCCCACACATGAATCTATCATTCATAATTCTATTACATATAGATAACGCATTGACAATATACCATTGCAAATATACTTTTAAGTTATGCCTATAGAGAAGTCACCATGCTGCTAACTTGCATGACTTTTGAGACTCAATATTATCATCTAGTTTGAAATTCTCTTTATCTTCTATGTGAACTAGAAGAACAAATCTTTGTTCACTTGAATATTGTTGTAATTTCCTCATTGAGAGAGAGAGAGAGAGAGAGAGAGAAAGAGAGAGAGATTATGTGACTTTATAATCATCTCTCTAAGGGGACATGAAAATTTTTTACCGAACAAGGGTTGCTGGCAAACCCTTCTTGGCGAGAGAGAGAGAGAGAGAGAGAGAGATTATGTGGCTCTTTATAATCATCTCTCTAAGGGGATGTGATTTTTTTTGCTAGACAGGGGTTTCCAGCAACCCCTTCTTGGCAAGAGAGAGAGAGAGAGAGAGAGAGAGAGAGCAAGCTTTGAATCGCAACTCCCCTCCATTATCTCTTTAAGGGGATGTGAAATTTTTTCTCGCCAAACAAGGGTTGCCGCAACAACCCCTTCTCGGCAAAAAAATTTGACAAGTTGCCTCCATCTCTCTAGGGGACTTATTTAAAAAAATTTGGTTAGGAAGGGATAGCTAACAGGTCCATGTTTAGTGAAAAAAGTTTTTACAGAGGACTTGTGGAAGAAAATTCTGTTGAGAAGGGATTGCTGGCAACCCCCTGTTCGGCCAAAAATATTTCACAAGTCCCCTCAAAGAAATGATGGAAGAGACTTGTGAAAAAAATTCATCTCAAGAAGGGGTTGTAAGCAACCCTCTTCTCGACAAGTTGCTAGCAACCCCCTTTTCAACCAAAAAAAATTTAGAGCAAGTCTCTCTCTCCCCCCCTCTCCTCCTCCCCCCCCCTCTCTCTCTCTCTCTCTCTCTCTCTCTCTCTCTCTCTCTCTCTCTCTCTCTCTCTCTCTCTCTCTCTCTCTCTCTCTCTCTCTCTCTCTCTCTCTCTCTCTCTCTCTCTCTCTCTCTCTCACTCATTTATCTCGCTTTCTCATTCTCTCATTTGTCTCTGTCTTTGTCTCTCTCTCCTCTCTTTATATCTTTTAGGAATTAATTAAAATAATTAGCAATTAAATTATTAATTAAATAATAAATTAAGCATTGCATGTGTGTATACACCTCTCTCTTTATGTGTGTATATATATGTATTTGTACATGGCCCTTATCTTTATTTCTCACTATGTGTAACTCCTGTAACTCTCTCTCTCTCTCTCTCTCTCTCTCTCTCTCTCTCTCTCTCTCTCTCTCTCTCTCTCTCTCTCTCTCTCTCTCTCTCTCTCTCTCTCTCTCTCTCTCTCTCTCTCTCTCTCTCTGTGGAGTCATTAGGATCAATAGGGAAAGAGGGAATAGAGATATATATATCTAAATAATTTTTTGATGAGAGCAAATTTTTAAAATAATATTTGATGGGAGAAAATAGATAAAAAGTAATTACTAGTTACGAAGATCAAATTATGTGTATATTTATGATATGTTTTAATATGAGACATAGTAGATTGAGACTTTTTAATGAACTATATTGAAATGTTTGGACCTTATGAACAAAAAGTAGTTCTCTCTTTTTTGGCTTTTTTTCTCCTAATATAGAAAACTAATAATTAACATAACATATAATGATTGTTGTCTTTTGCATTGCATATGTGGAAAAATAAAGACTTATCAAAGATTTAAAAAAGTTTTATACTATTGAAATTATAATCAAAATGTGACTTTTTAGTCTAATTGTACTTGGGCCAAAAACTTTTAAATAGAGGAAGTTGATCTCAAGTTAGAGAGAGAGAGAGAGAGAGAGAGAGAGAGAGAGAGAGAGAGAGAGAGAGTGTGTGTGTGTGTGTGTGTGTGTGTGTGTGTGTGTGTGAGTGAGTGAGTGAGTGAGTGAGTGAGTGAGTGAGTGAGTGAGTGAGTGAGTGTTTTGATAAAGGTCAAAAGTTATTAATGTAAGAGAAACCCAAAAGCAGTATTGTAGTATTATAGGAGAGAGTTGATATAATTGTTTTAAGCCATATATATATATACATACACACACACAGAGTATTGCTCATGGATTTGTAGAATCTCAATGAGACACCAAGGTTGTAAATCAGTATTAGCCTTCAAGAATTCCTCTTCATCATCATCACTTAAGCCCTTGACCATATTGACTATTTTAGCTATAGTTGGTCGGTAGTAGTGCAGGGTAGGTGGGGCGACATTGGTTAAGAAGACTATTACTTAAGCCCTTGACCATATTGACTATTTTAGCTATAGTTGGTTGGTAGTAGTGCGGTGTAGGTGTTGATTCCTATAGATTATAAGTTTGTCCTTATCCAAGTTATGGTTGACTCTTGTTTGGCATAGCCAAGGTATACCCAATAGTAGGTGGTAATCTTCTCTAGCATGCTCCATATTCAACACAACTAAGGAAACCAAAAATTGAATTGTGGCAATTTCTAGAAGTACAAAGCGGATGATATGCATATCAGGTAGGGGGACTATTTCCTAATCTATCAATCCTAATTCCTGGTAGGTGGTCAATGTGAAGATATTGATACCTAATCCAATGTCGACTAAGACATTCTGGATGATTTTGTCCTTGCACCCAATAGGAATAACCAGAATGGTTAGGTTAGACATAAGGGCCTACGAGCATAAGTTGTTGCTGGATTTTCTAAATGTTTCCTTTAGAGCATGGGCCATCATGGACGCTACTTTTGATTCTGGTAATACATGATGCTTTAGTTAAATCATCTTCAAGAGGTGATCCTTGAAAGTTGAGACACGATTTGAGAGTTACCTAGTGATATATTAATATTTACAAGTCCCCATCTGATTGATACTTTGGATGAGTCTAGAATTACCCGAAGTTCTTGGCATGCTCCCTTGAGCTCTATGGGCTTAGCATCACTTTGCTGGTTTATACTTCCTCTAGGATTAGCATCTGGGGTTTTACTCTTATCTATGTTCGGGATGATCTTTTAGATTCTTCTTGCAACCTTTTCTAGCATTGTCGTCTGAGATTTGTCTCTTCTGCTTGCTAGGATAAGCTTCTAGTTGCTTCTCTTTTCGAATCCTAAGGCAACTACCCATATTCTTTACTTCACTTGGTTATGGATCTTCTTGCGCAACTTGCTTGCTTTTCTCCTATGTCGGGTTTGTTGTTCCCATGCAAATTCTTACTACACTTTGAACTTTGCAGACTTTGGGCTTATGACCATGATGTTGGGGCTTAAGTGAATCCATGTTGGGTGTGGTTGTGTCTTCACATTGTGTTGCATTCCTTGATTGGCTAGGATATGCTGACTAAACTATGGTTGCTTTGAGCAGTCGCTTCGATTTTTGGGTTTGCCCTCCATATTAGAGCTTGAGGCCAAATATTTCATTGCCATCGGCTCATCTTGCCACTTGGTGGCAGACCTTCTCTTGTTCAGCCCACGAGGTTCTTGTGAGTTGCAACATGGCATCTTTATAGGTTTTGCATGATTGGGTAATCACATGCACCTCTGGTTCTCACAATTCCTTGATCTCCAATGTGTTAGAAATTGGGCATATGTGCTAGGCCTTGTTCTTGACTTTTCTCAACATCATAGACCTGGGTGTCCCAACACTTGGATCTCTAGTGTCCTTCTTGTATACAAAAAAAGTAATGGTTAGAAAAGGGCTAGAAATTTCCTTGGTTTCTTCCACCTCTACCACGCCCATCATAGCCATCATCAGATTGTTGGTACTCCTAATTGTTATAAGCAACGGAGGGGGTAGGAATGGGATTGTCTTGAAGAATTTCCCATTGGCCAAAAGTGTTTGCTATGGTACCTATCCATCCTTCGGGACAGGCCATTTGGTACCTACCATTGTACACAGGCAGCACTCAATGTTATGAGTAGCCATGTTGCAAATACTACACCATCTTTGGTTTAGGCCGCATTTAGCTTGAACATGCTCGAGATTGTTGCACTATGTGCACTAGAGGTTTTTAACCTCATTCTTGGTGTTTTCCAGTGTTTTCTTGCCTTTGTCCTCCTTCTTATTCTTGGTTGGCTTTTTCTCTTCCTCCTTTTTAGAGTTAGATTCTTCGCTGCTAGATTGTACCTCCATATCAAAATCAAAATTGGAATCATTATTATCGTCATTTTGATGCTTTGGAGTGGACTTACTAGATTTCTTTCCTTTTCTTGACTTTACTTTTGACAAAAACTACTTTAATCAAATATCTTTATATAATGGATCAATGTTTTTGCCCAAGAAATCATTGGAAGCAAATGCTTTCTGGATAGGTATATTGAAACCTTGAATATAGAGGGTGTTTAGCATTCATCTTTTGGCTGAGCATTGAGATCAACATCCATTCATTTTGGTTGGAATTAGATATGGAAAGCAGTAAGTGCTTCATTCCATGATGGTGGCCAGCTAGCCTTTTTCCACATCAAGGATTCAAATATGGTGACCTTATGAGCCTCATTGACCTGGCTAGGGTAGTTAGCTGTGTATGCGACATCAAGTTGGTGGATAAAGGCATCCAGATCCTCGTTGGAAGGTCTAGAAAAATTTGGAAAGGAGACACTATGTAGGTGAGCCATTGAGATCAAAAGGGAGGGTGGATTTGGAGCTATTGAGGGGACAACAACCAAGTTGAGAAAAGCCAAGAAATGACTTGTTAGGTTCATCGGGTGGTGAGGGGAATTATGGAAATGTTAGATTTGCTACCAATCGAAGGAGTGGAATGCAAATATTACTTTCAAAATCTCAAAGAAGATTATTACACTCTAGATACAGCCTCACTAAGGATAAAAAAGACCTCAAGAGGTGCTATCATTTGGCACTTTCTAGATCTGGACCATCATGCATGGCCTAGAGCCAAAATTGCATCAGATGAATCGTGTGAATGCGTATGCACTCAACTTAGCACACAGAGAAATAATGATCATGGTTGCCATGTGTAATCAGGACCAATCATTACTGCCATTGACTAGGGGGGTGGACATACTCAAAACTAACACAAGTGGATACTAACATCACTCTCGACTGTTAGCATCTGAGGTGCAAAGCTAGGTATAGTCACAACAATGAGATCAAATACCAAGTGTACTCAAAAGACCAATGCAAAATATATTGTTGAAATGGGGACAATACATTTACCAAATGTATGAAGTGGTAGTGTCACAGGACTTTGGGAACGACTAGTGCTAGATCACAAAATCATCATGAATACAAGACAACTACAAGATACAAGACAATGGCAGTACTATAGTTAGATGTGGGGATTGTGAACAATACATGAGTGGACCTGTTGATAGAGAGCACTCAGGATACTAGTCAAGAGAGACTGGCCAAGGGACTCACAAAGGGCCAGTCACATTGAAGGAGAAATACAATATTAAAGCTATTTTTGAAAAAGAAAAGGGTGGTTTATGATGCTAATGTGACATGTATATTACTTAACTTTGCCTTGACTAATGCAACACATGTAGTGGAAGTCTCAAGATTCAACTCTACTTTGTTGTTCCATTGATTTTTGAATAACCAATATGTAGTCTTCCACCTCTTTTCTCCTCAGATCCTCTTTTTCTTTTTGGGGCTTAACTTGCCATTTGGCCTTTGTTCTTTTGGAATTCTCCAAGGCTTCTTCTATAGCATCTCTTTCTTTAAATGATTTCTTCTCCTCCTTTTAACTTTCTTAGAAAAGTCTTTCTTTTTTCTACCCTTGGTGGAGATCTTGCTCTTGTCCTTTTCCTATTTATCCTCCTAGGGTGTCTCTCTTAACTTTACCTTCTCAACGTTTTTCTTTTGTATAGCCTCCAACTCAATTTACTAAGCCTCCTCAACTCTTTTCATTCTTTTCTCTTCTTTCATCCTCTATATTTGGGTCTACACTCTTTTTCCTAGCTTGTGTAGTTTGTGAAGCTTTGTCTTCTTATAGCTAACCTTGTTTAGAGGATGCATTGGACATTCTCTTACAACACTATTGAATGCTGAAATGACTTGTGTTTTTTGGTTGATTTTTGTTGTTTTTGTGGGTTGAATGGATGGTTTATATGATGATTGATTGGTTTGGAAGTTTTTTGAGAGTGTTTTGGATAGGGTGGAATGGTTTTGATAAGCTCATGATGTTTTTCAGTAGAGATATGAGGCTTTGTGATGTTCTGATAGGTTCTGTTGAGGTTCTGTTTGGTTCTGATAGCTTTTGTTTTGCTTTTGTTTTGTTATGTTTTTCTTCTGTATGGAAGGATGGAGTAATGGTTAATGAAGTTTGAGGTTGCTTAAAAGCTTATTGAACTGGTTTTGATGGTTTTGATTGGTTTTAGTTGAGCTAGATGCTTTTTGTTGACCTTCTATAATCTTTTATTGAGCTTCTGTAGAGCCTCTGTTCCTATTTTGTTCTATTTTGTATGCCTCTGTAAGTGTTCTATGGAATGTATGTGTGACTTTGAGAAAATTTTCCAACTTTGGGAAGAGGTGAATGCAAGTTCAAAAGAGCTCAAAAAAGTGGAAGAAGTAGCTATTGAAGACTTGAAGTAAAGACTGGAGTGAAGTGACAGTAGTGAACTATGAAGAGTCACTGTAGTGGCTCTGGTGACCTTTCATATCAAAAACACCTCTTGGGAGGGGTATTCACAACCAAAGAAGGGTTATTGTGAGTGATTATTGAGTATTTTAGTGAGGAGATGATGTACTATAGAGAGAGAGAGAGAGATAGCCAATTCTATGCAAGATAATCTATCTACCTATGAGAGATTGTGAGAGAAAGCTATGGAATCTTTGAAGATGAATCATATGTGATACTTTTCCATTCAAAGTGGTGATTATCTTTTTTTTTTAATGTCTATCAATGAATTCTATGAAGAATATGAAGAGTATGATGGAGTTTATTAAAGTTAAAGCCATGGGAGAATTGTTTTTATGAAGCTTCATGAAGATTTCTTGTTCGTGGTGTTCTTTTCTTTGTTGAGATCATATCAAATATGAAAAATATGATTGTTGATAGTACAAGATAGATTTTCTTATATTAGAAATCCTATTTTCTTGGTGTCTTTCTTGAGGCACCATGTTTTAACTGCCATCAACAAGCATTAAAAGAGGCTGAAAATGAAGGAAATGACATTGCCAAGAGGAGAAGAATTCAATGGATGCTTGCAAAGTTCCTTCTACCATTGAAGAATTGGAGATTCTCATTGCCAAAGCCACTTCCTACAAGAGGTTCATCCCACAATGGTAGAAACATATTACCATCATGATGCATGCTCTATATGGTGGACTATTTCCTCTCCTTGTTGAAGCAACAAAGACGTGCATCTTGGTAGCAAATTGTTTGGGAAAAAACTCAAGTGCAGAAATAGAGAGAATGATCATCCATGGGAGATCTAGCATTCATTGAGAAGTTTCTAGACATCATCAAGTGGGAGATCGTGAAGAAGCTTCAGGAGTCGTGGTCAATGGAAGTTTACAAAAACAAGAAAAAAAAAGTTGAAATTTATCCGTGGATGCTCAATAGCAGGATATGTGGGACACATGGTGCACTGACAATGTCCAATTAGCAATCCACTGGAAGTTGGTAGACAGAGTGTTCTACACAACATACACTGTTGAAACCCATAAAATTTTGGCATTACTATGATGATGGCACCATAACGATCCTCAAAAGAATGAGTTTTGATACCTTCAGATTGGAATATCTTCCTCTTTGTAGTGGACTAAAAGTTGAATTCAAAGACATAGAAAAGAAGCAGAAGAAATGTTGGCAAGAGAGTCCTTCAGAGAAACTGAAGCCTTTCTTGATTTTGTTCTGTTGAGTACAAACCAATTGGATGGAGCTAACTCCATGATGAATGACACAATCAAGAGGCAAGCATTAGAATGAGTCCACAAGTATGTGAGAAGAGAGAAGACAAAAATCAAAGCCGAGAATGATGATGAAGCCTAAATATGCTCAAAATCTAGCACCTATCACATCTACATTAATAATATCACATATCAATGTAGTCTTATTATGGTTTTAAAAATGGTGTATTCATAAAGCAAGTCTATAAGTTTCGAGATCCCCAAGGAAACAATGGCTAAGACCAATGTAAAAGAAAATATTATTCATTAATAAATTTTATACAAAGGGGTGCATGTGGGGGATGAAGGGGTGTGCTTCTTTCCATATGCACCGCTTCTCTCTCTCATGCATAGCCCCCCCCCATTGTGTGTCGAACAAGAAGTTTTCTCTCTCTCTCGTGTGTTTCTAAAAGGATAATTATGGAGAGCGATGAGGATGAAGAGGACGATGATGAAGATATGTGTTCTTTTCTTTATGTTCCATGAGCAAGAGAGATGAAATCTCGGCATAGATTTTGCTTTGATCATGTTCCTAGGAGAGTCATTCCTCTTATGGCTCCATTTTTGGTGCACTGGCCAGGAAATCAATCGCTCATGGGGAAGAGATTCAAGACATTAATGGCAGGGTACTATTCGATTTGACTACAAAAAGGCGATTCAGAAAAGAATTGGGTGCATCAGTTCGCCATCATCAGGTTTCCTCCAATGTGATCAAGAATCATTGCAGCAAGTGTCCTGTTCGGAGGCTTGTACTACTATCTAGCAATGCCACTTCAACGGGCATCCCCATCGACATCCTATTCGAAGTGTTCATCTCCCTCCCTAATCATCGCAAAAAGCCCACCAATCTGCGACGGGTCTATTTTCTCTTTGTCGACATCTTGGATGTGCAATTTTGTGTTCCATCGGAAGTTCTGTATCACTACTTGATCATCATCCGTAACAACTTTTCCATTATGACAAATCAAATCACAATATTTTATGCTATATACATATTTAAGAAGGGCCATTGATACTAGTGTTTCTATTCGACACATCCTCAACACATGGTTCAGTTGAAGAATCCTCATGAGCATGAAGAAGATGGTCATCCCTTTGAGATTTTTGAGTGTGCAAGCTCATGACAAAGCAGGGGATAGCATCCTTGGTGTGATGGTCCCTAGGTGGTCTCCTATGGCTCGGCTTCGTCATCAACGCTAAAGACATGTTCAACGGTGTTCTGGTTCTTTTTCTTCATGCTTGCCGAGGACGGCTTCGCAATTGTGTCCGGAGAGAATGATGAAGCCTAAATATGCTCAAAATCTAGCACCCTATCGCATCTACATTAATAATATCACATATCAATGTAGTCTTATTACGGTTTTAAAAATGGTGTATTCATAAAGCAAGCCTATAAGTTTTGAGATCCCCAAGGAAACAATGGCTAAGACCAATGTAAAAGAAAATATTATTCATTAATAAATTTTATACGAAGGGGTGCATGTGGGGGATGAAGGGGTGTGCTTCTTTCCATATACACCCCTTCTCTCTCTCTCATGCACAGCCCCCCCATATTGTGTCGAACAAGAAGTTTTCTCTCTCTCTCGTGTGTTTCTAAAAGGATAATTATGGAGAGCAATGAGGATGAAGAGGACGATGATGCAGATATGTGTTATTTTCTTTATGTTCCATGAGCAAGAGAGATGAAATCTCGGCATAGATTTTGCTTTGATCGTGTTCCTGGGAGAGTCATTCCTCTTATGGCTCCAAATGATCTTGCAATAGAAGCCTCCCTTGACACCCTAGCTGCACTCTTTATAGAAGTCCCTATGGCAACTCAAGGTCCCCTTCCTAGTCAGATCCGTCTTGGAAATATTGATGACAGGCCAACAAATGTAGTCCCATTGCTTATTTTTAAGGGAGAGTACAATGAAGACCCTGATTTTCATGTAGCAGAGTTTATGGTAGCATGTGTGGCTAACAATACCAGAACCCTTGAGCATTGGTTGGCAATATTCCTTGCCACTTTCAAAGGCATGTCATTTCAGTGGTATGAGAGACAAGCAGCAGGAACTTTTGGTACATGGGACGACCTGAAGTTGGCCTTCCTCACTAAATTCAGGCATGAAGGTTTTGAAGAGCAGATGCAAGAGGAGTTCATGAACCTAAGTCAACCTATGTCTCGCGAATGGAATCCATACTAAAGAGATATACTAACCATCACTTGGATGAGGCATCCAGAAGGGAGTTTTCCTTAGAGACCTATGACTAGAAGGTTGCAAGTTTATGGATTTGAGAACACTAGTCAATCTGCAAGCTGAGTGGAAGGTGCAAGACTGTATTGATAAAATTGAAGCAAGGCTTCCAATGACCTCAAGAAGAGGATTCTTACCTCCTTCCATGCTAGGGATGGTATACCCACCAAATGCAGTCCCTGGGATAGTTCCTTATCCCTATCTTCAAATGCAAATAGTACTGTAGTACGGTGCACCGAATCCAGAGTGGCCATAGACGACAGTGCCTCAAATGATGGTTTAGCCACAATAGTAGTGGCCTTAAACAGTTCCCCCAATGGCGACTCAACAATAGTGGAATCCTACCAAGTGGAATCAACAATCCCCAATCTGAACAGGAGCTCCGAATCAAAACCAGAACAGAGGTCCCTCTAGATCAACCCAACCAGTGTATGCAGTGATTACAAAAGCTTCCCAAACCCCTACTACAAGTACTCCATGAGGTGAAAATTTGAAGGAATACCTGTCCAATTCAGTCGCAAGCATCAAGAAAGAGCTTATGGATGTAATTACAGAACATCTACAAATGCTAAAGGTAAATACATGATGTGCAAAGTGCCATCAAGCGGGACATTTAGCTATTGAATGTACCCAAAAACCAACCATTCTAGGATCCTTCTATTCATACTATTTGAGAAAAAATCATACAGAGGATATCTGCTGTAGGAAAGAAGAAAAAAATATGAGGAAGCAAGATTCAACTTGCTAGAATCTAAAATGACAACGCAAGATATTGGTGAACCAAAGCCTAGGGAGTTCGGTCCCAATTTCGGCCCAAGGAGGTTTCCCTCTCAAAGTTACAAAGGATAATAGTGTGGTGATGGGGCCACACAGATTAGAGGTGGAGTGTTACAGATGTGGAAAAAAGGGACATATTTCACCAAATTGTCCAAACCCTAGAAGGTCTATGGACTACAAGTTATTATGCAGCCAATGCACAGGAGAAGGCCACATTGCAAAAGACTATTTAAGTCCTGTTCATGTGAAAGCTACTCCTGATACCCAACAAAAGACCTAGGAACATGCTTCTAATGCGATGGAATCGGAAGTTGTCGCAATAACGCATGCAAATAAGGGAGAACTCGCAATTCCAAAGGAGAACATTCCCTCTGCCAAGACAGTGAAGTTCAACCTTCCTAGGGAGAAACAGAACAGTGCAATGCAGAACAATGTAGTACAAAGCACTACAAAGCCACAGAGAGCCACAAAGACAGGACGAGAGGTCCAGGAGATAGAGGATGCTGAAATACCTCACAAAGGAGAGGAAGTGCAAATGTTGCCACACCTAGAAGAAAAAGGGAAGATAAAAGTTGGTGTGGCCCCATTCCCTAGCCGATCGGAGAAGCTTGTGGATCCTATCAAAGAATATGACTTTTAAACCAAACCTAACATTCCGTGATGTTGTCTCCTAACTATCGAAAGAAATTTAAAAGCATATTAACAAGGAGAATAGGTTTAAGGATTGCTCCCTCAATAGCAACCAATTCCAACAAAGCTGCAGAGCCTATGAAGGAAGTGAATGTAGCTAAGGCCTTTCTGGATCTTGAGACCCCATAGATTGGCATGTGGGTTGAATGATGCTTTATAGTAGATGCATTGATCGATGGAGGATCATCAGTAAACATAATGGCAGATGTGACAACGAAGGATCTAGGCTTGTAAGGAATTCAACCTATGTACTGGCTTATCCAATTGGCAGACCAAAGCAGAATCAAGCCTTTGGGCATTCTCACATACGTGAAGACAACCCTCGTAGGATGGGATTATTGGTTGGCATATCTAGTGGTCGAACCAAATTCCTACATGAACTCATACCCTTTGTTGCTAGGAAGACCTTGGCTTTTTAGAGCAAGAGCAAGGATAGATTGGTTTCAAAGGAACCCTATCCTAGGCAGAGGACCTAACAAAGTGGTGCTGAAGTTGTATGGATCACAAAAAATTAATGGATGCACCTCCATCGAAGTTGTAATAGACTCCTCCAATGAAGTAATAGATGGTACATTAGGAGACGAAGAAGTCGTCAAACAGATCTTTCCCAAGAAAACAAAGGTATAGTCCCTGACAAGGGGTATTGTAAGCCAACTGCTGAAAGAAGCAAAGTCTTTGTAAATGGGTGAATACCTCTTGCCTGAACCCGAATTGACTTCTAAAATCACCTCTTACAGTGAGATAGAAGCATGGATGTATTGTTCTCCTTGTTACATGGCCGTAGCTGTGAACCAGAGACAAAGACAAAGATAGACACAGAAGCAGAAGTAGAGGACATAACAAAGAGTCTATTCTTCTTTTACAAAGTCCCCACAGAGGCAAAAATAGAATCTGAAGAGGACAAAAATAACAATGCAGAAGAAGACTATGAAAGTGAGCTAGAAGAGTCTATCCTACACTCGTAGAAGGCAGAGATGGGGACAAAGTTCTAGAAGCCTCAAAAGGAGAAGGTCCCTTACTATTCGATAGAATGACTATGGTACCTTTTGGACTGATTAATGAATCACATCATATGCAAAAGATCCATAAGAAATAGATTAAGAAGAATAAGCCTTCCTTCAATAGTGGTTCTTATCATCTTAATTCACCCTTCTCACAAGAAGATAATGATGATGTACCTTACTAACAACCACCAGTTTGGCAACTCAAACTGAACTTAGAAGGTTCTTGTTATGTGACATTCTTGGATGCATCCTCAGAAGATGAGTCCTCAAGCCAAGAAGTAACTCATCCCCAAACCAAACCTGAAATCCTCTAATCCCCTTTCAGTTTCCCAAAAAGTGAGCTAAGTCTCCACTGAAAGAGGAAGTTGGTTCCAAAGAATCATTAGAAGAGGAGATCACTCCCTTGAAGGAGTCATATCTCTACCTAGAAGCAGCCCATGGGACATTCATCTGCAAAGTGAAAGGAGAAAAGCAATTAGCATTTTTGGATGATGAAGGTACTGAGCGTCATTAGAAGGTAGGTATAAATCTTCCTGAAGAAGAATTGTCCATCCTACATGAACTACTAAAGGAGAACTTGGACATGTTCGCATGATCGTACAAAGATCCGAGGGGGATTGATCCCATAGTGTGCTAGCACCACATCAACCTAGAGATTGATGCCAAGCATGTGAGGTAAAGACAGAGGTGCATGAATCCAAATTACTCTATCTTAGTGAAAGCCAAGTTACTGAAGCTCCTTGAAGCTGAGTTTATCTATCTAGTGGCCAAGAGTGAATGGGTTTGCCCATTGTGGTAGTACCCAAGAAAAATGGAAAGCTGCAAATATGTGTGGACTTTTGAAAGCCAAATTCCAAGACAAAGAAGGATTATTTTCCTATTCCTTTCACAGACCAACTGTTGGACACAGTGGTAGGCCATGACCTCTATTCTCTCTTGGATGGATTCATTGGATACAATTGAGTCCAGATTGCAGAAGAAGATTAATCTTAAACGACCTTCACAATCGAATGGGGAACCTTTGCTTTACAGAGTGATGCCATTCGGGCTTTGTAACGCCCCTGCTACCTTCCAATGAGTCATGATGGTCACATTCCAAAACCATCTACATGATTTCATTGAGGTATACCTAGATGACTTTTGTGTCTATAGCCTAATCTGTGAGCATTGGGGACACCTAGAGCAGTGCTTTGACAGATGTCGAGAGTATGAGATTTCTCTCAGCCCTGACAAATGCATCTTTGGAGTTTCATCATGAGTTCTTTTGGGCCACATTGTCTCTACACAAGGGATACCAACATATCCTGCAAAGATTGAGAAGATTACAGCCTTAACAGCACCAATTAACCTCAAACAATTGAGGGGATTCGTTGGCCATGTGGGCTATTACAAAAGGTTTTTTGCGCACTTTGCAACAAAGGCAGCCCCCCTTCATAAACTCCTCAAAAAAGATGCAAAGTTCACATGGACCACTGACTGTGATGAGGCATTCAATACCCTAAAGTAGTGCCTGATTAAAGCACCCAACCTGCAACCTCTTGATTGGATGAAGAAGTTCCATGTACACACTGAAGAAGATTGAGTGCCTAGCAATGGTGTTTGCCTTAGAGAAGTTTCAACACTACTTGCTATCAATGCACTTCTAATTCTACGTGGACCATGAAGCCTTGTCCTTCCTAATAAACAAGGCCAGTATGAAGGGAAGAATGATGAGATGGCTCCTTCTATTTCAAGATTCCACTTTGAAATGGTTACCAAACCCGATCGCTCTCATGTCCTGGCTAATCATTTCTCGTGAATCCCTCAGAGCGATGAAGAAGAGCAAGATGATCCATACCTTTCTGATACTTCCTTGTTTCTAGTTGAAAGTGTTACCCCTTAGTACACCGACATAGCCAACCTCTTGGCAACCCAACAGTATCCCCCTGGTATCTTGAGCTATGAGAAGAAGAATCTTTTATTGGAATTAGCCCCTACATCATGTTAGGAGGTGCTCTATACAAGAAAGGCAAAGACGAAGTATTGCGAAGATGTGTTGCAAGAGAAGAGATTGGAATCGTGCTAAAAAGCATGCCATGACAAGCCTTGTGGTGGACACTTCGTAGAAGTGAAAACTATAAAGGCTTTGCTTGCAGGATATTGGTGGCCGATCCTCCACAAGGATGCTTATGACTATTGCAAACATTGTGTTGCTTGTCAGAGAATGGGAAATCCCACCAGATCTAGTACCATCCATGCCACTACAACCCATCCTTCCCCTAAAGCCATTCGAGAAATGGGGAATTGATTTTGTTGGTCCTATTGATTCGCCAACTAGAAGAAAATAGAATAGATACATCTTAGTCTGGTACAAACTACATAACCACGTGGTATGAAGCCAAAGCTTTGAACCAAGATGATGGCAATAGCGTGGCCCTGTTCCTATACGAGAACATCATCACCCATTTTAGTAGTCTCCTAGAGCTTGTAAGTGATTGAGTGCTCACTTTCTTAACAAGATTATGGAAGAATTGACAGAGTTGTACAAGATACGCCATTGTAAGTCCACAACCTATTACCCCAGAGCCAATGGCCAAGTCAAAGTTACCAATTGCATCCTCTGTTCAATCCTGACAAGAACGATTGCTATACATCATCGTGATTGCCCTCTAGGTGTATAGAACCTCCCATAAGGCTGCTATAGGGAAAACCCCTTTTCAATTGGTGTATGGAATAGAAGCCATCTTTCCTATTGAACTAGAGCTACCCTCTTTGTGCGTGGCTATCAAAGAACTCTTGGGAGATTATGAGTCCCTGCAATGCCATCTCTTGCATCTAGAATGTCTAGATGAGACTCATAGGATGGCCTTGCAGTGCATGGAAGCAATGCAAGCTCGATAGAAGGCCTATCATGATAGCTTCATCAAGCAGAAGGAGTTCAAGGAAGGTGATCTTGTCTTGGTCTATGATTTGTGATTTGGCAAGTTTCCAAGCAAGCTTCAACAACCATGGATGGGCCCCTATAAGGTACTTGTTGTCAACCCTAATGGCTCTATCCAAGTCCAGACAATTGATGATTTGGATAATCCCTTCCTGATTAATGGCTATTGTCTAAAGATGTATTGCCGTCCCTGGGGATCCTGACATTCACCATCGATAGCCTCCTCATTTCTTGCACAATGGTTGATACATCTTAGCCTAATGCTCCTGATGGCCCTCTTTGTTGATCCTGATGATGTGGCTTCATTCTGTTAGCCTCTCACACCCACCTTTTTCCCCTCCTTGGCTTCATTTTCATCTCATGCATCAGAGGTGTCGAGGATGGTTTTGATACATGTCATTCCTATCATTCTTCTCTTTCAAAAGGAAAAAATGAGGCTTCTCCTGCAAAGTGGCCTCCACATGGCTCGTCGTCGCAAGCCTTCAGAACAATCCCAATCTCATCTCCTGCAACACATCTTCTAAGCACTTCATCTTTGCCTTTCTTGTATAGTGCACCGCCTAACAGGGTGTAGGGGGCTGATTCTAACATAAGCTTCTTCCTTTCCCGACTAGAAATACTAGGAGGGTACTGCTGGGTTGCCAGCAGATTGGCAATGTCTGCATACTAGGGGGTTACAGTTTCTACCAGGAATAGGGAAGCATCAGGGAGGTCTGGATCATCCTGCTCCTCGTCTGCAGTCTGTGGGATACGCGACAGATGATCAGTCAGAACATGAGAACAACCAGGTTTGGTAATTACCTCAAAGTTAAACTCCTAGAATAGAAGGAGCCATCTCATCATTCGTCCTTTCACGTCTGCTTTGTTCATCAGGAAGGACAGGGCCTCATGATCCACATAAAATTTAAAGTGGGTAGACAGTAGGTAGTGGCGAAACTTCTCTAGGGCAAACACCATTGCCAAGCACTCCAGCTCTGTCTCACTGTATAGTTCCGCTCTCTATCAGTGACTTTTCGGCTTGCGTAATAGATCGGTTGATCTAATTTCGAGGGGCCCTTTTGACATAGGACAGCACCTAGCCCTTCAACTGATGCATCAGTGTGTACATGAAACTCCTTCGTCCAATCAGGAGGTTGCAGAATAGGTGCCTCAATCAGACACTGCTTCAGAGTATTGAAGGCTTTGTCACATTCTTCCATCCAAACAAACTCTATATCTTTCCTCAGAAGCTTGTGCTGCAAGGAGGTTGCCTTTGTTGCAAAATGGGCTATGAACCTTTTTTAGTAACCCACATGGCCTAGGAATCCCCTCAACTGTTTGAGGTTGGTGGGTGCTATCAAAGCTGCGATCTTCTCGATCTTTGTAGGGTCTGTTGATATCCCTTGTGCAGAGACAATGTGGCCCAACAGAACTCCAGAAGAGACCCCAAAGATGCATTTGTCGGGGTTGAGGGAGATCCCATACTCCTGGCATCGGTCAAAGCATTGTTCCAAATGTCCCTAGTGTTCATGGATCAAACTATAGACACAGAAGTCATCCAAATATACCTCAATAAAGTCGTGCAGATGATTTTGGAATGCGGCCATCATGACTCGCTGGAAAGTATCAGGAGCATTGCAGAGTCCAAACGGCATCACTCGGTAAGCGTAGGTCTCCCATTCTGTGGTAAAGGTTGTTTTGGACTGATCTTCTTCTGCTATCTGCACTTGGTGGTATCCACTGAATCCATCCAAAAGGGAATAAAGCTCATGTCCTGCCACACTGTGTCCAACAGTTGGTCTATGAAAGGGATAGAAAAGTGATCCTTCTTCATCTTGGAATTCAACTTGCGGAAATCCACACATATATGAAGCTTGCCATTCTTCTTGGGTACTACCACGATGTCAAGATTGTGGGAGAGATGGAAGGAGTCTCACTTGTAGCTTTCTCGCTTGCACAATGGGGGAATACACACAAAGATGGAGGGTGAAAACAGTTTTTCTCTTCTTAGTTGTGTAAGCTAAAAGAACTCTCGTACATAGAAATAGAAGAACCCTATATATGGGTCTCAAACCAAACTCAACTAACTAAGGTGGCATACTAACTGAGCCACAAACTAGAGTAGATAAGGATAGCTGTCATCTAGCTATTATTCATGGGCGGTGTACCAACCACATCTACAGTTAACAAGTCGGTGATATAAATGCACAACGGTCACCCTGGCATATCACGAGTGGAGCTCGATATCTCAATACTCCCCCTCGAGCTCAATCCCAATTCCTGCACACCAAGCAGGTCTCTGAACTTGCGCAGCTTCTCTACACCCAATGCCTTTGTAAATATATCAGCTACATGATCCTCTGTGCCGACATAAACTAGATCAATAAGACCTAGTAAAACTCTCTCTCGCACATAGTGATAATGCACCTCAATGTGCTTTGTTCTAGCATGATAGATTGGGTTATTTGCCAAGTGCATACTACTCATGTTGTCACAATAAATGACAACTGGCCCATCTGTAGACTGATGCATATCATAAAGTAGCTTATGCAACCAAGCTACCTCACATGCAGCCATTGCTGCACCCCTGTACTCAGCCTTTGTGCTCGACAAGGCAACTGTAGGTTGTTTCTTGCTGCTCCAAGTGACTGCAGCACTCCCAAAAGAGAACACATATCCCACTGGTAGATCGTCTATCAGAAATACTACCAGCCCAATCAGCATCAGTGTATCCATGCAATTGTATCTGAACCCTAGTCTCATAAAATAGTCCATACTGCAATGTGGACTTCACATACCTGAGTATGCGTCTAGCCGCATCCAAATGTGGTTTCCTTGGAGCCTGCATAAACTGACTTACCAATCCAACAGCATAGCTCAAATCTGGCTTGGTAATAGTCATATAAATCAAACTTCCTACTATGCGTCTGTACATAGTAGGGTCTTCGAGAAGCTCACCTACATCTGCGCTCAGCTTCACATTCTGCTCCAAAGGAACTGAAATAGGCTTACAGCCTGTCATCCCATATTTGGACAGCATGCCCAATCCATACTGCCTCTGCAAGAGCCATATCCCACTTGGTGATCTAATCACCTCAATGCCCAAGAAATAACGCAGCTCTCCCAAATCCTTCATCTCAAACTTCTGCTTCAATAGCATTTTCACATGAATGATATCTTCATCATTATCACCTGTGATAATCAAATCATTAACATAAATGACAAGCAGCATAATACCTTTCTCTGTTTTTCTCACATAAAGTGAGAAATCTGCCTTGGAAATTTGAAAGCCAATAGTGACAAGATACTGTCCTATCTTGTCAGACCATGCTCTAGGTGCTTGCTTCAAGCCATACAAGGCTTTCTTCAACCTGCAAACAAACTCAGGATGAACAGCATGCACATAACCTGGTGGCTGCTCCATATAGACCTCTTCTTGCAAATCACCATGCAAGAAGGCATTCTTTACATCCATTTGATGTAAAGACCATCCCTTTGATGCAACCATAGCAATGATTGCTCTTACGGTTGCCATCCTTGCATCGGACTGAATGTTTCTTCATAATCAATGCCATATATTTGTGCATACCCCTTGACTACTAATCTTGCCTTGTATCTATTCACAGAACCATCTGCATTGTGCTTCACCTTATAAACCCACTTACAACCAATTGCATTCTTATCTTTACGCAAAGGTACCAATTCCCATGTGGCATTTACTTCCAAAGCATCCATTTCTTCATCCATGGCTTTCTCCCATTTTTCTTTTCCCATGACTTGCTCAAAAGAAGTGGGTTCTGGTTCCTATATCACTTTGACTATATAGGCATAGTGAATGGCTGTAAATCCATCATATTTCAGCCTATCCACAGGATACCTAGCTCTGGTAGACCTGCACAAAGTAGGCTCACTTCTAGATGCTCTTAAAACATCCCTGGTCTTCCTTACTCCAGGTGTAACAACAGAAGGAATACCAACTCATCGTCAATGCTCTGTTCTGAGCCACTGGATTCACCATCCACATAAGAGTGACTTGCATTCACATCAAACATAGGCTGATCTACCTTCTCTTTTCCTTTTCGTGATACCTGCATACCACTATCTGCATTGCTTTGAGAAGATTCTCCTGATCTCAATATGCTTGTCCATGGCGAAGAATGTGAACCACTGCTAGAGGACACTCCAGGTCCACTAATATCTTGTGACTACTACTGTGAATTCTATGCAGCATTACCATTTTGTGCATCTACATTATCAATCACATTTACTGGTTTATACCAGCTACTCATCTCATCAAAAATAACATCTTTGCTCACTGTAAACTTACGAGTAGAAGGATTATAGCATCTGCAAAGAGTAACTAATAAAGATGCACTTCTCAGCTTTTGGATCCAACTTCGATCTCAACTCATCTGGCACATGAACATAGGCAATGCAACCAAAAATTTTCAAATGAGAAATATCTGGTTTCCTTCCAGTATACCTCTCCTCTGGAGTCATGCCATGTATTGCTGCAGTGGGAGTCCTGTTCATTATGTAGACTACTGTAGCAACTGCTTCAGCCCAATAAAAAATCTGGCAGGTATTTTTCGTTGAGCATGGCACGAGATACCTCTCCAATATGCCTGTTTTTCCTTTCTGCAATTCCATTTTGTTGTGGGGTATGACTGCATGAATATTGCTGCTTTATGCCATGCTCCTGCAGGAACCTTGCAAACTCATTTGGGAGTTACTCTCCCCCTCCATCTGACCTTAGGCATTTTATTTGCAGGCCTATTTCTTTTTCAACCATAGCTTTAAGAGTTTTGAAATGCCCAAACACTTCACTTTTCTTTTTCATAAAATACACCCAAACATTTCTGCTATAGTCATCAATAAAAGTGAAAAAATAATGATAGCCTCCAATAGATGCAGCTTTAGTAGTCCACACATCAGAGTGGATTAATTCCAATGGTTTCTTACTTCTTGAACATGTCTAGGAAATGGTTTCCTTGCATGTTTTCCAAATTGGCAGACTTCACATACGTTATGCATTTCTACAACCTTGAATTTAGGCAATCCTGCAACAATATTTTGGGCCTGCATTGATTTAAGTCGCTGTACATTAACATGACCAATGCGTTTATGCCAGATATCAATATCTGCAACTATACCGGTCCCATGTGCAAACATTGCTGCACTCAATTCAGGCATGTCTGCATCCAATATAAACATTCTGCCCTTCTTCTTTCCTTTTCCTATCAAGCGACCTTTATTTTTCATATCCTCAACAAAGCATCCATGAGGATTAAATCTGACCTACAAGCCCTGCTCAACCACTTGACCAACAGAAACCAGGTTCTTGGTGATATTCGGGACCTGAAATACATCCGATAGGTATTTCTTTTTCCCATCCTGCATAGACAAATGAATTTTTCCAATTTGCACAATAGGATGTGCAGTATCATCACACCAGTCTCCACAAATCCTGGTTTTTCCATTTTCCTTGCATCCTGCATCCATTCTGCATGACTTGTCATGTGGTTTGACGCACCTGAGTCAACATACCACACTTTGTTGCTTTCTTCTGCACTTGTCACAGAATTGTTCATGTGTTGCACCATAAACAAATGCTCATTTCTGTCATCACCCTGTCTACTAGAAGATGCATAATTTCCTTGTTGCAATTTTCCATTCATGATGTCATTCTGCTTTTTATAGCAGTCTCTAGCCATGTGGCCCATTTTACCACAGTAGTAGCATTCAACATTGCTGTTTGCATTTTGGCCTCTTTGCCATTCACCACGACCTCTTTGGCTCCCCCTGCCTCTAGAGTTACCACGTCCTCCTCCATAGGACTGGTTTTCTTGAGTTTTCTGCATATTCTGATTTCTACCACGGTCTCCAGATTGGCCTCCTCTACCTCTGCCTCTACCTCTTCCATCATTTGAGTAGAAGATAGTTTCTTTTGAAGTTCCTCCTAAAGAAGATGCACCACCATTTCTCTACTCCTCAGAAATTAGAAGAGCAATCAACTTCTCAAAATCAGGAAATCTTTCATGGATGGAAATGGATATTCGGAACTGTGCATAATCCTTACCTAGACCATTCAAGGTCATAGAAACTAAGTCATCATCTTCCACTGGTGACCCAATGGAAGCAAGTGCATCTGCAATCTTCTTCAGCTTCATGTGGTAGTCATTGATGCTCATACTTTCTCTTTGCACATTGTGCAACTCTTGCTTGAGCTGCATTTTCTTGGCTTGCGTATTTGTGCTATACATTTTTGAAAAAGTATCCCATGCCTCCTTTGGTGTACTTGCATCCTGAATATGCACAATCATAGAGTCTGAAATACTGATAGATAGCCAGTACATAACTTTTCTGGCTCTCTCATGCCATCCTTTAAATGCCTGCATTTGCTGTTGATTGGGAACATCAGGAAGAACTGGTTCTTCTTCATTTCCTACAACGAATTCCCAATATCCTTTTCCCATAAGGAAATTCGTCATTCTAAACTTCCATGCTTGGAAGTTGTTCTTGTCAAGCTTTTCAGTGACAATCTGTGAAAGAGAATCAGACGCCATTACAGAACACTGCAAAGAATTCTGTCACTGCAAAAAACATAGCTTCAGCCTCACAAGGGCAAATCTGCAAAACTAACGAAAGTGGTATTTGACCACACAGTCACTTCCTAGTGACGATTTTGCATCAACAAGCAACAAGGATGATTCTATACCTCCCAATGTCTTTGCGCACAGGCATACAATACAATTTCTATGGTAACCTTTCACCGACCTGTAGAACAGTGGTCACACAGTAAAGAATAGGGCCTTTTTCTGAGTGCTTGTGGAAAACTTCCACCTCCAAAACAGGCCCTGAAATGGCCTCAAATCAGAAAAATAGGGCAACACCGCGAAGGGCATCTCAATCTGAGACAATGCACTCTCGCACTTTTCGGCTATGCTACCTGCAAAGACTTGCTCCCAAAAGAGAAAAATGAAAGCAACACTGGTCCTCTTACCAAAACACCGCGAACTTGGTTTGCTTTCTTGAGCTCCTTACCACGAACAAGACTCTGATACCATGTCAAGATTGTGAGAGAGATGGAAGGAGTCTCACTTGTAGCTTTCTCGCTTGCACAATGGGGGAATACATACAAAGGTAGAGGCTAAAAACAGTTTTTCTCTTCTTAGTTGTGTAAGCCAAAAGAACTCTCGTACATAGAAATAGAAGAACCCTATATATGGGTCTCAAACCAAACTCAACTAACTAAGGTGGCATACTAACTGAACCACAAACTAGAGTAGATAAGGATAGCTGTCATCTAGCTATTATTCATGGGCGATGTACCAACCGCATCTACAGCTAACAAGTCGGTGACATAAATGCACAACGGTCACCCTAGCATATCACGAGTGGAGCTCGATATCTCAACACACGATGGGTGAGACCCATTCACTATTTGCCACTGGATAGATGAACTCAGCTTCCAGAAGCTTCAGCAGCTCTGCTTTCACCAATGTGGAATAATTCGGGTTCATTCGCCTTTGTCGTTGCCATACTGGCTTGGCATCAGGCTCCAAATCAATATGATGCTAACATATTGTGGGATCAATCCCCTTTAGGTCTTTGTAGGACCATGCAAACACATCCAAATTCTCTTTCAACAAGTTGTACAAGGTTGACAACTCCTCTTCTGGTAGGCTGCTACCCACCTTCAAATGGCGTTCAGTGCCATCTGCATCCACAAAGGTTAACTACCTTTCACCTTCTACTTCACGGATGAAGGTCCCACGGACTGCTTCTGGGTATAGATCTGACTCCTTCAAGGGGGTAGTGTCCTCTTCGAATGTCCCACTAGACCCAACGTCTTCTTGCAGTAAGGACTTAGGTTGCCCCTTGAAATGGTGAAATGGGATCAACGCTATCTCGGTTTTGGTTTGAATGTTAATTACCTTAGAGCTTGAGGACTCCTCTTCAGAGGATACATCCAAGAATGTTACAAAATAGGGGCTCTCGGAATTCTGTTGTGGCCTTGGGACTGGTACTTATTGACAAGGAGCATCATCATCATCCTTTCTTGACAAGTGCGGATGGGTGCGACAAGAACCACTGATAAAAGATGGCTTGTTTTGCTTGATCCACTTCTTATATAGGCTTTGCCTATGGAAAGATCCATTTACCAATCCAAAGGGTACCATTGCCATTCTGTCCCACAGCATGGAGTCTTCTACTTCTGAAGCTTCTGGAACTCCCTCCTCATCTATGCCTTCTGTGGTGGGTGGAGTGGTTTCTTCTGTCTCGCTTTCAAAATCTCCTTCTTCAGATTCATCATCATCCTCTTCAGACTCCGGCTCTGCCTCTGTAGGCGCTCTGTAAGAGAAGAACAACTCCTTTGCTTTGCCTTCTGCCTCTTGGCTCTACTATGGCCATGTAACAGGGAGAGCAGTACATCCATGCTTCTATCTCACTGTCAGAAGTGATTTCAGAAATCGTTCCTGGTTCAGGTAGGAAGTATTCGCCCATTGACAAGGACTTTGCATTTTGAGGAAGTTGGCTTACAGTACCTACTATTAAGGAACGTGCCTCTATTTTCTTGGGAAGGATCTGTTTGATAGCATCTTCTTCTGTTGATGTTCCATGTGTAGTCTCATTGGGGGAGTCAGAAGATAATTCCAAGGAGGTGGATCCATGTCCTTTTTGAGCACCATATAGCTTCAGCACCACTTTATTAGGTCCTCTACCCAAGGTCAAAGTTCCTTTGAACCAATCCGTGGCTTCAAAAAGCCATGGTCTGCCCAGTAACAGGGGGTAGGATGTACCATAAGAGTTTGGCTTCACCACCAGATAGGTTAGCCAATAATCTTTTCCAGCCACTGTAGTCTTCACATATGGGAGAATGCCCAAAGGCTTGATTCTGCTCTGATTTGCCAGTCTGATGAGCCATTGAGTTGGTTGCACACCTTGTAGGTCTAGATCCTTCATTGTAACATCCATCATAATGTTCACCGATGAGCCACCATCAATCGGTGCATTTGTAATAAAGCAGCCTTCTATCCACACACCAATCTCTGGGGTACCAGGATCTAGGAAGGCGTTAGCCACATCCACTTCTTTTACAGGCTCTGGAGCTTTGTTGGACTTTGTTGTTGTTGAGGGAGCAATCCTTAATCCACGTCTTCTTGTCAGTATACTTTTGAACCTTTTTCAACAACTGGGAGACAACATCAATAATTGTCGGAATGTGAGGTTTGGTTTAAAGGTATCTAGATCTTTGACCAGATCATATTCCTTAATAGGATACACTGGCTTCTCTAATCAGTTAGGGAATGGGGCAACACCCATTTTTATTTTCCCTTTTTCTTCCAACAGGGGCATCATGGGGACTTCTTCTGCCACTTGTAGCACTTTCTCCTCATCTATCTCCTGGACCTCTGGTCCTGTCTTTGGAACTGTCTTTGTGACTCTTTGTGGCACTGTAGTGCTCTGTACGGCACTGTAAGGCTCTGTTCTGTTCTTTTGGTGGAAGATTGAACTTCATTGTTCTGGCAAGATGATTATTTTCTTTATGGATAGGTGGTTCCTTCTTCTTTGCACGTGTGATGGTAGCAACTTCCAATTCCACTAAATTGGAGATAGGCTCTTGGGCCTTGGACGGATTATCAGTAGCACTGTTTTTCACTGGGGCTGGGCTTTGATAGTATTTTGCAGTGTGGCATTCTCCTTTGCATCGACTGCATAAGGGCTTATAATCCACTGACCTTCTGGGATTTGGACAATTTGGTGAAATGTGTCCCTTTTCTCCGCATCTGTAACACTCCAATTCTGATCTCTGACCACCGCCAGACTATCTTCCTCTGTAACTTTGGGATGGAAATCTTCTGAGTCCAAAATTAGGACCAAACTCCCTAGGCTTTGGTCCAATATCCTGTGTTGTCATTTTGGATTTCAGCAAGTTGAATCTTGCATCTTCTTCCTTCCTTCTCCTATTATGCATCTCCTTCAGAGAGCAAATATCCTCTGTATGGTTCTTCCGCAAACAGTAGGAACAGAAAGCTCCAGGAATGGTTGGTTTTCGTGTACATTCAGTGGCTAAATGGCCTGCTTGATGACACTTACCACACCAAGTATTTGACCGCATCACATCTCTTCCTGCTCCTGCAACGTTGGATATGCTAGCAGTATTCACTTTCAGCATCTGTAGCTGCTCTGCAATCACATCCATCAACTCCATTTTTATATTTGCAACTGGGTTGGATAAATAACCCTTCAAGCTTTCTCCTCCTGAGGCACTGGCAGTAGGGTTTTGAGGAGTCTCTGTAATCACTGCATAAACAGGTTGGGCTGGTGCAGAGGGGTCTCTGTTCTGATTCTGATTCAGAGCTCCTGTTTGAACTATTGGCTGTTGGCTCCAGTTGGTAGGATTCCACTGTTGCTGTTGATTTGGCATTGGGAAAATTGTTTGGGACCATTGTTGTTATGGTTGAACCATCATTTGAGGCATTGATTGTGGCCACTGTGGATTTGGTGCACTATACTGTGATACTGGGGGCATCTGTTGGTAGGGGTAGGAGACAGTCCCTGGGATTGCATTTGGTGGGTACATCATTCCTGGCATCAGAGGAGGTAGGACTCCTCTTCCTGGATTCATCGCCAATCTAGCTTCCACTTCATCGTACAGTCTTGCACCTTCTGTTTGCAGCTTGCAATGTGGCTGGTCTTTGCAGCTCCATAAACTTACGAACTTCTGGTTGTAATCCTCTGAGAAACACTCCCTTCTGAATGCCATCATCTAGATTATGGTTGGTCCATCTCTTCAGGATGGATTCCATTCATGAGACATAAGCTTCTACTCTTTCTCCAGAGGACTGACTTAAATTCATGAACTCCTCTCGCATCCGCTCTTCAAAACCTTCACGCCTGAATTTAGTGAGGAAGGCCAACTTCAGGTCGTCCCATGTGCCAAAAGTTCATGGTGCTTGTCTCTCATACCACTGAAACGCCGCACCCTTGAAAGTGGTGGGGAATATTGCTAACCAATGCTCAGGGGTTCTGGCATTGTTAGCCACACATGCTACCATGAACTCTGCTACATGAAGATCGGGGTCTTCATTGTACTCTCCCTTAAAAACTGGCAACGGGACTACATTCGCTGGCCTGTTATCAATATTTCCAGGACGGATCTGGCTAGGAAGGGGACCTCCAGCAGGAGGAGGAAGGGCTTGATGTGCCATTGGGACTTCTGTAAAGAGTGCTTTTAGGGCGTCAAAGGAAGCTTCTGCTGCAAGATCGTTTCTTAGCTTTGATTTTTGCCTTCTCTCTTCTCACGTACCTCTGGACTCATTCTAACACTTGCCTCTTTATTGCGTCATTCATCAAGGGGTTGGCTCCACTATGTTGTTAGTGCTCCACAGAGGGATAACAGAAGGCTTCAGTCTCTAGAGAACTCTCTTGCTAACATTTCTTCTACTTCTTCCTTTTCAACGTCTCTAAATTCTGCTTTCATGCCATTGCATAGAGGAAGGCATTCGATTCTGAAGGTGTCAAAATGCATACGTCTAAGCATTGTGGTGGTGCCATCATCATAGTAATGCCAGCTTTTGATGGTTTCAATAGTGTATGTTGTAAAGAACACTCTGTCTACCAACTTCCAGTGGGTTGCCAATTGGACAAACAAAAGATTGTCAGAACACCAAGCATCCCACGTATCTTGCTGTTGAGCATCTACGAACAAATTCCAACTCTGTTCCTTCTTATTTTTGTGAACCTCCACAGACCAAGACTGCTGAAGCTTCTTCACAATCTCCCACTTAATGATGTCTGGAAACTTCTCAAGGAATGCCAAATCTTCCATGGATGGTCATTCTCTCTGTTTCTGCTCTTCAGTTTGTTTCCAAACAGTTTGCCACCAAGATGCAAGTTTCTGCTGCTTCAACAGGAAGAGGAAACAGTCCACCACGTAGAGCATGCATCATGATGGTGATATGTTTCCGCCATTGTGGGATGAACTTCTTGTGGAAAGTGGCTTTGATTATGAGAAATTCCAACTCTTCAGTAGAAGAAGGAACTTTACAAACATCCATTGAATTCTCCTCTTCTTGGCAATGCCATTTCCTTCATTTTCAGCCTCTTCTAGTGCTTGTTGATGGCAAGTTTCCCCAGCTGCGCACCAAAAACATGGAGCCCCAAGAGGAACACCAAGGAAAAGGGAATTCTCTTGCAAGAAAATCTATCTTGTAACATCAAAAAGCTTTTATTTCATTATTTTGATCATCAAAACAAAGAAAACAGCAATTCTTCACGCATCATCATAGTAGATATCTCCCACGGATTTATCTTTAACAAACTTGATCATGTTCTTCATATTCTTCATTAATAGACAAAGAGAACATAACTTTTGATGGAAAGAAAATCACATAGTATTCATCTTCATTGTCTTCATAGTCTTCTCCCTCATAGAAAGATACAATGTTTCATATAGAATCGACTATCTCTTGCATATGATCTCTCTCACAATAGTATGCTCTCAATACTACATCATATCCTCACTACAATCACTCATTAATCACTCACAATAATCCTCATTAGGTCATGGATACACCTCCCAAGAGGTATGTCTGATATGAAGGGTCACCAGAGACTTCATAGTGTCCTGTGATATCTGTGTTCTGTCATTGTCCTTCTGTAACCTTCTGTATATCTTCAGTTACTTCTTCACTTAAATTAGCTTGGATAGAGCTTTCATTCATCCTTTTCCTAAGACAAGAACACTTCCCAAAATATCCACACATTCAACATAACACTCAACAGAAACAAACAGAACAGACCACAGAACAACAGAGCAACAGGACTACAGAGCTACAGAAGCACAGAAGCTACAGAACTTTACAGAAGATCAACAAAACCCATAAAAATCATAACAAAACCAATTCAATCTCTCATAAACCTTTTCACACATTTCAATCATATCTCAAAACATTCATTCAACCATCTCAACTACCAAAACAGAACCAAAACAAAACAAAGCAGAAGAAAATCAAGCCTTACAGAACCATACAAAAAGAATTACAGAACTCTTCAAAACAACATATTTCATCAAAAACCAACATAAAATTGATGGAACCTAAAACGGGCCGGCACTGGCTCATGCACTAGCCGGACCTCTATCATGTGCTCAACAACCCCACGGCCTCGCGGCCAGGAGCGTGGATGACACATACATCATCTTCCTAAACATCTTGCGTTTGTGTTACGTCTTGTAGTCCAACTCTAACCCAATTAACACTCCTCAGAGAGAGTCCTAGCACATTGCCAAATAGCACGAAGCACAAACATAGGAGGTCCTCCCACGGCTGAATGCCGCTACCTCATTGCGACTCTCCTACACCTTGGGGATTGGCCCCTCGATGCGTCACTAAACATATATAACACTTCGCACACAAACTCCTCTCTTTTATGATTCACGTATTTCCAGGAGATATACCATGCTTTCTCACTTTACTTTCCCTTAGACCCAATGCCTAGCCTACAGCTTGGACAACCTTACTCACTCAACATTGATCATATTCCTCTAAAAAGCAATTGCTATGCATCCAGGAGGTATTGTCTAATACTTTTTAAATTTCATGCTTCATGCAAATTGTGAATGTCCACGTGCTCAAACAATTAATAAAATCAGCATTGGTGCTTAGTGCAAAAACATTCTTTCAATGAATTTCACTATCACTCGTATGCAGCATTGCATGAACCTAGCACCGAGAAACCCTCGTGCTACTAGGTTCTTAATTTTTAAATATCGTCCAATCTATATGGTATGCATTAAAAAAACCAGCAAACTTTCTATCATTTCATTCAACATTTACACACTTTTCATACACTCCAACCCCCTCACCCATTTAGGTGGTGCATATTGCATAGGTTTAGGGTTCATTTTCCACATTTTTATTGCATAAAAAACCATAAAACTCACTAAAACATAGAGGTAGGCCTGAACTGAGGCTAAACCTCATACTTCAGACCCCCCATACATCCACAAACATGAATCTTATTTTTCCTTAATTTTCGGCACTCAAAATCTATTTTCCCCCTATTTTTCCCTTATTTTCCCTATTTTCCTTGTATTTTTCCAATATTTAATGACTGAAAATTCAAAATGAGTTATGGGCTGTGGCCCTTAGGTTCATTTGCAGCAAAAAGACAAGTTTAGTTGGTGTGTCTTATGATCTTTTCCATTGATATCTCAAAAACACCCAATTTCCCCATATTTTGCATATTTACGGGTTTTTTCATTACTAATTTCATCCACAACACTTATGATTTTTTGATTTTCTAAGCATAAACAGTTGAAAGACATTGAAGACAACATTATAATGCATTATCATCTCATGGGAACAAGAATGCATCAAGCAAATTGCATAAAAACACCATTTTCCTTTATAAAAATGAGATTACCGTTCTTTTGCGGGTTGCGGGTTTTTATTTGCCATATCTCGGGACTGATTTCCAGCCACCATTACTGCTCATGACAGTCCACATTCAGCAATTTTCAATCTTCTTGCACTATGGAGCAACCCGGTCTTCATTGGGCAAGCATCCATCATCCATTCTTCTTCTTCCTCTTCACCACATGAATCTGCCTTTAGGGGAGAGAGAGGGAGGAGAGAGAAATATTGAAATCAGAATTCTTCATAGAGACCGCCATTGGAGGAGCGAAGCACGGTGATAGAGTCCACAGATAGAGGGGATTCAAGCCCCATGATCAATTGGGGGGGTTGTTTGCAGCAGCCATGATGCCTCTCATCCATTCATGGCGCATTTTTCGGGCGTCATCTTTCTCCACGTTTTCTCCACGTTTTTTCACTCATCTTTCATGCTACGATTTTGTTTGGCATAAAATGCTTCCAAGACCCCAAGGGTCACTTACCACTTGGCCCAACTCATGTCCACCTCTTCAAATCTTGACCAATTCTTGGCCATTTCCCCGTCCGGACTCGAAATTGAGCTCTGAAAAATCCTGGGCGTCCGGCTCGGCATCCCGCATTGACCGGTAACTCATGTCAACCCGTACGACTATCTAAAAAATTATGAAAAATCAACAAGTACCGCTCGCGCGCCTTTAAAGCACTTTGGCGCTTAAAATCGTCCTAGATCAAGCCGCCGCCTTTGACGTTGAATATTTTTTCCTTGATATTCATAATTTTTAGCTATTTTTAAGCACTTCTCGGCACCAAACTTCCGCTCTCATTGGCAACCACGGGATAGGGCGACTCAGCCCGTCGAATCCACAAACATATCTGCACATAAACAACCAAAGAAGCATCAAGCTGATACAAAACAAATATATAATAAAACTCAGCACAATGCTCACCCTACCCCCTGAAAAACCCAAGGCATGACATCCACAAGGAGTAGGCCTTGCATCATCTAAGAGAAGATCCGAAGCGAGTCACTAACCAACTGCTCCAACTGCTCCAACACGCCCAAACTAAAAAGAACTGTCAAAGAGGTTGCCCTATGTGGTGGTCTGAACTACCTACCTAACTAAGGACAACACAACTAGGAGCTCCTACTAGGCGAGGACTCCTATAGCCTGATCAAGAAGTATTTTTCTTTCAGCACATTTCTTCTTTTGGGGTTTTTATTTTATTGACATACTTGGGCATGTAAAAAGGAGGGAGCTGAGCGTAGTGACCCAAGGAGAACAGAGCATCGGCCTCAGGACCTATCTCGGCACCCAAGAACCTACCAAGCCCTCGCAAGGCGACACGTAATCCTTTTCTAACACTCACTTTTATTTTCACTCCAACCTTCCTTGTGTTTTTTTTTTTGTCAGCAAGAAGCCACCCCTAGGAAGACAAGGTATCGGCCCCGGGTCTGACTCATCCCCAGGAACCTACCAGGCCTTCGCAAGGCGACGATCATCTGCGGATACCTTTTCATTTCTTTTCTTTTCTTTGATAGGGGTTAGAACACCTTTTTACACACCTTCGTATTTATTTTCATCTTTTGGGATGTTTAGGGTTTCTTGGCATCATCATTATTATCTTCTGGCAGGCTTCTCTAACTGCCTCACAACTAACAAGAACTCCTAGAACGGCTGCCTAGCAGGCTAGCAGAACAGGGTCACTAGAACTCCCTTCTAAAACAGGTCTTTTGATGCTTAGCAATGTCTTTACAGGAGGCAATGACTACTCCGACCTCCCTCAAACATACTAAATCGAAACCGCGGGACTTCATGCCTTGGGCGCCAGTCCCCAACAAGAAACGAAAAACCCCCCTTAACAAGTACTCAACCACATATAACAAACAACCACAGTACTCATAAAGGAAATATATCACCTGGATAGGGCCACAAGAATCTTCCACGCAACAAAAGGCTCCTTCCAAGCTCGTCTTCAAACCTGTCTAGCGAAAAACTCAAACAAGAAACCATTAACCGCATCTGCACTAAACAGACAACTAGCCCTCTTGGCCTAATGAAATAAAACATAGTAACACCTACACATCCTTCCTTGCACAAATATACAATCATAAGCTCCTTTCCAAGGAGGAAAAATAGACTCGTATCCCTAAACTAAATGCATGAGGTTATGACCCATCCCTCTTGCATAGATAGCAAGAGGTGTACGCATAATATGATGTCTAATCAACCTATGGGTCCCAGATAGTAACGGTAGATTGGTCTCGGCTACTCTCTGCATCACCCATATCAACCATCATGTGCCATATATTGCATGTTCTGATAACATCCCCCACAAGTGACCAGGTCCTGTTTCACCATTGATCACAATATCCAAACTAGGACCACAATTAAAGAAGAGGTCTTCCTCATAAGCAAGATTTGCTAATGCATCCGCCAACTGATTCCAATAACGTGGAATCAGCTGAAAAGACACTCTCTCAAACTCCTCAAGTAGGGTCATCGCAGTCCGATGATACATACAAAGGATGGGATTCCGCACTGTGTACGTCCCATCTAGCTGATTCAGGATCAACTGGGAATCCCCTTTCACTAACAATCGACGAATACCACCTTGCTTGGCAATATACAGTCCCATAATCAAGGCTTTATACTCTGCCATATTGTTAGTGAATCCTACCCCGAGATAAGCAGCTAACTTCATCGTCACTCTACATCGGGGGTCTCGGATTACTACTCCCACACTTCCTTTTCTATTAGGGCCCCTGGACGCTCCATCAAAATATAATGTATACGTCCATAATGGGTTTACACAGCCGGCCATCACGAACTCCTCTATTCATAGCTATGATAGTCAAAGTTTAGCATATTGAGAGGATGAACTGACGGCTCCATCCCACCTTCTTCATTGAAGTCAACAGGGATACTCGTCAACAGTCGTAAACAATGATGGCAGAAGACTTTAATCTCCCACACAAAAGTTTCGTCCTCTTGCTCAATCACCTTATATCCTTTGCTCCACCAAATGAGTTTCCCCTTATGGTATCTTTGCTCCAGATATGGGTGCTCCAAATAAGGGATTAACCGACCCATCAACCGTCTTTTAAGCTCGTCCGCAGGTCTCAAATCATTCCTAGCATGGACTTGCAATGCATTTCCTTTGTATTAGCAGACTTAGAAATAATAAGGTTTAATCTTATTAAGGTTAACCTTATTCTTAAACTCCACTCCCTGTAAATCAGCTAATAGGGCTGTAGACTTATTCTTCCCTAACCTAACGATTTTGTAGGGTCCATCCCATTTAGGTTCCAATTTTCCTGGGAAAAGCTCCCTACGCGCATCATAATATAGAACTAGTTATCCCTTCTTAAAGGTGTACTTCTTCGCTTTTAGATCATGCAACTGTTTCATGCGACGTTTAGCCATCTCTTGGTGTAATAGACTTTGCAACTTAAGTTCATCTAGGTGTGCTAAGGTTATAAATCGCTCTAATAGGGCATCCTCATTACCCAAAGAATGGTTTACTGCGAATCTAATGGTCGGCAACTTAATTTCCAAGGGTAAAACACACTCTTCACCATAAACTAGTTTGAATGGCGTGTGGCCAGTGGCTCGCTTAAACGTGGTATTATATACCCATACTGCCACATACAGCTTCTTATCCCAGTCGCGTTTCTTTTCAGATACGACTTTCGATAGGATACCCACAAGCTGCTTGTTGGTACTTTCAACCTACCCATTCGCCTGCGGATTATAAGGAGTCGTTTTGTTGTGCTTGATCTGCCAAGCCTCTGTCAAGCTTTTGATCACCTTATTCAGGAAATGGGTTCCGCGGTCCGACACTAATTCTTTCGAGGGACCAAAACGGCATATTATCTGCTTTAAAAGGAAACTAGCAGTTTCTTTAGCATCATCTTTCCTTGTTGCACGTGCTTCTGACCACTTTGTGAAGTAGTCAGTTGCTACAATGATATACCTCTTTTGCACAGTCGACGACGGAGTAATAGGACCCACAGAGTCTATTTCCCACTTCTCAAATGGAAGTATCGCCATAATAGCGGTGAGTGGTCTTTTCCTATTCTCTTGACTATCATGTCGTTGACAAATATTACATCTCTTAACATATGCAAACGCATCCTGGAAGATGGCAGGCCACCAATAACCTGCTCTTAAAGCCTTTTGTGCTGTAAGCAATCCAGCAAAATGGCCTTCGCAAGCAAAATCATGGCACTCTTCCAAAATGAATGGCACCTCGTCAGGCATCACACATCGGCAATATATGTCATCAACCCCTTGCCGATATAATGTACCTGCGAGATCAAGGCAAACTTTAATGCCTGTTGCTTAATTTTCCTTCTCTCAGCTTTAGATAATTCAGATCCCGCCTCTCCCGTCGATAAATAATGCGTTATTGCAGCGTACCAGGAGGGAATAGATGCCGTATCTATTTTAAATAACAACTCCATGTCACTACCTTCAGCCAAAGATTATTTCGGCTCCCCAAAGTCCACAACACATTCCACGATGCCTTGCAACCTTGGTGGCTTACTCTTGATCTCATAATCAAATTCCTGCAAAGTGATTAACCACTTCACTAGACGATCAGGTGGCTGCAGCTTATTCATCAATAATCGAAGAATGCCTGTTGGACTTTAGGGTAATTCGTTTTGCAGGGCGTCCAAGTTACCAAGTATTACTTGGACGACCTTGGATCTTGCAAGCGGACTGCCAAGTGGATATACCCGGTCGGCTAATATTTGGCAGAGGTGCCCAGCCTGTGGTGGTTGATGCTTATCCTGAGTCCCCACAAAGTGAGAGAGCTCCTCTATCTTCTACAGAATTGGAGACATTGGAGGATTTATCCGCCAGTGAGACATCATCGAATGATGAGTCCAAAGAGGGATCCACCACGGAAGACATCTATCAGATCACTTTGAACGAGCCAATAGAGGCCCAAGATCGCATAAGAGATGCAGATGTTCTCGAGCTAGACCTTGGCACGCCAAATGAGTCGCGACCAATCAAATTAGGGTCTATACTCAGTACAACAGAAAGGGAGGACTATGTGTTCTTGATTCAAGAATTCCGCGATATCTTTGCCTGGAGTTATGATGAGCTGAGAGGCATTCCTCCTAGTCTTGCTGTCCATACAATTCCTTTGAAAGAGGGCGGTCGTCTTGTATGACAGAAAGTAAGGCGTATGCCTTTCGAACTGAGGGACGGGCTGTTTGAAGAGTTACAGAAGCTTCGGAAAGCGGGTTTGATTTTTCCTGTGCAACACATGGAATGGTGTTCGCCAGTTTGTGATCAGAAATAAGAAGAATAATCAAATCCGATTATGTGTAGACTTTAGGGAGCTGAATAAGCAGATAGTTAAGGACTACTACCCATTGCCATTTATTGACCAGATTTTGGATCAATTAGTGGGTAGGGAGATATATTCGTTTATGGATTGCTTTGCAAGATACAACCAAATGGCAATTGCAGAAGGGGACAAGTTGAAAACGACTTTTATTACTGTCTTTGGTACTTTTGCGTACCATGTGATGGCCTTTGGTTTATGCAATGCACCTGGTTCATGGCAACGAACAGCAGATAGGACATTCGGTGACATATCCCCTGATGAGTTGAAGGTGTTTATTGATGATTTAGGGGCCGCCACCGTGAGAGAAAGGCAGTCGATCATTTTAAGAAAATGTTTTGAGCGGTGTAGACAATTTTGTATCGCTCTAAACCCACGGAAGTGTGTTTTTGGTGTACCTTATGGGCTATTGCTGGGCCAAGTGGTCAGTTCGGTAGGTATTGTGACAGATCCCGAGAAGGTCAAAGTCATAGTTGCCATGGGTCCACCACGCACTTCGAAAGAAGTTCATAGCTTTCTGTCTTCGGTTGGTTATTACCGTAGATTTATAAATGCCTTGGCAGAAAGAACGTTGCCGCTTACAAATCTATTGTCCTTTAGCTGTTTGTTTGTATGGAGTGACCCTTGTAAGGTAGCTTTCGAGGATGTGAAGCAAGAGCTAGTAAAAGCACCTATTTTAAAAGCACCTAAAAGAGGTGAGGTGTTCTATATATTTTCAGCAAAGCCACCATGCATAGTATCAGCTGTGTTTCTTTCTGGATCGCAAGACCCAACCTTTCCATCAGTTCAGAACTCATAATGTTAACAGATGATCCCGTGTCGACAATGGCATAATCTACTAATATCCCATCGACATAGGCTGCAACCCTTGGGCAATGCTTCTCAGCATGCTCGAACCAGTCATCACTAACTCGCGCAATACCCAAAGGTTCTACGATATACCCGGTACGCAGGATCTTTCTAAATTCCTTGCGTACTCCTGGAGAAAGCTTAATAAGCTGCAAAAGATTCACATCCGGCTTGGCTTCGCAAAGAGAGCTCGCCAAATCGAATTCATGATAGTTCGATAGAGTTCGCTTTTCACGCCAAACCATCCGCTCTTTAGGTCGCTGAACTGGCTTTATTGCCTCTTTTTTAACTTTCACCTTCTTCCTCGGTGGTTCCTTATCCTTCTTAACATCTGCTTTACTCTCCACGGGCTTCAGAGGTCCCCCTTCCATGGCAGGATCCAAAACTTGTGTTCCTTTGTCGCCTTGTTTGGGGTTTCCATCAACAGGCTTATCCTTGTCGGCCTCTCTACCCTTTTGACCTCTTGTAAGGACAGCTCACAAATTATAGGTTTCAGCGTCATTAACGCGCACAGCCTCAATCAAACTAACCCCACTACCACTAGGTAGCTCCTCTACTGTAGTCTTTGGTCGTTGAAGTATTTGTTTAGGCCCATCTTCTCGCTGGGAATCATTTCCTTGCGCACGATGATTAACAGGCCCTGGTTGCCGACTACCTCGCTAGAGGGAACTAATCTTACTCCAGCAAGTGGCTGCTAAATGGCCGGATTTTCCACAGATGTCGCACTTAACATTTGGGCAATTTCTTGGATAGTGTTGCCCACCACACCATTTGCAACTAAACCTCGAAGGTGCACCCTCATCTGGGTATCTACTTCCTATCAAATTTTGTTGTTTTTTAAGGAAGTTGACATCAACGGCTATTTGTCGATACTGCTCCGTAATCATGTCGGTATAATGTTTCATCATGTCCTTAACCTCGCCAAGAACATTGGAAGTGCTCGACTCGTAGCCTTGATCATTACCCTGTCGTTCCATCGGCCTAACAATTTGATTAGGCACTGGTTGTTGAACCACAGGCATGGTATTAGGATTACATGCCTGGCTTCCACCATTTGGAGCCATTTGACTGCCCGTAGGCATCGACATGGTAGGGGGAGCTGGTAATAAAGGCACATTCTGCATCATGTTCCCTCTCCCACTAGGATTAGCCATCACTATCCCTTGGCTACCACTGCCATTGGCCACCGCCATATTATTTCCCAATGCTAGACCTATATTCGAATTGCCTCGAGAAGCATAGGCTGCTTGTGGTCAGGATTCCACCTCTTGTGCTCGTGTAATGGCAGTATCTATATCTCCCAAAGGGACACTACTCAACTGCAATTGGATGTTAAAGTCCAAACCATGTAGGAAATATTGCAATTGGGCAGCTGCGGGGATAGGAATAGAGGTGTCCAACTTACGGAAAACCTCTTTTATTTTCTTCGCATAAGCACGAATATCCTCGTGTGGTTCTTGGCGGGTTACGTTGAGTACACGCAACCAATATTGCCCACCCCTTTCAAGGGCAAACTCCCTTCGAAAAGCTCCATAAAATGAATCAATATTCAATATGGTTCCGGCTTCTAAACCATGATACCATATGGCAGCTCTTCCTTTGAGAGTCATATTGAAGAACATCATTAAATGTCCTTCTTCTTGGATGCGACAGTTAAACATCATCTTTTGAAACTCCCTAATGTGGAGTTCTGCATCTTCCTCAACTAGCCCATTAAAAATGGGTAGCGAGTAACCTAGAGCTAGCAAATCTGTCGTTCCTGCTGGAATTGCAATAGGCTGCGCCATGACGGAAATTGGATTTGCACTAGGAATAGGGGACGGTGGGGTTGCACCTCCCGCACTTGATGTACGCTGGCTTATGGAAGAAAGGGGAGCACTAGAGCTTCCACCTTCTCCTAACTTACTGCTTGTGGCACCTAGACCACTAGATCCACTCCCTCGTAAGGGTTCAGCACCGCTACGCTTAGGGGAATATCTCCTAAAAATTTCAGCACATCGCCTAGCTCTTTCGTCTCTCTCTTGCTTTTGGATTTCTGCTAGACAATGATTATCGATAAATAACGGATCAATCTCAGTATCCTTTGGCATAAACTGCTCACTACTCCCTAGACAACCAGGATTCGAGGACCGCCACTTCTAAGCGGCTCCCGGCAGACGTACCACTAATGGAACCTAAAACGGGCCGGCACTGGCTCATGCACTAGCCGGACCTCTATCATGCGCTCAACAACCCCACGGCCTCGCGGCCAGGAGCGTGGATGACACGTACATCATCTTCCTAAACATCTTGCGTTTGTGTCATGTCTTGTAGTCCAACTCTAACCCAATAAACACTCCTCAGAGGGAGTCCCAGCACATTTCCAAATAGCACGAAGCACAAACATAGGAGGTCCTCCCACGGCCCTGAATGCCGCTACCTCACTGCGACTCTCCTACACCTTGGGAATTGGCCCCTCGATGCATCGCTAAACATATATAACACTTCGCACACAAACTCCTCTCTTTTATGATTTGTGTATTTCCAGGAGATATACCATGCTTCCTCACTTTACTTTCCCTTAGACCCAATGCGTAGCCTATAGCTTGGACAACCTTACTCACTCAACGTTGGTCATATTCCTCTAAAAAGAAATTGCTATGCATCCAGGAGGTATTGTCTAATACTTTTTAAATTTCATGCTTCATGCAAATTGTGAATGTCCACGTGCTCAAACAATTAATAAAATCAGCATTAGTGCTTAGTGCAAAAACATTCTTTCAATGAATTTCACTATCACTCGTATGCAGCGTTGCATGAACCTAGCACCGAGAAACCCTCGTGCTACTAGGTTCTTAATTTTTAAATATCGTCCAATCTATATGGTATGCATTAAAAAAACCAGCAAACTTTCTATCATTTCATTCAACATTTACACACTTTTCATACACTCCAACCCCCTCACCTGTTTAGGTGGTGCATATTGCATAGGTTTAGGGTTCATTTTCCACATTTTTATTGTATCATTAAACATGTGCTCGAAATGACCAAGCGTGGAAAAAAGGCAACCTTGGCCTTGAGTTAGGGATAATTGCATAGAGTCATGAGCTTTCGTCATAAGTAATATGTGTGTGATTGTTAGACGGTAGTTGACGTGTGTGGCCTCGAGAGGGCAATTGCAAGATGGATGGAGAAAGGCCTCAAGCTGTGAATAATTACGAGTCTCCTATTCTGATGACAAGCCTTGTTGGCTACATGGCTAATAATCATTGAAACTTGGGGTGTGGCTATTGGCTCAAGCATTTGTGCCCTATGTAGGATGAGCATAGGCAAAATGTTTACAAGCCTCAAATTCATCTAAAAAGCTTCGAGGTACCACATGCAACTTTGAATGTGATGGCTTAATATTGTGAACTGATATATTGTGGAACAATTATAGCAAAATATATCCACATGTGAGAGAAAGCAAACGTTGAGTGTGCATAACAAACATTGTGACAAAGTGATGGGTGGAGAGCTTGCTAGTGGAGATCAACAACCAATGTAGATGGAAGTCTATGAGAGAGAGAGAGAGAGAGAGAGAGAGAGAGAGAGAGAGAGAGGGAGGGAGGGAGGGAGGGAGGGAGGGAGAGTGTGTGTGTGTGTGTGTGATAGGGAGATAGAGAGAGAGTATGTGTGTAAATGTATGAGGGGGAGATAAGGAGACAGAGAGAGACATATGGAGTATGTTTTACCTTCTAAAGGTAGCCAAAGAAGGGGAGAGACATTAGCCAATAATCTTTTCTAGCCACTGTAGTCTTCACATATGGGAGAATGCCCAAAGGCTTGATTCTGCTCTGATCTACCATTTTGATGAGCCATTGGGTTGGTTGCACACCTTGTAGGCCTAGATCCTTCATTGTCACATCCGTTATAATTGCCGAAAAAGGTTCAAAAGTATACTAACAAGAAGACATGGCTTAAGGATTGCTCCCTCAACAGCAACAAAGTCCAACAAAGCTTCAAATCCTGTAAAAGAAGTGGATGTGGCTAACGCCTTCCTAGATCCGAGTATCCCAGAGACTGGCATGTGGATAGAAGGCTGCTTTATTGCAAATACATTGATTGATAGTGGATCATCAGTGAACATATCCAAAATTCATGGGATTCTTGGTTACACTTGGTTGAGTTTGCCTACAACAACTCTACTTGTGCTAGCATTGGAGTTTCTCCCTTTGAGGCTATGTATGGCTATAAAATGCCCTTACCCACATTCATCTTTAATGAGTGAATCAATTCTCATGGGAAAGAAGAGTTGGAAAGAATGCAAACCCTTCTTCAGCAGTGTAAGATGAATCTTAGGAAAGCTCAAGACCAAATGAAGATGTATGCTGATGAGAAGAGGCGGCCTTTGGAGTTTCAAGAAGGGGAATTGGTCTTATTGAAGGTGCCCAAGTCTAGGTACTTTACTTTGAAAGATGGATCTAGTAACAAGCTTGCTCATTGATTTTATGGCCCCTATCGGATCTTAAAGCACATTGGAGATTTAGCATACAGATTGGAGCTACCCTCTTTCACAAAGATTCATAATGTTTTTCATGTTAGTCAGCTCAAGCCTTTCTATGGTGATCCGGTTGATATAATTGATGAGCTTCCACCTATTGACGAAGAAGGTCTTATTCAGTACATTCTAGGGGATGTTATAGGTCAGCATGAGAAAAAGCTTCAATCTCGTTCCATCATCGAATATTTGATCAAATGGAGAGGTTTACCACCTGAGGAAGCTTCTTGGAGGCCTGATTCTATATTAGATGAGTTTTCTTTCCTACGGGACACATTGGTGGTCGACCATCATCGAATATTTGATCAAATGGAGAGGTTTACCACCTGAGGAAGCTTCTTGGAGGCTTGATTCTATATTAGATGAGTTTTCTTTCCTACGGGACACATTGGTGGTCGACGCCTACTACTTATGGAGCTAGTTATGGTGCAGACAAGGTCAGGACAACATGTTGTTTTAGAATAGTTTTTTTTGCGCCTAATATTTAGAACTAAGCCACTTACATACGGTCAAATTAATCTTCAAGAGCTACATTTTGACATGTGGCATGCCTCATTTAGACACTTCTACTATAAGTTATGGCAGATTTGGTCCAGCAGGATCTGTTTACACAGTAAGCTGTCTACTTCATTTTGGGCTTATCAATTGAAGAATTTATGGCTCCATATACCTTTAAAGCATTCCTGATCATGGATATAGATGATGCTTACTTTTGTTCTTTCATTCTATCCATATGTCAGCCATCTTTCATTAATTTTCCTATTTGTAAAGCTGTAAAAATAGAGTAGTGCTCTATTCTATCCATCCTGTTCTAGTCTTTCTATGTTTGTTTTTTAGGGCGAAAACCTTTGAGAAGGGATGGATTGTAAGAAGATGGGAAGAATAAGGATTTAGTGTGTGAATAATATTGATGATATGCCATGTCACACTGATATTGGTATAAAAGGGGAGGACATGTAATTTTTCCTATCTTTTTGACACATTAATACATTACTATCCTTCTCTCTCACCTTACTCACAGCTTCAATGGCTTATTTCTCTTTCCTCTCTTTCTCTCTCCTCGTCACTCTATTTCTCTCTCTCATGCACTCTCTCTTCTCTCTTCTATAGTCTTCTCTCTCCTCTTTCTCTCTTTCTAGTCCACTCTCTGATGAGACAGAGACAAGATCCTCCTTGACTTTGAAGAAAACTAGCAAACCATTGTAAGACAAATCAATCATCTTCATATTTAAATTTGTCAAGTAAGATCTCTTTACATGTTCTCCTATTACAACATTCTTATCTTTGTAGTGAGTAAAATAATATTGGTTTCTTTTTAAGTTGTAGAATAAGGATGTTGTCTTGTGAAATACAAAAATAGAGCAAAACAACTACCTAATGCATGTTTTCACGTTTCAGAAGACACAATTGAATGTCATCCAAGTTATCATGTTGAATGGGATTCAATTAGAGTTTTAGTCAATAGTCATCTAGATTTTTTGGATGAAATGTGCTATGGACAGTTTTGAGTCAGTTGGGTTAGCCAACTTTTGTGTTTCATTCAACTGATAGATTATGGCTTACTTAGCAAATTTTTTTTGCTTGTTTTCATTGCAGGGTGTGCTTGTTCAGAATAAGTAAGAGAAAACTATCTTTGGAGAGAATGGAGAAGGAAACTTTGAAGGACACAAATGATGACAAGCATTTAATTTCCTCCACAAGAAAAGAAATCTCTCCAAGTTCGATTATATAAAAAATACGTTTAATGTACCTTTCAATTTGCAAGAGCTTTTGGAAAATCTCAGTGATAATCTTGAGACATGTAGGGAATATTATATTAGACATGCAAAGTGTCTTGCACTTGATAACTATATGCATTATAGTGATGTTATTCAAGTAGCCAATGCTCTAACAATAACTTTGCTCATTAGGTGGAACCTTATTGATGAAGAGTTTAAAACATATGAAACAAAATTTCCTTATCACAAGGATCAATAATAATATCTTTTAATTCTCAAGGACATAAAATTTCTCATGTATCTTCAATATATGAAATGTTTTTCTTCCGATAAAATAGAGGGGAAGAAGGAAGAAGACATTCCATGCCAAGGTGAAAAGGCTAAAGAAAATGAGGAGACTTTTAAGAGAATGTTAAGAATTATTGGTACACCATTTTGATCCTACTATTTTCAAGAGTGAAAAGATCACAAAGGTAGAATAAAAGGAGAGAGAATCAAGTTCAAAGATTGAAGAATGCCCTATTGATTATGTCCCTACATTTCCTAGACATCTCATCAATAAAAAAAGATATGTATTGTTCAATGATATTCAACAGCTTTTTTAAATCTTAGAGAATATTATTACTTATCTATTCTTGTGCAAGGTGGAGATAGTATGACAAGGATTTTATAAGCTATAAACCATGCCCTCTAGCAGCTCTTGATGTTGAGGAGAAAATTTTTCAAGATAGATCCATTATCTTACATTTGTGTATTGATCAAATTATGGTGTATGAAAAGGAAGGATTATCTATAGAAGAGGAGTTTTTGTAGGTTCAAAGACTTGATATTGAAGACATGGGATATGAAGATAAACTAAAGCCTCCATCAAAGGAGAAGCCAAAAAACTCAATAAATCTTCATGACAAGAGCCTTTTTTCCTTCTCTTTGCTTAGTTTGTAGTCATAGAACCAATGAAACATCTCTAATAAACTATTTGCTTTGATTCTTCCATCTCCATATCAAAGTAAAGTCCTTCCTTGATAATGTGATTTTTCCATACACTGGGTTGGCAAGATAGATAGAATTCCATATTGTTTGATAAAATATGGGGCATGGTTGTACGAAATATGCCACATAAATTAAAAATACAAACATTTAATTAAAAATATTTTATAAGTTATACAATACAAATATATAACAATGCAAAATTCTTACCATATGGTGAGTGAAGTGCTAATTATTCCAAGCTTCTATCATCACTGCCTTTTCAAAAAGGTTCAATTGGTCATTGAAGTCCTTAAGATCATCATCTTTCCATTCAATTTTATCACAATAAAAATTAATTTTTTCTAGTATCTCATAAACTTTAGCTTTTTTATTCAGAGCCTGCTTATTATCAGCATAATCCGTAACTACATTATGCAAGGATTTCCATCCATTGTATTTAGTGGTTGATACATTGTTTCCAAAGTTTATCTTTTGGAGTTCTGAGGATCTAGTTCAATCACAAGGTCATCTCCATGTAATCCAATAGTAGATAGAACTTAGTGAAGATCTTTGTTATAGCATCCTCTCTAGCTCATAAGGACTTTAGCTTCTAAGAGAACCCTATGTAAAGATGAATAAGTTTTTCAATTATTCTACAATGTGCATGGTGTGTAGATGTGAGCATTGGCCAAAGAAATTTCTAAAACTAGCTTGAAGTGGGGGTCTTTGATGTGCCTAGAGGGAGCTCTATTCCAGTTGCTTCAGCTCAACTCTTCAGCTCTACTACTAGATACATGCATTATAAGCAAGGATATCTAGAATTGTCTCCCTCTCAGACATTGTACATGCATTTGAGTGCCTTCAAGTCACTAGCTATGTGTTATTCAATCCAAATTCCTTGACAAATAACTCTTCTTCTTCTTGTTGGCTCTTAATCATATCAGGTTATTGAAGTTTGATGGAAAACCCAATATAGTACGTGCCAATCCGTTGTGTGTACTTCAAAAGCTCCTAACCATCAGATATTGTATTCGAATTGAATACTAAATAACATTGAATCACTATAATGACTTGATGAAAGTCATCAAGGTAATAGAGAGCCTTACTAATTTTGTACACTTTAAGATCTCACTTTCGTCAATTTTAATCACACAGACCTAGCTAATCCTTGAGCCTCCTCTAATTTGATCATTAAACTTTGTAGCATGGGAAAGTTAAGAAAAAAGATCTAGAGGAAGAGGTGGATGGCAAAACCGAGGTTTTGGAAATTTTGCTATTTTTTGCCATTATTGTGGCAAAACAAGTCATATTGCAGCCCATTATTATGCTAAGAAGGATTATCTCCACAGTGGTAAATTGTAGCAAGGAAACTATGCATCCTTGAAAGCTATTCGTTCGGTACCCTTGCCTAAGGGCAACAAAGAAATTGATTGTAAGTGGGTTTACAAAGAGTCCAATAAACCCTTGTCCATGTAAGATTTTGAAAGAATGGTATAAAACTAAGTCCATTCATTTGCATTTGGATTCAATCTTGCAAAGAAACCACTCTATCAAGGTTATCCATTGCACATTCTCATATGTAAGTTGTCCAATGCCATCACCATCTTGAAGATTGACCATGTTTTGCCTAGGTAAGTATATTTGCAAGTGTAGTACATTTGAGCCTCTCTTAATATTACAAAACTACCTAACCAAGGACCCCAACCATTCTGAGGGCTTAGATTAACTTTTCAGGGATACTAAGAGACTCCAAGACCATTTATAACATACCCTCCTAACAAAATGTTGGATTCGAGAAACCAAAAGAGACTCTTCTTATTAAAGAACCCCCTAGTTACCATTATCAAGCCCACCTAATCAAGGGAAAACTATTTTGAGGGATGATATTACTTTTTTAGGGATATTAAAAACTCTAAGGTCAATCATAACATAACCTCCTAACAATCCCTTTAGTGTGTGAGGGACTTGGTAGAGAGATGCTCTTGCCATTCCACTATCTCCTAATCCATCCTTCCAATTTGAGAGGTGAGATTGAGGGTGTGTATGTGAGGTTAAGTCAAGAGAGAGTGAGGGACCCATCAAGAAGCTCTAATCACTCTAATTCTACCCATTTTCTTCATCTTTTCCTCTCTATATCGCATGTAAATAAGGATATGAGGACATGGAGTGAATTTAGGGGCATTGCATGGATTGTGGAGCATTTGTTATCAAGATATCGCAACTATGATGAGTTAAGTTGGTAAGTATACTCTCAACAGCCAAGCTTCAAGTGTTCTAGTACGAAAGTGATAGATTAGATTTATCATAATGCCTTGCATGTGAGATGGCTAGGTGAGAGCCATTGACTATGTGCATCATACCATTGAAACAATAAGGGTTGTGTCCTAAGTCCCAACATCAAGCTCATGGAGCACAACATTGTTAGTTCCATTGTTAGGACCAAGGACACTATGACCATTGAGTCTCTTACGCACTTCATGACATGGAATAGGAGAATGGCAGTCAAAAGGACAAGGAGGACATTGGAGATTACGTCACCCACATGTGGAGTCTCTTTAAGAGAATCCCAACCACAAAGTGACCTAGTGAGTGAGTGATCTCCACCATATTCATAAGTGGAATTAGGAGTGAATAGCTCTACAAGGCCTTGGTATGCAATTTGAACCTGCAGATGGAGGTGCTAGCTAGGGTCTTTGAAGAAGCCATACACATAGACGACTTGTTTAAGGAGAGGAGCTCGAGATACACAAGCCAAGATAGTGCAGCCTCTAGAGCATCAGAGAGAGCTACTGCTACTAGCGAGGGATCTAGTCAGAATAAGCAAGAGAAAGGGAAGAGTTTTGACACGAGCCAATAATTGGCGGGACATAAAGCTAGAGCTAGCCAAGCTCTAGGAAATGATTAGAAGACTTGTGTGACCTCATGTGCAATGTGTCGACTACTATGGAGGGAACCACCTCTCAACCAAGTGCATGGATCCTAGATCCGGACCTTGTGCCAACTGTGGTAGGTTTGGACACGATGTTATGCATTGCCGATTACCAAGGCGATCACCATATCCGCAGGTTTACAACCAGCCATACTACTTGGGGAATAGACCGCTGCAATCTCATACCGGACTTGTAATCACCTAGGGCATATCTCATCTCGTTGCCTCAAACAAGAACAAGCTAACTAGGATAAGATCGATTTGAGATGCCCTGAATGTGGATTCACTCACTTATATGCCGAATGTCCCAGATGAGAACTGCCTATTAGCTTAGCCATTGTAGCTTCTGTACCTTTGGGGCTCTTTGGAGTTGAAACACTCGATGGTGATGCCACTCCCATCTAGTTAAATGTCATGACTAGGGAAATACAAAGTAGTGATCTGGTGCATAGATTGGATGCTGTATGCGTACATAGCGAGCGTCGAAAGGTCCCCGAGAACAAAAGAACTCTATTTTTGCACAAAAAACAAGAGAGAAGACTTGCACGACATGAAGCAAAAGACTAATTGGGTACAATCTCCCCCCATGCCTTGTGTGAGCGCTCCACAAAGGATGTATTTGATATATGATTCATCTCCAAGCTCAAAAAATTGAGCGCTTTTGTCCAACTAAAGAATTAAAGCAATTGGGCGCCCAAAGAGTCGGGTTATGCCCAAATACAATGTCCGATAACAAATATTTAAATCGTGCGCCCATGCGCATACAAAATAATAAATAAATATCAAGCACTTCAATAAATAAGCGTGTCAAAATAAATATTAGCACCACGCCTAGGATGCGCGCCTATCAAAAATGATAATTTCTTCTAAATAACTTGATACATGCTAGTGCTTTCCAATGCCATTACTGCCTGCTCTACACATCAACTGAAGCATTCACAATTATTAGAAAATAATAAAATTAAACTGACAAAAGTGAATACCTAGCAATCTTCATCTACAAAATAAATAAATTGGTTAGAACTCAATCCTAACCTTAATTTATTACGAGTGTACACTCTAAACTCATAAACGTCCATTAATTTAAATATGTATTTAACGGAATCACCCGCTATGGAATCACCCACTTGCACATTTAACTAACAAGACGCCCAAAAAGGATAGGCGTCCCCATCGACTTTTCACACAAGGAATCCACCTTGTGTATGAGCCTCGGCAACAAATATAATTTTACGGAATCCACTGCAAAACCTCACGAAATTCACTGTGGAATATGCCTCCTGGCATCATATCCCCGGGGTGGGATAGCAATTGTCCTCAATTGCTATTAGCTCAATGTGGAGCCAGCAGTGAGGGGTAAGCACTTAGGTCTCGAGCGTGCATCCATTGGGCCTCTTCAACAGAATGATTTTTAAACTTAACCAAATATCTAGAATATCTACGGCCAGTTCTAGTGGTCATAAAGTCAGTATCTAGAATAGTTTCAGGTTCAAGGATTTCAGTTTCTTCTTCTAACAAAGGAGGGTTTTCATAGACAGGATGTACATGTAATTGGCCTCTAAAAGGTCGTAATAAACTAATATGAAAAGTGTAGTGGATTTTTCAGTGTTGTGGTAATTCTAGTTTAAATGCATTGTCATTGATTTTGTGAATGATCTTGAAAGGTCCATAAAATCTAGGAGCTAACTTTACAACAGGGTGTTTATCAACACTTTGTAATCTTCACTTTTCAATACGTAACCAAACATAATCATCAACTTTGAAACTCATAGTTTTTCTTTTCTTGTTGGCTTGTTTTGTATATGATTGTTGGGCTTTCGCAATCATATCTTTAACTTCATAAAAAATAGTAGCATGCATGTTAGCAATATCATAAGTAGCTTGAACTTTGTTTGACAATGATGTAACAAGTGTAGGTAATCTATATCCATAAATAATTTCAAATGGTGCTTTCTGTGTAGCTGTATGTGGTGTGTTATTGTATGCAAATTGAAGTAAATGTAAATGTGTATCCCATGTTTGTGGTTTTGAAATTGTGTATACATGCAAAAGATCTAAAATGGTACTGTTAGTAGCTTCTGTTTGCCCATTTATTTCAGGATGAAATACAAATGAAAAATCAATCTTTGTTCCTAAATTAGCAAACAAAGTAATCCAAAAATTATTGCAGAATCTAGAATCACGGTCAAAAATAATAACTTTTGGCAAACCATGATTAGTGAAAATAGTTTTCAAAAACAATTGAGCAGCTTGAGATGCGGTTAACATTTTCTTGCATGGAATGAAATATGCTTGTTTGCTAAACCTATCGACAATAGTCCAAATCATATCATGATTAGCTTTAGTGTTAGGCAAACCAGTGATAAAATCCATTGACATCGGTTCCCATGGTCATTCTGGAATTGGTAAAGGCATTAATAAACCATATTGTTTACCATGGTGTCGTTTAACTCTTTGGCAAATTAAACATTCAGATACAAAGTTAGATATATCAGATTCCATGTGTGGCCAATAACAATCTTCAATCAGTGTACGCAAAGTAGAAATAATTCCTCTATGGCCTTGGTATGGGGGACAATGATTTTCATGCAAGACAAATGATCGAAATGGAACAATTACACATAATCTTTTTTCATAGAACATAAATCCATCAGTGTAAGACAATGAATCAATGGGAATCCAGTTATTTGCAAATAATTTATTCCAATCAGCTTGAAAACTAGGGTCTTGGTCGTAGGTATCTTTCATAGGGAGAAGAGAGTCAAAAGATATCATAGAGATATTATGAATAGTCGGTCTTCTACTTAAAGCATCGGTAACAACATTCTCTTTTCAAGGTTGATATTGTATGAGTGGATGCAAACTTTGAATAAATGCATCCTATTTAATGTGTCGGTCAGATATTTGTGGTTAACTAAGGAGATGTTTAATGCTTTGTTAGTCAGTTTTGATCATGAATTCAGATCCCATTAAATAGTGCTTCCATTGACGTAAAGCTTGTACTACAACAAGCAATTCCTTATCATAGGTAGAATACTTAAGCTCAGAGGGTTTAAGTTTGTAGCTAGAGTAGGCTATGGGATGGGAATCTTGCATAAGGATTGCTCCTATTCCAGATCCACTAGGGTCAGTGACTACTAGGAAAAATAGTCTATTGAAGTCAGGTAATTGCAATACAGGAGCATGAGTTAAAGCATGTTTCAATAAATGAAAGGACTTTTGTTGATTGTCGGACCAATGATACACAATTCCTTTCTTTAATAATTTGGTCAAAGGTAATGCAAGCAATGAAAAATTTCTCACAAATTTTCTATAAAAGCTAGCAAGACCTAAGAAAGAATGTAATTCGTGCACATTTTTAGGTATGGGCCAATTCAAAATTGCTTCTATCTTTTTAGGGTAAACTTTAATACCTTCAGATGAAACAAAACGTCCTAGGTATTCAATTTGTGTTTGGAAAAATTCACTCTTTTCAGGATTAGCATATAATTGATTCTCTTTCAATAATTTGAAAACCAAAGATAAATGTTCATAATGCTTGTTCTCATTCTTACTGAAAACCAATATGTCATCAAAGAAAACAATGACACAATGCTGATGCTTCAAAAATATGCAATTCATCATACGAATGAATGTGGCTGGTGCATTAGTTAAACCAAAAGGCATAACAAGGAATTCATAGTGTCTAAATTGTGTTCTAAATATAGTTTTGAAAATATCAGATGTGTCCAATCATACTTGATGGTATCCAGATTTAAGATCTATCTTGCTAAATATTGCAGATCCTTGTAGTTTGTCCATAAGATCTTCTACCCTAGGAATCGGATATTTATTCTTAACAGTGATCTTATTTAGGACACCATAATCAATGCACATCCTATAGGTATTGTTTTTCTTCTTCACTAATAGGACACGTGCACCAAATGGAGAACTACTGGGTCTAATGAGTCCTCGGGTTAACAATTCTTCAACTTGGGCTTGAATTTCTTTGTGTTCAATTTGGTTAGGTCTATATGGTGCTTTACATGGTGGTTGTGATCCAGGAATTAGGTCTATTTTGTGATCTTTGGGACGTATAGGTGGTAAGCCAGGTGGTAAGTCAGCGGCAAAACAATCTTGAAATTGTGAAAGAAATTGTGCTTGCCTAGGATGCATCTGATTTTCTTTAGCTTCAATTTCATTCACCCATATTAAGTAGGATTTGCTACCTTTTCGTAATGCACGTTTAGCCTCTGTATGACTAAGCAATGGAAAATTATCGAAAGTGTGCATACCATGCAATGTGATTTGTTTCCCATTATAATGAATCTTCATTGAATGCGTGGAATAATCTATATCGGGATTGTACTGATGATGCCAAGGCATTCCTAAGATAATGTCACTAGATTGTAAAGGCACAACTAAGAAATTTCTACGTTCAACATAATCACCAATTTTAATTTCTAAGTCATGCACTTCTTGTGTTCCATTGTATCTAGTGCCTAAAAATGCAGCCTTGATGCGATAATGATTAGAAACAATATGTAAATTCAATTCTTTGACTAGTTTTGCCGAAATAAAGTCGTGTGTGCTCCCATCATCATGTAGAACAATCTTTTCTTTACCATGCACAAGACATTTCATCTTTAATAAAGAATGGGGATTTGGCATACCTGGTAAAGTATTTGAAGTAGTACCGATATCATCATCGTCTTCCGTGAAATCTGGCATTTCTTCATGTTCTTCATCTTCTGTCACTCCCAAATAGTTGATATGAACAGTTGGCTTTTTGGACTAACAATTCGCCACTAGATGTCCAGGTTGATGACATTTGTAACAAACTATGGATTTGGCTTTAGACACATTATTGGTAATAGCTGGAAGTTTAGGAATGTTGAGATTTGGTTGTAAAGATGGCTTAGGGTTTGGATTTGTGTTTGATGGTAAAGCAGGGGGTCGTGTCCAAGATTTACGGAATGAAGATGGAAGGAAACGATTTTGATTGAATCTTCAAAAATTTGAATTGAATTGTTTTGAACCAAAGTTACCATTAGTTTGAAATTGTTGTGGTCGCTTCTCTCGTCCTCGAGTTTTGTCTTCAGTGTCATGGGCAAAGGAAATTGCATCTTTGAGAGTCGTTGGCTTGAACATGTTCACCTCCGCATAAAAATGTCCAAGTAAGCCAGACATAAACTTGCTTTTATGGGTTGCCTCAGGTACATCTTCGAGCATTCAAAGTTGCAATAAAGCATTCCAATAACGCTCTGTATATTGTGAAATAGGCTCATGATCCCTTTGTTGCAGAAGATCCCATTGTTTGATTGCTTTTTCATGGAATTGGGGTGGAAAAAAATTCTGCAAAAATTTCTTTTGGAAAGTCTCCTAAGTAGTAGGACAATCAATGCTTTTGTGGACAACAGTCCAGCATAGGGATGCTCTGTCCACTACATGATTAGTGACGCACTTAATTTTGTCTTTCTCAGCATACTGTTCTTCATGGAAATAATAATCAAATTGACTGATAAAAGCAAGTATAGTCTTTCCATCGCGTGACCCATTGAAAGTACAAAATTTGAAATTTCTTTTACTTATCTTTGTTTCTTTCCGAATAGATTGTGCTTCAAGTGTTGCATCGATCGTACGTCGTATAAGATCTTTAGATTGCGGTCCATCTTGGTTGGCAGTAGATCGTTGCAAATTGGTCAATTGAGCTTGCAAAGTTTGACGTGCTCCTCGTTCCTCTTGAAGCTGCATCATAATTAGATCCAGTTTTTGCTCCATTGTTGGTTCCGGTAAATCACCTTCGGCCATAAAATCTTCCATGGTTTGATCGGACATCCTGCAAAATTCCAAAAGACCTCACATACTCGAAATCTTATTAGTGGGATGAGCATTGCTCAAAGTCGTGAAATCTTATTAGTGGGATGAGCATTGCTCAAAGTCGGGTTAACAAGGCTTATTTCTCTCTTTTTTTAAATGGCTTTTTGCAGTATTTCTTCTTTGCAAATGCTGAAATTGATGTCACGGTCTTCTTCCAAGAGGATAATTCGTGCATGTAGACTATGGGTAGCAATCTGTTTGCTAGAATTGAACTCTATCAGTCCCCAGGTGTGAACAAGGGCATGCCGGAAAGCTGAAAATCCATTTGAGACTAGCTGTGTGTGAACAACCACTATGGGAGAGAGTTGAAATTGAGTTTTTGAACCTTTGTAAAGTTGAAAGCTTTAAGCATTAAGTAATTAAAGCTTAACTAAATCGTTTTTTTTAAAGGAGAACGACAACTTCTGAACGGCGTCGACGGCAATCAGTACGTCCTGCCACCGCAAACGTTTGAAATTATGGAGTTTAAGCTTTGTAGAAAGCTTATTAAGCTTTCTAATCAAACTTGATAAAAGTTACTTATGTGCTTCTCTCTAAGAAAAACGTTTTGCAAAGGAACTTCCCGAGTGGTCCTCTGTCTATAGAGGCCGGTCCTTTGCAATCCAATAGTGTAGCAGGGGGTTCTTCACTGCCAGGAACATGCTTGTATTGACGGATTGCCGCGAGACTGATTGTAGATCTCGATCATTCTAGGAGCTCCGCCTTCGCGCAAGATAGTAAGCGATTGGAAGCCCTCGATCTCAGCTTCGCTCTGATACCACTGGTGCACAGATCGGATGCTAAATGCGTACGTAGCGAGCACCGGAAGGTCCCCAAGAACAAAAGACTTGCAGGACATGAAGCAAAAGACTAATTGGGTACAATCTTCCTCCATGCCTTGTGTGAGCACTCCACAAAGCATGTATTTGATATATTATTCATCTCCAAGCTCAAAAAATATCCCAATTCACAATTAGCACGCTTTAGCTTTTGTGTTTGCTTTTGTCCAACTAAAGAATTAAAGCAATTGGATGCCCAAAGAGTCGGGTTCTGTCCAAATACAATGTCTAATAACACTTGCAAAACCTGTGATAAACTGAGGGAAATTTGAGATTCCATTATAGGGATGCAAAATAGGGCCCAATCAATTGCAATGATACTATCTTCACTCCACAATGCTACACTTGTGTGAGGGATAAAATGGTAGGGATGGGCACCTACATGGGCTCTGAGACTTGGGGGATGTGCAAACTCTATCAGGTTGTGCACTCTGTTGGAATCCTTGGTGTGAGGGAGGCTCACCTCTCTTTTATCTCACATCTCACCCAGCATCTGCTTTTCCTCATAGGTATCATGACATGATAGGTAGATTCTAATCTAAGCAAACAAGTTTGATATGTAGGGCTAAAAAGGCAACTTTGTATCTTTCAATGATATGCAAGTGGGAATAGGAAAATGGCTAAAATAGAATGAGAATGGATAAGATTTACCCTCTATCAATGACCCATTTCTTTATACATATTTCCCACTCACCATCTTGTCTATTTTTTACTTATGGCACATCAGTGATCAATCAAACAAATAGGGTCAGCATTAGGCATAAAATAATAGCAATGTATCAATGCATAGCATCAATTGAGCACTAGAATTTCATGGGCAAGATAGGGGAGATTAAAAACATAGGCTTAAGCATTCTAAGATTGGTTCTATATGCTATCTAAGATGAAATTAATCATAGACCTCTCTTAATCCCTCTTTTCAACAGTAGAGTAGGCTAAGTGGATAGAAAGAGAAATTTAAGCCATGGGATTCAATGGTACCTCTTATGAGTGCTAAAGGGAGCTACTGAAGATTAAGTCAATCAATCCTTTGCTTGATCCATCACTAATTGCTCCAAATTTTAGCAAGATTTGAAGAAAAACTCATACTGCCCTATTTTAACCATTTCAAGAGAGCATAAGTAACATGAAAGAAGGGAGATGAAGGCTTAGATGTCAAGAGATAGGGCTTATTATGACTCCAAGAAATGGTTAGAGACAATGCTTAAGAGTATAGAGCAATATTTTAAGGTTAAATATAGATGATCAACGATCTTCACTGTTGTCACTCAATGGAAGTAAAACACCCTTCTTAGCTTGATGTAAAGGCTTGAGATGATCATTACCAAAGAGTAGTTTCTCTCTTCAACCTTTAAATAAGATGAAATGCTCACTCATTTGTTGTAGTTGGCTCTTGGGATCAGTACAATTTGCATTGCCTTTATTGTAGTCCACATGGCATCAAATGCCCCCTTCTTGGTTCTTGTTGGACTCTAATTGCTGCCTAGAATCAAGGATTGATGGCCTCCAAGGTAGTAGATGTAATGTCAAGAAGATATGATAAGAAATATTCCATGAGAGTATGAGAAAAGCCTAAAGAAGAAAGGAAAAGTAAGGGTTTTTTGAAAAGTTACCATAGTTTTAGTTTTCTCTAAACTCACTAAGTCCCATTTTGTCCAAGTTATACCAAAATTAGTCTCAATAACAGTCACAATTTGCTAAAATGGCATCATGAGCCATTTTTTCCAAGATCTTGTTAGTAGCCTCCAAAATGATCATGGTTTGCTATAGTAGAACTTGCCTAGCCAAGCTTATAGGAATTAACCAAGCCTAGTGACTAGAATCTAACTATAATCCTATGTCCTATTCTTTGCAACTAAATCCATGGTTGAAAATGACTACAAACATGATCTAACCTACTACTTTGATATGAATGAAAAGAAGATGTAAAAGAGCTAGACTCCATAGCTAAAGAAATACCAAAATAGACTTAAGAAAATATGGAAGCCACAATCAAGATTGTCATATCTAAAGAAATACCAAAATAGACTCAAGAAAATAGGGAAGCCATGGTTAATATTGTCATATCCTATGAATTGAATATTAATCTAAAGTACTACACCATGAAAATTAATATAGGCAGTAAGGAACTCATCCCTTGCAATGGTAGAGTAAGGTACTCACCCCTTAGCTATTGTGGGAGGTCCACACAAGGAAGGCCCAAGAGAAATATTTGATTAATGGCAAAAAGATAACAACCATGTGTTTCCCACAACTTTAGATACCCCCCTTCTCTACCACCAAGTATTATACTTCATTACATAAGGCTTGCTCTACTTGATTAAACTAACACTTAATGCCTAGAAAACAAGAAATGGAACAAGAAAATGATGGGCTTCCATTAGTCTAAAGCTCTATGAATCCGTGGTTGTTGTAAACAAGGAAAGTATAAGATATACCAACTAATGCTAACTAGGAGTTCTTCTTGGATTTCTGAAAACTGAGCAAAAGGTGAGTACATCAGCCCCAAGAAGAACCTTCAACCTTCACCCATCCTTCATCATCACATGACCTCTACTCTCCCTCCGCCATTCAGCACAAGTCCCATGCATCCTAATAAGTGCCATGGGATTGGCACTAAATAGTGAGGGGGATAGTGTTAACCTAATCCAAGTTCACGGCATGGGTGGTCTAGAGCATATACAAAAATTTAAAACGAAAAAGAAGTTGATCAAGGAAGTAGGATTGAAGATGGAAAAATTCACAAAAATCAAAGTCAAAGATTAAAAATGGCAAAGAAACCCTAAAAACAAGATGGATTGTCAATTTGAGTGGTTAGAATTTTGTAAAATTTTAAATTATTTTTGAGCATCGAGCTCACTCTTGTGCAAATTATAATACAATCTAATGCACATTTAAAAGGGCATGAGAGAAGTGAGTCAATAATTTTAATGAGAAGGTTTGATGGGCCATCAAGGGCCCTAAGGACTTGCATAAATGAAATTTTGGTTCAAGGGCACTTTCAAAAATTAGACCCTACCCATTTGTAAAAAAGAAGGCCCATATTTAAGATAGGAAATCATTGGTCTAATTCATTCCATGGTTGCAAAAATCAAAAGGCTTATCGCATTCTCTTTGGCTATTGACTCTCTCTGTTGCATCCTCACCTGTGAATCACTTGTGAACTATGTCATCACATGCAAGCTTAGGAAGAGAGCTATGTATATGTGCCATAGCTAGCTCTTTTCTTTGTGCTCATTCTCTCTATTGGAAAACACCTCTAACCCATCTCCTAATTCCCTTGATCTCGGCTCGAGCCTAAGAGGCAAAGAGGTAGAGACTTTTGTGACAAAGAAATAGGACCTAAGAGGTTGGGTGATAGAGAGAGGAAGAGAGCCGAGAGAGAGGGGGGTTAAGAGAGAGAGATAGGGAGAGAGAGAGAGAGAGAGAGAGAGAGAGAGAGAGAGAGAGAGGCAAAAACTCAATGGAGCCTAGAGATTGTGAGTTTGATGGAATTGATAGAGCTTGGGAGCTCGTTGAAGAGTCCTAGACTATAACAATTGGTGAGTCTTCTCTTGCTTTATCTACAATTTATAATTTTTTTCCTTGCTTTGGGGAGTTGCGGACTTTGTCTGTGATAACCTAAGTGACTAGGAACCTTTGGAAGGAGATCCTATAATGTGAGAGGTTGTGAGAAAATCAATCAAGAAGAGTGCACGACCAATATGCATATTCATTTGCAACCCCCATGCTAAAGACAATTATGTGGAAATGCTAATACGTGAATGACAAGATGCATAGTTGACCATAAACTATAAGTTTGCATGTTGGACTAAATGCACTATAGTCAAGACATTAGATGGCCTTCTAATTTTTAAGAAGTTGCAACTCAATTTGGTGACAATCTCTCACCTTGTCATCTCAACAATCTACTCTAACTAACTATGCATCCTCCTCTTAGACCTTGGAAAGTAACAATATAAGACTAGCTTTGAGGTAAAGTGAACTCGCCTATCTTACCTTCCCATGTTGTAGTTTGAAAGCTTGAAGGCTCAAAGATGGATCCACAATCCAAGCAACACAATTTGAAGTCATTACTCCCTTGTATCCACCACCAAGTATGCCACCAATGAGAGAAGAAGGTGGAGAAAAAGGAGAGAAAGAAAATAAAATAGAGATTCATCATGCCTGGTCCTTCACTCTCTTATAATCTCACAACCTTATACACAACTTTAAACTCAAACCTTTTACCAAGAATGAAAAGAAGAAAAAGAAAGGTAAGATGAAGATGTAGATATAGAGCTTCTCTATCTAAAGTCCTTCACTCAACATAAACTCTCACACTCTCTCTTTCTTAGTCTCAATAATCAAGACAACATGATATAATAGAAGAAGTGAATGAATGCTCAATATTTGCACCAATAAAGCTTCCACAACATGGACACACCAACATGGACGACTGTAACAAAGACCTCCCATTCTTATATAGATTGAAATTAGGGTTAGGGTTAGGATTAGGCCTTCTTTTGAGTTTTAGTGTTTGGACACCTTTTGCATTTTAGTGTTTGTATCCCTTTTGCATTTTAGAGTTTCCATAACTACAAATTAGAGTATGAACTCTCTTTTGGGTATCCTACCCACTTTGTGGACTCTTAGCTGGTCCTAGACCATTGCAATTACATTTTCATGTGCCCAACCCATGCGAAAATTGCAAGTGTGTCAAATACAATTCTAGAAAATAATATAATGTGCATAAAAGTGAGCGTGCCTCTCATAAAATAATACAACCATGATAATAATGTGACCATGAAGAAGTATAAGTACCCAAAAATAGGACACTAAAGCTCCAAAATAATAATCATTTAAAAAAAGACACTTTGTCTTTGACTTTGGTTTGACTTTTATTGCTACCTTTCACATTTATTGTTAATAACAAAGATGTCGAATGTTGGGATGATTCTAAGGGAGCTACTATTGATGTGAAGAACTATTATTGATGAAGATAATCTTCCGATTGATGGTACATATGATTATTATATTGGTAGATCTCAAGGATGACAATGTTGCTATTAGTGATGTAGCCAATAGAAGATGTTATTTGGTGTTGTTAGTACTCTTGACTACTAATCCTCCTGGTTGGACAAAGCTTGAATATTTAGGGAATAGGAATGGGAGACTTGATGTGGAATTAGAAGTAATGGCTCATGATTCTTCACAAACTTTTATACTTGCAAAGTAAAACCTCACATCCAATCACTTCCTAGGGGGGGAAGTGCTAGTCTTCCATCTCATGTATAGGACATATGATGTTGTTGCTTTGGGAGAGGGTTCAAACTCCAAGCAAGCCTCAAGTGTTGTCCCACACTTAAGAACCCAAAACTATATATAGGTTATGGTGCAAATACTATGTGAGTACATAGGTTTACATAGGCTAATACTTAGTCAAGATTGTTTCGTGGGTTCTTCTATTGATGATGGTTAATGAAGCAAGGAATCTTGAATTGATGAACATGAGAAGAATTAGTATTGTCGAGGGAAAAGGGAGTTTTTGAAGAGGATCGTAGGAAACATTGGCAGTAGGATGGACAAATCAAGTAACTTCCGAAGCACACAACTTGCCACTAGATCAAGCACTTGTGGTTGTTGATGGAATTGCTATCTATGTGTTGAATTACCTTTCTATGTTGCTTTAAGAGTGATTTACTTGCACTAGGAAAATGAAATTAGAAAGCGAAGAGTGCAAGTGACTTAGGGAGGCATGTCTAACCAAGGCAAGCTAAGAATCCCTACGTATGTCGTCTCGATCTTGATGCGCATAGAGCAAAAGTGAGGGAAAATGGAAAGAGGGTTAGGGATGGAGCCAACTGATTAGGATCTTCAGATGCATCTAGCTTGAGGACCCCTAGGTGTAGTGCAATGCTTGTAAGTGCATATTTCTTTTTGTTTTTGCTTTTCTTTTTCCTACTTTATTTCTTATATCAATTGAAAAAATATAGTGTCATATAACTAGGCTAGTAGCCTAATAAAGTTTAGAAATGAAGGAAATGAAAGGTTATCTATTATTAGTAAAACTAGCTCAAAGAACAGGACTATGCATTGGAGTGTACACAATGAATTGCATACTAAGTTTGGATATTTGGAACATAATGCCTTGCTGTTGATGAAGTTATTGAAGAAAATGTTACTATTGATAAAGACTTGTGTGCTTGTTGATAAAGCAATTTACAATTTCTCCTTAGGAAGTAGATGAGCATTACATGTTGAAGTCAAGATATGCCATGCGTGAAGAAATTGAGACATGTTGTGGATGGTTTCCAAATGCCTTGGTCTCTTTTGTGAGGTTCTTGTGTGAGCTTGATGTCATGATATTTCTTTAGCTTACGATTGTCAATGAGAGCCTCAATTGCTGATGTCATATACTTGTCTTGAGAATTCAATGCTTTCCATTGCCACATATTATTTTCTTACATTCACTTAGTAAAACTTTGGGAGTACCATGCAGTAAATTCAAAGTTGAAAGTTAGAAAGAGTTGATAACTTTGCTATGCTTTACCATCATATGTGTACCATTTCATTGAGATCATACCTCTTACGTTCTCACAAGATATAGCATTCTCCCAAGTTGAGGGGTTTCAGTTGGTACAAACTTTGAGCTAAGGAATAAATAAAACAACTATGTACACAAGTGAGCTAGATATATGCAATAGTTAATTGGATGATGATACATTACAACTTTGCCTTTGGAATGAATCATTCACAAAAATCTAGATTGTACTCCAAGGAAGCATGAATATCAAGAATGCATGGTGTGTTGACTAGGTTGAACACATAAATAATGATATCAAGTATTGTGCTTCCTTGGTCTAGTCTACTAGCGATATGTAGCTCTTATTCTATGAGGATTCTATCAAATAAGAGGGTAGTCTAAGATTGTTATGTGGGGTTGAATCCATACCTCATATGGTGGCAAGTGTTTAGAGGGAAGTCAAAGCTACATATGCTAGATCATTCTTGGACTTCCATATAGCTCGTCTCTATTATGAACGAGTCATTAGTTGACTTTCGATTTCAACCATCAAAGCTAAATAGTGTACACATTTCAAAAAGGCTTCATCCCCCTATTTTTTGTTTCAATTTGCAATTCCTCAATGGTTGTTTGGTAAAATGCACCGTGGGATATGGAAATGAGATGATATTTCTTATCTTCCTTATTATGAATAAGTTTCAAAAGTCATTTAGGCACTCAGTGCCGCTAAGGTTTTCTTTCTCTTCTCATGAGACTAGCCACTCTAGGAATTCCATGTATTCCTTAGTTAGAATTCAAGTATTGACTTGGGTGTAGACAGGGCAAGTGTCATCAATTTATCATTAAGTTCTTTGAGGCATACATCCTCTAATCTATTTTCATTTCAAGCTATTTTGTTTGCCATTTTGTTGAGACTTTTGACCATGAAGTTAGGTTTTCATCCAACTAGAGGCTTTGGTTGAGTGTGACTTAATAGTTGTTGAGTCAATGGTTCACTAGTTTAGAGCTAGTGCCCCATGCAGTTCCTAGCTTATGATCTAGATGCTCAAGCATATTATTCTTTTTTCTTGTATACTTGTTTAGAGAGGTTTTGGGTATATCACTTTGCTTCACATCATTGGATGAGTATGTGAGTTGTGTAAGAGTGAAAGTAGAAGATGGATTAGGTTCAGTGTCACTCAGCCTTGGGTAAAACCATTTAAAGAAGTCAAGTATGTGCATGTCTAGGGTAAGTCCAAATGCATAGGCAATTGCATCAAGTACCATGCTTGCTTGTCCCAACCTTCTAGCCACATGTAGCTCCTCCTCCAAAAGGAGTTCATCACACAAGAGATGTTCTTTACTAGTTTAGCAAGTTTGACATCATGGACAATCATGAGCACTCTCAAGGATATATGAGCTACACATGTTAGATTGTGCATTGTCTAGAGCATCCATGTTTTCTCAACAATGGTAATTGATCAATTGCCGATTCGAATTGCTAATCCCTAGCTAGAATACCATTTCTTCTCAAACACAATTTGTTCTTATCCTTACCATTCAAAGGCTTCAACTTTCTCCCTACTTGTCTCAAAATATGCAATGTGGAATGAGGGAGTCAAGGGAAGCTCTTTTTGTTTACCTTTGGACATGTACTTCATGATTTCTCCCATGATTGCGAGATAACACAAGCAAATGAATTTTTACTCTACCCATATCAATAGTCTTTCTATAAGTGCCTCTTATATTCTTTAGTAGAGACTCCCAGGTTGATATGAACATATGGCCAAGTAAGTAATGTGTGTATTATCTAGTCCCTTGGGGGGCTCTAATCCACTCTCAAGGATATATGAGCCGAGCCGGGAAATGTGCTACCGTCTTGGCACGATGACCCTAGGGGTGTGACACACGATCCAATTTTCTAAGGCAAAGCCTATGCGAAAGGTGAAAGGGATGTTGAGATATCGAGCTCCACTCAAGATACGCCAGGGTGACCGTTGTGTATTTATGTCACCGACTTGTCAGTTGCAGACGCGGTTGGTACATCGCCCATGAATAATAGCTACATGATAGCTATCCTTATCTACTCTAGTTCGTGGCTCAGTTAGTATGCCACCTTAGTTAGTTGAGTTTGGTTTGAGACCCATATATAGGGTTCTTCTATTTCTTTGTACTAGAGTTTTTTTGGCTTACATAATTAAGAAGAGAAAAACTGTTTTCAGCCTCCACCCTTGTGTGTATTCCCCCATTGTGCAAGCAAGAAAGCTACAAGTGAGACTCCTTCCTTCTCTCCCACAATCTTGACATGGTATCAGAGCCTTGTTCGTGGTAAGGAGCTCAAGAAAGCAAGCCAAGCTCGCGGTGTTCTGGTAAGAGGAGCAGTGTTGCTTTCATTTTCTGTTTTGGGAGCAGATCTCTGCAGGCAGCAAGAGGGCAGTATATGCTGCGGGTGTTTTGGAAGCAAGAGGGCAGTATATGCTGCGGGTAAGGGCTTTAGCCCTTGGCGACCCTGTTTTTTTGATTTGAGGCCATTTCGGGGCCTGTTTTGGAGGCGGAAGTTTTTTGCACGCACTCAGGAAAAGGCCCAGTTTTATGCTGTGCAGCCACTGTTCTACAGGTCGGTGAAAAGTTACTGTAGAAATTGCATCGTATGCCTGTGCGCAGAGACATTGGGAGTTACAGAATCATCCCTGTTGCCTGTTGATACAAAATCGTCACTAGGAAGTGACTGTGTGGTCAAATACCACTGTCGTCAGTTTTGCAGATTTGCCCTTGTGAGGCTGAAGTTGTGTTCTTTGCAGTGACAGAATTTTTTGATGTGTTCTGTAATGGCGTCTGATTCTCTTTCACAGATTGTCACTGAAAAGCTTGACAAGAACAACTTCCAAGCATGGAAGTTTAGAATGACAAATTTCCCTATGGGAAAAGGATATTGGGAATTTGTTGCAGGAAATGAAGAAGAACCAGTTCTTCCTGATGTTCCCAATCAACAGCAAATGCAGGCATTTAAAGCATGGCATGAGAGAGCCAGGAAAGTTATGTACTGGCTGTCTATCAGCATTTCAGACTCTATGATTGTGCATATTCAGGATGCAAGTACGCCAAAGGAGGCATGGGATACTTTGTCAAAAATGTATAGCACAAATACGCAAGCCAGGAAAATGCAGCTCAAGCAAGAGTTGCACAATGTGCAAAGAGAAAGTATGAGCATCAATGACTACCACATGAAGGTGAAGAAGATTGCAGATGCACTTGCTTCCATTGGGTCGCCAGTGGAAGATGATGATTTAGTCTCAGTGACCTTGAATGGTCTAGGAAAGGATTATGCACAGTTCCGAACATCCATTTCCGTCCGTGAAAGATTTCCTGATTTTGAGGAGTTGATTGCTCTTCTAATTTCTGAGGAGCAGAGAAATGGTGGTGCATCTTCTTCAAGAGGAACTTCAAAAGAAGCTGTCTTCTACTCAAATGTTGGAAGAGGTAGAGGCAGAGGTAGAGGAGGCTGATATGGAGGCCATGGTAGAAATCAGAATATGCAGCAAACTCAAGAAAACCAGTCCTATGGAGGAGGACGTGGTAACTCTAGAGGCAGGGGGAGCCAAAGAGATCGTGGTGGATGGCAAAGAGGCCAAAATGCAAACAGTAATGTTGAATGCTACTACTGTGGTAAAATGGGTCATATGGCTAAAGACTGCTATAAAAAGCAGAATGACATCATGAATGGAAAATTGCAACAAGGGAATTATGCATCTTCTAGTAGACAGGGCGATGACAGAAATGAGCATTTGCTTATGGTGCAGCACATGAATAATTCTGTGACAAGTGCAGAAGAAAGCAATGATGTATGGTATGTTGACTCGGGTGCATCAAACCACATGACAGGTCATGCAGAATGGATGGAGGATGCAAGGAAAATGGAAAAACCAGGATTTGTGGAGACTGGTGATGATACTGCACATCCTATTGTGCAGATTGGAAAAATTCATTTGTCTATGCAGGATGGGAAAAAGAAATACCTGTCTGATGTATTTCATGTCCCGAATATCACCAAGAATCTGGTTTCTGTTGGTCAAATGGTTGAGCAGGGCTTGCAGGTCAGATTTAATCCTCATGGATGCTTTGTTGAGGATATGAAAAATAAAGGTCGCTTGATAGCAAAAGGAAAGAAGAAGGGCAGAATGTTTACGTTGGATGCAGACATGCCTGAATTGAGTGCAGCAATGTTTGCATATGGGATCGGTGTAGTTGCAGATATTGATATCTGGCATAAACGCATTGGTCATGTTAATGTACAACGACTTAAATCAATGCAGGCCCAAAATATTGTTGCAGGTTTGCCTAAATGCAGAAATGCATAAGGTATGTGAAGCCTGTCAGTTTGGAAAACAGGCAAGGAAACCATTTCTTAGACATGTTCAAGAGAGTGAGAAGCCATTGGAATTGATCCACTCTGATGTGTGGACTACTAAAGCTGCATCTCTTGGAGGCTGTCATTATTTTGTCACTTTTATTGATGACTATAGCAGAAAAGTTTGGGTGTATTTTATGAAAAAGAAAAGTGAAGTTTTTGGGCATTTCAAAACTCTTAAAGCTATGGCTGAAAAAGAAACAGGCCTGCAAATAAAATGCCTAAGGTCAGATAGAGGGGGAGAGTACCTCTCAAATGAGTTTGCAAGGTTCCTGCAGGAGCATGGCATAAAGCAACAATATTCATGCAGTCATACCCCACAACAAAATGGAATTGCAGAAAGGAAAAACAGGCATATTGGAGAGGTATCTCGTGCCATGCTCAATGAAAAAGACCTACCAGATTTTTATTGGGCTGAAGCAGTTGCTACAGCAGTCTATATAATGAACAGGACTCCCACTGCAGCAATACATGGGATGACTCCAAAGGAGAGGTATACTGGTAGGAAACCAGATATTTCTCATTTGAAAATTTTTGGTTGCATTGCCTATAACACCATATTGGGGAATATGGGAATTTCCCATAAGTTTGGGACACGTGGTCAAATCTTTGGATTTGTCATAACTTGAACACTATAACTCCAAATTGAGCGCTCTATAGCTCAATAAATTCCATTTTTCAAGCTCTTTCCAATGGTAGGTCGCATCATATGGTTTTGAGAAACTTATGGGCATGTTATCCGGGTGCCACCTTTTTAGTATTCAAAAAATGGGATTTGTGAGATTCCCAAACTCACTAATATCGTGTTCTATGTACATGTGCCAGATGAGTTGAGATCCAAGTTGGATCCAAAAGCTGAGAAGTGCATCTTTATTGGTTATTCTCTGCAGCAAAAAGGGTATAGATGCTATAACCCTTCTACTAGTAAGTTTACAGTGAGCAGAGATGTTGTTTTTGATGAGATGAGTAGCTGGTATAAACCAGTAAATGTGATTGATGATGTAGATGCACAAAATGGTAATGCTGCACAGAATTCATAGCAGCAGTCACAAAATATTAGTGGACCTGGAGCGTCCTCTAGCAGTGGTTCACATTCTTCACCATGGACAGGTAGATTGAGATCAGGAGAATCTTCTCAAAGCTATGCAGATAGTGGTATGCAGGTATCACGAAAAGGAAAAGAGAAGGTTGATCAGCCCATGTTTGATGTGAATGCAGGTCACTCTTATGTGGATGGTGAATCCAGTGGCTCAGAACAGAGCATTGATGATGAGTTGGGTATTCCTTCTATTGTTATACCTGGAATAAGGAAGACCAGGGATGTTTTGAGAGCACCTGGGAGTGAACCTACTTTGCGCAAGTCTACTAGAGCTAGGTATCCTGTAGATAGGCTGAAATATGATGGATTTACAACCATTCATTATGCATATATGGTTAAAGTGATACAGGACCCAGAACCCACTTCTTTTGAGGAAGCAATGGGAAAAGAAAAATGGGAGAAAGCCATGGATGAAGAAATGGATGCCTTGGAAGCAAATGCTACATGGGAATTGGTACCTTTGCCTAAAGATAAGAATGCAATTGGCTGTAAGTGGGTTTATAAGGTGAAGCACAATGCAGATGGTTCTGTGAATAGATACAAGGCAAGATTAGTAGTCAAGGGGTATGCACAAATATATGGCATTGACTATGAAGAAACATTCAGTCCGGTTGCAAGGATGGCAACCGTAAGAGCAGTCATTGCTATGGCTGCATCAAAGGGATGGTCTTTACATCAGATGGATGTAAAGAATGCCTTCTTGCATGGTGATTTGCAAGAAGAGGTCTATATGGAGCAGCCACCAGGTTATGTGCATGCTGTTCATCTTGAGTTTGTTTGCAGGTTGAAGAAAGCCTTGTATGGCTTGAAGCAAGCACCTAAAGCATGGTCTGACAAGATAGGACAGTATCTTGTCACTATTGGCTTTCAGATTTCCAAGGCAGATTTCTCACTTTATGTGAGAAAAACAGAGAAAGGTATTATGCTACTTGTCATTTATGTTGATGATTTGATTATGACAGGTGACAGTGATGAAGATATCCTTCATGTGAAAATGTTATTGAAGTAGAAATTTGAGATGAAGGATTTGGGAGAGCTGCGTTATTTCTTGGGCATTGAGGTGATTAGATCACCAAGTGGGATTCAGCTCTTGTAGAGGCAGTATAGATTGGACATGCTGTCCAAATATGGAATGACAGGCTGTAAGCCTATTTCAGTTCCTTTGGAGCAGAATGTGAAGCTGAGCGCAGATGCAGGTGAGCTTCTAGAAGACCCTACTATGTACAGACGCATAGTAGGAAGCTTGATTTATATGACTATTACCAGGCCAGATTTGAGCTCTGCTGTTGGATTGGTAAGTCACTTTATGCAGGCTCCAAGGAAACCGCATTTGGATGCGGCTAGATGCATACTAAGATATGTGAAGTCCACATTGCAGTATGGACTATTTTATGAGACTGGGGTTGAGATACAGTTGCATGGATACACCGATTTTGATTGGGCTGGTAGCATTTCTGATAGACGATCTACCAGTGGATATGTGTTCTCTTTTGGGAGTGCTGCAGTCACTTGGAGCAGCAAGAAACAGCCTACAGTTGCCTTGTCGAGCACAGAGGCTGAGTACAGGGGTGCAGCAATGGCTGCATGTGAGGTAGCTTGGTTTCATAAGCTACTTTATGATATGCATCAGTCTACAGATGGGCCAGTTGTCATTTATTGTGACAACATGAGCAGTATACACTTGGCAAATAACCCAGTCTATCATGCTAGAACAAAGCACATTGAGGTGCATTATCACTATGTGCGGGAGAGGGTTTTACTAGGTCTTATTGATCTAGTTTATGTCAGCACAGAGGATCAGGTAGCTGACATATTTACGAAGGCATTGGGTGGAGAGAAGCTGCGCAAGTTCAGAGACCTGCTTGGTGTGCAGGAATTGGGATTGAGCTCGAGGGGGAGTGTTGAGATATCGAGCTCCACTCGTGATACGCCAGGGTGACCGTTGTGTATTTATGTCACCGACTTGTCAGTTGCAGACGCGGTTGGTACACCGCCCATGAATAATAGCTACATGATAGCTATCCTTATCTACTCTAGTTCGTGGCTCAGTTAGTATGCCACCTTAGTTAGTTGAGTTTCTTCTATTTCTTTGTACTAGAGTTTTTTTGGCTTACATAACTAAGAAGAGAAAAACTGTTTTCAGCCTCCACCCTTGTGTGTATTCCCCCATTGTGCAAGCAAGAAAGCTACAAGTGAGACTCCTTCCTTCTCTCCCACAATCTTGACAAGGGATACCTAGTAGACCCGGGGGCATGCCACATAAAATGGCGATCACTAGACACTCCAAACCACCGCGAGCACATCGGCACGCCACCCATAGCCTATGAGGTTTATAGCATTCTTGATGGCTTCTTCCAAGTTTGTATGGATGATCACAGCAAGCAAACAGTTGTGGCCAATGAAGCCAAATTGTTCTCCTACCATGATGGCATACATAGGCCATTTTGATTTGACAATGACATAGGCATCGATGATGTCATCGAGATGGGGGTAGTTGCTACTAACTTGTCACCCCTCACAACCCAAGAGCAGCGATGTGGCCTTCTCGAATCTCGAGTTATACGATGATCATGGTGCCCTTGTGAAAGTTGCTCCTAGCTAAAGAATGCCAAGAAGCTTGTGAGACATTGGAGAGGGCTCCCACAATGGCACCAAACTTAAGAGCTCTAGGTTGGAGGATTATGTTGTGTGTGTGTGTAGATGCATCGAAGGTCATGACAAGTATCGCCGTGTTGTACCATCCCCTCATGGAACGTAGTAATAGATGCCGTGTTTTACCAAGCTTAACATAACAGCATGGATATTCCCGTACGCTTTGCTAGCTACCAACTTATAATGTTCTCTAGATGGAAATGATGGGGATAATCAGCTTGTTGGTGCTTTGTGGCCATATAAACCACGTGCGATATTTCTCCAAAATCGATCCCCTTTTTAAATGACCTAAAAATAACATCCCTACTCACTTTGAACTCACTTGTGATAGGGTTATAACAATGATACCCTTTTTGCTCTAAAGGCTATCCAATAAAAATACATTTTTTATCCTTTGGATCAAGCTTCTTCCATAGCTCATCTGGCATATGAACATATGCAATATATCCAAATACGTTCAAGTGTGATACATCGAGCTTCTTGCCTATAAAACATTCTTCGAGGTTCATCCCATGAACTGCAGATGCAGGAGTTCTATTCATAATATAGACAGTAGTATGAACAGCTTTGAATCAAAAATGTTTTGGCATATTCTTTTTAGCCATCAATGCCAGTGCAACTATTGCAATATGCATATTTTTTCTTTCTGCAACCCCATTTTGCTGTGGGGTATATCTGCAAGTAAATTGCCTCTTTATCCCATGAGTCCTTAAGAAGCCACTAAACTCATTAGAGAGGTACTCTCCCCCTCCATCTGATCTCAAGCACTTAACTTTCAAGCATGTTTCTGTTTCAACAAATGCCTTGAAAGATTTGAAGTGCTCAAATACATCACTCTTTTCCTTCATGAAATATACCCATAGCTTCCTTGAACAATCATCAATAAACGTGACAATTTATTTGCTGCCACCAATAGATACATTCTGTGTAGGCCCCCCAAACATTTGTATGCACTACATTAAGTATATTTTTGCTCACTTCTCTGTCATGCGAGAAGGGTTGTCTTGCCTGCTTACCAAACTGTCATGCTTCATAGACTTTATAAAATTCTGCAACTCTAAAAGATGGCAAGCCTGTAACCAATCCTTTGGACTGCATTAATTTCAACCTTTATACATTTGCATGCCCAATATGTTTGTGCTATATTTCAATGTCTTCAACCACTCCTTTTTCTTTAGCATACATAGCAACATGCATTGCAGGAATTCCAACATCTAAAGTGAACATGCATCCAACTCTACTCTCTTTTGCGACCAACCTGCACTTATCATTAAAGTCTTCTACAAAACTACATTTTGCATTGAATCGAACCTGCTACCCTTGTTCTACCATTTGGCCAACAGACACTAGATTCTTTGTGATTGATGGCACATGTAATACATTTGTTAGACTCTTTGTTTGGCCATCATGCAAGGATAAGGGAACCTTTCCGATGTGTGAAATCGGGTCACATGAATCATCACCCGTCTGCACATAACCTAGATTTTGTAAGTCCTGCATCTCTCCAAACCATTCAACATGATTGGTCACATGATTAGATGCACCTGAATTGACATACCATACATCATCATGTTTCCCCTTTCCTGTAACCGCATTCATCATATACTGCATAACAAATAGATGCTCATTTTTTCTCATCATTCTATCATGAAGATGATGCATAGTTTCCTTGCTGCAATTTGCCACTCCAAATATCATCCTTCTTAGCATAGCAATGGGCTGCAATATGACATGTTTTGCCATAATAATAGCAAACACTAGTAGAATTTTCAGAACCTTTGTTCAGCCATCCACCTCTTCCTCTAGAGCTTCCCCTGCCTCTAGAGTTTCCTTGGCCTTCTAAAACCTGCATTTTACCGAATTGTTGATTTAACCTGTTTTGCTAGTTATCGCCAGCATGTCCCATACCACGGCCTCTTGAAGAGGATCTACCATGTCCCACAACTTTAGAAGCTATTCTAGTATTCCTAGTAGCTTTGCTCTTCTATTTGGTTCTACAAGGATTTTCATTGGATGATTCTGTCTTGTCATCTTGTGTGGCTCGAGTAGTTTCTTCAAAACTCTCTATCTATCCTCATATGGCTTTTGTTTGATTCTAAGACATGCTTATTGCCCTTCCCTAGAAAAGAGACAAGGTTGGCTTTATCAAAAGTAGTGACTATCTTCTCGATTTGGAAGCATGTCTAATTTAACATGTATTTTCTTAGTTTCTACAATCATAAGAATTTTGCATTTTCCTAAGAGAAAATATAAAGATCCTCTCTAACATCTGATAGCTACATTTGTGGAAAATGAGTTTAGGTTTTTTTATCTTAGTCCATACATGATAAGTTAAGATATTGTAATTTGAAACTTCATCTATGAGAGAATCAATGATGATGAGCTCTCTTTTGGCAATGAGCTTGACCCTAAGATATGTAGGGGACATCAATTCTTTGTCTATGAGGGGTATGTTTGAGTCTTTGACCCTTTGAATTGAGGAAGGCCCGTGGTGGGATTGGGTTGGGTGGATTGTTGTCATGTTGGATAGTAGTAGGCCACATGGCTTGGTTGATGGCAATTCTAACAATTTTTGGAGTTTGCATAGCCATGTGGGCCACGATTGTTGGAGTAGCAAGTCATGAGATGACTATAAGATTCCTACTTTTGGTACTATCCTCTTGAATTGGTCACACATGTTCTATAATTCGAATTCTAGTTGTACCATGTCATCATATAATTGAACTAGAACTTCCATATTTTTGGGTGGAAGTCCTGGCTTGATGTTGAAGGTTCTCAAAGAGTCGACGATTTTTGGTTCAAAAGTCCAATGTGCTTCCTTACTTGGTGGAGACATCATCAAATTCACTCTCCTTTTAGTGTCTAATTCTTCAATATTCATAATGGAGATTAAGAGGTTGTTATGATAGTCAAAGAACCATTCATGCAACTCTATCCATTGCCATGTGGAGCTAGTAAGTAGTTCCTTGAACGTCAACACGTTAGCCTCCTCTTTCCTATGCTTAAAACATGGGAACCATATAGAAAGGATTTTTTGAAGTTCAAGTATGTCAATTGGTGTGGGAAAGCATTTAGGCTTGGATAGCTTTGACGGGCCAAGATGCACCATTGGCACTGGCTTTGAAGGGGTTTCTTTAGGGGGTGTTAACCATGTGCACAACGTACACATAGATTTTGGGATGGACAATTGCTATCCCACCCCGGGGGTATGATGCCAGGAGGAATATTCCATGGTGGATTTTGTGAGGAACTATTTATTTTTCGGGGCTCGTACACAAGGAGGATTCCTTGTGCGAGAAGTTAACGGGGATGCCTGTCCTTTTTGGGAGTCAGATTAATTGAATGTGCACGTGGGTGATTCCATAGAATACATATTAAATTAATGGACATTTATGAGTTTAGAGTGCGCACTTGAATTAAATTAAGGTTAGGACAGAGTTCCAACCTATTTAATTATTTTGTAGCTGAAGACTGATAGGTGTTCACTTTTGTTGGATTTATTTAATTATTTTCTAACAATTATGAATGCTTCAGTTGATGTGTAGAGCAGGCAGTGGTGGCATTGGGTAGCACCGGGTGATGGCGTGAATCCAAATGCCTAGAAGAATTACTACTTTTGATAGGCGCGTGCCTTATCACTAAAGGCGTGGTGTCAATATTTATTTAAGGGGGCTTTTTCATTAAAGCACTTGACAAAACATTTATCTTGTATATGCGCATAGGCGCTCAGTTAAATATTTCATTATTTGATATTTGTATTTGGGCACAGTCTGTTTTGGACACCCAAACGCCTTACTTTATATTTGGGCAAAAGCAAACGCAAAAGCAAAAGCATGCTATTTTTGGGCTTGAAGATAAATAAATCTATAAATACATGCCTTGGTAAAGCTCTCACACAAGGCATGGGGGGAGATTACACCCAATTTGTCTTTATGTCTCATGTCATGCAAATTGGCTTTTGCTTTTTACTTGAAATTATGAAGGTTTGTAGAGTTCTTTGTTTTTGGGGAACTTCCGTCATGCACTATGTACGCATACAATATCCGATCTGCACACCAGAGGTTCCCTTTGTGGCTTGCTACCAATTTCTCTTATGGTTGAAACGAGTTCTTGAAATAAAGATTTGTTGCTTTGCTTTGCAGATCAGTGATACCCTTATTTACTTGTGCATGCCTTGCAACAAACCTTGATTCGTATGTATTAAACCTTCATTCAATGTCTTCAAATCCTTGGAATATACCATCATTCATATGTCCAACTCTTTAGATAGTAACAAGTAATCATTCACTGCATGTACTTCATTGTATCCTCCAATGCTTGGTGTGTGCTGTAGGCAACTCCAATGCTTAAGTCTTCATCTCTTTCCTCAAAATTATTGGCTTCATTTGTGTAATTTTGATCCTCTTGAAAGTTTCTAACACCCTCATTCATTGCTTCTGTAATAGGGTCTTTCTTCTTATTCCTCGCAATTGGAAACAATATTGTAGTAGTAGGCTGTTTGTCCATAAAATCCCTTGTCCCTCTCAGAATATAGCTCCAATCCTCATGCTTAATAGCTTACTAGAAGGCTTATTATGTGGGAATATATCAGTTTTGAAAAGATTTCAACTTGAACTGAAGACTTTAGGTGGAACAATGACAAACAGTGTCACCCTATATGTTGTTTAGGTGCTGTCTCACTGTACCTACTATCAGTAAATCAACAATAACTTGAGCTCCTGATATCGGGTCGATAAAAATTTTGATTCAAATCAAAGCTTAGGATCCCCTCTTCGTAAGGAGCTATTAAGTTCTCAATATGGATGAGTATAACATTTTGTATAATAGGATCTTCCGTGTTGATACTAATGTGTCTTGTATTGCAGTTAGTAGATAGCTAGAATTAGATAATGTTATAGAGAATAAACATTTCAAGGAAGCTCATTGTAATACGAATGAATTGTTCTAGTTGAACACTTCATAGAGTGAAATTATTGTATTTTTGGGGGCTTACAAGTGCAAGGACATTGTATGCTCCTATATGCAATTTATGTATTTGTATGTCAGTACCTTGCAAGGCCTAGAGGGCTTGATTATGATTTTGTAAACCTTAAAATAGATTTAACAGAATAGGAGTTGGAAAATAGTAGGACAAAAGCAAGATATTCATGCAAAGAAAGCAAGAGCCTCAAAAGGGGATGCATTTTAACGATTTTTGAGCACAAAAATGTTACTACAAATCCATAAAACATGCATGGGGGAGATGCTCACCCATGCATGGGGGGAGATTGTGCTCAATCTTGTGTTGTGCATGCTCGCTCTATTTTCTTCTCTCTTGCAATTAGGCATTCTTTCAATTTTCTTGTTAATAACTAATAATTCTTAGTGTATGACGAAGGTCCTCAACACATAGGCATGCTCACACACATAGGTGTACACTCACACACTCGTTGACATAGGTCTATGCACACTCATGCACACAAACCTAGGCATGCATACATAGGCTGTGTGAGAAGGAAATTGGAAAAATTAAAATGTTACTTTCATAGCCCGAAAAGTTGTGCCTAGGCATTGTTGCTGACCAATAGCAGGTCTTACACGTGGTGAACTGGAAGTGAACGTCATCGGACAAGCATCTCATGGATGGTAGAGAAAGGTTCGTGGTTGTGAGCCAGATTGCGCACTCCAGCACATATGAACGAGTGGGTTCGATATGGAGCTTGCGAACCCCACCGTGGTGTGGTGGGAACAGGTCCGCAATAATCTTGTTTCTTACTCGCGTGGTTTTGCTCAGTTGAATGGGGTGGTGGACACCGGATATTGGGTGGGAGATATAGCTAGAAAATTGCTCGGTGGCCGAATGTTCAGCCTTTTCCGCGCATGCATGGACAACGTTGCTCAGAGATCCCACATGCGCAAAGGGCCGGGGAAGCGCACTAGAGAAGGAAAATGGTAGGGTATATGAGGCCTTCCCGTGACTGTGTTTTTCTCAGGAAGCTGCGTGTTGGGCACATAGCGAACTATTCTTTCGCCTTTTACTAAAGAATACCGTGTGCCCGGCACAGACAAGCAGCATATCCCAATTTTTGGAGTGCCCCCCCGCTAGTTCTGGGGGGTCATTACAACGTCGAACGCTCAAATGGATGTTCTCCTTCGAACAGCAGCAGCCCGCGCGCGGTCTCCTCGTAGTTCCGCTTCTGCCGATGTCATTCAGGTTGCAAACTGTCTGTGATAGTGGCGGTGTGTTGTACCGGCGCACGGGCGCCTTCTCTGGCGGGAATACCCCTGTAGATCCGGGGCCATGCCGCATAAAATGGACACTCCAAACCACCGCGAGCACGTCGGCACGCCCCCCGCAGCCTATGAGGTTTTTAGCTAGAAAGGTTTATAGCGTTCTAGATGGCTTCTTCCAAGTTCGTGTGGATGATCACACCAAGCAAATAGCTGTGGCCAGCGAAGCCAAATTGTTCTTCTACATAGGCCATTTTGATTTGACAAGGACATTAACTTGTCACCCCTCACAACCCAAGAGCAGCGATGTGGCCTTCTCGAATCTCGAGGTATACGTCCCGACTAAAGAATGCCAAGAAGCTTGTGAGACATTGGAGAGGGCTCCCACAAATGTAAGAGCTCTAGGTTGGAGGATTATGTTGTGTGTGCACGTCGAAGGTCATGACAAGTATCGCCGTGTTGTACCATCCCCTCATGGAACGTAGTAATAAGTGCCGTGTTTTACCAAGCTTAACAGGATAGCATGGATATTCCCGTACGCTTTGCTAGCTACCAACTTATAATGTTCTCTAGATGGAAACGATGGGGATAATCAGCTTGTTGGTGCTTTGTGGCGTATGGAATATCCCCTTGTTAAATGACCTGCGGACTACAAGACTCGTTGAATCGGAAACACCTCGCCCACAAAGGCCTTTCTTCTAGCCACGCATCCCTCCATTGTGGACAAGGGTTGAAGAAAGCCTTAGTTTGACAACCAAACCGTTGGTAATTGAGAAACTTCATAGGCGACGCAGTATGAAAAGCACGTGCATTAGAGAAAATGGCACCCGAACATGCCTGATCGCCGAAAATTCTCAAAGTAATGCGTAGCATACGATAGCAAGAATGTGCAACATACAAACTTTTAAGGTGACCCCAGTACCGTTATATTTGGTCAAAGCGGAAGAAAATTGAAGTTCCTTTTGGGGTATACTTCAACCAAAGAAAATTATGGAATGTAAAGTTGAAGGCCTGTGAAGGAGGAGGAGGAGTTCGATCCCCATAGGCAATTCTACAATGAACCCCAGTAAACCAGGAAGGAAAAAAAGTTGAAAATAAGAGCAGCTTAAGTAATAGAACTTGACCATTATGATGATGCGCAACAAATGCCACCAACCTATCTTATAGTTACATTAAGTGGGATGTGAGAATTCACCGTGGAAATATCATGTAGGGGTTAGTGCTTTTGACCACCAAGATAAATCCTTGGAGGGGTTAAGCATACTCATTGATAGGAACACAGAGACGTGAAGAGTGTTAAAACTAAAGCGTTCCTATGCTATTTTATGTTTTAGCTGGCTTTGAGGATGTTATGAAAGAGACGTTTCTTGGCGTGCAATTCAAGGTACAAATACGACTCCAACATGGACTGAAGGCCTGTGAAGGAGGAGGAGTTCGTTGGTTCCCCATAGGCAATTCTACAATGAATCCCAGTAAACCAGGAAGGATAAAAAGTTGAAAATAAGAGTAGGTTAAGTAACAGAACTTGACCATTACGATGCGCAACAAATGCCACCAACCTATCTTATAGTTACATTAAGTGTGACGTGAGAATTCGCCGTGGAAATCTCATGTAGGGGTTAATGCTTTTGACCACCAAGATAAATCCATGGAGGGGTTAAGCATACTCATTGATAGGAACGCAGAGACATGAAGAGTGTTAAAACTAAAGTGTTCCTATGCTATTTTATGTTTTAGCTGGCTTTGAGGATGTTATGAAAGAGACGTTTCTTGGCGTGCAATTCAAGGTACAAATACGACTCCAACATGGACTATGGATAACAAAGAGGCCACCTGAACTTGCCAAGGGCTATGGTTTTAGTATAACCTTGAGAACTAGAAAAAAGGCATGGAAGATTCAACTCAAGCAAGATTTGAATACTTTGAAGAAAGGAAAAATGCCTATCAATGAGTATGTTTTGAAGGTGAGGAGCATTGTAGATGTATCGGTAGCAATTGATGCAATTCTTGATGATAATGATTTGGTTTCATCTACTTTCGATGGCCTTAATAATGAGAAGGCTTGGTGTTAACCATGGTGCAAAGAAAAAGAAAACCCTGATACCAAAAAGCAAATATAAAGCAAAAGAAAATCAAAAAGATGTGGGACAAAGTGAAAAAAAGTCTTTACATTATCATATACTATCTGTACACCTGGTATCCTAACTAAAGGAATACCAAGCTCATCATCCAAACACTCTGAATCATTGGAATCTCCATCAAATCTCAAATGACTAGCATATGTATCATTAGCATCTTACTCTTTCTTATTTTCTTTGTCTTTACCTGCAAAACTAGTAGATGCACTAGAAGATGTGGATTGCTCCTTAGTCTCCTAGACCAAGGGCTAACAATAGACGTAATACCAAATGACATTTCTGGTCCACTAAGGCTCCGTGATTCTTGCTTTTTTTTTTCTTCATATAATTATCATTATCTGATGCATGTTTGCTCACTCTGAACTCACCTATGATAAGGTTATAACAATGATATCATTTTTTCTCTAAAGAGTATCCAATGAAAATATATTTTTCAACCTTTGGATCAAGCTTCTTTCGTAGCTCATCCGATACATGACATATACAATACAACCAAACACTTTCAAGTACGGCACATCGAGCTTCTTACTTGTAAAGTATTCTTCGGGGCGGCTTCCATGAACTATAGTTGTGGAAGTTCTGTTTATAATATAGATAGCAATATGGATATCTTTAGACAAACAATGTTTTGGTAAATTCATTTCCACCATTCATGCCCATGCAACTTTTGCAATATGCCTATTTTTCCTTTCTATAACCCCTTTTTGTTGTGGGGTATACTTGCAAGTACTGTATCCTTTATCCCGTCAGACCTCAAGAAGACAATAAGTAATTAGGGAGATACTCTCATTCTCCATTTGATCTCAAAAACTTGACTTTCAAGCTTATTTTTGTTTTAACAACAACCTTGAAAGTTTAAAGTGCTAAAAAACATCACTCTTTTTCTTCATGAAATACACCCACAACTTTGTTGAACAATCATCAATAAACGTGATAAAATATTTGTTGCCACTAAGAGATATATTTTGCATTGGCACCAAAACATCTGTTTGCACAACATCAAGTATATTCTTGCTCACATCTCTATCATGGGAAAAATGTTATCTTGCTTACTTATCAAACTAACATGCTTCACACACTTCATGAAATTTTGCATCTCTAAAAGCCAACAACTTTTTAACCAATCCTTCAAATTGTATTAATTTCAACCTTTGCATATTTGCATGTCCAATACCTTTGTGCCATATTTCAATGTTTGCAACCGCTTCTTTGCCTTTAGCGTACATAGTTGCATTCATAGCACGAATTTCAGCATCTAAAGAAAACATGCAACCAACTCTACTTCCTTGTGTGACCAACCTACACTTATCATTAAAATCTTCTACAAAACATCCTTTTGTATTAAACCAAACATACAACCCTTGCTCTACTATATCTGACCAATAGATATTAAAATTCTTTATGATGGATGGCATATGTAATACATCTGATAGACTCTTTGTTTGATAATCATACAAGGACAATGAAACTTTTTTAATATGTGAAATTGGGTGGTACAAATCATCATCCATCTGCACATAATTTGGATTTTGTAAATCCTACATCTCTCCAAACCGTTGAGCATGGCTAGTCATATGATTAGATGGATTTGAATCAACATATCATATATCACCATGTGTCCTTTTTTATGTAACAATATTTATCATATGCTACATAATAAATAGAGACTCATTTCTCTCTTTATTTTATCATAAAGTTGATGCATACTTGCAATTTATCACTACCAATATCATCCTTCTTAGAATAACAATGGATTGCAATATGACATGTTTTGCTACCACAAGAATGAGAAATGATGCAAGAATTGCTAGAACCTATGTTTTGCCATCCACCTTTTCCTCTAGAGCTCTCCTTGTCTCTAAAGTTGCCATGGTCTCCCAAAATCACATATCACCAAACTGTGGATTTAGCTCATTTTGCTGGTTATCACCAGCATATCCCATACCACAACGTCTTGAAGAGGATCTACCATGTCCCCTTCTTGAATTGGAATAGAACACGTGGACACATTCACCACTTTTTTAAATGATTCACCATGTATAATGACCTCTTCAATGATCATGAGAGATTAACTAATCAAAATTTGGAAATGCATTTCGTACATACACAGAAGTAACAAAAATACTTTTCAAGCCTTTTTATTATTAAGACCACTGAAAGTAGATGATACCAAATCATCATCGTCAGGCGTTACATCAATCGCTACCAAAGTATCTGTAATGCCTCCCACCTTTAAAACATACTCATTGACAGACCTTTTTCTTTTCTTCAAAGTATTTAGCTTTTGCTTGAGTTGAATCTTTTGTGCCTTTGTATTCACCGAAACATATTCTTAAACGTGGTCTATATTGTATGTGAACTCTCTGCATTTAAGATATGCCCCAACATAGTGTTATCAATGACTGCATATAGCTAATATATCACCTTTTTGTCTTTTGCATTTCATTGTGTCCACACCTTTAATTCATTTACAATTGTAGGGTCACTCATCTTTGGCTCCTTTCTTTATCCGAAACAAACTTGAAGAGGTATTTTTCAATAAGAAAGTTTGTTATATGGAATGTCTATGATGGGTAGTTATTCTTATCTAGCTTCTCAACGATGGGGTTTTCAACATTCTTTGCCATTATTATAAAATTGATACAAAACAATGAGCAAGTCTTTCACAACCTTTCATAACAAGTGTACAATAATACACGAAGTGGCATTTTTTATTGACTGCTCACAACAATACATGTAATCAGTAACCTGGTTGTAGACAAAACTTGTGTTGACTATTGGCAAACACCTCAAAACTTATAGATTTGAAATCTATAGCATGTGCATCAACTTTTGGTTGACATAATCAAAATCATAATATATCCTGAACTTGCAATGCAACCTTGCAGAATGACCTCAGATGGCCAAAAAAGCAGTGATAAAGCCATAAAGGGCCTATTTGCAAAACATACAATATCTACTCGCACATATCAACTGATGCTAGGAGGCATATACCACGGTGGATTCTGTGAGACCACGGTGGATTCCATGAGTTTTTATTCCACAGTGAATTTCATGAGGTTTTGTGGTGGATTCGGTAAAATTATATTTATTTACCGAGGTTCTTACACAAGGTGGATTCTTTGTGCGAGAAGTTGACGGGGACGCCTGTCCTTTTCATGCGTCATGTTAATTTAATGTGCATGTGGGTGAATCCATAGCAGGTGATTCCACAAAATACATATTTAAATTAATGGACGTTTATGAGTTTAGAGTGCACTCGTATTAAATTCAGATTAGGACAGAGTTCCAACCTATTTATTTATTTTGTAGCTGAAGACTACTAGGTATTCACTTTTGTCAATTTAATTTTATTATTTTCTAATAATTGTGAATGCTTTAGTTGATGTGTAGAGCAGGCGACGATGGCATTGGGAAGCACTCGGCGATGGATGTATTCAAATTACCTAGAAGAAATTTTCATTTTTGATGGGCGTGTGCCTTATCACTAAAGGCGTGGTGCTAATATTTATTTAGGTGCGCTTATTTATTGAAGCACTTGATAAATATTTATTATTTTGTATGCGGATGGGCGCACGGTTTAAATATTTTATTATTAGACATTGTATTTGGGCATAGCTCGTCGAGCCCAATCGCTTTATTCTTTATTTGGACAAAACAAACACAAAAGTCAAAGCATGCTTATTGTAAAATTGGGTTATTTTTGAGCTTTGAGATGAATACATTTATAAATACATGCATTATGAAGCGCTTGCACAAGGCATGGGAGGGAGATTGTAGCCAGTTCGTCTCTTTTCTTCATGTCATGCAAGTCTATCTTCTTGCTTTTTGAGCTTAAGTAGAGTTCTTTTATTCTTGGGGACCTTCGGGTGCTCGCTACGTACATATCCAACATTCGATTTGTACACTAGTAGAATCAAAGCGAAGTTGAGATCAAGGACTTCCAATCTCTTACTATCTCACGCAAAGGCAAAGCTCCTGGAACGAACAGGCTCTACAGTCAGTCTCATGACGATCTATCAATACCAGCGCATTCTTGGCGGTGAAGAACCCCCTGTTGTGCTATTGGATCGTGAAGGACCACCCTCTGATGGCAGAGGACCACTTCTGAAGCCTCTTTGTCAAGTCATTTTATATTAGAAGAAAAGTTCCTTATTGCTTAAGCTTAATGTTAATTATTAAAGCTTATTGCTTAAGCTTAAAAGCTTAAGCTCACGAGTTCTAGCATCGACGGCGGGAGGACGTACTCCAGGAAGACGACATCGATGAAAAGATACCGCCATCTTGCACATTTGATTACAATTGGTATAAGCTTTTTATTTACAAAGCTTAAAGCTAAGCTTTAGTAAAGCTTAGAAGTTTCATTAATAATCTCCTTCTCAACGCCGGGTGTTCACATTGAGTTCTTCCTGAATCAATCTTGAAAATTTCAACGAGCTCCGATAAATAAATATAGTTTTACGGAATCCACCGCCAAACCTCACAGAATCCATCATAGAATAAAAACTCACGGAATCCACCGTGGTCTCATGGAATCCACAGTGAAATATGCCTCTAAAAACTCATGGAATCCACCGTGGTCTCACCTCAATTCCACGAAAAAACAATCAAATAGTGGGATCTTTTGTAACAAAGAGATCTGAGCTTATTTCACAATATACCGAGCGTTTCTGGAATGCCTTATTACAACTTCGAATGATCGAAGATGTACTTGAGGCGATCCATAAGCACAAGTTTATGTTTGGTTTGCTTGGTCACGTCTATGCAGAAGTGAACATGTTCAAGCCAACGACTCTCGAGGATGCGATTTCTTTGGCCCATGATGCTAAAGACAAAATTCGAGGACGAGAGAAGCGACCACAACAATTTCCAACTAACGGTAACTTTGGTACAAAGCAATTCAATTTTAACTTTTGAAGATTCAATCAAAATCACTTTGTTCCATCTTCTCTTCGTAAATCTTGGACACAAACCCTTGCTTTACCATCAAACACAAATCCAAATCCTAAGCTATCTTTCCAGCCAAATTCCAACATACCTAAACTCCCAACTATTACCAATAATGTTTCCAAAGCCAAACCCATAGTCTGCTACAAGTACCATCAACCTGGACATCTAGGAGCGATTGAAGATGAAGATCATGAAGAAATGCCCGATTTCACAGAATATGATGACGATATCAGTACTACTTCAGATACATAACCAGGTATGCCAAATTCTCATTCTTTATTAATGATGAAATGTTTTGTGCATGGTAAAGAATAGATTGTTTTACATGATGATGGGAGCACATATGATTTTATTTATGCAAAATTGGTCAAAGAATTGAATTTACATACTGTTTCAACTCATTATCGCATCAAGACTGCATTCTTAGGTACTAGATACAATGGTACACAATAAGTTCACGACTTAGAAATTAAAATTGGCGACTATTTTGAGCACAGAAATTTCTTGGTTGTGCCTTTGTAATCTAATAACATTATCTTAGGATTGCCTTGGCATCATAAATATAATCCTGATATAGATTATTCCATGCATTCAATGAAGATTCATTCTAATGGGAAACAAATCACATTACATGGTACGCACACTTTTGATAATTTTTCATTACTTAGTCACACACATGCTAAACATGCATTAAGAAAGGGTAGCAAATCATACTTAGTATGGGTGAATGAAATTGAAGTTAAGGAAAATCATATGCATCCTGGCACACACAATTTCTTTCACAATTTAAAGATTATTTTGCTGCTGACTTACCACCTACACGTCTTGAAGATCATAAAATAGACTTAATTCAAAGTTCACAACCACCATGTAAAGCACCTTATTGACATAATCAAATTGAACAGAAAGAAATTCAAACCCAAGTTGAAGAATTGTTAACCCGAGGACTCATTAGGCCCAGTAGTTCTCCTTTTCGTGCACATGTCCTATTAGTTAAAAAGAAAAATAACACCTATAGGATGTGCATTGATTATCGTGCCCTAAATAAGATCACTGTCAAGAATAGATATCCGATCCCTAGGGTAGACGACATCATGGATAAATGACAAGGGACCACAATATTTAGCAAGATAAATCTTAAATCTGGATATCATCAAGTATGATTGGATACACCTGATATTTTCAAAACTGCATTTAGAACTCAATTTGGTCATTATGAATTCCTTGTTATGCCTTTTGGTTTAACTAATACACCAGTCAAATTCAATCGTATGATGAATCGCATATTTTTGAAGCATCAGCATTGTGTCATTGTTTTCTTTGATGACATATTGGTTTTCAATAAGGATGAGAACGAGCATTATGAAAATTTATCCTTGGTTTTCAAACTATTGAAAGAGAATCAATTATATGCTAATCCTGAAAAGAGTGAATTTTCTCAAACCCACATCGAATACTTAGGACATATTGTTTCATTTGACGGTAATAAAGTTGATCCTAAAAAGATAGAAGCAAATTTTAATTGGCCGATATCTAAAAATGTGCATGAATTACGTTCTTTCTTAGGACTTGCTAGCTTTTACAAAAAATTTGTGAGAAATTTTTCATTGCTTGCATTGCCTTTGACAAAATTATTAAAGAAAGGTATTGTGTATCATTGGTCTGATAATAAGGAAAATTCTTTTGATTTATTGAAACATGCCTTAACACATGCCCCTATATTGCAATTACCTGATTTTAATAGACAATTCTTTCTAGTAGTCACTGATTCTAGTGGATCTGAAATAGGAGCTGTCCTTATGCAAGATTCACATCCCATAGCCTTCTCTAGCTGCAAACTTAAACCATCTGAACTCAAGTATTCTTCCTATGATAAGGAATTGCTAGATGTAGTACAAGCTTTACGTCAATGGAAACACTATTTAATGGGATTTGAATTCGTGATCAAAACTGACCAACAAAATATCAAACATCTCCTTAGTCAGCCACAAATTTCTGACCGTCATATTAAATGGGATGCTTTTATTCTAAGTTTTCACCAACTTATCCAATATCAACCCGGAAAAGAGAATATTGTTGCCGATGCCCTAAGTAGAAGACCAAGTATCCATAATATCTTTGTCATATCTTTTGATTCCCTTATCCCTATGAAAGATACCTATGATCAAGACCCCAGTTTTCAAGATGATTGGAATAAATTAGTTGCAAATAACTGGATTCCAATAGATTCATTGTCTTATTCTGACGGAATTATGTTTTATGAGAAAGGGTTGTGTGTAACTGTTCCATTTCGATCATTTGTGTTGCACGAAATTCATTGTCCCCCATATCAAGGCCATAGAGGTATTATTTCTACTTTATGTACATTGGTTGAAGATTTTTATTGGCCACATATGGAATCCCATGTTTCTAACTTTATATCTGAGTGTTTATTTTGTCAAAGAGTTAAGCGACACCATGGTAAGCAATATGGTTTATTAATGCCTTTACCAATTCTTGAACGACCATGGGAATATATTTCAATGGATTTTATAATTGGTTTTCCTAACACCCAAGCTAATCATGATATGATTTGGACTATTATAGATTGATTTAGCAAACAAGCGTATTTCATTCCATGCAAGAAAACATTAATTGCATCTCAAGCTGCACAATTGTTTTTGAAAATTGTTTTCACTAACCATGGTTTGCCAAAAGTTATTATTTCTGATTGTGATTCTAGATTTTGCAATAATTTTTGGACCACTTTGTTTGGTAATTTAAGCACAAAGATTGATTTCTCATCTGCATTTCATCCTGAAAAAAATGGGTAAACAGAAGCTACTAACAATACAATTTAAGATCTTTTGCGTGCATACACAATTTCAAAACCACAAACATGGGATACACACTTGCATTTAATTTAGTTTGCATACAATAATACACCACATACAGCTATACAGAAAGCACCTTTTGAAATCATTTATAGACATAGATTGCCTACACTTGTTACATTATTGTCAAATAAAGTTAAAGCTGCTGATGATATTGCCAATATGCATGCTACTATTTTTACTAAAGTCAAAGACATGATTGTGAAAGCCCAGCAATTATACACAAAACAAGCTAACAAGAAAAAAAAACTATGAGTTTCAAAGTTGATGATAATGTTTGGTTAGGCATTGAAAAGAGAAGATTGCAAAGTATTGAGAAACACCTCGTTGTTAAGTTAGCCCCTAGATTTTATGGACCTTTCAAAATCATTCACAAAATCAATGACAATGCATTTATTTAGAATTACCCCAACATTGGAAAATCCACAATACTTTTCATATCAGTTTGTTACGACCTTTTAAAGGGCAATTACTTGCCACCCTGTCTATGAAAACCCTCCTTTGTTAAAAGAAGAAATTGAAATCCTTGAATCCAAAACTATTCTAGACACTGACTTTATGACCACTAGAACTGGCCATAGATATTCTAGATATTTGGTAAAGTTTAAAAATCATCATGTTGAAGAGGCCCAATGGATGCACACCCACAAGTAAGTGCTTATCCCTCACTGCTCACTCCACATTGAGCTAATAGCAATTTAGGAGCATTGCTATCCCACCCCGGGGGTATGATTGTCAAGATTGTGGGAGAGAAGGAAGGAGTCTCACTTGTAGCTTTCTTGCTTGCACAATGGGGGAATACACACAAAGGTGGAGGCTGAAAACAGTTTTCCTCTTCTTAGTTGTGTAAGCCAAAAGAACTCTAGTACATAGAAATAGAAGAAACCTATATATGGGTCTCAAACCAAACTCAACTAACTAAGGTGGCATACTAACTGAGCCACGAACTAGAGTAGACAAGGATAGATGTCATCTAGCTATTATTCATGGGCGGTGTACCAACCGCATCTGCAACTGACAAGTCGGTGACATAAATGCACAACGGTCACCCTAGCATATCACGAGTGGAGCTCGATATCTCAACACTCCCCCTCGAGCTCAATCCCAATTCCTGCACACCAAGTAGGTCTCTGAACTTGCGCAGCTTCTCTCCACCCAATGCCTTCGTAAATATGTCAGCTACCTGATCCTCTGTGCTGACATAAACTAGATCAATAAGACCTAGTAAAACCCTCTCCCGCACATAGTGATAATGCACCTCAATGTGCTTTGTTCTAGCATGATAGACTGGGTTATTTGCCAAGTGTATACTACTCATGTTGTCACAATAAATGACAACTGGCCCATCTGTAGGCTGATGCATATCATAAAGTAGCTTATGCAACCAAGCTACCTCACATGCAGCCATTGCTGCGCCCCTGTACTCAGCCTCTATGCTCGACAAGGCAACTGTAGGCTGTTTCTTGCTGCTCCAAGTGACTGTAGCACTCCCAAAAGAGAACACATATCCACTGGTAGATCGTCTATCAGAAATACTACCAGCCCAATCAGCATCAGTGTATCCATGCAACTATATCTGAACCCCAGTCTCATAAAATAGTCCATACTGCAATGTGGACTTCACATACCTAAGTATGTGTCTAGCCGCATCTAAATGCGGTTTCCTTGGAGCCTGCATAAACTGACTTACCAATCCAACAGCATAGCTCAAATCTAGCCTGGTAATAGTCAAATAAATCAAACTTCCTACTATGCGTCTGTACATAGTAGGGTCTTCCAGAAGCTCACCTGCATCTGCGCTCAGCTTCACATTCTGCTCCAAAGGAACTGAAATAGGCTTATAGCCTATCATCCCATATTTGGATAGCATGTTCAATCCATACTGCCTCTGTAAGAGCCATATCCCACTTGGTGATCTAATCACCTCAATGCCCAAGAAATAACGCAGCTCTCCCAAATCCTTCATCTCAAACTTCTGCTTCATTAGCATTTTCACATGAAGGATATCTTCATCACTGTCACCTGTGATAATCAAATCATCAACATAAATGACAAACAACATAATACCTTTCTTTGTTTTTCACATAAAGTGAGAAATTTGCCTTGGAAATTTGAAAGCCAATAGTGACAAGATACTGTCCTATCTTGTTAGACCATGCTCTAGGTGCTTGCTTCAAGCCATACAATGCTTTCTTCAACCTGCAAACAAACTCACAATGAACAGCATGCACATAACTTGGTGGCTGCTCCATATATACCTCTTCTTGCAAATCACCATGCAAGAAGGAATTCTTTACATCCATTTGATGTAAAGACCATTCCTTTGATGCAGCCATAGCAATGACAGCTCTTACGATGGCCATCCTTACAACCGGGCTGAATGTTTCTTCATAATCAATGCCATATGTTTGTACATACCCCTTGACTACTAATCTTGCCTTGTATCTATTCACAGAACCATCTGCATTGTGCTTCACCTTATAAACCCACTTACAACCAATTGCATTCTTACTTTTAGGCAAAGGTACCAATTCCCATGTAGCATTTACTTCCAAGGCATCCATTTCTTCATCCATGGCTTTCTCCCATTTTTCTTTTTCCATGGCTTGCTCAAAAGAAGTGGGTTGTGGTTCGTGTATCACTTTGACCATATAGGCATAGTGAATGGATGTAAATCCATCATATTTCAGCCTATCCACAGGATACCTAGCTCTGGTAGACTTGCGTAAAGTAGGTTCACTCCCAGGTGCTCTCAAAACATCCATGGTCTTCCTTACTCCAGGTGTAACAATAGAAGGAATACCCAACTCATCATCAATGATCTATTTTGAGCCATTGGATTCACCATCCACATAAGAGCGACCTGCATTTACATCAAACATGGGCTGATCTACCTTCTCTTTTCCTTTTCGTGATACCTGAATACCACTATCTGCATTGCTTTGAGAAGATTCTCCTGATCTCAATCTGTCTGTCCATGATGAAGAATGTGAACCACTGCTAGAGGACGTTTCAGGTCCACTAATATTTTGTGACTGCTGCTGTGAATTCTGTGCAGCATTACCATTTTGTGCATCTACATCATCAATCACATTTACTGGTTTATACCAGCTACTCATCTCATAAAAAACAACATCTCTGCTCACTGTAAACTTACGAGTAGAATGGTTATAACATCTATACCCTTTCTGCTATGCAAAGAGTAACCAATAAAGATGCACTTCTCAGCTTTTGGATCCAACTTGGATCTCAACTCATCTGGCACATGAACATAGGCAATGCAACCCAAAATCTTCAAATGAGAAATATCTGGTTTCCTACCAGTATACCTCTCCTCTGGAGTCATCCCATGTATTACTGCAGTGGGAGTCCTGTTCATTATGTAGACTGCTGTAGCAACTGCTTCAGCCCAGTAAAAATCTGGCAAGTCTTTTTCGTTGAGCATGGCACGAGATACCTCTCCAATATACCTGTTTTTCCTTTCTGCAATTACATTTTGTTGTGGGGTATGACTGCATGAATATTGCTGCTTTATGCCATGCTCCTGCAGGAACCTTGCAAACTCATTTGAGAGGTACTCTCCCCCTCCATCTGACCTTAGGCATTTTATTTGCAGGCCTGTTTCTTTTTCAACCATAGCTTTAAGATTTTTGAAATGCCCAAAAACTTCACTTTTCTTTTTCATAAAATACACCCAAACTTTTCTGCTATAGTCATCAATAAAAGTGACAAAATAATGACAGCCTCCAAGAGATGCAGCTTTAGTAGTCCACACATTAGAGTGGATTAATTCCAATGGCTTCTTACTCTCTTGAACATGTCTAGGAAATGGTTTCCTTGCCTATTTTCCAAATTGGCAGGCTTCACATACCTTATGCATTTCTGCAACTTTGAATTTAGGCAATCCTGCAATAATATTTTGGGCCTACATTGATTTAAGTCGCTGTACATTAACATGACCAATGCGTTTATGCCAAATATCAATATCTGTAGCTACACCGGTCCCATGTGCAAACATTGCTGCACTCAATTTAGACAAGTCTGCATCCAACGTAAACATTCTGCCCTTCTTCTTTCCTTTTGCTATCAAGCGACCTTTATTTTTCATATCCTCAACAAAGCATCCATGAGAATTAAATCTGACCTGCAAGCCCTGCTCAACCATTTGACCAACAAAAACCAGATTCTTGGTGATATTCGGGACATGAAATACATCGGACAGGTATTTCTTTTTCCCATCCTGCATAGACAAATGAATTTTTCCAATCTGCACAATAGGATGTGCAGTATCATCACCAGTCTCCACAAATCTTGGTTTTTCCATTTTCCTTGCATCCTCCATCCATTCTGCATGACCTGTCATGTGGTTTGATGCACCTGAGTCAACATACCATACATCGTTGCTTTCTTCTACACTTGTCACAGAATTATTCATGTGCTGCACCATAAACAAATGCTCATTTCTGTCATCACCCTGTCTACTAGAAGATGCATAATTCCCTTGTTGCAATTTTTCATTGATGATGTCATTGTGCTTTTTATAGCAGTCCTTAGCCATGTGACCCATTTTACCACAGTAGTAGCATTCAACATTACTGTTTGCATTTTGGCCTCTTTGCCATCCACCACGACCTCTTTGGCTCCCCCTACCTCTAGAGTTACCACGTCCTCCTCCATAGGACTGGTTTTCTTGAGTTTGCTGCATATTCTGATTTCTACCACGACTTCCAGATCGGCCTCCTTTACCTCTGCCTCTACCTCTTCCAGCATTTTAGTAGAAGACAGCTTCTTTTGAAGTTCCTCCTGAAGAAGATGAACCACCATTTCTCTGCTCCTCAGAAATTAGAAGAGCAATCAACTCCTCAAAATCAGGAAATCTTTCACGGACGGAAATGGATGTTCGGAACTGTGCATAATCCTTTCCTAGACCATTCAAGGTCACAGAAACTAAATCATCATCTTCCACTGGCGACCCAATGGAAGTAAGTGCATCTGCAATCTTCTTCACCTTCATGTGGTAGTCATTGATGCTCATATTTTCTCTTTGCACATTATGCAACTCTTGCTTGAGCTGCATTTTCCTGGCTTGCATATTTGTGCTATACATTTTTGATAAAGTATCCCATGCCTCCTTTGGCGTACTTGTATCTTGAATATGCACAATCATAGAGTTTGAAATGTTGATAGATAGCCAGTACATAACTTTCCTAGCTCTCTCATGCCATGCTTTAAATGCCTGCATTTGCTGTTGATTGGGAACATCACGAAGAACTGGTTCTCCTTCATTTCCTGCAACAAATTCCCAATATCCTTTTCCCATAGGGAAATTTGTCATTCTAAACTTCCATGCTTGGAAGTTGTTCTTGTCAAGTTTTTCAGTGACAATCTGTGAAAGAGAATCAGATGCCATTACAGAACACTGCAAAAAATTCTGTCACTGCAAAGAACACAGCTTCAGCCTCACAAGGGCAAATATGCAAAACTGACGAAAGTGGTATTTGACCACACAGTCACTTCCTAGTGATGATTTTGCATCAACAGGCAACAAGGATGATTCTGTAACTCCCAATGTCTCTGCACACAGGCATACGATGCAATTTCTACAGTAACTTTTCACCGACCTGTAGAACAGTGGTCGCACAGTATAAAACTGGGCCTTTTCCTGAGTGCGTGCAGAAAACTTCTGCCTCCAAAACAGGCCCTGAAATGGCCTCAAATAAAAAAAACAGAGCAACCAAGGGCTTAAGCCCTTAGCCGCAGCATATGCTGCCCTCTTGCTACATCGCGAAGGGCGTCTCAATCTGAGACAATGCACTCTTACACTTTCCGGCTGTGCTACCTGCAGAGACTTGCTTCCAAAACACAAGAATGAAAGCAACACTGGTCCTCTTACCAGAATACTGCGAACTTGGCTTGCTTTCTTGAGCTCCTTACCACGAACAAGGCTCTGATACCATGTCAAGATTGTGGGAGAGAAGGAAGGAGTCTCACTTGTAGCTTTCTTGCTTGCACAATGGGGGAATACACACAAAGGTGGAGGCTGAAAACGGTTTTCCTCTTCTTAGTTGTGTAAGCCAAAAGAACTCTAGTACATAGAAATAGAAGAACCCTATATATGGGTCTCAAACCAAACTCAACTAACTAAGGTGGCATACTAACTAAACCACGAACTAGAGTAGATAAGGATAGTTGTCATCTAGCTATTATTCATGGGCGGTGTACCAACCGCATCCGCAACTGACAAGTCGGTGACATAAATGCACAACGGTCACCCTGGCATATCACGAGTGGAGCTCGATATCTCAACAATGATGCCATGAGACATATTCCACGGTGGATTCCGTGAGGTTTTGCGATGGATTTTGTAAAACTATATTTATTTACCGGGACTCGTACACAAGGTGGATTTCTTGTGCGAGAAGTTGATGGGGACGCCTGTCCTTTTCGGGCATCATGTTAATTTAATGTGCATGTGGGTGACTCCACAGTGGGTCATTCCGCAAAATACATATTTAAATTAATGGACGTTTATGAGTTTAGAGTGCACTCGTATTAAATTAAGGTTAGGATAGAGTTTCAACCTATTTATTTATTTTGTAGCTGAAGATTGCTAGGTATTCACTTTTGTCAATTTAACTTTATTATTTTCTAACAATTGTGAATGCTTTAGTTGATGTGTAGAGCAGGCGGTGGTGGCATTGGAAAGCATTAGGCGATAGCGTGTATTCAAATTACCCAGAAGAAATTATCATTGTTGATGGGCACACACCTTATCATTAAAGGCATGGCACTAATATTTATTTAGGAGCACTTATTTATTGAAGTGCTTGACAAATATTTATTATTTTGTATGCGCATGGGCGCACGGTTTAAATATTTTATTATTGGACATTGTATTTGGGCATAGCTCTGGGCATAGCTCGACGCCCAACCATTTAGCAAACACAAAAGCTAAAGTACGCTTATTGTAAAATTGGGCTATTTTTGAGCTTTGAGATGAATAAATTTATAAATACATGCCTTTTGAAGCGCTCACACAAGGTATAGGGGGGAGATTGTACCCAATTTGTCTCTTTTCTTCATGTCATGCAAGTCTATCTTCTTTCTTTTTGAGCTTAACTAGAGTTCTTTTGTTCTTGGGGACCTTCCGGTGCTCGCTACGTACGCATCAAGCATCCGATTTGCATACCATCAACTCTCATAGCAGAGCAATTTGAATTTTTTCTCTACCCTACTTCTAGTGCCTTCACAAGCACTATCCAAGAGAAAGAGCAGGAGAATGGGAGAGCTTCTTACCTGTTGCTTACTTGCTCAAATGCTTGCTTCTTCTCCTTCATTTCAACCTCCAGAACTAGCCTCTATCAGAGTGGTGTAGCTCTGATACAATGTCACAAATTGTGTGGTTGAGGGCCTTACTTAAGCTGCTATGCTGAACATCCACAATATACATAAGGAGAAGCTCACTCAGTACACAAAGAGAGATGGAGGCCAAAATATTTTCTTCTTTTTCCACACACTTTTCAATGTACATAAAGTATAGATAATGTACAACATAAAGGAAAGTGCTCTACTAAGTCAAATAGTGCATAACAGTTTATACTAATCAAGGTGGCACTATAACTATGCTAGTTCTAGATAGGTGTAACAAACCAAATGTAATAAGTGACAAGTCAATGGCCATGTAAGTGTTATAATGACTATCAACATGCTAAGTGTAGATGTGGTAGCTCTTCTAATTAGGCAATCCATCATCAATGTCTGCATGTGTTGAGCTTGCTATCTCAACCATCAATATAGTTGAAAATTTGTTGGGACATAAAGTGGGCATCCTTCATTCTAATTAGGGGAGGGAATATATGTCTAAGGAATTTAATGCATATTTAGCTAAGTCTAGGATAAAATGCTAATGTGCAGTGTCATATGCAATACGACAAAATATTATAGAGCTGAGAAAAAAAATAGATCACTCATAGAGATGACATGACACATGATAAAGTGTCAATCTTTGCTGCATAGTTTCTAGCTTGAAGCTATTTTATATGCATCTTATGTACTTAACATGTGTCTCACTAAGGCCTTGTAGTCTATTACTTTGTATGAGGCTTGACATAGCAAAAAGTAATCAATGGGTCACTTGCGTGTTTTGGGTTGCTTGGCTTATGCTTAAATTGGTACTAGTATAACAATGCAAAAAGTTGGACGAGAAGGCTATGAAAGGTATTTTTATTGGGCACAGTAATGAGGCAAATGTTATAAATTATACCATCCACAAAGTAAGTGTATCTTAGTCAATTGTGATGTTATCTTTTTCAAAGATGCTATTCGTCATTTACTTTCATGTAGGACAGAGATAGATGTATGCTCATAGCATATCTATGACACTTTGTTGCCTCTTTTTAGTGGTGGGTGTAGTCACATGTAGTACTGAATGATGTAGCTTTTTAGCCAATGCATGTTTCTCATGATAACACAAATCAACATGTTTTTTATGCCAATGTGAATGATACACTTCTTGAAGAGAGAGTAGAGATTGAGCAGTCCACAACTATGCCAAAGTGAACTGATACAAACATTGCATGATAGTAAGTTGGAGGCATTGTTGGATAGTCATACTTGTTTGGGCTCTCATAGTGCCTCTTATGTATCAAATTGTTATGCATTGGCTATTTCTAGTGTGTGTGATGAGGATAACCTTGTATTTTTCAAAGAGACAAAGTTTAGAAAATTGGATGGCTACTATGCAATCTCAGTATGATACTATTGTTAAAAATGTTGTTTGGTTCTTATGGGATTTTCCCTCTTGGCAAGAAGGCCATTGGCACCAAGTGGGTTTACGAATTAAAGCACAAAAAATATGGTGGTGTTCATCACTAGAAGGTTAGTCTTGTGGCAAAGAGTTATGCTTAGAAGAAGGGCATTGAATTTGATGAGAACTTTACTCTCACTTGCTATATGACAGCTAGTCATAGCATATATGCATTAGTATCTCATAATGGTTGGAATTTACATTAGTTGAACATCAAATTGCATTTTTTAATGGTGATTTACATGAGGGAGTGTATGTTTTTCAGCATTGTGGTTTTATGCATAAGGAGAAAGAAAAAAAAGTGTGCAGATTGAAAAAGGCTTTGTTTATTTTAAAACACGCACCTTAGGCTTGGTATAAGAAGACACACAACTTTGGCTTGGTATGATAAGACACACACCTTGTGGTTTTAAAAAAAACATGCACCTTAGGCTTGGTATGAGAAGACATAACATATTTGATTGCATGTGGTTTTCAAAATAGTCCAACTAAGAGCACCTTATATGTCAAATATGAGGGTGGTGTACCTCTGATCATTGTGGCTTATGTTGATGAGTTGTTGCCTTCATGACATTGGAGATTGCTTTGATGTCTTTCTCTATCAACAAGCTATTTGATGTTTGATTTATGTGTACATTACAAGGCTTGACATTCAGTTTGTAGTCTCATAGATGAGCAACTTTATGCATAGCCCAAACATTAAGTATTGTAGGTCATGAAATGGATCTTTTAGTACTTGAGTGGTACTTGGTACCTTGGGTTGCTTTATCCCAAGGGGAGATCATTACCACCAGATTTATATGATTTTTGGGATTCTAACTGGGTTTTTGCTATGAGACTCCTATATCTACAAGTGCTTTTTGATTCATGCTTGGAAACTTGTACATATCATGGTTGAGCAAGAAGAAACCCATTGTGGCCACTTCTAGTTGTGAAGCTAAGCATATGCTAGCTTTCACAGCTACAGTTGAGTGCATTTGGCTCATAAGCTTTTTGACTGATTTGGGAGTTGGATAATTGTGGGAGCTTCCTACTAAACCGCCAACATCCATTAGACTACTTATAGCATCAAGTGTTTCAAGACAAGTGCAATGGCTACCTTTGACATATTTGTGTGCTCTCCCATACCTATGAGTGTAGTGAGCTTACCTCCATGCTCGATGGAGTTGCCTCCTCCCTCAAGCACTATGGTAGATCCACGATCCAAGGTGCAAGATCAAGCAAGCTCGATGCTCAAGCTCCAAGCTCCAAGCTCGATGCTCCATTGTCGCATGCAAGACATGAGGAGAGAAGAGAAGAGAAGAATAAGAGAGGAAAATATGGAGAGCTTGTCCATTGCGGTCCCTCACCCTCACACACTCACTCCCTCACTCCCTCACATTCCCTCTCTCAAGCTCAAGCTCAAGCAAGCAAGAACAACAAGAAGAAGAGAAGAGTTAGTTTTGGCTACACATTAGAATGAGCTTCTTCATTCACTTTTTGCCTTTTATACAAGCCCTAATCCCTTTTGGGAACCCATCCCTTTTTTCACATGACTGGCCATTTTAGCCTAGGTCCTCTTTTTCTATTCCCTTCCTATTTACATTGTGCCTTCACTCATGCCCATCTACATTTACAAATTGAATAGGAGGGAGACTGGCACTCTCTTACAAAAATTCAGGGTGCGCCTTTGCATTTAGAATGCACATTTCCTCTTTTGCACTTGCTTTGAACTTTTAAGATTATCCTTGTGCTTTTGGCCTTTTTTCCTCCTATTTCTTCAGTTGGGGACTGCGTTTTTCCACTCTACTAGTGTCTTTTTAATTTTCTTTTTGCTTTCTTTGTAATGGGGTTAACATTACCCCCTCCTAGTTGAGTGCCAATTCCATGGCACTTGCTAGCACTTGTTGATGAGGGCTTGGGAGGTTAAATGGTTGCCATGTAGGTCAATGATGGATCTTTGTGGTAGTTGGGCATGGAGAAGAAGCATTACAAAATGGATGTGGGACTATGGAGACCGAGAGTAGGTTGAGTGGGTGATAGGAGCCTCCAAATTCGGTGGTTGGTGTCGTGGAATGTCAAACATATGTAAAAAGGAAGAGGAAGTGCAATACTTGTGGGTGTGTCTACCTCACTGTGCAGTGCATGGTGTCTGTGCCAGTGAAAATGGGAGTTGGGGTCAAACCTCAAGGAAGCCTTTGGTGTTGTCCTACAATTGAGGATATGGTTTGTGTACAAGGGGAGGTGTTGTGGGTGTGACTTGGGGAGACATGTCTAACTGTATGCAAGCACAAACTCCCTAGGTGTATCTTGCCCTTGATATGCCCTAAGTGTGAAGTGGGGGGATATGGAGGTCTAGGGGGTTAGGCACGATCGACTGAGGCCACGGGACATATCTAGCTTGAGAACACCTAGGTGCAGTGGTTGTGGCACTCTGATATTACATGAGAAAGCTCTTTGTTTCTTTCTTCTTGCTTTGCGTGGGTCTTTTCTTTGTTGTATTTTTTTTTTGTGGAGCTACATTGGGAGGGAGTATGCAAAACCTCCTCCTGATGCTCTTCAGTAGTTACATTTCAGGGCGAGCCTAAGAGATTTACTAAGGAATGCATGTCTTTGCATGTAACCCTTATGGTTAATCCTTACATTGAGAGGAGTAGTAGAGAGGAAAGGATGATTACATTTTGAGAACCTACTATCACTCATATCTTCCAAAAACTCATGCAAAAAGCTGATAAGAGAGCGGCCCTTAACATTAGGTGGGTCATTGTAGTATTGTCTATCCCTACGTTGATATCAAAAGAGAGGGGTGGGAAGCACTCTTCTTGGGCTATTGGTTTTTTAAAGTAGAAGTTGCAAAAGGTGGAGATAATTACAAGTGGTAAGGAAAGCGGGGTCGGGGGCATGCCATGAACTCGTCCAAAAAGTGGGTAATGGAGGGTTCAAGGTCTTGTGCTCCAAAGGTCATGCATTATTCAAGAGTGGTGGCATTGATGTTGTAGATCAAAGGGAAATCATACCTGCCATGCTTTCCCCTATCAAAATCCACACTGTGGCACCTCGGGTAAGCCATGTAGGTGGGCTCATCCCTTTCATATGGTAGTGTGTTGCAAAAAGCCACCCATGCCTCAAAATTGGTGTCCCAAATCCTTCTGTGCTATTTAGGTTGGGCTTCATAGCCTTTGACCTTTCTTGGCTCTTTCATGACCTTATCCTCCTAGTACCTCATAGTCTCTCTTCTCCATAACATGGGCTTTCTAGCCCTCTCGTCTAGCCATCGCTTCCCTAGCCTCTTTGCGACCTAGATGGCTCCTTCAACCACTTGAGGGAGTAGCACTCAATTCAGGGTAGAAGGGTAGAAAAATTCAAGTTCAAATGGGCTACACCCATTCTTCCATTACTCCCAATGGTTCAATTCCAGTGCCCAATTGATAGGCATTTGTTCCTCAATTCGTGGCATCTAGACATCAGGCAACTTTGTGGTCTGGTGTTATACTTTCTCCTCATGCGTTTAGCCAGCTCTCAACTTTTTATTTTGGCCTCGATGATTCTTTTTGCGGTGGTAGGATCTTCTTCTTCTTGGCCTTCTAATTTGGTTCATGGATGTGGGGGAGGGCTCTGTTCACTAGGTTGTGCTTTTGTGTCGGTAGGTTGCTCAAAATATCAGACCCTTTGTCCCTTGGTGGTTCTGCTTGGGCTATTGTGGGTGGCTACTCTTGGTGCTCTTGTTATCCAATTTCGGGTTGTTCTAACTCCTCTGTCAAAAGCCCTATTTGCATCAAAATTTGCCACTGTTGTGCTAGGATTGGGCTAGTGCTAGTTCTTGGGGTGTGCTCTTGGAGCCCATATTTAATGGCTCTCCTTTTGAGACCTCCAGCTTCCTCTTTAGCCCTTCCACAGGGTCATCATCCCCAGCCTGAGTTACATGAAGTATTGTATTGAGGAAGGTATGTTGCTGGACTTATAGCTTGCCTTCACTGCTTTGATCTTGCTTCCCCCATGATTATCCTACCTTCTGCTAGGGTAAGGCATTCAACCAGGTCCTTGACTCTTCCAAGGTTCCTCTCTTCCCCCAAGCCTCGGCCTTCTCCTCCATCTTGCCTTGACTCACCCTAGCTCTTGTGACAACATTGTCACCACCTCTTCTTGTTCTTTCTAGATTGGTAACATCTTCTTCTTGTCCTATTTGTGGTGATTCAACTCTTCTTTTAGTCATTTCTACTCTTGGAGAGTCCCGAGGAGTCAGTTCTCCACCTCTAGTAGCTTCTTAGCTGATTCTTGTCCTTTTGGGCCCTAATCTCTTGCAATTCCTTTAGTATTTGTTCCTTTTGCCTTCTCTCCTTTTGGAATTTTGCATGGGCTTGTATCTTTACCCTCTTCAGCTCCTTGGTGAGCTCCTCTCCTAGGCTCTTTAATTATTCAAAATGCTCCTCCATATCCTTTTGCCCTTGTATGAGGCTTGAGAAGTCTGTTTCTAGCCCCGTTTCTCCCTCTACCTTGTCCACTTCTAGCTCTTTTGCACTTTCTTCTTCCTTCTCCACCTCCATTTTCTTTCTTGCTTCTAATTCCTTCTTTTTTAGGTTGTTCACCTGCCTTTGGTAGATGGTTATTTTCTTTGTCTTATCTAACTGGTAGATAGCGAATGTGTCCTTTTCCACCTCCAATAGCGCCATGGTGGCCTTCTTGTCTTCCTTCATCTTTTCAAGTTGGCCTAGGAGCTCCTACTCATATTCGTCATAGTATTTTTTTTACCACTTTCTCTTTCATCACCATGCTTTCTAAGTTCTGAATGTTTCTGAACTTAGCTGATTAAAGGCCCTTGTTTTCATTGTTAGATTGTATTTGTCCTACTCTTCTTTTGTAAATGGGAGCTTGCTACCTCTGTCTTGCCCCTCCATCTCGAGTTCCTATCATGATGTAATAGTTGAATATTAGTTTACTTAAAATGAATTTTTGCAAAAAGATGAGGGGGTTGTGAATATATGCTATGAAAAGATGAACTACTCAAGTACATAATGAAAATTTTTGCTTCAAGTAGTCCACATAGTTCAACCCAGAATTCCATGAAGATTTTCCTTAAGTACAATTTGACTTTTATCAGCCCTTTTTACTTTTTAAAGTTTGGTTTAAGATTTAAGTCATGTATTCTTTTCCACCTTACCCCCTCCCCTCCAAGAGTGATGAAAATCCTTCCTAGGATTGAAGCATAAAGGGTTAAGGGCATGATGCGCATGCGTGCTCTTCATTACTTCATCTCGAGCCAATCATAGAAGTTTGGGTTATATTCCAAGGCGTGATGGTCAATGTCATGAGGTCTAATACCTATGTGTGTAATGTAGGTCAAGACATCAATGAGGAAGTCATTGGAGTTCATCCTGCTAACGATATGCAGTTCTTCCTCAGTTAGGATTCGATCGAAATAGGGGTGGGCCATGACATGGTCCTCTAATGGTTGATTAGGATGGATGGACAATACTCTGAACGAGGTAGGAGCCACATAGATTGGGTTATACTAAGAGGTTTTGATTGCCTGTCTCTGCTCCACATTGGTCATAATTTGGTGGTCATATTGTTCCCATTGAAGATGAAGAGCATACCATTTGCGTAGAATAGAAGAGTCAGAGCCGGCTGACTTTTTTAGCTCTTCTAGCTCTTGGCTTATTGCAGAGACTTTGCTCTTGCTATAGGAAGTGATTAGTCATTTTTGCAAGCTTTCTCTTGAGAGATTTCGGTGGCAATCAATTCCTCATCTACCATGGGAATCTTGATAAACATGAATTCCAATTCTTCCCATGTGTATGGCAAGGAGTGTACATTTGCTACTAATGGCTCGCTTAGGAGCCCTAAATCTAGCCGTTCATAGCTCCTGGTGGTGGCTAGTGTGGTGAAGGTAGTATCCAATCGTTTGATGCATGTGACTAAGTTGTCCCTTGTATTAATGGCTAGGTCTAAGGCCAAGGTAAGGATAGATCTATGCTCATAGGATAGTTTGAGACTTGCGGGAGGTTGGTGGGCCATGCTCAACTGAGCTCTTATACCATGTCAAAAGAACGGATCTAGAGCATGACTATGGTGGTTTGAAGAGATAGAATGAACTCGTGAAGACATAGAGTTGAAGATAGAATGTCACACAAGTGAATTAGGTTCCAAGATTGATTAGCTTGGACTCATAAACATAGTCTTGTGTGGTTGGACATTGATTCAGATTCTCAATTGAAAGAACATAAGTACCATCATATTATTTTACTCATCTTGCAAGTACAATGCTTTATAGAAGTTGGGTTGTTCCACTCTCCTCACTATGCATATGGGATTCAAGATCTTCCCAAAGCATACATCATTCGTCATTTCTCAACAAGGTATGCGGGACATATGGTCTACCATGTAATGCTACTTACCCTTGCACACAACCATAGAGAAGTTAAATTCTAGAAGCATAAGTAACCACCTAGCTATGCACCCTATAGCGCAAGGTTTGTTCATTAGATAAAGAAAGGCTTGATGGTTAACAAAGAAGACAAAGGAGACGTAGCCAAAAGGTAACGACAAAACTTGTTTACAGTGAATACCATTGCTAGGCCTTCCCTTTGTCAAAAGACATGGATGGAGGATGGAAGATGTAGACAAGACTCATGTAGACATAGACACAAACAAGACCAATTGTCACACAATTGAATTAGGTTCCAAGATTGAGACTTGTACTCATAAACACAATCTTGTATGTAAGACAATGATGTAGACACTTGATTGAAGGACAAAAGTACTATGACATTGCATAAAAAAGTGAACCAAGTACATCATTATATAGTCTCTGACCTTTATCCACTCTCCTCACTGTGCATGTGAGATACAAGACATCTCTTCCTAGAGCATACATCATCTATCATATCTTTCAACACCCCCCTCAAATGATGAGTTCCTACACTTGCTGCCCCCCTACATGATCACATGGCCTAGGAGACTAGCTCATAGGCAGCCTAGTCAAGTTAAAGCTTGAAACTTAACATCTTTGGCAAGGGTTTTGTTTTACAAGTAAATTCACTAAGGGAAACAAAATCCTCTATGGAAAAACATAAGATCAACTATGGGAAAGATAATTTCTTCAAAACAATCTGTTAGAGTTGCTGTTGATGGCAGAAGCATCTTCTTCATCTTCTTCATTCATGAACTGATTTTGATGATGGTTATCGTTCTACACCTATTGTGCTCTTTTACGATGGAAACATTCACTAGCTATATGGCCAATCTTACCACAATAATGACATGTCATTCAATCTTTTTTATCAGAGTTGAATATTCGGCCTCGGCCCTTTGCTCCATAATTTCCTTTGGTCAACAGACTATCTTTCTGTGTTGAGTTAGCTCCCTTTGCACCTTTATTTTTATGTTTAGTTTCTTTATCACCTGGAGAGTGCTCAATGTCCTTCTATGACAAATTAGGTACATTGTTGAGAGTAGAGATGATTTTCATAAGGATCTTGGTTTACACTAGCAAGGAGTACAACACTAGCTTCATCTTTATCTATTGTCTTCTTCAGAGTGGCAAGTTGAGTTTTTAGACTTTTGAATTTGTTAATATTCATAGTCATTGAAGTGCTATCTTTTATAGTTGTAGTCCAATGTGTCAAGAGACACAAGAAGATCAGTGTCAAACTAACACTACTTGAGTATCAATGGATACTATTCTTTGAGTTTAGGGTTGGATGTCGGTGCTTGATTTGCTTTTTGTTTGTTGATTTGAAGTGTTGCTCTTGCTGGGAAAACTAAGTTTACACTCAAATTAGAGTGGGATTGGGTCAGCGAGCTAAGAGGAGTGGGAAAATGAAGTGGGGATGAACTTGAGTGAGATTAGCTATGGCTTCCACAGTTAGGGTTGCAGATAGGTGACTGATTTCTAAGGTCATGTAACTCATATACAAGGAACCATTTTGCATGCGACTTGAGGTGAAGATAGTCCATATGGTAGCCTTCCTTTACCCCATGCTTGTAGGAAGAATCGCATTGCATATTGGGAGCCCAAACGGTGCGACCAGAACAGGGTGTAGATTTGTCAGCGAGCTTGAATTTGTGTAATGTTAGGGTAGCTGGAGCTCTGTGTTGGAATTTGAAGTGATAGGGAGTTAGCCCCTGAGCTAATGAAGATGTGCTTAGAAGGAATTTTGAAAAGATATGGCCTCCTTTAGAAGATCTAGCTGCTCAAAGTAGGGTAGGTATTGTTCTGGCTATGGCAGCCATGAAAGCTAGAATGAAGGTAGAGGTGAAAATGAGATCATAAGCTAGCATTGAGCTGGATTGAAGTTAAGAAAGATTGAGAGAGCATAGAGGATAGCTATATTAAGTTGGGCCATGCTCAGCTGAGCTCTGATACCATGTCAAAAGACGTGGATCTAGAGCATGGCATGACCAATGGAGGATGGAAGATGTAGACATAGACATAGACAAGACCAACTGTCACACAAGTGAATTAGGTTCCAAGATTGAGACTTGGACTCATAAACACAATCTTGTGTGTAACTCAATGACATAGACACTTGATTGAAGGAAAAAAATACTATGACATTGCATTGAAAAGTGAACCAAGTACATCATTATATAGTCTCTGACCTTTCTCCACTCTCCTCACTATGCACGTTGGATATAAGACATCTCTTCCTGGAGCATACATCATTTGTCATATCTTTCAACACCCTTTCCATTGTGGAGTATTTCATCTCTATATCCATGAGTTGTCTACTAGCAAACCTCACAAGATAATTGAGATTATGTTCACCAGGTTGGCACAAAAGAGCTCCCACGACAAATTTTGAGGCATTAATGTGCTCATGAAATGTTATGTTTCAATCTGGGGCTCATAGAATCGGTGTGGTCATGAGAGTCTTTTTTAGTTCCTCATAGGCATGTTGGCATTCCTCGGTTCACTTGAATACGATCAACAACTTGTAAAGAGGCCTAACAATCAATGCATAGTTCAAAACGAATCACCAATAGTACCCTATGTGTCTCAGGAAGCACTGAACTCCCTTATAGTTCATGGGTGGTGGTAAATTGACAATGAATCTGACTTTCGAGAAGCTAGTGATACCACATGCCCTAGGATACATCCATGTTTCACCCAGAACTAACACTTCAAGGGGTTCAAGGAGAGGTTATACAACCTAAACCGCTCAAAGACTACATGAAGTTTATCTAGGTGCTCCCTCCAACTGGAGTGAATGCATAGATTGTCAAGAAACACCTCCAATTCTTGCCTAAGCATGTCTTTGAAGATGGTACACATGAGTTGTTGAAAGGTAGCTAGTGCATTCGTCAGCGCAAATGGCATGACTATATAGGCAAACATGCCCCATTCCATTGCACATGTTGTTTTATGCCTATCATCAGGATGCACCTAAACCTGGATATAAATTGAGAAGCCGTCTAGGAAACTCTAGGCCTCTCTTCTCACTACTCTCTCGAGTATGTGCTCAGTGTAGGGCAGTGGATAGTTATCTCTCTTTATTGCAGAATTAACCTTTTTATGGTTTACGCACACTCAAATTTTTATGTTCTTCTTCAGGGAAATCACTATGGGTGATACCCACTCTGTGTGCTCGATTTCCTGGATGAACTTGGCCTTCAATAGCTTATCTATCTCCTCCTTGACAATGTATGCATGCTTTGGATTCATTGAGTATGGCAGCTATTTAACAGGTGTTGCATTAGGAGTCATTGGGATGTTATGGGTTACGGCCCTTGGATCGACTCCTTTGAGTTCATCTAAGGACCAAGAAAATACATCTATGTACTCTCGTAGGAGAATAATGAGATCAGCCTCCTCTTGCTTCGTCAGGTCGTTAGGTATGAACATAGGTCGAGGTTTTTCCCCTCCCCTTGCCAAGTTGGCTTCCTTGACCTTAGTAGGCCCTTCCATTGGTTCATTTTCCTATCATTCCCTCTTAGCTCCTAACAAGATCACTACCCTGTCGCCCTTTTTAAACTTATGAAGCATTTAGATAGGTCTTGGGGACTTCCATTGCTCTTCGGTTTCCAATCCCCTTGGTTGCTTCCTCTTGTCCTCCTTCAACTGCTTGTGCCCTAGGTGGATTGGCAAGTCCCCTTTGATGCGTTTGGCCTTAGGTATTCAGGACACTTCTTTCGGGTTGCTCTCAGAGCTCATTTCTGACTCGGAGTTAAACTCACAACCTTTTCTAGAAGGAGTTTCCCCTAGTGGTTGCAACTCTGAGGCTGATTTTTGTACCAAGGAGTGGTGTGGTACTTGGTTGAACTAATCCAACTTTCCTGTAGTCTATCACCCCTAGGTGGTCCAACCAAGTATGGTTGCATTCTGTTATGAAGAATCCTCTTTCGATTCTAAAGGCATTGGCTTTCCATGGCTTGGAGTCTACTTGTATTTGTTCAATCACTTTGCCGTCCGTGCCATACTCTATTGTCTTGGTCTCTTCCTCACTTTCCTCATCTGTAGAGTAGCAGTCTTCATACTTGTCATTCAAATTGTTATCTTTTGACTGATCATCATCTCCTAGGCTTCTAGTCTCAACCCTCTTCTTGTTCATGATTAGTGCCCAATTGTACATTAGGTTCAAGTTGTGCACTTTGGTCCACTGCCACTTTGGCTCTTCCATGAGATCCTTGAGGGTTTGAGATTGGTAGTTGGTTTACTTGCTAGCCCTCTTGTCAAGTATTCAAGGATCCCCTAGAGTTTGAGCTTGTTAGATAGAATGTGGAAAGGGATAGGTGTTGGTTGTCAGCTAGGGCTCTTGGTCATCATACAAAGTGGTACTAATAAGGGCGAGGTCTTACCCTTTGGAAGTTGAGAGGTTGTGGCTTCACACAAAACTCACCGACTATCCTTGCAACTTGCTTATAATTCTAAATATCATTTGAGAATGATAGGTTGATGGTGGCGAGCACATGCATCCAATCCTGCTCGTCCTCAAGGCAAGGGATATACTTTGTTAGTAGCTCGTAAGAGTTCCTAACCTCTGAGTCTCCTTTCAAGATAGCGGAGATAGCTTATAATTTCCATGGCTTAAGCAAGAGGACAGTTCATAAATAGGACAATAAACAATTTTTTGTATTAAATTTATGTGAGAAGATAAAATATCTTATAATAATCAAAATTCTATTTTGAAGGCATGGATGGATACTACATGTTGTCCTCTACATTTCTATATATCGAACATGGAAATCTACCACTTCTAGCTCAAGATATGACTAATTTTGTACTACAACTTGTTTTGGACAGTTTACAGTAGTTTGTTCCATTTATATGGTCCTTCTTCCTCAAACTCTTTGATCTTCATCAACATGGAGCTTTATTTCAACGTGATTCCAAATACTTCAAGCTATCCTTGTAATCATCCTTGTAATTTGTTCCCTATTTAGTTTTGAGGACAAAGCTCTTTTAGGCTAGGATGGCTTGTAATAAAGTATAAGTTACCTTAGTCTAGGGTAGGCTAGGGTTAAGTATAAAAGGTGGAGATGCAACATGTGAAGGACCTTTTTGCCCTTTTCAAGAAATACATGCTTTGAGGTTCCTTCCTCCCACCAACTAAGAGGGTGCATGCTCTTAGCCACCAAGATATGGGGTATATACCATGTCCCACCTTGACATGAGGTGAGTACTCATGTTGCAGCATTCATCTATGATTCTCAACCTTCCATGGCAGTATAATTTCATGCCTAGCTACCTTGGCTATGGCTTCCTTTTGCAAACATGGTGTATCTCTTGTATTTCTTTGCAAGTATGGTGTATTTCATGAATTTCCAGTTATTTTGTTTGTTGTGAGAACTAGCTATTTTACAAAAATGACATTTATCACTGTCTTTGGTATCTTTTGCGTATCATGTGATGGCCTTTGGTATATGTAATGCGCTTAGGTATTGGAAACAAACAACTGATAAGACCTTTGGTGATATCTCCCCAGAGGAGTTAAAATTCTTTATTGATGATCTAGGGGCAGCCACCACAAGGGAGATACAACTGATTATTCTGAGGAAATGTTTTGAGCATTGTAGAAAGTTCTGCATTGCTCTTAATCCTAGAAAGTGTACACTTGGAATACCCTATGGGTTGTTACTTAGAAATGTAGTTAGTTCAGTTGGTATTGCGACTGACCTTGAAAAGATAAAGGTTATAGTCTTTATGAGCCCGTCACGTACTCCAAAAGAGGTGCACAGCTTTTGGTCATCATTGGAATATTATCGAAGATTTATCAATGCACTGGCGGAAAGAGCGTTGCCATTGATGAACCTTCTATCTTTTAACTGTCTGTTTGAGTGGAATGAAGCATAAGGAAATCTTTTCTCTTTCTTATACAAATTGAAATTGAAGATCATGATAACTTTATTGGAAGAGCCAAGGGCTCTAGGGCACTGAAGCTTGAAACAAGTCAAGGACTGGCCACTATATTGGAAGCTTAAATCATCAAACTATTGCAATTTATCACAATAGATTCTCAAGATCTATAAGTTCACTAATGATGGCTTCAAAAGCTATTTACAAAGTCATTGGATCCGAAATTTTTAATAGAGTTGAGAACATAATTTTAGTAGAGAAGGAAGAAGGCATAAGGGTTTTTGGCTACATGCCTGGTTATAGTGGGTCTAGAGCTGGATACTTTGGAGTCTTTATCTCCTATTTACTTAGCCATGTGAGAGATGCAATATATTTGAAGCTTCTCCTAGGCTATAGAAAGTAAGAGTTTTTGAAATGTAGAGGCCTTATTGAGTGGAATGAATCCAAGGATTCCTCTACAACAAAGACATATTGAAAGATCTTAAAGAATCAAGGGTTTCTTAAAACCCTTGATTGCCTTCTCTTTGTTTAGTTTACATTGCACAAGAGCTTTGATATCCCTCTCTCCTTTTTTGTGTAACCATTTTTATGGTTTTTGCCAAGGATGATGTATTGTATGATGTGGTTGTATCTTTAAGCTTGAATTTATGCCAAATTTATACATAATGTCATTGAAAGACCTACAATTGACTGTTTGCTTTGACTCTTCCTCCTCCATGTCTTGTGTGCCTAAAGTATTTTGTTCTTGGTTGATAATGTGATTTTTTCATGCCTTGGGTTGACCAAATAGATAGACTTCCATACTGTTTGATAAAATATAGAGCATGGTTGTATAAAATATGTTATGTAGTTAAAAAACAAAGAGAGTTAGTTAAAAATCTTATACAAGTTAGACAATGAAAAAATTATCAACTTCTTACCATATAAACATAAGAACTTCTTATCATATAGTGAGTGAAGTGTTGTTTACCCCAAGCTTTTGTCATTGCCTTTTTAAAAAGGTTCAATTTTTCTTTGAAGTTTTTGAGATCATAATCTTTTAATCAATTCTATCACAATAGAAGAATATTTTATCTAGTTTTTTTCAAAATTTGGCTTTTTTGTTCTGAATCTATCCATTATCAGCATGATTCCATAACTCCATTATGTAGGGATTTCCATTGATTATATTTAATGGTTGAACTCCCATTTCTAGAGTTAATCTTGTCAAGCTTTCCCTGAAAGCCTAGGAACCTTCTAGCCTTCACCCCACCAATAGATGGATTTTTGGGGACAAAATTTCCGTCCTCCTTGGACTTTTGAAGATTTAGTTTAATAATAAAATTACCTCCATGATAGTATCGGAAAACAAGCTAGTGTATGGGGAGGAGTGCGTTTTGCCCTCAAACATTCATTGGGAGAGGAAGAAGCATTACAAAAACGGCATACGTCTCTATCACATCTTGATGAGATTCGGTTGCAAGCTTTACTACATCAAGAAGTAGGGAAGATGAGAATGAAAACCCTTCATGATCTTCAGGTTAAGAATTATAAATTTGTGAAAGGTCAATTGGTGTTGTATTATGATCCTCATCAGGTTCTCTTTCCAGGAAAATTAGAACCCAAATGGGATGTACCATACAAGATTGTAAATTTAGGAAAGAATGGCTCTACAGCCCTTTTAGCAGATTTGCAGAGGGTAGAGTTTAAGAATAAAGTTAACTTTAATAAGGTGAAGCCTTATTATGTGTAAGGGCTGACGTTGGGCTTGGTGCCTGTGTAGGTTCTTTAGGATTCAACTTTAACATGTAGTAGGTACCACGACGAGTAGATGGGAAGCATCATTCTCTTTTTGGAGCATTCATACCTTGACAACGTTACCACAAAGGTCGAATGATCTGGTGGAGCAAAGGGTATCAGATTACTGGAGTGGAAAGATGGATTCCATTAAGGTCTACTACCACCATTGTCAACAACTTTTGACTAGCATTCCTATCGAGTTCAGCAAAGAAGGAGGGATTGCGCCTGCTATACATCCTCTCTCTCGGCTTGATTTTGATTATCATAAGTACCAGTGAGCTGATTAGTATAGCGTGGCCTATCAATGAAGCCCCGGTTTATACTCTACATTTTAATGGAGCTTCTAGAGGGCTCGCTAAACATGCGAGCATTGGTATGGTCATTAAAGATCCCCAACGTAGGGTTGTCATGAAGATGGGAGTCTATTTAGGACCCTCTTTTACTAATAATATGGCAAAATACAAGGCCTTGATCGTGGGGCTGAATATAGTCCGATGTGGTGGTATTTGCTCATTATTGGCTAAAGGTGACTCATAGTTAGTAATCAATCAACTAAATGGGACCTATAGTGTGTGGGATCCCATCTTACGGATGTATCATCGTGCAGCCTTGGATATGTTGCATATCTTTGAGACGGTGACTTGTCAATTAGTTCCTCAACAATGGAATCACTTTGCGGATTCTCTGACTAACTATGCTTTCATAGAAGATGTATTTTTCAATTGTGGTCTAGGGCAGCTCCTACAATTACCTCCTAACATTAGCCCTAGATTACTTTGGGGTCTTCTTGTTGCTGACACATCATATTTCAACCGTTGATGGTTAGTTTGGGTTATGAGTTAGGTAGCAAGTGAGCACCTTCCTACTCTGTAATGGACACATAGGATTGTGTATCGTCATATTCGTTGGATACCCCTTGCTATTTATGTAGGGGGGCTAGCTAATAAGTTGATGCACTTAGTATAGGGCCTAAGAGGCCTTATCCTTGGTCGATTTTGTGCTTAGATGAGTAACGTTAGGACCATGGGATCATTTCAATAGTGTGTTGTGTTGAATGGTAGTAAAAATTTTTATTTCATAAGGCCAAGAGGGTCGTTATATTGGTTGTGAAATGTTATATCTCTTTAGGCCAAGAGGGCCATACATTTGTTTGGTGCAGGTATGTTTAATGGTTTTCTATTTTAGTGTTTGCATCACATAGGTTGGATGAAGTGCATGGAGGGAGTCTTTGTTGCACAAGAGCTTCTTGTGGCCATTCGAGGTGGTATCGTCGCCTTCTTATTTTTTCCCTTAAGTTAACAATGTTATATGTGTATATGTGGGTTATTTTCCTTTCATTTGTGGGGATTGGAAATCAAGGCATGAAGCCCTAGGGTTTGGTTAGGTATATATGGGGAAGATTTGAGTAGTTGTATACCTCCTGTTAGGACATTGTTAGGCATTAAAGTCCTTGTGACCCTATCCTTCTTGCTTGCTAGGTAGCTGTCCTAGGAGTCCCTGCTAGTGTGAGGCACTTAGAGAAGCTTGCCAAAATAGCAAAGAAGAGAAAATGCTGAATATTTCTATAGAAAAATTTATAGAGGTGTGTAAAAAGGGGTTTTAACCCCTCAATAAGAAAAGGGAAAAAACAATTCTACAAGTAGTTGATTATCGCCTTGTGGAGGCTTGGTAGGTACCTAGGGACAAGTCCAGACCTAAGTTTGATACCTTGTCTTCCTACGGTAGTAGCTAGCCAAAAAAAAAAAGGAAAAAATAAGAAAGGTTGGAGAAAAAATAAAAGTGAGCGAAAGAAAAGGATTAAGTGTCGCATTGCGAGAGCTTGGTAGGTTCTTGGGCACCAAGTTAGCACCTGAGGCCGATGCCTTGTTCTTCTTGGGTCACTCTATGCTTAGTTCCCTTCGTTTTACATGCATAAGTATAGAAACCTTGGGAGGTAAATGTGTTACAAGAAAAATATGATGACCAGGCTATAGGAGTCCTCTCCTAGTAGGAGGTCCTGGTCCAGTTGTCCTAAGTTAGGTAGGTAGTTCACCACTAGGATGACCTCTTTGATAGACTTTTTAGCTAGCTCGTGTTAAAGCAATTGGTTAGCGAATCACTCTGCATTTCTATTAGATTATGTTGGGCCTATCGCTTGTGGATTCTCATGCCTTGATTCTATTAGAGGATAGGGTGAGAGCTATTCTTGTGCTTTGTTGAGTATATTTTTTGTAGCAGCTTGATACTTTCTTTGGATGTTGTTTGTGCAGCTCCGTTCATGGGATTTGACAGGATGAGTCACCCTATCCCATAATCACCAATGAGAGCATCTTTTAAAGACCCAAAAAGTGCCAAAAAGAAGCGGATTAATTCAAAATTTTATGCAGTAATTTCAAGCTGATGGAAGCAGAACATGAAGGTTCAACAATTTTTAGAGACCAAGGTAGACGAAAATGCAAAACTTTAGCCATTACGGTGGTTGTGGATTTTTAGTAATTTTTTTGACGACCGGATTGAAGAGAGAGCACTTCCCAGCCATTCGAGAAGTCAAGTCAAACAGGTAGGATTTTCTAGAGTTGGAATTGGGCATCGGACAGAAGAGATACGGGAAGCCACAATTCAAAGGTTGAAATGGACATTTAAAGAGAAAAAAGTTGGGTATGGGCCTTAGGGGGCCCGTGGCCCCAAAATTTTTTGTGGGGGGCGGGGGGCGTTTTTTGAAGCGGCGTGCAAAAAATGGCCGTCCCCTTACGACGATTTTTGTGAGGAGGAGGGGGGTTGTAGCCTGTAAGCAACCCATACAATAGATCATGGCAATCATCTTCTCCAATTTTTCGCTCCTCTTTACCACTTGCTGATCAGAAAATGGTTGCCTAGTGAAGAAATTGAAAAACTGGTATTTTTCTCTCCTCTCTCCTTTCTCCTCTTGATGGCTGTTCACATGTGTGATTCTATGAGAGAAGGGGAAGGAGATGGATGTAAGAAGCTGATTGAATAATGGAAGCAAAGCGAAGGAGATCATAGATCAGAGTTGAAGAGAGCATCAGTGGCCTCCCAACCATTAAATACGCACCTCCAAAATCGGATCTATGCGTAAGCAATCATTTCATTTGTTTCATGAAAAATGCTTGATGAAATTGTTTGTAAATGGATGCCTTTGATTGATAATGCTGAAATTTATAAAAAATATTGAAGAAAAGCAAAAAATTTAGTCATTTAAAAAGTAATATCAAAACACACAAAACCAGCAATTATGCAGTTTTCATAGAAATGATAAATTTTAGGGGTTTTGTTGTGATTTTTGGGTTCATATGGAGTAGAAATGATTATATAATCAACTCTTAGTGATTCTGATAAGTCCCAACTCATAAATTAGAAAAATAAAAAAATTAGAAAAAATAGTTTTTTAACATTAAAAAAGTAAGAAAAATATGCTTTATATTCGTGAATATATGGCATGGCTGGAGCATGAGGGATTAGCCTCAGCTCAGCCTTGTCTTCATGTTAAAGTCCATTTTTACAAGAAAAACACATGAAAAAACCACTCTTTACACCTATCAACGATGCATAACCGAAATGATAGGGGGAAAGAGGGGTTTTGATGTTAATTAGTTGTTGAGAAAATTTGAAATGATGATCTATATGATTGTGCATACCATATAGGACATTTATAAATTAAGTTCAAAGGGGTCAATCAACAAGAGAAGGCTCGATGCTAACCCTTAGCAATGCAACATGAGGTATAGGCTGGAATCATGGTTGGAAATAAATGTTTGTTGCACTTCACTATGCTGATTTATGAAACATAAAATGTTTGAGCACTATGGCCATTCATAGATGCATTGCGCATATCACATGGTGTAATTTCTAGATGCATTGCAATTGGTTTCTTATACATATGACCCACGTTGAGTTGTGAGATACCTAAGCTATAGGTTTAGATGTTCGGGTTCCTTGGGAAATTATTAAGTGAGAAAATATCTTATCTCCTGGAATATTTTAAAATAAGAGTGGAGTTTGTAACGCCTATGTTATTTGTATTAATGGCACATAAAGGGGTCAATCCTCGAGGTGTAGGAGGAGAGCCGCAGTGGGGCCATGGAATTTAGTTAGGGTGCCTCCTTTTGTTCGTACTTTACGAGGTATTTTATACCGATCTATGTGTAGGGACTCCCTCTAAGGATTGTGGAGAAGGCTTAACCGTTGGACTATAATCCAAAACAAATTCAAAATATATGATAAAGTTTAGGGCATTACGTCCCTTATACGCTCCTCACTATGAGGTTGAGGGGGTGTGATCTTTGAGTATAGAGAGGCCGGACTAGTGCTTATAGCCAATGTTGGGCCCGTTTTAGGTCCCGACAATGTAAAAAGGGGTTCTAACCCCTAAAATGGAAAAGAAAAGAAATGAAATTTCTATGAGGAGTTGATTATCGCCTTATGAGGGCTTGGTAGGTTCCTGGGGTGGGATGAGTTAGTCAGACCCGGGGCCGATGCCTTGTCTTCCTTGGGGTAGCATTTAACCAAAATAAAGAAACAAGGAAGGTTGGAGCAAAAATAAAAGTGAGCGGAAAAGAAAAGGATTAAGTGTCGCCTTGCGAGAGCTTGGTAGGTTCTTGGATACCGAGTCAGGACCTGAGACTGATGCCCGATTCTCCTTAGGTCACTCTATGCTTGGCTCTCTCCTTTTTACATGTTCAATTATGGAAACTCTGAAAGAACAATGTGGTAAAAGAACATTTGTGATGACCAAGCTATAGGAGTCCTCTTCTATAGTAGGAGTTTTTGGTCCAATTATCCTAAGTTAGGTAGGTAGTTCAGGGCCACCATTAGGATGACCTCTTTGATAGTTCTCTTTTCCAATTTGTGTTGGAACAGTTGGTTAGTGACTTGCTCTAGATTTCTGCCAAATTATGCTAGGCCTATCCCTTAAGGATTTTCATGCCTTGATTTTATCAAGGGATAGGGTGAGAGTTGCTCTTGTGCTTTGTTGTGTATTCTGTTTTGTGGTAGCTTGATGCTTTCTATGGTTATTGTTTGTGGAGATTAGTTCGTTCAATTTGATGGGCTGAGCCGCCCTATCCCGTCGCCAATGAGAGTGGATTTTTAGAGCCTATTTTGAAACAGAAAAGAGCATCAGAGGCCGTAACAAATCAATTTTTCATGCAAAGCGAAATAGTTGTAGATTAATGAGTTGGATTTCGCCTAGATGGAGTTCGATGCGTGGAACCCAATACAAGTCTTGGTTCATCAATCAGAGTCTGTTTGACCCCCCATTAAATCCCCACAAGATTTGGCATTGTAAAGCAATTATGTGATCAGAGAGCCGAAAAGTGTATAATAGAGGCAAACTTTATAGATTTTGATGCCACGAAGTCGACCGTCTAGTTGGATCTTGAATCGAAGTTCGTGCAGGCCTTCGTTTGACAAAAAAATTGCTTTGCCAATTGTGAACATGCAAAAATTTGAACTAGTTATTATGTTTAAAGCTTAATAAGCTTGGTTTAGTGTAGAAATTGATAAGCCACAAGTTTATGAAATGTGAGGATGGGAGGGGGTGCTGGTTTTTTTGGTGCCTCCCAAATTGCCAAATTTTTATCATTTTTGGATTGGTTGAATCAGGAGAAAGTAAGAAGGCCATGAGATCTTCACTTTCTTCACTCTCCATTGCCACAAGAATGAGCAAAATTGATGCACTAAATAAAGAGATCCGATTTTAGTCTTTCTCTCTCCTCTCTCCTCTTATTGCATGTTTCTATGGATTAATGTATGAGAGAAGGGGGTGGGCTAAGATGAAAGATTTTGATCGTCCGATAATGCGGGAGTGTAGAGCATGAATCGGGGTGGAAGGATCATCAATAGCTATTGAGGAGCGTCAGCGGGCCTCCAATTACGAAATACATACGTCATAAGGTGCGATTTCATAAGTCATAGATTTCATCGTTTCATGAAAAATTTTGGTTGGAAATGATTGGAAATGATTATCTTTAGGTTCCAATGCTCTAATTTATCAGCCATGTTGAATTAATCAAGAAAATTCAGTCGTACAATAATTTTATGCAAACACATAAAACCCATGACTATGCGGTTTAAGGAAAATTATGGATGTTTGGGGGTTTTGTTGTGCGTATGATGTTCCTATGGGTTGAAATATGACAAGAAAATCATTCTCAGTAAGATCGATTAATTTAAACCAGTAAATCAGTAAATATTAGTAATTATCTATAAATAAATAAAAATTAAGAAAAATAAAAAAATAAGTTTTTGCATCTGAAAAATAGGGAAAAATAAGATTTGTGTTTGTGAATGTATGGTAGAGTTGAAGCATGAGGTTCAATCTCGGTTCATCCCTATCTCTAGGTTAAAGTGGGTTTTTATTGCTTTTGTGAGAAGGCTCAGTACTAGCCTTAATTAATGTAGCAATCACAATTTAGAAGAAAGACATGAAAAGAATTGCTTTTACACTTTCACAATGTTGTTTGTTAATGAATAAACTTGTTCGAGCATGGTAGTCATACACAATTGCATTGCACACGAACCATATGATATCATCCTAGTGGATGCATAGCACTTGTTTTTATGAGAGATGGCCTACCTTGAGAGTGTGAGGTACCCTAAGCTGTAGGGTTAGTGGTCCATTTCTTGAAAAATATTCAATGAGGACTATCTATTATCTCCTTGATTGATCAATCAAAAGAGTGGAGCTTGTCTTGAATGTGTTCTATGTGTTTACAATGCATCTTGGGGCCAATCCCTGAGGTATAGGAGAGCCGTAGTGGAGCTACAATAATTAGTTGAGGGGTGCTCCCTTTATATGTGCTTACGTGGTGGATAACACCAATATGTTTTGGGACTCCCTCTCAGGAGTGTGGGAAAGCATTTAGGGTAGTATACCCCTTAGATGCTTCTAGCCGCAAGGCCGTGTGGGGTGGTTTGAGGTGAGTAGTAGAGGCTTGGCTAGTGCCTAGAGCCAGTGTCAGGCCCGTTTTAGGTCTCGACAATCAAGTAGATACAAATTGAATAAGCTCACTCTCACATCCTTACTAGTGTGTTGAGATTGACACTCTCAGATTGATATTCAAGCTTGTCACAAATTAAGAATCAGTGGGCTCTATATAGGCTAATGCAAGTGGATATGGGTAGACGGCTAGTGACATCATAGATGGCTTCAACTTTTATTCTACTCTAAGAAAAGGTTTGTTTCCATGAGCTCGAATCAAGGGTATAATTCCAATAATCAATTTATTAAGCTTGGAATCCATAATCCTATTTAGATATTATATCCCCTCATTCATATGATTGATTTCATTGGAAAATTGTTCTTAATCATTGGAACAAAGAGATGCATTACCCTTATCTACATGATTGCCCATTATATGCCATGAAGAATAGTATGCAATGTTTAGATTGCTTGGCAATAAATTGATGATATCTCCCTTATTTGAACTTCAATCAATGCATATAATAGCTTCAAACAAAGCTTATTATATGAGAATAAATGATATTTTATAACCTTGAAAATTGTATTACAAACACGGTGGAATTAACAAAAATTATAGACCTTGTCAAGCTATCCCAATGATGTCCACAACGGCTAGGTCCCATTAAAAATAGTATATCTATCTATACAATGATCCAAATAAAATGTTTGATGGCTCAAATGAAAGTTAGGGACTAAGACTAGTTAATCCTAGTCCCAATTTAGAACCACCATTTTTGCCCCAAATTTGAACAATTTCAAACTTGTAATTATTGAAATAACCTATGGAATATCCCCTTATCAATCCAAGGCTTTTCCCAATGAACTCTCAACCATATACACTATTTAGACACGCAACTTATGGTCTCTATATTTATCACTAATTCTCCAATGATTGAGCTAAATGACCTTACCATAGAGGAAAATTACACTATATTTTGAAAGACATGCTCCTTTTTCCTATTGTTGTAGTGACTTGGGTCTTCAATATGCCATCAAATCTCTTTCCCAAAGTAATTAATGATCATGTATATGCACTTTTAATGTTTTTTTTGAGACTTGATTGCAAATGATATGCAAAGTTTCTCTCGAGCTAGGGGTTGTGCACCCCTTTGGAGTCTTTAGTAGTAGGGGAGGGTCATCTCACTATTGTCCTAGTACTTCATTCGACATCCGACTTTTTTCTTGTTGGGAAATCAAAATGGCAGCTCAATAATAAACTAATCAAACATGGAGATTAGAAAATAGGCTTTCAACCTTTTAGAAGATGTAGTAGGAATGGAATGGAGATGTTAAATGATAGGCAAAGGGAATACTATGGTAGGAAATCAATGACTCATTGTATCGCCACTTATCCTTTTGATAGTGCATTTTATCTATCACTAATCAAGCACAATAGGCCAATTGGGATTATGGATTAGAGTGAAAAGCTCAACTATAATGGAATTTCCTAACAAGATTTCAATAAAAAATACATTGCAAGAAGCAAATAGGCTATCTATTTGACTAAAGAATGCATTCTAACAAAGGGAATAGCTTCTAATCAATGAAAGGATCAATTATTGAATCTCATTAGCAATAGGATCAAGGCCCAACAAATGATTGATAAAGGAGAGATCAAGAATCAAGAGAATACCTCTTCACAAGCTTGTACTAGACTTGATGCTTGATTCCACACAAATACAATGCAATATAAGCTCAAGTGTTGGCGTATCTCCCTTCTTGAATAGCCCCTTCAATGTATCTCAATGCTAAGGAATGAGAGACCAAAGTATTGGATACAAAATCCTCAAATGAGAGTTCCATAATAACTTCATGACCCCAAGATTTCTTCCATGCTATGATTCTTGCCAAAGCTTGAAGTATAACTACTGTGATAGACTCTTTGGTGGAATATTGAAATATTTTTTCAATTATCTTCAAGATTCTATGAAGATTTATGAGCTGTCCTATTGTTGATAGAGCTTGGAAGAAGAATATGGCTGAAGAGAAGAGGGAAAATACTAAATCTTAGCATAAAGACTTGCTATGTGTGGTATAGAGTAATCTTGAGACTATGAATTGAAGAAGTCTTAAGAATCCATGAGCTTTCAAGAAACTTTAATGGTTTCCCTAATGAATAAGGATTTGAAGAAGAAAAGAGATTCAATCAAGAAGAAATGAGCTCAAGTATGACTCCATTATCTTATCCTTGAGTAATGATGGCCCATTGAAGCAAGTTTGTGGAAAGCTTAAAGCTTAAAGCTTGAAATGGTTTTCTATTGACTTGGAAGCTTTAGGGTCTCACAAGTATGATGGAATGGAAATGGTTTTCTATTGACTTGGAAGTTTTAGGATCTCACAAGTATGATGGAATGGAAATTATAGTGACAAAGGGCCTTAGTTGACATATAAGCTCGCCATAATGTAGATAGAGAATGTAGATAGAGCATATACGCTCTTCCATCATGAAATCATGGCCAAGCAATAAGTCATATGGTTGTTGAAATTTGCAAAAAATTGGCACAGTTTACATTGGACTTGGTACCCTATGTTTAGCATGAAAAATCAACATGATGGTTATGGTTGGACTTCAAATGGCAAGAGGAACAATGCTAAGAGAAGCTTTGGAGTGATAGATGCATAAAAGAAGAGATAGAAGAGATTTCCTCCATGAAAACTTACAAGAAAGCACAAAGAAGAAGAGAAAAAATGATGTTCTAAAAAATGGAGCTCTCGAGAGAACACCAAGGAAATAGGGATCTTACTGCAAGAAAATCTATATTGTATTCATCAACAAGCATGTTTATCATCCTTTGTGTAACCACAACAGAAAAAGGAACACCAGGCATAATAAATATGCACGCAGCATCAGAGAAAGAATCTCCCACATCTTTACCTTTAACAAAACTGATCACATTCTTCATATTCTTCTTAGAATCTATCAAAGAACCACAAAAACACAAAATAATGCTCCACTTTGAATGGAATTTCATCACATAGTATTCATCTTCAATGTCTTCACATTCTTTTCTCAATCTCTCATATAGATACAATGTTTTTTAGCATAGGAACCACTATCTCTCATACTTGATCTCTCTCACACATACCCTCACTCAATAGTACATTGAAATACCAATCAATAATCCTCAATAACTCTCTCTTGGTCATGGATACCCCTCCCAAGAGGTATGCATAATATGAAGAGTCACCAGAGCCACTATAGTGTCCTTTGAAAACTCACTACTATCACTGCCACTATAGTTTTCACTTCAACTCTTCTTCAACTACTTCTTTTGCTTCTTGAGATATTTCAAGCTTATATTATTCCTCTTCCAAGATTGAGAAAAATTCCCCAGGCTAAAAATCCATCCATCAGAACACATACAAAAGCAAACAAAATCTTACAAAACATAGTCAAAGGCTCTATAGAACACTACTATAGAGGGTCAACATAAGGCATAAACACCATATAGTTCAAACCAAAACCACTTCAAACCATTCAAAATATTCTCAATCATTTCTCAAAAGACCCATTCAAAATCCCAACCTCACAAATAGAAAGAATTCAGATCAAAACAGACCCTATCAGAACCAAACATACACATTACAGAATTGATCAACACATCATATCTCAACCAAAAACCATCACGAGCTTCTCAAACAAACTCAACCCATCCCAACACATTACAAAACACTTCCAATGTAATAAAAATCAATCAATAAATCCTCAAAATCAACCATTTATCTCACAAACAAAAATCAGCCCAAAAAATAAGTCATTTTAGCCCTCAACATATCCCCATGCTTAAGCAAGGAGTGTCCTCATCACGACCTTAGATAAAGAAAATAAAAGCTCAAAATACTAGCTCATCACTTTATCTTTGTCAGTAAGCATCTGGTAGGCAGCAACCAATCACAACTCCATCCATTCCTTAAAATAACTTGGATCTAAATAAAAACATATGAAAGGAAAATCCATACTAACATGAAGCAATCCTTATTTGACAAAAAACTATTAAAGGGTATGAGAGGTTATTCATTTGTCCACTTGCAAAGATTCATAACCAATCCACCATTAAGCAACATCTTGTCCAATTATCATCATTGTCATCTCCAACTCCCCATGACTAGGATAATACACTCATACCACATAACGCACATCACCACAAAACATAGAATATAACATTCACAATCACAAATACAAAATAGTCTGAATGGAAACTTCCCTCAATAATGAAAGACAACCAGAAGAGATTCCATTAATCATGAAAAAGAAGAAGAAGATACATCTCAAAACTAGTTCGCGCGTTTGCTAGGATGAAGATACTTCTTCTTGAACTGCATACTAAGTTTGAGGCATTCGAGGGTTTTGCTTTCATCCACAAAATGGAGAGGTACATTTTGAAGGAATTACAAGCATAACATCCTTTTCAATGATATAATGAATTTGGTGGAGAAGGCTTGGGCGAAATAATAGAGCACATCCATTTGAGCCATTGGGACATCTTCATTAGGATTAATTATCAAATTTGGTATAGACTTCCTTGTGTTCAAATGTGACTGTTGATGCATATAGGATACGTACCAACAAAAATGTGCTGCCAAACGTATGGATGTATCCTCTAACTGAGCCTATGACCAAGCAAAGTGAAGATAATAATTCCAACATGCCAAAGGAGTGCTTAAGACCCTGGAATGAGAGGCCATAAATAAAAATGACAGTCATAAACTAAGCTCGAATGCTTCTTGTAAGTTTCCAAAAAAGAATAACAAAGTTTTGCATCCATTGGAGGAAACTTCAGGGCCACAAAAAGATGAAGAACAACCTTACGAATGCAATCAACATCCATAAACAGGAGATAATAATCATGAACCAAAAGGGGAAGATGTTGAATCATAAGCATAGGAGGTTCAGGAGGTGTCATTCAAACTATTCAGGCAAAAACACACACAACTAGGAAAACAAAGTAGGGAATTCTTGCAAAAAACCAATACACAAACCACAGCTGAGATATTTGACATATTTTGTTCAAACATTCCAAGTGTAGAAGGTAGTGTTGTAGTGACTCATTATCTCCCAAGTGCTTGCTGATAGCCATGCGCAAAGAGGGTAACTCTAACTCGACAAGGAAGACTGCTTCTATGCCATACAACAGTTGAAAATGTATCTGTCTTGTAGCTGCCTTACGAGAAGGTCTGTACACGTAGAGGGCCTTTGTAAGTCGATTGTCCCAATCACAATGATGTGAAGCAATCATCCTTATCAGGATAGAGCAAAAGATACGATTGGTAACTTTGACTTAGTAGTTGGCTCTGGGATAGTGGGGTGTGGACTTGCGATGGTATATCTTGTAATTTTGGTCATCTCTTCCATAATCTTGTTTAGAAAGTGAGTGCCTTTGTCTCTTACCAACTCCAAGGGATTACCAAAGTGAGTGATGATATTCTTGTATAGAAACAGGGCCACACTATTACCATCATCTTGTTTGAGAGTTTTGGCTTCACACCACTTTGCCACATAGTCCGTACATACCAAGATATACTGATTGTTCTGATTCCTTTTGGTTGGCAGATCGATTGGGCCTACGAAATCAATGTCCCACTTCTCAAACGTCTTTAGAGGAAGGATGGGTTATAGTGGCATAGCACTAGTTTTGGTAGGCTTTCCCATCCCACTGACAAGTATCACAGCGTTTGCAATAATCATAGACATCTTTATGCAGTGAAGGCCATCAATAACTTGTGAATAGGGCCTTTCTAGTTGCTACTTCTCCTACAAAGTATTCGCCACATGGCTTGTCATGACATGCTTTCAACACAATCCCAATCTCATCTCCTACAATGCATCTCTTTAGAACTTCATCTTTGCCTCTCTTGTACAAAGAGCCACCTAGCATAGTGTAGGGGGTTGATTCCAATAGAAGCTTCTTCTTCACTTTGCTAAATATGCCTAGGGGGTAGTGTTGTGTAGCTAGGAGGTTGGCAATGTCTGCATACCATGGAATTACTATTTTGACCAAAAACAAGGAAGCATCAGGGAGGTCTAGATCATCTTTCTCCTCATCTTCAATCTGAGGGATCCACAATAGGTAATCGGTCAATACATGGGAGTGATCAAGCTTAGTAACCGCTTCAAAATCAAACTCTTGGAACAGAATAAGACAGCTCATCATTCTTCCTTTAACATCTATCTTATTCATTAGGAAGGATAATGCCTCATGGTCCATATAAAATTTGAAGTGCATTGACAGCAGGTAGTGTCGAAACTTTTCCAAGTCAAACACCATTGTCATGCATTCCAACTCTATCACTGTGTAGTTCCTTTCCCAATCAATGACCTTATGACTTGCATAGTACATGGGCTGATCTAGCTTTGAGGAGCTTATACCTAACCCTTCAACAGATGCATCACTATACACATGGAATTCCTTCATCCAATCAGGAGGTTGCATGATGGGTGCTTCAATCAAACACTACTTCAAGGTATTGAACGCTTCTTCACAATTAGTATTCCAAGTAAACTTTACATCTTTCCTCAGGAGCTTATGCAAGGGGGATGCCTTTTTTGCAAAATGTGCAATGAACCACCTATAATAGCCCACATAGCCAAGAAATCCCCTCAATTGTTTGAGGTTGGATGGTGTTATTAGAGTTGCAATCTTCTCAATCTTCATGAGTTCTATTGCTATCCCTTGTGCAGAGATAATGTAGCCCAGAAGAACTCCAAAAGAGACTCCAAAGATGCATTTGTCGGGGTTAAGGGAGATCCCATACTCATGGAATCAATCAAAGCACTGCTCCAAGTATCAGATACCCCCAATGCTCACGGATTAGGTTGTAAACACAAATATCATCTAGGTGGTCTACCTCAATGAAATCATGTGGGTGGTTTTGGAATGCGGCCATCATCACCCTTTGAAAGATAGCAGGAGCGTTACAGAGCCCAAATGGCCTCACTCTGTAAGCACAAGTCCCCCATTCTATTATGAAGGTTGTTTGGATTGAACCTCTTTTGCTATTTGGACTTGATTATATCCACTGAATCCATCCAGTAAGAAATAGAGCTCATGTCCTACCACTATGTCTAAGAGTTGGTTTATGAAAGGAGTAGGCAAATGATCCTTCTTTGTCTTAGAATTCAGCTTGTGGAAGTCCACACATATTCATAGCTTTCCATTCTTCTTGGATACTACCACGATTGGTGAAACCCATTCATTATTGGCCACTAGATATATAAACTTATCTTCAAGGAGCTTCAACAATTTGGCTTTCACTAGATCTGAGTAATTTGGATTCATGTGCCTCTGTCTTTGCCTCACAGGGTTGGCATTAGGCTATAGGTTGATGTGATGTTGACATGGTGGGGTCGATCCCCTTTAGACACTTATACAATGATGCAAACACATCCAAGTTCTCCTACAATAGTAGGTCATGTAGGATTGATAGTTTCTCTTCTTGAAGAATGATACCCACCTTTAGGTGACGTTCAATGCCATCTATATCCACAAAAGTTAATTGTTTTTTGCCTTCCACTTTGCAGATAAAGGTCCCATGGACTACTTTTGAGTACAGATCTGACTCCTCAAAGGGAGTGGCCTCCTCATCTAATGCTCTGCTGGAAGTGACTTCTTCTTTCCATGGGGACTCGGCTAGCTCTTTGAGATGCTGAAATGTTATTATGGTTGTTTCAGATTTAATGGGAGAGTTAATTGTGTCTTGACTAGAGGACTCATATTTTGAGGATGCATCCAGGAATGTCACATAATAGGAATCATCTGAGTTCTGTTTGGGCAGTCAGAGTGTTTGTTGGCAGGGTGCATGATAATCATCATTTCTTAAGAAGGGTAAATTAAGACAACAAGAGCCATTGCTACAAGAAGACTTATTCTGCTCGATCCATTTCTTATAGAGGTTTTGCATATGATGTGATTCATTTACCAGTTTAAAGGGTATTAGAGTCATTCTATCCATCATCATAGGAGCTTCAATTTCTGAAGCCTCTGACACTTCCTCCTCATTCCTATCCTCTTCTGATTGGATTGATTCCTCCACCTTGCTTTCGTAATTTGCATCTTGACTTTCATCATCATCCTCTTCAAACTCTGGCTCTGTCTTTGTAGGGACTCTATACTAAAAAAAATAGACTCTCTATTATATCTTATACTTTTTCTTCTACCTTTATCCTTGGTTGTGTTATGGCCATGTAACAGGGCGAACAATACATCCATACCTCTATCTCATTGTCAGAAGTAATTTTAGAAGTCATTTCTGGTTCAAGCAGCAGATATTCACCCATCAAACAAAGACTTTGCTTCTTTTGTTAATCGGCTTACAATGCCTACTATCAAGGACTATGCCTTTGTTTCTTAGAATAGATATGTTTGACAGCTTCTTCATCTATTGTTTGCTAACATACTATGTATATCTTTGTTGGAGGAGTCTGTTAAGACTTTAATAGAGGTGGATCCATTACCCTTTTGTGAGCCATACAAATTTACTACCACCTTGTTGGGTTCTTTGCCTAGGGTCAGGGTTCCTTTGAACCCCAATCTATTTGTACTCTGGCTTCAAAAATCCATGGTCTTCCAAGGAGTAGAGGGTATGAGGTCCCGTAGGAATTTGGTTTTACCACCAGATAGGTTAGCCAATAGTCTTGTCATGCGAGAGTTATCTTCACATATGGGAGAATGCCCAAAGGCCTAATTCTACTCAGATCTGCTAGTCTAATAAGCCACTGTGTAGGCTGCATACCTTGTAGGCCTAGATCCTTCATTGTTACATCCATTATTGTTACATCCTTTATTGTAGACCTAATTCTGCTGAGATCCTTCATACCTTGTAGCCTCTCTTTGATAGGATCCACGGGCTTCTCCTATCGGACTATGCTAATTAAAATTAATCTAACAATTAATATTAAGAAACATGGAAATCGAATATAAAATGTTAAACATAGCCATACTATGGAGAAATTATTCCATTGATCCATGACATGATGGAGCCATGGTTGCTACAAGAAATATAAGAGATATCTAACGCTAAAACTAGAGCTAAGCTAAATATACTTAGTAAATTTTCAAATAGGCCAAAAGTGATTACAATGGCATCAAAGGCTCTTTTATACTCCTAAGGGTACGCTCTCAATCACACACTCTATCTAAGTAATAATCTTCCTTGTAATTTAGTAATGGGCCCTGAAATAACTTTGGATATACTTCTCCAAATGAGACAAATGAGGTGTCTAAAGATAGAAGACACTCCATATTATGAATCTAGACCATAAAAACTTAAGTTTGATTAAGTTAGGCCAATTATTTCCAATGTAGAAATTTATTACATAGAATGTTTTTTTTTTGTCCTTCTGTCAAGAGTCTTCCTAAAAAAGCCATGGAAACTTATCCAAACAAGTGGATGGTTGCCAAGTAGATTATTTCAATGGTAAACCCTTCCATTTGATGAGATATTCATGGTTGTTTGTGAAGAAATTTCTCACACTTTTCATTTATATTTTTGAGTTCATAAATGATTAACACATCCTCATTAATGGGTAGCAACTCCTCAAGCACTTGAATTTCATGTCCAAAATAGTGCTTCAGCTAAGAAAGATGAAAGAAATCATGTATCCAAGTAGTAGAGAATAGTTTAGGTTATAAGCAAGGTCTCCAACCCTTTGAAGCACTTGGTATGGACCATAGAAACAGTGGACTAAATTATTGTGACTTCCTTTGAGTGATGCATAACAAGACATAGGTACTTTTAAAAAGGCCCAATCTTCCACTTGGAACTCCACATGATTTCTCTTATCGTCCACATAAGAATTAATTATGCCTTGGGCCTTTTGAATATTTTATTGACATGGTCTCATAAGAGAATCCATGTGCACAAGTTCATCTTTAGCTTCAGGATTGACATTGTCATGAAATAATGTTGAAGGTATTTGCCACTTCTTGATAGAGCATAAATGTGTAGGCTTCTCTCATTTTTATCCAACTTTCGACTCTCATAAGTAATCATTCCATGGCCCTAAACTAAAACTGATTGCCTTGACCATTTGCATTAACAAATATGGTAAACTCGTTGGAAAAGTTTGGACAAACCAAGATAGGTGCTGAAATAACTAAGGATTTTAGCTCATTGAAACTCCTCTTTGCTATAGTGTCCAAAAGAAGGCTTCTTTTTAAAACCTGCTAGTAAGACGTGTTGCAACATGGGCATACTTTTTAAAACAAACTGGCAGTAGAAAGAAAAGAGTCCAAGAAATCCCTACAATGAAGTAGTGTTGGTTAACGTGGGACAATCCTTTATGCACTACACTTCTAATATCCTACTTATTAACAATATGACCTAAATGCTCCACCTCCTTCGCCATTAAAGTGCACTTTGACTCTTTTGCAAATAATCTATGTTGTCTCAAGAGCTCAAATACTTCTTGGACATGGTGCAAGTGATCCTTCTTGTTTTTGTTATAAATCAAGATATCATTAAAAAATACAAGGATTGTTTTGTAAAGGAAAGGCTGTAGTATTTTATTCATCAAAGCTTGGAAAGTAGCATGAGAATTAGATAATCTAGAAGGCATCACTAAGAAATGGTAGAGACCCCTCTCAGTGCAAAAGTTGTCTTATACACATCCCCTTCCTTCATTCAAATTTGATCATAACCTGAATAAAGATCATACTTGGTGAACATTTTAGCATCTTTGAGTTCATTGAAGAGATGATCTATGTAATGGATGCTATATCAAATCTTTATGGTGCACTTATTGAGAACCCTATAATCAATGCACGTACAGAAGGATCCATCCTTCTTCTTGACTAACATCAATGGTGAAGCAAATGTGCTTGAATGAAACCCATATCCAAAATCTCTTTCACCTACTTTTCCACCTCTTCTCTTTCACACTTGGACAAATTGTAAGGTGGTTTATTGATAGAATTAGTTTCACTAGCCAAGTCAATCAAATAATCCACTTCATGTTTTGGTGGCAAAGAAGAAGGAGGTTGAAAAACATCTTTATACTCTTCCAATAGCTTAGGTAAGGTTTCATTTCTTTGGAAGAGCTAGAAGACTGTTCTTCATCCACTTTGGACAATAGAAGTGCAAAGATACGTGACTTAGCTTTGATCTCCTTCCAAATATTATTTAGGGTAATTAGCTCCAGGGTTTTATTTTCAATACCATGCAATACTACTTACTATCCTTTCCACATGAACTCCATCTATTTCTTCTCTAGGTCCATTGACAACTTTCCAAAAGCATCTAAGCCAATCATATCTAAGTATTATATCAATAGCACCCATTTCCAAAGCAATGAGATTAATGTGAGTGATACATGCTGAGGATAAAACAATAAGATTATGTGGACAAACTCTATGGTTGATCTCATGAGCACCCCTTCAAGGGATTTAGTATTCACAAAACTATGATCACTCCTAGTATCTATGAGGATATGAGTAAATTTCCCATTAATGAAACCCTTGAGTTGAAGTGTATTGTCTCCCTTAGAACTAGTCCATACATCATGAGAGATGGAACACAAACTTGGAGAAGAATGATCACATCCATGTAGTAACCACAAATGGGAATCCATCCATAGGATCATAATGCTCATCATAGCTATCCTCGTCATTTCCATCCACTTCTTCATAAATTGTTCCATCATCATTTTGCATGACAGTAGCATGTGGCTCATCTTTTGAATCATCTTCAATGATCATACTCACTCTTGCATTCTTCGCCTTATACTTAGATTTATGATCAGTTGTCCACTTTTCTCCACATTTGAAACATAATAATTTAGCAAACATGTCCTTTAGTCTATCATTTATAATATGTTTCCCTGAGGTATTTTTGAGTGAAGCTTTGGCACTACAAATCAATTCTCTTTTGATCAACTTTCCCATCAGCAATTGATTTGAAATTTTGGCTTTGTGTTGTATGCTGTAGGAAATGTAGAAATCTTGTTGTTGTAGTATTTAGTGGCTTTCCATCAATTCTAGTTCCATCTCTTGGTTGTCCAAATGATTGCACACCTCTTGTAGGTTGATAAAAAAGATACCCCCTAATTTAGGCTAAACACTCCTATATTTCTAGCTATATCTTTCTACATATTGAATGGCATCATGTAGAAAGGTAGGCTTCATAGCTCCAATTTCAGAGGGTAGGGCTAGATCAAGACCAAATATATGTTTACTTAGATTTGCTAAATCTAAAATTCCATGTATATACATTGATAAGTTGAGGACTTGGTTGGCATACTCTGTAAAAACTTATGGCCCCTTTGTTGTAAAGAGTTCCAATGCCTTTCCAACTTCTCCTTTTCCAATGATGAGATGAAAACTTCAATCATGGCTCTTTTCAATGCTTCTGAAGTGAAAAATACTTGCCCCAAATTATTGATTTTCTTTGATTGGACCGAAGAATACTAGTAGGCATATGAAAACTTGATGAATTCTCTCACTAGTACACCAATTTTATGTACCCCATACCAGTTAGTAACCTTCCATGTGCATAGTGATGTATCCAAGTTTGCTATGGGAGCAGTGTTATGCCAGGCTCTGGAGAGCATAATATGGATTTCCTTGTGAGTTTCACAAGTACGCAATCCCCTAATGCAGAAATGAACTGTTCTACAACAAAGAGAGAAAAGGTTGGAAATTGTGTTTGTGGTTAAGAAATTTAGACATTATCTTCTAGCAACTCCATTCACCTTCTATGTAGATCACTAGGCATTGCTATATGTTGTTAACAAACCATGTGCAATGCAAAAAATACCAAAAAGTCTATGGCTTTTGCTAGAATTTGATTTTTCACTAGTGTTTTGCAAGGGCAAACAACACTATATGGTAGAACATATGTCTTGAATAACTACTAGTGTTTGATTTTTCACTAGTGTTTTGCAAGGGAAAACAACACTATATGGTAGACCATATGTCTTGAATAACTACTAGGGATCCAATGGAAAATGGCATCATGAACAACTTGCCTGACGCTCATCTATCTAATATCTCTAGTGAAGAAGAGTTGTATAAAGTAGGCCTTACACCTTATGGACAGACAACATAGTCCAGATTCTTGAAAAAGGAATCTCAAACCATCCAATTGCAAAGTCTCAACTTAGATGACTCATTCTCAAGTTCAACCATATCATTCAATTAGTTAACTTTATCAATTAGAACAAGGTGGACTATTGAGAAGATGCATCTATGAAAATGAAATCCTTGGTGTGTTCATGGAAGCACACGGGGGAATCATACAAAGGAAGCACAATTGCAAGGAAAGTTCTTCAATCTCAATTGTGGAGGCCCACGCTCTTCCACAATGTAGCTAAGTTTGTCAAACATTTCAACTAGTGCTAGCATACAACAATGCCTATTCGGAAGAAAATGGAGCTAACACCAGTAATAGTGCACCAACCATTTGAGAAATGGGGTATTGACTTCATTGGTCCAATCAGTCCCACAGCCTAGTACTCTCAATCCAAATACATAGTTGTGGCTATTGACTATCTCACAAAGTGGGCTAATGCACAAGCAACTAGAAAAAATAATGCTAGAATAACAACAAAGTCTCTTTGGGAGCAATTAATCTCCAGATTTGATTGCCCCATTGAAGTTCTAAGTGACTAAGGAACCCACTTCATAAACAAAGTCATCACTCATTTACTATATACCTTCCTAGTAATCCACCAAAAATCATCACCATACTATGCACAAGCTAATGGTCAAGTGAGAGTGATGAAAAAGCTGTAGTTAATGTACTGACAAAGATAGCCTCAGCCCTGTAGTGAGATTGGGGTAACAAATTGATGGTGGCTTTGTGGGAATATCATACGGCCTACAAAATAGCCACAAGGTAGAATCCCTTCAAGCATATTTATGGAACAAAAGCAATCCTAGTAATTGAATTTTTGTCCGCATTGCCATTCAAGAACACTAGCAAGGAAAGGAAGCCTAGACCAACCACCTAGTGGAATTAGAATGTCTCTGGAAAACATAATTGATTGCCACACATGCATTGATCTACAAATAAGCACAATGAAAGACCAGGTTTGACAAACACGTCAAACAAAGGGATTTCAAAAAGAGTGACCTTGTATTGCTCTACTCCATCTCAAGTCACAAATAGAAGATAAAATTTAGAGGTCTTGGGCCTTTGCACATATGCTAGATCAATAGAACAAGCAATGTGGAGTTGGAAACATTAGAGGGTGAGGGGATCAAGTTCTTCAATGGAAGCCAAATTAAGAATTGTTACCCACTTTCTCACTCGTTACATGAGCCTCCTATTTTACTACCACCCATTGCTATGTGTGTTGTTGCCATTCAGAGATCGATTCCAAAGATGAGGATCCAATACCACCCACCTATCTAAGGCAAAAAATCATAGCAAAGGAAGGACCACATCATTGATGCCCTAATTGATGAAGGAGCATATCACAATATTCTCACCTACCAACATTGGATAGAAATAAGACAATCTAACTAATAATCCCAACAATAGCTAAAGTAAATCCATACAAGGGTGCACTCTATTTCTTACCAGGGAAATGCAAGGTAATGGTGACCATCAAGACTGAAAGCATTCTAGGGATATTTTATGTACTTCCAAATGTTAAGAGGATTAGGAAAGAAACAATGTTAAGAAGAACATTGAAACATCAAACACAATGTAATGTCAATTATGATGCCCAAAATATCCATCTTACCCTAACAAATGTGAGAATAATCACAACTTTTAGCAAGGGTAAGCCAACTTTTGTGAACCTAGCAATGCCATCAATGTCCTCAACCATGTAACAACTCTAGCGGAGGGGTGTAAAATTCTACTAAGTAAAATAGAAAAAGCACATAAGAACAAACATGAACTACTGAGTAAGGTAGGCAAGACTAAAACCAACACAAAACAATGGGTCCCCAAGAACAAATCCAAGTCTATAAAACTCAACCTACGACAAAGCCCATACCTAGACCCACTTACCACAAACCAAGGGCTAGAAGCTAGAATTATAGAAAATGAATGAATGCTAAGTTGCAATGGGTTCCCAAATCCTATTGCATGCACGAGTACTATATGAAGGTAATAGGTGGATCTGACTACCAAATAATTTCAGAGTATCTAATTTTGGAACAACCGAAACCATGACCTCGATGGTGATTGGGGGACTGACTACATCACTACCACTACCCAAACAAAAGAACAACAATTATATTCAAAATGAAACAAAATATGAACCTTCCAATGTTCTCAACCATGTGCTTCCCTCTAATAGAACAAAGGTGCAACAATGACTTCAACACTACATTTGGGTGACCCAAAGTCCAAACCACAGCACGGCACCTTCACCACAACCAACCCGGCAAGAGAATTAGAAGCCCCATCAACCACTGCCATTTATTACTACTTACCTAAAATGATAATAAATGGAGCCCAAGCAAATGAAGACTACAAATCTTAGCAACACACTCCATTGAGAACAACAAAAGAACACCAATAAGCTAGTCTTGAGTGCTAGTGCATTTAAGTCCTTGCCAACTCCACTTACAAATGGCTCTCGAAGCTAGCATTCACCTAAAGTACAACCATCAACTAGCACCAGTGATCATGACACCTCCATGAACATGACCAATCCTAAGTAAGAAGAATGACCTATTTGAGCAAATCCTCACTCAAGATTAGGTGATAGTAATTAGTGGTATGTTTTATGAAACCCAAAATCACCTCTAGGATTGTAGCCTTCATAGCACAAACCATCCATAATAGAACTCACTTTGGACATGGCTACTAACACAGGCTAAAGCATTGTCAATAGCATTCGATGCCTTGATAACACTTTTGCCCTGTATGCTCACAATTATGAACACTTGGACTAGGCCTTCTGAATGAAGATACTACCACAACTATAAAGACCCTTCCATGATCATGGGAGGATTTTGAATTTTCACTAAACACCCTACCATCTTAGAAGAACTAATAGATACTTGGGCAACTAGGGAACAAGCTCTCAAAGGGCATTTGATCAGCTCCTTTAAATGCAATGGCATAGAGAGCACACATGAAGACCTAGATGAATTAGATCACTTAGCCAAGTCCAAGTCCCCCTTTTTGCAAAAGTGGTTCTCCCAATAGGCGCAATGGAAACCAAGTAATCGCTCTTACTTGGAATTGATCGTTAGAAGATCACATTATGTTACACCCTACTTGGAATACCTTTTAAGTGAGGAGGAGCTACAAGTTGCCAGTCACATAAGTTTAGGGGATCTCTCATCAATGTCCTCATCTACAATGCACACATGGGCATCAAACTCTATGACATGGACTATTATGCATCAATGGAAATACAACCCTCCTTTTATGATTGGCTATTGCAGGAAGGCCCACCAATCACCACTTAGGTACAACCATCGTGTACATAATTACTCTTGATCTAGGCATTATGCATTCATGCTGTCTCCATTTAATTTTTTCTTTCACCGAGAAAAAAGAGAGAGCAAATAGAACACTTGCACCATGGAAGATCTCCCTTCCAAAACCTAACCTTTTGCAACACTAGGAGGCATTGCACATCTTTTTGAAAGAGGAGGGGAGGGGGCAATGAGGAATGAAAAAATGTCAAGAATGGAAAAGTGTCAAAATTTTCAAGATTCCATGCATCAAATGAGTAAAAACTTTTCAAAAATTTGTGCATTGAACACACTTGCATCTTAACTAAAGTACTCAAAGGATGCAAAATTTTTTATTATCGATTTCTATTTATGGATACTCTAGGAGAATGGCCAAAATTAGTGTGACAAGGTCGTCCATGAGAGACTAGGCAAGCCCCAAATAACCTTCACAAAGGACAAATAGACCATGTACAACTCGGATGTTTGGAGAAATAGGAACATAAGATACATACAAATTTAGAACCTAAGTAGTACCAAGAGAATCATAAGCCAAGGAGTTAGTGAAGCTGTGCACACTTGAGAAGTGTACCTAGAAATTTGAAGGAAAAGTGAACCATCCTAGGTGTAGGAATTCTTGAACAACTATAACCACATCAAAAAATTTGCCACAATCACAATTAATATAAGTGAAGGCCTACAGCCTATAAAGCTACCCTTATGTGTAGACATAGTGCAAAAAGATCTTGACTTACAGAGCGCTTGGAGAAGGTTCCCAATCAAAAAATGGATGTGAGCACAAGGTTTAAATTGTCCAAATAGAAATGGGCAATGATGGAGTCAAAATTGAAGTAATTCCTAACCCAGGGTTGAAAATGCAAGCGAAGCTAATGCACATACTATTCTCCAATACCTAGCACAACTCTACCATGAACAAGATCCATGTGCAATTGCTTGAAGGCATTGTGACTTGAAACATCAAGAAGCTGGATCTCAATGCCTATACTAGGAACACAATACATATTGCAACCAAAGCCCTAGGAGTCAACAATCAATACCCAGAAGACTCTGATGATGTGATAGCAAGAAGGAAGAAACCAACAAGACAAAAAGCATCAAGAGAGGTAGCACTAGTGGGTTTTGGAAGGAGTGCTCACAATCATCATCGACAAATCCCTTAAGGATCATAACATAGTGAGGAAAATCATAACATGCGCTAATAAGGGAGCACCAATGGCATTATATAAAAGGTGACTCAAAAGCAACGAAGATAGTTGTTTTAGATAAGGAGTCACTTGATGTAGGCATGGAGGAGGATGAAGAAGCACAAACACAAAACAAGGTTGTGTTGGCAAGGAAACAATATGAAGAAACCTAAAGGAGGCTAGCCACCCACAAGGAGTGTTTGGAGCCCCAAGAGAGACACAAAGAAAACGGGCTTTCTACTACAAGAAAATCTATCTTGCACTATGAACAATCATCTTTTTCATATTTGATATGATCTCAACAAAGAAAAGAACACCATGAACAAGAAATCTTCATGCAACTTCATAAAAACAATTCTCCCACTGCTTTAACTTTAATAAAATCCATCATACTCTTCATATTCTTCATAGAATTCATTGATAGACATCGAAAACACAAGATAATGTTTGAATGGAGCCTAACAGAACATCATAGAGCCTCATATCTCTACTGAAAAACATCATGAGCTTATCAAAACCATTCCACCCTATCCAAAACACTCTCAAATCACTTCTAAACCAATCAATCATCATATAAAACCATCCATTTAGCCCACAAAAACAACAAAAATCAACCAAAAAACACGTGTCATTTCAACATTCATTATATCCCCATACTTAATAAGGGAGCGTCCTCACAACCTAAGAAAAAGAGAATACAAGTTCATCAAAGAGCTCAGCTTGATCTTCTTTAGCATATTCCATAAACCATCCAACTAGGACCCCAACTTATTACCTATATCTAATAAAGAGTACAATGAAATGAAAGCCCTTTATCCATTAACACATCTTATGAACAACAAAAAATCATGACAAACTTATAAAGGATATAAGCGGTTTCTTCTATCCATCAATCAACTAAACAAACAAACCACCATCCCATCAGCTTCTCAAACAGGTCCATCCTCATCTTCAACTCCATGTAAGAAGGATAATGCACCACACATACATAACAGAACATACACAAAACTCATACAGACATAATACCAGGTAGTCTGAATGACACATGTCCCCAAAAAATGGAGAGTAAAGAAAAAGTTTTTCCATTAAGAAAAGATGATACAACCAAGAAAAGGCTTCACTTTGAAGTAGGACAAATATTTTTCTTTTTAAACTGCATGCTAAGCTTGAGGCACTCCATAGCTTTACTCTCATCTACAAAATACTAAGGCACATTCTGGAGGAACTGTAAAGAACACATCCTTTTCAACAAGATAATGAACCTGATAGGGAAAACTTGTGCAAAGTAATATATGACATCCATTTGAGCGACAATCACGTCCACATTTGGATTTATTATTAACTTTGGGATACTCTTCCAAGTATTCAGATGAGACTGCTAATGCATAAAAGCAAGACACCAACAAAAGTGAGCAACAAGGCATACAAAGGTATCCTCAAAATGAACATGCACCCAAGCAAAATGAAGATAAGAAGTCAACAAATATGTAGCAAATGTCTCCCAAAACCCTTGAATAAAAGGCCAACAGTTAAACACAGTTCATGTCAGAGAATCGTGCAACATTCATTGCCTTCGACGAAGAATGTCATTGTCATATCTAGGTGTATCCAGCACTAATTGGGGAGGAAGGTTAATATAATCAAATGGAGTTGGTAATGGAATAAGAGGGGAACATTGCAAAGGTGGATAAGGCAAATCATAAAAGGAAGGCAAGTGAAGGGACAAGGAAGATGGAAAAGACAGAGAATTCATAAAAAACGTTTGAAAGGATTTCACTGAGAAAATAGAAGGAATGTGAGGAACTATAAGAGAAGCCTCAGAAGGGGTAGGAGACGATGTAGGATCATCAATAAAAGGATAGATAGTAAAAATAGGAATATGAGGGTATCAAGAAGGAGTGAAGGATAAAAGAGGAATAGTATTAGAGCTAGAAGAAAGAAGGGAAACATACGGTAGCAGCCTACCAGAAGAGGAGTTGTCAACCTTGTACAACTTGTTGAAAGAGAATTTGGGCATGTTTGCGTGGTCCTACAAAGATCTAAAGGGGATTGATCCCACAATATGTCAGCATCATATTGATTTGGAGCTTGATGCCAAGCCAGTACGGCAACAACAGAGGCGAATGAACTCAAATTATTCCACATTGGTGAAAGCAGAGCTGCTGAAGCTTCTGGAAGCCGAGTTCATCTATCCAGTGGCAAATAGTGAATGGGTTTTACCCATCATGGTTGTACCCAAGAAGAATGGCAAGCTTCATATATGTGTGGATTTCCGCAAGTTGAACTCCAAGACCAAGAAGGATCACTTTCCTATCCCTTTCACAGACCAATTGTTGGACACAGTGGCAGGACATGAGCTTTATTCCCTTCTGGATGGATTTAGCGGGTATAACCGAGTGCAGATAACAGAAGAAGACCAATCCAAAACAACCTTCACCACAGAATGGGGGACCTACGCTTACCATGTGATGCCGTTTGGGCTCTACAATGCCCCTGCTACCTTCCAACGAGTCATGATGGCCGCATTCCAAAATCATTTGCATGACTTTATTGAGGTATATTTGGATGACTTCTGTGTCTATAGTTTGATCCGTGAACATTGGGGACACCTTGAACAATGTTTTGACCGATGCCGGGAGTATGGGATTTCCCTCAACCTCGACAAATGCATCTTTGGGGTCTCTTTTGGAGTTTTGTTGGGCCACATTGTCGCTGCACAAGGGATATCAACAGACCCTGCAAAGATCGAAGGGATTGCAGCTCTGACAGCACCCACCAACCTCAAACAGTTGAGGGGATTCCTAGGCCATGTGGGTTACTACAAAAGGTTCATAGCTCATTTTGCAACAAAGGCAACCTCCTTGCACAAGCTTCTAAGGAAAGATACAGAGTTTATTTGGATGGAAGAATGTGACAAAGCCTTCAACACTCTGAAGTAGTGTCTGATTGAGGCACCCATTCTGCAACCTCTTGATTGGACGAAGGAGTTTCATGTACACACTGATGCATCCATTGAAGGCTTAGGCGCAATTCTATGCTAGAAGGGCTCCTCCAAATTAGATCAACCCATCTATTACGCAAGCCGAAAAGTCACTGATAGGGAATGGAACTACACAGTGACAGAGCTGGAGTGCTTGGCAATGGTGTTTGCCCTAGAGAAGTTTCGCCACTACCTCCTATCTACCCACTTTAAATTTTATGTGGATCATGAGGCCCTGCCCTTCCTGATGAACAAAGCAGATGTGAAAGGACGAATGATGAGATGGCTCCTTCTATTTCAGGAGTTTGACTTTGAGGTAATTACCAAACCTGGTCGTTCCCATGTTCTAGCTGATCATCTGTCGCATATCCCACAGACTGTAGACGAGGAGCAGGATGATCCGGACCTCCCTGATGCTTCCCTATTCCTAGTAGAAACTGTAACCCCCTGGTATGCAGACATTGCCAATCTGCTGGCAACCCAACAGTACCCTCCTGGTATTTCTAGTCGGGAAAGGAAGAAGCTTATGTTAGAATCAGCCCCCTACACCCTGTTAGGCGGTGCACTATACAAGAAAGACAAAGATGAAGTGCTTAGAAGATGTGTTGTAGGAGATGAGATTGGGATTGTTTTGAAGGCTTGCCATGACGAGCCGTGTGGAGGCCACTTTGCAGGAGAAGCCACAGCCAGGAAGGCTCTGTTAGCAGGATACTAGTGGCCGACCATCCACAAGGATGCTTATGATTACTATAAAAGATGTGATGCTTGTCAGAGAATGGGGAAACCGACCAAGACCAGTGCCATGCCACTGCAACCTATCCTTTCTTTGAAGCCGTTTGAGAAGTGGGGCATCGACTTCGTAGGCCCAATCGATCCTCCCACTCGAAGGAAACAGAACAGATACATCCTGGTATGTACGGATTATGTCACAAAGTGGTGTGAGGCTAAAGCCCTAAAGCGGGACGATGGTAACAGCGTGGCCCTGTTCATGTACGAGAATATCATCACCCGTTTTGGCAGTCCCTTAGAGCTGGTAAGTGACAGAGGCACTCATTTCATTAATAAAGTTATGGAAGAGTTGACAGATCTGTATAAGATCTGCCATCGCAAGTCCACTCCTTATTACCCCAGAGCCAACGGCTAAGTCGAAGTCACAAATCGCATCCTCTGCTCGATTCTGACAAGAACAATTTCCGCACATCGTCGTGATTGGGATGATCAACTTACAAAGGCCCTTTAGGCGTACAGAACCTCCCATAAAGCAGCAACAGGACAAACACCCTTCCAGCTGGTGTATGGTATAGAAGCTATTTTCCCTGTTGAACTGGAATTGCCCTCTTTGCGAGTGTCTATCAAAGAGCATTTGGGGGACGATGATTCACTGCAACACCGTCTCCTGCACTTGGAATGTTTGGATGAAACTCGCAGGATGGCTCTACAGTGCATGGAAGCCACGCAAGCTCGACGTAAGGCTTACCATGACAGCTTCATCAAGCACAAGGAGTTCAGAGAAGGTGATTTGGTCCTAGCCTATGATTCAAGATTTGGCAAGTTTCCTGGCAAGCTCCAACAGCGGTGGATGGCCCCATATAAGGTACTTGCTGTCAACCCTAATGGCTCTGTCCAAGTGTAGACCGTTGATGCCTCTGATGATCCCTTCCTGATCAATGGATATCGCCTGAAGAAGTACTTCCCTCCTTGGGGATCTTGACAATCACGGTCACCTGATCCTTTCCCCCGTTGGCATGGCACTGTAACTCTTATGATTCTACTTCTGATAGTAGCTGTTCTTGAGCCACTCCTGATGAGGTGGACACAACCCTCTGTCCCCTTAGCCCCACCTTCCAGCCCTGATCTCTTATCCTCTATTTTCCACTAGCGGCAGTGGTGAGGTGGGTTCTGACAAATGGTATTTCCACTATTCCCTTGCTTAATTCGAAACAAAAGAAGAATATATATATATATATATACATATATATATATATATATATATATATACACATATATATATATATACATATATACATATCGGTCATGGGAGAAAAGGACTTCGGTCCCTGTCATGCTGACCTATTCTTCGAGAAAAGGTGGAGACACCCTCGGGAATAGGAGAAAAAAAAACAACAACAAAACAAGAAAAACAAATCTGTTATGGGAGAAAATGAAGCAATTCCCTGTCATAGCAGGCCTTGTTCCAAGAAACGATGTTTAACACCCTTGGGCGGGAAGCTAGCTGTGGAAAAGGTGGCAACACCCAGCAGTCCAGAAAGTGGATTCATCAGTTGACATCCTCAGGATCAAGTTCTGAACCTGCCTCCCTTGGTACGCTGTGTCTTGGGTCTTTCTGTAGAGTGTCTAACTGTCCTCTAGCAGACGACATGTCCTATGTAACACAACGTTCGATTTGATGGCTACCTCCCTGGGTATGCCTCTTCAACAACTGACGACGCGATCTTCATCGACAACCCCTTGAGTGACGTGAGCTTTCATCCTAACCGGATGGGGTTGTGAGTATGGGTTGCCCTCTGTAACTATCAACAGAAAGTGAGACAGAGGGTGGGCCAAGAGATCAGTCTTTTTTCCTTCAAATCAAATGAGAGGTGAGAAGTGTGAATGAAGTGTTGCACGAACGGGATGGGCCTCTCAATGCACAAAGCACAATTTGTTTCCGTGCACTGCACCATAAGGCTCCCTGGCCTTCCTTCTCGCACCGTATGCCGGCACAGGGCGGGATGCATAGTTGCACCATCAAATGCGCATGAGGCATACAACCTTTGCACAAGTAACCGCGAGGATTACATCAATGGGTTTCAGGACATGGTTGCCCTCCTGTATCTATCAACAGAGCGTGAGACAAAGGGTGGGGTGAGTATGACTGGTGTTTCTTCAATCAATTACCGAGAGGTGAGATTGAGGGACGTTACGAAACTTGGAGTCAGGTACATTCCCGTTTCCCTATGCACCCACGGGGTGGGTCTCTACCGTCATCACAGGACATACCACCCTGTTCTGTACACTGCACTATAAGGCTCCCTTGCCTTCCTCCTTGCACTTATGCTAGACGGGTTGGACGCACTAATGCACCATCAACTGTGCACCCTGGTATACTCCCTCTGTACCATTCCCTTGTCGATTCCTAAACCGGGTATGAGATATGGGTTTCAATCATTATTTCTCGAGTGATATTAGTAATGGGGCGAGTGACTGTTCTCTCATCCCATCTGAGTGCTGTAAGCTGAGTGACTCTCCTTCGTCAGTGACACCGACTCGACGAGATTCATCCATCAGCTACCTCCCTGGGTGCTGCCACGTGGTCCCTGCCACGACGGCCGTGTGCTGGAGCAAACCTTGGTACCTCCTATAGTCGACAACGACAGTGGACGTGCCATCGACAGTCAACCTTGATTCTCGACAACATGGGCCAAGTTTTTCTAACCCTACACCCTGTTTCTCTGTGACGGTCATGTTTTAAGTATGGGGACGTTAGCGGTTGGTCTGTTGTGTGGTATTAGGTCCCTTTTGCTCGGTTAACCCTATCCGTTAAGGTCTTAAGTGTGGGGACGCGTCCCTGTGCGTCTACATTTCATACCCCTCTGCATATGCCTCAACCTGCTAATGCCTCTATGCTATGCCTTGCTTTTACCCTGCTGGGGTCCCTTCCCCGCCCATCCGTCCATTTTTCACCCACCCGCGGGACTGTTCCCTTGCAGTTTTCCTTCATTCCCTGATTTTGTTGTCCTGTCAGGTGCACGTACCCTACATTCACCAAAATCCACATCCAACCTTATAGCCCTGTTCATCCCTTTGAATGACCATTTTTCCTTTTTACCCACCCCTGTTCCGGTGCACGGTTCTCGAGTTATTAATTTTTGAAGCATTTTGCGCACATTAGCCGGTTTTCCATGTGAACGCATTTTTCTTGCTTCGGAACCGTGATCTGACATCATAGCCCTGACAACAACTTTTCCCCTGATATTTTTTCTTTTTACTCTGTGTCCTTCCGATGCACGGTTTGTCCAATATTAATTTTTGCGGTTTCTCGAGACTTTTTCGTGCATCTTTTTGACATTTTTTCATGTGAACCTGCCCTGTTTGCATCGGAATTCCAATTTGATTTGACAGCCGTTTCCACCATGCCTTCCCCCACCTTTTTCCTTTTTCCTCCACCCTCTTTCAACTTTTGGATTTTTAATTATTAATTTTTAAATGTATGTTTTGGTGTATTTTTTGTGTTTTTTGCATGTGAACCCCTCCTACTTCTGCCGAAACTACGTTCTAACATGACAACACTGTGCCCCCTTCTTGCGGCCATTTTTCCTTTTTACTGCATGGCATTCCGACAAGCGGTTCGTCCAATATTAATTTCCGATTCCATTTTCAGGTCTGTTTTTTGGATTTTTTCCATGTGAACGCGTCTTATCTCAGTCAAAACCCTGTTTTGACATGATATGATTGTCGGGCACATCTTTCTGCATATTTTTCCTTCTTCTTGCACCTCGTTCCGATGCACGGATCTTCCGCTATTAATTTTCATTTGCGTTTTCGGGGCCGTTTTGTAAGAAGTTGGAAATAGTTAAAATGTTGATAATATGCCATGTCACACTGACATTGGTATATAAGGAGATAAGTTGTAAATTTCCACATCTTTTTGACATATCAATACATTTACAATCTTTCTCTCCCTTCTTGCTCCAAGCTTCCATGGCTTCTTCATCTTTCCTATCTTTCTCTCTCCAATTCTAGTCTTTCTCTCTCCTCGTCACTCTATTTCTCTCTCTTCCTGCAGTCTTTCTCTCTCCTCTGCAGTCTTTCTCTCTCCTCTTTCTCTCTCCCTAGTTCTCTCTCTGACAAGTGGTATCAGAGCTTAGTTTTTAGGTCCTTCCTTTCTCTCTCCTTTCCCTCAAATCTAGTCTCATTTTCCAACAATAAACCCTACTTTTCAAGTACACAGGTAGAGATGACAGCTTTCTTGGAAGACACATAGGAGCTATGGTAAGAGGATTGGCCAAATCTAGAGGCAAGGAGACAAGAATGACAGCTCGTTTTTACTTCACAGAGCAATTTCAGGGGTGCCATTTCCAAGAAGACCTCTCTTGACTTGGGGAAAAGACTAATCGTGACTATCTTTTAGGAAAGTGAGTTTTCCCCCTTCTTTCTCTCAGGAACCTCAAGCTGCCATGAGAGTGCTCTCCTTCTGGATGATGTAACCTGCCAGGGTATGGTCATCCTCCAGTTTCTCGATGTGTAAGTCTTTTCACTTGAGAAGATCAGTAGACATTCTGCGGTCTCTCGGCGTCTGGTAGCCCGGGTGAGGCTTGGCCAAGCGAGCAGACAAGGCCAAGTTTGGGCTTGGGATGAGTGATGCGCACAATACTGCGTGAGAAGACAAGGCTGGATGCCCATCCAGCCTTGCAAAGTCCTCTTCTCGTTGAGTATTCAGGTTTATCTCCGTCTGATTAGGACTTGATCTGGATCTCAAGCAGAATAGGATTCCTGAAGAAGACGAAGGTTTGCTTCTTGGAGATTCCGATTGTGTGCCTTTGATGCTACGAGAAGTATTGTAGCCTGACCTTGTTTCAGAATGTGTATGGAGAAGAACGGGCTTTTTGGTGTGGCAAAAGTCTTTCCGCCTCGACTGAACATAACGAGGAGCCGTAACGGATTTGACAGAGGGTGAGGGCTGTCTTGCATCTTCGAGCTCGGATCATTCAGAGTGCTATCCTGCTCCACTTTGATGACTGCTGGTCCTTTGTAAAACACCATGACAGTGGCCCCAATCACACATAGAACAGTGCCCAATACCTTGGCCTGCCCATCCAGCCTCTTGATATGCACCTTCTCTTGGCCAAATGCAGCTGCAATTATGAGTGTGATTGCAGGGAACCGAGTGCTGCTGCCTATCCAGACTTGAGGATGCATACGTGTTTGTCTGACAGAGAAATTGGACAGAGATATTGCAGGGTAATAGCAATCCTCACAGCTCTTCTGAAACCCTTGTTGACAGGCGGCTTCGATACCTTCAAGACCTTCACCTTCTTTTGGAGACTTGCTTGCAGTCCTTGGGCTTTGGCTTTGGCTTTGCCACTGCAGCATTGGTACGTGTAGACTTCTTTGGCTTAGCATCGCCCGCCTTTGTTACAGCAGGCTTGGAGGAGCCCTTGGGAGCACAGGGCTTCTTTCCTGCTACACGTCAGCCTTTCCTTCTCAGCAAAGATCCTCATTATCCATCACTGATTCAGGGTTCTCTGCAAGAAGATCGGCCTCAAGGACCTGTGACATAGTACCATCTACCAGGTGCAAGTCACAAGCACTTTCGGACTCGTAGTAAGCTTCCGCATCCTTAGGTGCAGTCTCATACCTTATGCACAATTTGCTGTCGAGCGAGGGATCGATCGAGATTGCAATAGACTGAACCTTCCATTAGAGGGGCCATTTGAAGGCTATCGCTGATGATGTTGCAGTTACACACCTTCTTTTTTTTATGCTCAGTTCTCAAAGGCTGTGAACAGAAGCAAGTTGCACAGCAGGAGGCTGTGAGGCCCAAGTTTATCATCGCTAAGGCTGAGCAAGAGATGTGTGTTGCAATTATTCCTGCTAAGGGTGAAAGTAAAGCTCTAAGTTCCAAATAGACCCTTCTCCACAGTGGGGAACACCAGAATTGTGAGCCAAAAGGTTGGCAAGAGATATCTGGTTGTTTCCACTCTAGGCATGTTACCAAGGAGAGCTCCACGGTTAGGGCAGCAGCTTTAACTTCCACTTTCGACAGCCTCTCTTGCGGATTTTAGATCTCACAGTCTATTCTTTTGCATCAACATCGTCTTGAACGTCTTCACAACCAGATTCAGTAGCACTTCATTTTCTTCATCAACAATCTGATTGTTGCTGGTTATCTGGGAGACGCAAGGCTTCACACCAATAGCTCGATTGCAAAAATCATTGATGCATGCAGATTGAGAGATGCCACCTCCTGTTATTTTCTCCAGTAACTTCCGTGGATCCACAGAACTGGCTTGATCCAAACGGAAGTGCTTATACACCTTTGCAGTTGAACGCTCCTCCTCTGGTTTTATGAGGACCATTGGCAAATCTGAAGTCCATCAGTCAGCTAGTTTGCAGCCCAAAGGGTAGCTGAACCAAAAAGGAAGCATTCTATGGTGCGTGTTGTATCTGAAAAAGCTGAGCCAATCCTGATTGTTGCTGCTGACCAGAGCACTTAGCTTAACTGATGGCAACCTGCTGAAGGCCAGAGAAATCTGAGACTGCAGTTGTTGGTGCTGCTGGTATTGCTTAATCAGCTGTGCTTGGAGCTACTGTAACACAGCCTCTGTTACCTATTGCTGCAGCTGCTACACCATTTGATGATGCTGCTGTTGCTGCTGCTGAAGAAAATCCAATGAGTTTGGGTGGTATTGCTAAGCCACTTGCTTGTGAAGATGTTGAGGTACATGCATAGAAAGATCCAAATGTCCATCAGATGGCTCCTGCACTATGCTTTGCAATCTCCTGCAGCACTTCATGGCAGTGTCTATGTCTACATTCAGCTATGACTCCAGCTTGCATGACAGCTTTCTGAAAACACATGTACTACTGAGGCAACATCACAACTATAGAGATAGTTGCAAGTGTTGGACACACATGAAAAGAAGCAAATTATGGGCTGTAGATCAGCAAGGTACCACCAAGCTGGTTGTAGAGATGCTGATTCCTTGCTAATGCATTACCTTCCAAGTATATTGGAGATGATTCCCAATGACCTGATTTGGATGGGATGATTGGGGAGACAATGGGCACTCAAAGAGGGATAAATACCGGGATGTGGGCTTATGAGGTGCCAGGATATTGACTGAGAAATGTTACTGCTCAGCCTTAACTAAAATTGTCTGGTTAGCAATGATGAATGCCGAGTCTCCATAGTGACTAATGCTATCTCTTTGTGATGTATGGACACTTTAGTCCAGATATTCCTGTTTGAAACTGTGGCATCAATACATAGCAACTAGAAGATTGTATTATCATTGACTTCTTTGCTGTGCTTATGTTGGCCAACCATATCATCATAGCTTGAAGCAATACATGCATCAGTTATAGACACATCAGTTATAGCAGCAGTCTTGCAGAACTTGGCATCATCGAAAACCTCTGAGGTTTGGTGCTGAACCAGTTCAGTCAGAGAAATATGGGCTAGAAGAAGCAGATTCTAAATACAGTCAGAGAAGCAGCAGTTTTTGATGCATATGTATGTAGCAATGGGCAAGTGAATGCAGGCTATGATTGTCCTAAAATTCACCAACACAGGCAAGGACAGGAACAACATATCTCTTGTTAGTTAAGTTTGGTACAAGAACCACGAGATATCTCTGCATTCTTGAGGACTTATGATTCATGATATGGCTGTAGCTGATTTTTCTCATGATTTGGAATATTTTCAAAGCAACTTGACTACAATAGCAGCAACTGAGAACAATAGTTCCAGCTCTAGTGAACAACGTTGGCTTCAAATACATGCTAAAATGGACAAACTTGGACAAGGTTGGCTTCAAACACAGGCTAAAATGGACAAAATTGGACAAGGTTGGCTTCAAACACAGGCTAAAATGGACAAACTTGTACAAGATCAGCTTCAAACAAAAGCTAATATTGACAAACTTGTAGTTTTGATTCAACAGTGTATTGCACTTATGGAAAAAACAGCAGGACCTGAATCAAATGCTTATGTTCATGGCCAGCATCTATATGCTGATGGTACACTTGGACCAAAAGTTTATGCTTATGGACAGCATGTATATGCTGATGGTACACACTATGATCCACATGTATCTTATGAATATGAACAGCAACAATATGCAAATGAATATGAGCAGTATGCAAGTACATCTGGACAGCATGTTAATGCTTATAAATATGATGTACCATATCATAATGCAGAGTATCATTCCATTGAACCTTGGCAGCAGAATGGTTATTATGGTCAACATGCTTATGCTTATGAGCATCCATCTCTTCAGCAAAATAGTTCTTATGGATGTAACAGAAATGGTTATGCTTATCAGTACACTTCTAGCCTTGATCAACAGCAAGCAAGTGATTATGACCAATACAGTGGGATCAATGATCAAAGGCAACATGCTTATGTATATGAGCAGCAAACATCAGTAGAAGCAAATGTATATGCTCAACCAAACTGTTCCTCTGATGTGCAGCAGGGCTATTATCACCATATGCAGTATGAACAGCATGAGCAATATGGTTATGAGTATGGACAGCCATCTGTTGTACATGATGAGCATGGACAGCTATCTGTTGTACATGATGAGCATGGACAGCCATCTGTTATGCATGAGCAGCAAGATAACTATGAGCAACATGTCAAAACTATCATAGAGCTGACCCATGGTGATGAACAGGTGTGTAAATTGCTATCTAAAGCTAAACGTGTTAGACACCTTACTAGTGATACAATACGGGAACTGCATGCTGCGGGCTTATGCTATTGTTGTGCTAAGCCACTATCTTGTAATCACCAAGCCACATGTAGGGCAAAGTCTGCCAAAATAATCTTGCTATTTGAATATTATGATGTAAATGATGAAGAACATCTTGTTGAAGATGATGAAGAACATCTTGTTGAAGACCATTCTGGTATGAGTCCACAACAAGAAGTTCAACAACAAGAAGTTCAGTTCAAGAAGGCAGATTATGGACAGCATGTGGACTTGGAAGACCATCATGCAATGGAGACTTTGTTAGTGAGTACTATCATGATGATCATGTTTCCAGCAGTATTTGATTTCGATCTTATGAAAGTTGATCCTATGCATGGCAAAGATACAACTTTTCCTTTTGATCCGGGAGGCTACAGGCTGATTTTGACCTCCTGTATAGATTAGTACTACTATTGAGTATTAGGTAATCTTTTCTTTTATCCCTTGTAATGCTGTACAGAGTAGTACTCTGTTCTATCCATCTCCTCTTTAGCTTGTTTCTAGGTTTGTTTTTCAGGACAAAAACTTTTGGGAAGGGATGGATTGTAAGAAGTTGGAAATAGTTAAAATGTTGATAATATGCCATGTCACACTGACATTGGTATATAAGGAGATAAGTTGTAAATTTCCACATCTTTTTGACATATCAATACATTTACAATCTTTCTCTCCCTTCTTGCTCCAAGCTTCCATGGCTTCTTCATCTTTCCTGTCTTTCTCTCTCCAATTCTAGTCTTTCTCTCTCCTCGTCACTCTATTTCTCTCTCTTCCTGCAGTCTTTCTCTCTCCTCTGCAGTCTTTCTCTCTCCTCTTTCTCTCTCCCTAGTTCTCTCTCTGACACGTTTTTTGCGTTTTTTGCATGTGAACGCCCTTTACCCCCCCCGGAACCCCCGTTGCACATTTCCTCTGTCTTCCCCCTACCGTTCGGCACAATTTTTGTTTTTACGTCATTTCGTTTCGATGCCCGGATTGGGAGATATTAATTTTTCTGTATTTTTACGTGTTTCGCGCGACTCATCCCGCACGTGACCGCACTCGTTTTCGATTTCACGTGTCTCCACGCGCCCCAGTCGCATCCGCGTGCCCCATACCGACATCCCGGCGCTATTTCGATCCCGTCACGGCAAATTTTTTACCCCGCCCCGCGCATGCGCGCGGGACAGGGGCACGCCTTTCTTTTATTTTAATTTAATTATTTTAATTACTCATTTTAATTCACCCTCCCCCCCCACCCCCCATAGGCACCCCACGGGCACCCTTTCACCCCCCCACCCCCCGAGTACCCTCCCCTATTCCCCCCCCCCCCCCCCCAACCCCCCATGGGCACCCCACAGGCACCCTTTCACCCCCCCACCCCCCGAGCACCCTCCCCTATTCCCCCCACCCCCACCTTTCCCTCTCCCCGACCCCTTCCCCCCAACCACCTCCATCTCCCTCTCCCCCCTGCGTGCCCATCTCCCTCCTCTTCTCCATCTCCACCTCCCTCTCCCTTCGTTCCCCCTCCCTCTCTCTTTCCCTCTTCCTCCTCTTCTCCTCCCTCCCTCCTCTCCCACCGCCTGTTCGTGGTCGCACCCGGCCCTCTTCACGCAGTCGCCCGTACGCTGCCCCTGGTGCTGCCGCCGAAGCCCTTCACCCCTGGGTGCCACCTCCCGCCATGCCCTGTCGCCGCCACGTGGCACGTGCCTATGCCCCTGCCCCGCCTCGCTAGGCCTCGCCCCTGGCTACTGCGGCGCCGCCCCTGCCCGCCACCTGGTCCCTCTCCCACCTCCTGGCCCTGCACCCTCATTCCCCCCCTAGTCCCATCACCCACTCCCACCCCCCCATAAGCCCCTGTTTCCTCCCCAGTCACACCAACCCACACCCAACCCCTCACGTTCCCCCCTTCTCACCCTCTCACGCCCCGTACCCCCCCATCGAGACCTCCCAACCGAACCCCCGCCGACACAAACAAAACCCCGCAGAAAACCACAGCCACCATTCTCAGCCCCCTATCACCTGCAAAGGTGTGTGTGCGCGTATGGTTGTTCATGTGCGGGTGTCCGTTAGCGACTGTTCACACGCGGGGACGCGCGTTAGCTGGTCCGTGAGGTGGTGTGCACCAGCCGGCAATTCACACGCAGTTGACACGCAGTCCATTCCTGGGTATATTCTCGGATTTTTAATTTCCAAAACCCGAAAACCCTCAAAATACATTGAAAAATTACAAAAAAATCATTAAAATTCAATTAAAATTCAAAAAAATCTTTTAAAAAATCATAATATTTTTGCAGTAAATTGCAATATTTTTCTAAACTGAAAATTTCAGAAATTTTTTTTGAAACATTTTAAAAGTAAAAATTCTTTTAAAAATACACACAAAATGAGAAAAAATTCATTAAAAATGGTAAAATTACCAATTTAATTGTAAAAAAAATCTTGAAAATTTCATCAACTTTTTTGCTTATTTTTGGAATATTTTCTAAGATGAAAATGCTGTGTCATTTTATTCCATTATTCTTTATGGTAAAAATACTTCATTAAATGCTAAATTCATGAAAAATCCTCTTTAATTCCAAACACAAACTGAAAAATCTAGAAAAAAATCCAGATACCTTGGTTCTTTTTGGATTGCTGACCTACATTTTGAGATTGAGAAATGCGCATTCATTGCATACACATACACCCACTTCCAGGTATTTTTTCTTTTATATTTTTTATTTTTTATTTTTTCTGCTACCCCAAAATCCACATTTAATTTTTAACATGAATCCTAAACACCACCATGGCACGCGCGCTCGCTCTAAACACAGCTTTTTCTAATTAAAATCAACCCGCTGTTCACTTAGCACGCGCTATGTGTGCTTAAGAGGCACTTTAATATTTTTAATAAAAATGAACCAGCCGTCACAAGAGCACGCGCTGGAAAAAAAACGCTCCACAGCACCTTAATTTTTAATAAATGAATTTGCATTTAGAGACCAAGTCTGGGTATCGAAGTCCGGGATTCGAATTAATGCACTGCTCCAACCTAATAATTTGTAATTAAAATTTTAAGAAGGAACCGCCATTTTCTTGTTAAGATTTATCACTTAATAAAAATTTACCCATTTCTTAATAATTGATAAAATGAACCTTTCATTAAATTAATTCCCCCTCACTACACTTATTTTCCCTTTTTAATGAACTCGTTTCGTGGGATGGGTACGCGAAGTCTTCGAAGTTGTCTCCATGGTCAAACCTGATTATCCAAGTTGTGGTCATGATATGTGTGGATTGTTGTTATGTTTTGGTTCAGTTTCTTTGTTACGGTTAAGGGTACGGTGTATAGTTTTTTTTTTAAATTGCCTGATACAGGGATTTGGGTGTTTGCATATTGCATAGCATGAAGCTTTCGGTCGCATATGTGTAGAGGTCATGTCAAATTTTTTCTACGCTATGGTTTGCTTGGGAATAGTTGGTCGAGTCACGTTTTACCATCTTGGTTGATATCTTATCCTTGGTTTTTGTCTGTTGCTTTGCAGGTATTCTCTTTGTTTGTCTGTGTTTGTGGTGTGTGTGTGTAACCATCTGAATGGTGCCCTCTCGTACTCCTCCCCCAATTCAGTATGGTCCTTTGGTTGTACATGATTATTCTTTGTTACTGAATTCGGATGTTGTCGCTAAAGCGGGCTTGTCCAAGTTCGTGAGCCTTTCTTTCCCACTGGTTCCAGATGATCCTACCATTTTTAACGAGTTTTTAACCTCTTACAGTAAGAGGTCTGGTCCAGTCCGTGGCACTACTGTTCTTCTGACACCGAAGAGTCTAGGCAAGGCTCTTGGTCTGCCATATCGTGGGGAGTCTGTCCCAGCTGCTAGACAGTTGTTCACCAATGACGATATTTTGAAGTTGTTGCAGAAGCAGACTCAAGATGTTCTTGATCCGAAGAAGGTCATTACCACGTCAGGAGTGGGTGTCTCCATGATTTCCAATCCCCTATGGAAACAGCTATGCCAATTCCTTCAGGACAGGTTCATGCTTACAAAATCCCCATCTCATTATATTTCCAAGGAGTTGTTTACAGCTTCACGAATGATTTTGAAAGGCATAACTATTGATTGGAGTACCTACCTCCTCTCCAAGATGGATCACCACTTTATCCGAGCTACTCAAGGAAATGTGACTAATGTTACATTTGGGTCCTTCCTCTATGTTTTCTTGCTACATGCTGTCCCTGCAAAGGAAGTTCCTTTACCTCCAGTTGATCCTCTAGAAGTTCCTCCTCCGCCTCATAATGAAGATGAAGATGTGATAATTGAGGATGATGATTCTCCTCCTCCCCTTGTCATTCAAAGAAAACGCCTCAAGAGGGTGGTTGATTCAGTGCCTATTCCTCCTCCAGTTCCAGTGACAATTCCTGCCTAGTCTTGCAGTAGCTTGCCTGCATTCCTTCAAACGCCAAATCTTTTTAGAGCCCATAGAGATGGGATGCTCGAACTTACTATTCCTTCTGTTCACTGCCTGGTAACAGGAGATGCTATTCCGTTCCTGTGCAAGGATATCCAGAGTTCTATTGAACTTTCGATGACTACATGTATCCAGCAATTATATTCTTCATTTTATGATGAAGTTCAGCAGTCTAAGGAGGAACTGAATAAGACCAATACTAAGTTAGCCTCTGCTCAGGAGAAATTCTCTGACCTTTGTACGCAAATGGAGCAGCAGAATAAGCTCGTGGATACTCCGAAAGCTGAAATCTCTAAGTTGAAAGCTGAGTTGGCAGAAGCTAGGTCTCAAGTGGTTGTTGTAACAGAGGAGAGGGATAAGTTACAGAAGGAGAGTCAAGAGATGAAGGAGGTGATAGCTGCCCAAGCAGAGAAGTTTAAATCCACCACAGCTATTTTAGACCAGAGCAATGCTCAAATCCAACAACTCAAAGATCAGTTGGCTCAGTCTCGGTCTAATACACAGAGTCCTGTGCAACTAGTTTCTCTTTTATCCCCTGCAGACTTGGCAGCTCTTCAGAGATAGGCTACATTATGTCCCTTATTTCAGGCCAAGGTGGAAAGATTGCACTCTCGCATGGATTTATTATGGTCTTCTTTTGAGCAGTATCAAGAATATGTTCCACTAGATCATTCCTTTTTTGTCCATTATCAACAATAGAAGTTGGCCTTCTATATAAAACTTTCCACAATGGATTTACCTATTCCAGAGGATGGATGGAGTGGGGCCTGGTCATCTGATTTGCTGATAGAAGTAGTAAGGATGGTTTTTGAAGACTCTATCACTCCAGATACGATGCTTCTATCCTATATGTATTTGAGGGGTGATTTACTGATTCCAGATGATGAAGATCTGGCTTGGTATATCGAAGATGTGGTATTGCAAGCTTCTTTGTATGTCCGACATTTGGAGTTGAGGATTGATGAGATGTTCCAGGGATATTCTTCAAAGGTGGCTGAGTGTCCTGAGTTTTCATGGCACACTATGGTTGATGCTGTCATTTTGAATCACCGTCAGGTCAAAGCTTCAGCTCATGCCCAGAACGTTAACCAACTGAGGGTGGATCTTTTAGCCTGTCTCTCCAACCAACCCCCATTTGATACTTCTTTCTTTGAAGCCTATCATCATAGATTAGCATCCTTACCATGCCTAACTCATTATCAACAAATGGCTCATAGGTATGATGCTTATATTTTCCTTTTTCAATCTAACCCAAAGGTCATTTTACCCCTTCTTTTCCAACCTCAAGGATCTCCTCAAATTCCTATATTTACCCATTGTTCTTTTATTGAAGATCGAGGTTTTCTATCTCCTGATCCTTGTTCTTCCCCATCCCCTGACATTCTATCAACTTTTCTTGCTTATCTTTTAACGCCTTTCTTAACTGAATCTCCTCAATTTTTAGCAAATCCATCTTTAATCCATTCTTCATTTTATGATTTTGCATATCCATTGCTTCATCATCTTTCATTAGTCCCCCTTCCGTCTCCTAACACTTCTATTCCTAATCCTCCTCAGTTGGTTAGTGGGTATCCAGGTTTTGATCAAAAGATTCTTCAAAGAAGAGGCTGGAGTTCAAATGATTCCCTTATTGGACCTCAAATCAATTGGCCATTGATCCCAGGAGAATGGATAAGTGGTAGTCAAGCTTATCAGAATTATCTACATTTTGCTCAGCAGTATTCTCAGTCTGCAGATCCTTCTGTGCGCTTAACTGCTCATTTTACTTAGTATCTAGCGTATATGCATAGCCATTCTCATAATGATTCAAAGACTATTCCAAAGTTGTGCATGAATGTCAATGTGAGCATTGATTCTCGGCAATTGGATGTATTGTACTTTCATGCCCTCTATTTGCCTAGCAGATACCTTGTCCTATTGGAAAGGATGTGCTGCCTTCAATTTTTTCAGAATCCTCCCAAGATATTTGTAGATGAATCCTTATCCATGGATCGTTTTCGAAATCACCAAGCTTTCAAGAGGGATCATCTTCATTGATACCTTTGCCATGTATTGTGGATGATTTTTAATGATAAATCTCTTTTTGGAGGAGTCATTCAGATGGTTGTGTTGTGTGTAGTGTTTGTGTTGTGGGTTAATTTATGTGATAAGATCGTGGTGGTTGCCTATTCGATTTGCTTTCGTGAGAGCTATATTTTGGAGAATTGCGGTGATGGTATTGCTGGGTGGATAGTTGAAGATGCTGATGCAGCAGAAGACGAAACCTCTTATATCCTTTACAAGTTTGTTGTGATTTCTAGTTTGATAAGAAGGGTTAATGTATAAAGGGTTTTCCTTTCGTTGTATTCTTTCTATCAGATACAAGTTATAAGTTGGGGGTCGTGGTTGGATGGACTGTTTTTGAAGATTTATTGAAGATCAAAGTTGAGCTCTTGAATGTACTTGTATTCCCTTTTTCCTGGGTCGCGAGAGGACACTTCCTTATTAAGTGTGGGGATATGTTGAGTGTTGAAATGACCTGTTTTTTGGCTGATTTTTGTTGTTTTTGAGAGTTGAATGGTTGATTTTATGAGATGATTGATTGGTTTGGAAGTGGTTTGAGAGTGTTTTGGATAGGTTGGAATGGTTTTATTAAGCTCATGATGTTTATTACTAGAGATGTGAAGTTCTGATGATGTTCTGATATGTTCTGTTTGGACCTGATAGCTTCTGTTGAGCTTCTGTTTTGTTCTGTTTTCTCTCTGTAAGGAAGGATGGAGTATTAATTGATAGGGTTTGAGATTGTTTGAAAGCTTATTGAGTGATTTTTTATGGTTTGGAATGGTTTTGGTATGAGTTATGTGGTTCTGATCCTTTCTGTTGACCTTCTGTAACTCTCTGTTGAGCTTCTGTGAGCCTCTGTAGACCTTCTGTATGCTTCTGTATGTGTTCTGTTGGATGAGAGTGTAGCTTGGGAAAGTTTTCTAGCCTTGGAAAGAGGTGAATACAAGTGCAAAAGAGCTAAAAGAAGTCAAAGAAGTAGCTGGCTGAAGATTGAAGAGAAGACTAGAATGAAGTGACAGTGGTGAGCTATGAAGAGTCACTGTAGTGGCTCTGGTGCCTCTTCATATCAGACATACCTCTTGGGAGGTGCATCCACGACCTAAGAAGGATTATTGAGGGTTATTATTGAGTGATTGTAGTGAGGATATGATGTACTATTGATGGAGAGAGAGAGAGAGAGAGGGTCAGAGATAGTCAATTATATCAAAACAATGTGATTGTATGTGAGAGATTGAGAGAGAAGACTATGAAGACATTGAAGATGAATACTATGTGATGTATGTCCATTCAAAGATGGTGTATTCATTTGCTTTCTTTGTTCTATTGATGGATTTTATGAAGATGTTGAAGATTATGGTTGATTCTATCAAATCCGTGGGACATCTACATGATGCTGCATGAAGATTTGTTGTGCCTGGTGTTCTTTTCTTCATTGTGATCATATAAACCCTAATAAAAGAGTTTGTTGATGTTACAAGATAGATTTTCTTGCAAGAGAATTCCATTTTCCTTGGTGTTCCTCTTGGGGCTCCACAGGTGGATCTACAAGTGTTGCGGGTAAAGACAAAGGAGAGAAGAAAGTGTTGGATGGTAATGATGCATCTACTAGTCATTTGGGATTTGATGGAGATTCTAGTGGTTCAAAGAGTGTGGATGATGAGCTTAGTATTCCTTCAGTCATGACACCAAGTGTATGGAGAGCACATAGTAATATAAAGCCTCCACTGAGTGATCTAGTGGTACGCAAGTCTAGCAGGGTCAGATACCCTGTTAAAAGATTTGGTTTTGAATTATTTTGTTATCATATCAGTATAATGCTTCATCATGTCCTTGACTTTTCCAAGAACATTTGACGCACTCTAGACTCATAAGGGGGATTATATGCTTGTCTTTCAACTAGCCTAACCACCTAATTAGAAATCAACCATTGATTAATTGGCACGACATTAGGGTTCATCATTTGGCTTTCATTATTTAGTAAAACCATTTGGCTAGCCATCACCATAGTAACATTAGGAGAAGTCAATAGTGTGGACACATTCTGCATCATGCTTCCTCTTCCATTCGAATCGATCATAGGTGTACTAGTCATACCTTGACTTCCACTGATCAATGCCAAATTATTTCTAGAACCTAGACTCAAATTTAGGTTTGCCCTAGATGTGTAGGCCAGTTGTAAGTGTGACTCTACCTCCTCTACTCATGTAATAGTAGTGTCTACATTAGCAAGAGCAACACTATTCAACTACACTTGGATACTAAAGTCTAATCTATGTTAAAAGTACTACAATTGAGCAACATGTGGAATAGAAATAGAGGTTTGCAATTTGTGAAACACCTCTTTTAATTTCTTTGTGTACACTCGAGTATTCTCATGGCGCTCTTGATGTGTCACATTCAAAACATAAGGCCAATATTGACCACCTCTCTCAAGGGAAAACTCTCTTCGAAAGGCTCCATAGAATAGATCTATCGTAGTTATGGTTCCATCTTTCAAGCCATGATACCACATTGCAACTCTTCCTTTTAGAGTCACGTTAAAAAACATGACGAGATGTCCTTTGTCTTGAATTTGGCAATGGAACATTAATTTCTGGAACTCACTGATGTGGAGCTCCTCATCTTCCTCTGCTAACGCATTAAAATGGGTAAGGAAATCTAGGAGGACTGGCAAATTTGACATTCCTATAGGTATTGTGATGGATTGCACCATAACAATGATTGGATTCACTACAGGAGTCTCTATCACTAAGACTACACCCCCACTCAAAGTTGGCTGATTTATCGAAGTAAAAGGCATGCTAGAGCTTTCCCCTTCCCCTAATGAGCTAGCTAGAATAGTAGGGTCAACAAGACCTCTCTTTCTCAAGGATATCAGACTACTATGCTTAGGAGAATATCTCCTAAGGATCTCAGCTCACCATTTAGCTCTTTTGTCTCTCTCTTAATGTTGAATCTTGGCTTGATGATCTCTATCATGAAATAACAGATCTATTTCAATGCTCTTTGGCATACACTGAACACTGGTCCCTATTAACCAAGATTCGAAGACTGCTACTTATCAGTGGCTCCCAGCAAAAGCAACACCTATCAGGACCAAAAATGGGCCCAATATTAGATCTAGGGCTCTAGCTGAGCTCCTATGCTCACCAAACCACCCTCACGGCCTCGCGGCTAGGAGTGTCTAGAGGCCCTATATTGATCTAAATAAATCATGCATTTGTATCGATTTGTAGTTCATTGTCTTTTCCCATTCTAATTCCAACGAAGGGAGTATACCACGCATATAGGTGATCAACACCTTGTTGCACACACGTATAGAGCACTCCCCGGCGATCATTGCGGCTCCTATGGATCTTCTACACTGTAGGAGGAATGGCTCCACGATGTGTCGCCTAAACATAAAATACAATCATAACATTGTCCATTCTTTTGATACAGCGTTCCTAGAGATAATTTTGTTTCCTCACATAAGAGTTCCCAAAGAAAATTGTACTATCCTACAACAAAGGGATCCTCATACTCTTATCATTGGTCAATAGTTTTAGCAACCAATTGCAATGCATCTAGGAGACTTATTTTTCTTGATACCATGTATAATAATGCAAATGCAAGGTATAATGCCATATAGTGCTCAAACAAACTAACCACAAATCAGTCAACGTGTTGTATTAAAAAAACATTATTTCAATGATTTTCCTTCTAACATATTGTTGTGTTGTTTAGAAACAACATTGGACTAATCTGTACTATTGATCCTTTAAAATTATTAAATAAACCCTATATGCTTCTTTTCAATGCACAAGAACTTATATTTTTTTGTAACATTCTTGACATTTTAACTTCTTTGTGTGTTCATTTATTATATAGGGTGTTTTCTATGTTATGCGATATTTCTTTCATAAAATACCCTCTAAACTACCACTTTAACACACAAATGGATGTAGACTAAGGCCAACCTCATACTCTACAGTCATTATACACTCACAAACCTTCCCCTAATTTTCAATAATTTTTCTCACCCTTAGACTAATTTTCTCTATCAAAAATCCATTCATATGATTTTATATCATTTATTTTTATACTAATTACTAGTTTTTTTCATTTTCAAATTTATGAAGCTTATGTGGATTATGATTCAGCATTACATTCAATATACCTCTATAGGAACACAATTTGAATCATAAAAATCCATGAAATTATCATTTTTCTATTAAATTCGCATCGCGAATTTTACGATTTTGATTTTCATTACATGATTTGCTAGAAATTATTGCCTATACTATAATTTCAAACGTCTTCAAGCATATTCAACCATTTCCAATCATTTTCGATCATAAGAACAAGCGATTCGATATAAAATTCAATAAAAGACCGCTCACTCTATAATCCGCATGTATCGTATTTCAAAAATGAGATGACATTGACACTCTTTTATAGCCATTGATGCCTCCTTTACACTTTCAAACATATTCAAACACTTTCAGACATATTCAACCATTTTCAATCATTTTCCATCATAAGAACAAACGATTCAACATAAAATTCAATAAAAGACCGCTTATTCTATAATCTGCATGCATTGTATTTCAAAAATGAGAAGCCGTTGACACTCGATTATAGCCATACCTCCTTTATGTCAAGATTGTGGGAGAGAAGGAAGGAGTCTCACTTGTAGCTTTCTTGCTTGCACAATGGGGGAATACACACACGGGTGGAGGCTGAAAACAGTTTTCCTCTTCTTAGTTGTGTAAGCCAAAAGAACTCTAGTACATAGAAATAGAAGAACCCTATATATGGGTCTCAAACCAAACTCAACTAACTAAGGTAGCATACTAACTGAGCCACGAACTAGAGTAGATAAGGATAGATGTCATCTAGCTATTATTCATGGGCGGTGTACCAACCGCATCTGCAACAAGTCGGTGACATAAATGCACAACGGTCACCCTGGCATATCACGAGTGGAGCTCGATATCTCAACACTCCCGCTCGAGCTCAATCCAGAGCTCAATCCCAATTCCTGCACACCAAGCAGGTCTCTGAACTTGGGCAGCTTGTCTGCGCCTAATGCCTTCGTAAATATGTCAGCTACCTGATCCTCTGTGCTGACATAAACTGGATCACATAGTGATAATGTACCTCAATGTGCTTTGTTCTAGCATGATAGACTAGGTTATTTGCCAAGTGTATATTGCTCATGTTGTCACAATAAATGACAACTGGCCCATCTGTAGGCTGATGCATATCATAAAGTAGCTTATCCAACCAAGCTACCTCACATGCAGCCATTGCTGCACCCCTGTACTCAGCCTCTGTGCTCGACAAGGCAACTGTAGGCTATTTCTTGCTGCTCCAAGTGACTGCAGCACTCCCAAAAGAGAACACATATCCACTGGTAGATCGTCTATCAGAAATGCTACCAGCCCAATCAGCATCAGTGTATCCATGCAACTATATCTGAACCCCAGTCACATAAAATAGTCCATACTGCAATGTGGACTTCACATACCTGAGTATGCGTCTAGCCACATCCAAATGCGGTTTCCTTGGAGCCTACATAAACTGGCTTACCAATCCAACAGCATAGCTCAAATCTGGCCTAGTAATAGTCATATAAATCAAACTTCCTACTCTGCGTCTGTACATAGTAGGGTCTTCCAGAAGCTCACCTGCATCTGCGCTCAGCTTCACATTCTGCTCCAAAGGAACTGAAATAGGCTTACAGCCTGTCATCCCATATTTGGACAGCATGTCCAATCCATACTGCCTCTGCAAGAGCTGTATCCCACTTGGTGATCTAATCACCTCAATGCCCAAGAAATAATGCAGCTCTCCCAAATCCTTCATCTCAAACTTCTGCTTCAATAGCATTTTCACATGAAGGATATCTTCATCACTGTCACCTATCATAATCAAATCATCAACATAAATGACAAGTAGCATAATACCTTTCTCTGTTTTTCTCACATAAAGTGAGAAATCTGCCTTGGAAATCTGAAAGCCAATAGTGACAAGATACTTTCCTATCTTGTCAGACCATGCTCTAGGTGCTTGCTTCAAGTCATACAATGCTTTCTTCAACCTGCAAACAAACTCAGGATGAACAGCATGCACATAACCTGGTGGCTGCTCCATATATACCTCTTCTTGCAAATCACCATGCAAGAGGGCATTCTTTACATCCATCTGATGTAAAGACCATTCCTTTGATGCAGCCATAGCAATGACTGCTCTTACGGTTGCCATCCTTGCAACCAGACTGAATGTTTCTTCATAATCAATGCCATATGTTTGTGCATACCCCTTGACTACTAGTCTTGCCTTGTATCTGTTCACAGAACCATCTGCATTGTGCTTCACCTTATAAACCCACTTACAACCAATTGCATTCTTACCTTTAGGCAAAGGTATCAATTCTCATGTAGCATTTGCTTCCAAGGCATCCATTTCTTCATCCATGGCTTTCTCCCATTTTTCTTTTCCCATGGCTTGCTCAAAAGAAGTGGGTTCTAGTTCCTGTATCACTTTGACCATATATGCATAGTGAATGGCTGTAAATCCATCATATTTTAGCCTATCCACAAGATACCTAGCTCTGGTAGACCTGTGCAAAGTAGGTTCACTCCTAGGTGCTCTCAAAACATCCCTGGTCTTCCTTACTCCAGGTGTAACAATAGAAGGAATACCCAACTCATCATCAATGCTCTGTTCTGAGCCACTGGATTTACCATCCACATAATAGTGACCTGCATTCACATCAAACATGGGCTGATCTATCTTCTCTTTTCCTTTTCGTGATACCTGCATACCACTATCTGCATTGCTTTGAGAAGATTCTCCTGATCTCAATCTACCTGTCCATGGCAAAGAATGTGAACCACTGCTAGAGGACGCTCCAGGTCCACTAATATTTTGTGACTGCTGCTGTGAATTCTGTGCAGCATTACCATTTTGTGCATCTACATCATCAATCACATTTACTGGTTTATACCAACTACTCATCTCATCAAAAACAATATCTCTGCTCACTGTAAACTTACGAGTAGAGGGGTTATAGCATCTATACCCTTTCTGCTCTGCAGAGAGAGTAACCAATAAAGATGCACTTCTCAGTCTTTGGATCCAACTTGGATCTCAACTTATCTCGCATATGAGCATAGGCAATGCAACCAAAAATCTTCAAATGAGAAATATCTGGTTTTCTACCAGTATACCTCTCCTCTGGAGTCATCCCATGTATTGTTGCAGTGGGAGTCCTGTTCATTATGTAGACTGCTGTAGCAAGTGCTTCAGCCCAATAAAAATCTGGCAATCTTTTTCATTGAGCATGGTACGAGATACCTCTCCAATATGCCTGTTTTTCCTTTGTGCAATTCCATTTTGTTGTGGGGTATGATTGCATGAATATTACTGCTTTATGCCATGCTCCTGCAGGAACCTTGCAAACTCATTTGAGAGGTACTCTCCCCCTCCATCTGACCTTAGGCATTTTATTTGTAGACCTGTTTCTTTTTCAACCATAGCTTTAAGAGTTTTGAAATGCCCAAAAACTTCACTTTTCTTTTTCATAAAATACACCCAAACTTTTCTGCTATAGTCATCAATAAAAGTGACAAAATAATGACAGCCTCCAAGAGATGCAGCTTTAGTAGTCCACACATCAGAGTGGATTAATTCCAATGGCTTCTTACTCTCTTGAACATGTCTAAAAAATGGTTTCCTTGCCTGTTTTCCAAACTGACAGGCTTCACATACCTTATGCATTTCTGCAACCTTGAATTTAGGCAATCCTGCAACAATATTTTGGGCCTGCATTGATTTAAGTCGCTGTACATTAACATGACCAATGCATTTATGCCAGATATCAATATCTGCAACTACATCGGTCCCATGTGCAAACATTGCTACACTCAATTCAGACATGTCTGCATCCAACGTAAACATTCTGCCCTTCTTCTTTCCTTTTTCTATCAAGCGACCTTTATTTTTCATATCCTCAACAAAGCATCCATGAGGATTAAATCTGACCTGCAAGCCCTGCTCAACCATTTGACCAACAGAAACCAGATTCTTGGTGATATTCGGGACATGAAATACATCGGACAGGTATTTCTTTTTCCCATCCTGCATAGACAAAGGAAATTTTCCTATCTGCACAATAGGATGTGCAGTATCATCACCAGTCTCCACAAATCCTGGTTTTTCCATTTTTCTTGCATCCTCCATCCATTCTGCATGACCTGTCATGTGTTTTGATGCACCTGAGTCAACATACCATACATCGTTGCTTTCTTCTGCACTTGTCACAGAATTGTTCATGTGTTGCACCATAAACAAATGCTCATTTTTTTCATCACCCTATCTACTAGAAGATGCATAATTTCCTTGTTGCAATTTCCCATTCATGATGTCATTCTGCTTTTTATAGCAGTCTTTAGCCATATGACCCATTTTACCACAGTAGTAGCATTCAACATTGCTGTTTGCATTTTGGCGTCTTTGCCATCCACCATGACCTCTTTGGCTCCCCCTGCCTCTAGAGTTAGAAGTTATTCTTATCAAGCTTTTTAGTGACAATTTGTGAAAGAGAATCAGACGCCATTACAGAACACTGCAAAAAATTATGTCACTGCAAAGAACATAGCTTCAACCTCACAAGGGCAAATCTGCAAAACTGACGAAAGTGGTATTTGACCACATAGTCACTTCCTAGTGACGATTTTGCATCAACAAGCAACAAGGATGATTCTGTAACTCGCAATGTCTCTGCGCACAGGCATACGATGCAATTTCTACAATAACTTTTCACTGACCTGTAGAACAGTGGCTGCACAGCATAAAACTGGGTCTTTTCCTGAGTGCGTGCAGAAAACTTCCGCCTCCAAAACAGGCCCCGAAATGGCCTCAAATCAAAAAAACAGGGTCACCGCGAAGGGTGTCTCAACCTGAGACAATGCACTCTTGCAATTTCCGGCTGTGTTACCTGCAGAGATCTGCTCCCAAAATAGAAAATGAAAGCAACACTGCTCCTCTTACCAGAACACCGCGAGCTTGGCTTGCTTTCTTGAGCTCCTTACCACGAACAAGGCTCTGATACCATGTCAAGATTGTGGGAGAGAAGGAAGGAGTCTCACTTGTAGCTTTCTTGCTTGCACAATGGGGGAATACACACACGGGTGGAGGCTGAAAACAGTTTTCCTCTTCTTAGTTGTGTAAGCCAAAAGAACTCTAGTACATAGAAATAGAAGAACCCTATATATGGGTCTCAAACCAAACTCAACTAACTAAGGTGGCATACTAACTGAGCCACGAACTAGAGTAGATAAGGATAGCTGTCATGTATCTCAACACTTTACACTTTCTTGATCCATCCTTTGCATCTCATCACACAAACTGACACCCATTCCCCTCATTCTCTCAGCCCATATAAACGACGTTTATGGCAAGAGAGAAAGAGGAGAGAGAAATAATAAATTTCTAGCTTTTCATTCAATGCATCAAATCTTGCGTGTTTTGCAAATCAGAGCCTAGAATTGCAACATCTCATCCCCAGGAGGAGGGAGGATGATTCCAATAGCACCAAAATCAATTTATAAATGGATTGAGAGGTCGACAAAAAAAAGCCCCTCCCCCCCCCCCCCCCCCCAGTTCATGATGTTTTCTTGATTGCATGCTTCTTTTAATCAAGCTTAAGCTCTAACTTGCAAAAAAAACAGTCTACTCTCGTGCATTCACACTATCTCACAAGTGGTTTCAGGGTGCTTGGACGGAGAGGCAAACAACCTTGGATTCGTAATTCGACTAGACGTGGGTGACTTCTTTGCATCGAAATCTATTACCCTAGCCTCTATCACTTGCTTAGCTAGCTGCTTCATAATGGCAAACCTTGTGGCCATTAAATGGGGGGTCAAATGGACTCCAATCAACAAATGGACACTTGCATTGGATTCTTGATGTCAAAATGCATCGATAAAAAATCTAGCTCCCTGATTCATGATTGTTCCATTTTTTGCCAAAACACCTCTTTCATGGATCTTGAGCCACTTTTGCACTCTAAAATCGACTCTAAAATCCAACTCTCGGCATTGCTAGCCCCTCCAATGGTTGCATAATGAGCTAAGATTAATCCCTCTCTAAGACCCCTAGACCCCTCATGCAAATTGTCATGCACCCACCTAGTGATGCCTTTGTCCACTTCATTGAGGAACCAATGAAGGACAAGAAATGCAAAAATCTTTTTGTTTGTTATGTCAATGAAGGACATCTGATCCTTATGGACTACTACTCTGTACCCATTATGATGTTGAGACCAAGGCCGCATGTGAGGCATGCATATAAACAGAGATCTCCTTGCCTATTGGAATTGTGGGCAGTTAGGACACATTTTCTTGAGGTATCCATAAAAACAAGATCAGTCCAAGGGAAGTGATATCGACTAGTGTTTTCTTCAATATGGAATCACGCATATACATCTAGAATGTCCACAATGTAAGGCAAGTTGTAATAAGGCAATATTGCTATTTGTTCCCTTGATCCTATTCATACTGGAAATGATCAATGATGAAGACATCATTCCCATTCATGTGCATGCCATCACTTGTGCAAAAAGTGAGGTTGGGAAATTGAGCATTGAAGGCCCCACAATGATGAATGGATCAATCGTTTAAAATCAGACCAATGGGAGTATTAAGAGATTGGCTAGTCAAGATCACTAGGATATAGTTCAAGGTTAACTTTATTGTCATGAAAGCACTCAACTATGACATATTTCTTAGCCAACAATGGATGCACAATGCACATCTCATCGAAGATTGGGGGCAACAATTTAGTCTTTCTAGAAAATAGGAAGGAGGCAATATCCATTGAGATGGAGTCTTGAGACGCGGTCTTGCAAAACCTCATGAGTTGACTTACAAACTTTTCCTACACTCTTTCATGAGGATCCTAATGACCCTCTAACCTCCTGACCATTGGCCATATATATTCCCTCTCTTGAAGATGAGCAGGATTAGATGCACATTCTTCCCACCTTGGAATTGTCATTTACATAAGAGTTGGAATCTCAATCAGCTTATGAATACATAAGTCAGAAAGATGTATGAGATACTTCAACCTTCATGGTTGAACCTCATGTAGAGCCAATCTCAGTATTGCTCTTTATGGTGGCCCTTGACTCAGTAACGGCAATTTTCCATGCTATCCTACCCTAATGGACACTCTTGCATTATGCAAGATCCTTAGCCAGTAATAGCCACGTTTTCATAATCGAGAAGACCCTACTCTTACAATCTTTGAAGATTTGTTAAAAATGGACAAATCTACATCAAGTCCTATTTGACTTTCATATTAGCCTCTTTGCATCATTGATGAAAAAGCAAGGCATTGATGTTGAGGAAGTGAGTGACACCGAGGATTGCCAATCAATTCAGGACAACAATGATTCTAATTTTGACACAATGTATTATGACACTCATGCTTGCACCATTGACTAAATCTGTATGGACCCCAAACTCTTTCAGACTGAGAGTTGCTCATTGCTGTGAGTATTATGAGATTGAACTTGCAATTGAAATGGCTTGAATACCTCAAGGCATTCCAGTATGAAAAAATGGGGTAAGAGTTGCTCATTGATGTGAGTATTATGAGATTGAACTCACGATTGGAATGGCTTGAATACCTCAAGGCATTCAAGTATGAACAAATGGGGCATCAGCTCAACAATGGTTGTCCAAACCCTATGTATTCATAATCAAATATGATATAATTAAAGCCTAAAAGAACACCATGATAAGTTTTGACTATGATACAGATGGAAGTAGTGATTTCGAGCCAGAAATTTCCTTACCAACCTAATTTTCTAAGTCTAAAACCAAACTTCTAGTCCATTCAAGGTAAAAACACTTAAAACACAACACTCACTATAGTGAGTCAAAAATTTGAAGTTTAGAAAAAACCACAAGACCTTCCCCCACAATTCACAAAGTTTAAAGAGAGTGATCGATCATTGTGTTGCTTGGTGCAAAACACGAAGGAACATCTAATGAACCCATTGAGAGATTTGCAAAGGAAGTGATCATTGCAGCTACTAAGCATGTGTACATTGCTAAGGACCTTAGTGCGGGATGAGAAACAATTGATTAACTTGCTAAAAGAATACCAATATGTTTTTGGTTGGAACTTCTCTAACCTTAAAGATATACCATTGCAAGTTCTCACCCACACAATTTTTCTAAAGGATGATACAAAGTCTCTCAGGCAAATACCCTATCCTATGAATCCTTGATACACCTATCATATCAGAGAAAAGATTAATTATTTACAAAAAGAAGATTCATCTACAAAATTGAGCATACCAATTGGGTGTCATCAATTGTTATGGTACTCAAAAAGAACAAAAAGATTCGTTTATTCATCGATTTTGCTAGATGGCTCTTGCTTCTTCTATTGAAATTTGGATTTTCCATTGTTGTGTGCAAATATAACATCACTTCATTGCCCATTACTGATCAAGAATAACCAGTGGGAAAATTACCACAAAGTTTATAATCAACTCCCTTATGATCATATGTTCCATATTAAGCAAGAATCTCAGCTTTTTAAGGTTGAGCTTACACCTAATTGAATTGACGACATTGTGGATATTCTCAAGCGAGGCATATACGAATGACCAATTGAGATGCCACTAATACTCCTAAACTGCTAACGACTCTTATGGGAGTCAACTATACAGAAGTCTCCTATAAAACCTCCACAATCTACTTAATTGATAGCAAATAGGCACATGCATAGCAAAGTGAGACAAGAACAATGCCTCGCTGATATTGGTGAAAGAAATATGGAAGTCATGGCCATAGACCAATTTAGCATGGCCTTTATAAGAAGCCAAAAAAGAGTAGTAGAGCTTGGTATCCGTATGTGGAAACTAAAAAAGCAACAATGCAGTCACACAAACCTCCTTCACAAGTACAATCCTTCTCCAATAGAAGAGATTAGTCATGGACTGGGAGTGGGACATATTGAACCACTACGGGCCACTACCATCAATAGGGTTTCCATTTAGACTGCATAGGAAAAACTCTCACACACACAAACTAGGAAAAATAGGGGAAATGATTGCAAAAAGAAAATGCAGACCTGAAAAAAGAACAAAAATAGTCAAAGAAACCATGACTGAGAGGATTGGACTAGACAGTCCCCCAAGCAAATCACATTCTACAAAAAAATTCAACATGATCTATGTACGTATATGGCTGAAAGCTTGGTGAAATATAGATAAAAATGCATCAAAACCTCATAATCAATCACACAAAGGAAAACAAAAGATCAAACATACCCTATATCTAACTCTCACCAAACCAAACAAATTAGAATCAATGTGTACCATGACCATGGCCTCATAGACCAATTAGAACACATGCATAAGACCAAACATGACTTAGTAACCCCATCTCTTATATGCGCATCTTGTTTGTTTAATGTGTAGTGTAGTGGGTAGCTGAAGACTAATTGTATTCCTTTTATTAGGCTAGAACTAATTCAATAATTCATTATTAGTTATCCATTAATGCACAATGAATTAGATATATCATAACTCTTCCCCCTCAAAATGGAAGGACCAAGGGTCTTTATAATGCACTTCATTATTAGAACTATATTATGTTTGGTGCAAAAGCCCATGTATGTGTGATGGTGGGGGTTAATTTTAATTACAATTTAGGGTATATGGAGCACGGATGTGTGTGCACATATGAACAAAGGGGGTTGATTTTAAATGTGGGTTATGGTGACATGCACTCATGTAATGGTGGGGTTCCTTTTAGAAAATTAATGATCGGGTTTAGTTTGATTACAAATCAGGAAGCGTTTTTCATTAATTTGTGATACAATGGTCGATTGATTTTATTACAATTAAAAGTGTGTTACAGTGCATGTGAAAGAAGGAAAATGAGAAAACCTAACGTGGTGTTGGACATCCACAAGGTATGATAACACACATAAATTGGTAGGCAAATGCGTTGGCAAAAGAAAGCACAAGGACAAGCAAAAGAAATTTAGCTAATTAAGAGAAACAAGCCAAGCACAGTTGCTTTAAGTGGAAGGATGGATTTTGTTGGAGTTTCGATTTAAGTGGGCATTGGTGGTTTGATTGTGTTTTGCATTTTATGAGTTTCTTTTGTTTTTAACAAATTTAATAGGGATTTTTGTTGGATTTGTTTGGGTTGTGTTTTATGTGCTTTGTATTTACTTTTTTTGTTTTGTTAAAAACAAACAAACACTACAACATGGTTTGTTTTGTTTGTCATGCATTCTCCTTTTTTTTGTTTTCTTTTTCTTTTTTCTATTTTTAATGTTATTATTTTTTGGGTTTTTCTCAGATATATTGTTTTTGTAGTTCGGTTTTTGTTGGTTTGTGAATGTGACCTTTTGATGGACTTTAGAACTATTTTAAATTATATTTTGTTAGTTAGTTTTGATTTGCTCCTTATTTGTGTGGTTATTTTTTGTTTGAGTTTTTTTTTTTTAATTTAATTTTTGAAATGTTTATTATTTTAAAAAAATGGATCTTTTGAAAAGACGTGTGAATTAAGGGAAAGATAGCAACTACCTAGGCTCACGCTTTCAAGTAAACAGTAGTGTTACGCATGATCAAGCCACATGCATGTCCTATACATGAACAATAGTAAAAAATCTATGCACACAATTGCAAAGGAAAAGGCACATGTGAACAAGCAGACAAAAAGGATGTGTTAGGAATATACAACAACTTGCATGGGAATAGCCATGCCTATGAGGGGTGTTCCTCTACGATATCCCAACAAGGGGCATTGAAAAAAATATCATCAATTGAGAAGAATAAGGGGTGGTCACATGGGTTTGTGCAAGACATATGTGCAAGGATACATCCCCACACTTAAGACCTTATGTGACATCGGATTACAAGGATCAATAGAGCCCTCGACACAAACAAACAACCTACTTGTGCGTCACCACACTTAAAACATGGCACATGCTTATATAGATTATAGAGACTAGGATTAGAAACACTTGGCACAACACCTAGCGACGTAGTGTTCTTGTTGGAGATTGCCATGTTTGATTGTTAGCAAAGAATGTGGCACTCAAACTCACCAATCACTTAGTGTAAAAATGGTAGAACACGCACTTCCCCCATATGCTCACGTTGCTTGAAGACTAATGAATAGACCCCATAGCTTACACTCAGTTTAGAATTGGACAGGAGGGAGGGTTTAGAGAAAGTATGCTAGAAAGCACAGTTGATGGTACATCAATGCATCCCAACCTAGCTAGCATAAGTGTGAAAATAAAGGCTATGGAGCATTATAGAATAATGCACAAAACAGAGGTATTGTATTGTGGCTGTGTTTTGGCAAAGGCCCGTCTCGTGTGTGCATAGGAAAACAAGAATGTACCTATCTCCATTTGTCATAATGTCTCTCAATTCTCAACTCTCCATTGATTGAACGGAAGATCACCCACGCTCAGACCCCCCCCCCCATCTCAAGCTTTGCTTATAGATATAAGAGGGCAACTCATATCCTAACACACATTAATGTATTCCAAGCAAAGTTCATATACCTTGCTCATAAACTTTAGCTTTTCTATTCAGAGCCTGCTTATTATCAGCATAATCCTTAACTACATTATGCAGGGATTTCCATCCATTGTATTTAATGGTTGATACATTGTTTCTAAAGTTTATCTTTTGGAGTTATGAGGATCTAGTTCAATGACAATGTCATCTCCATGTAATCCAATAGTAGATAGAACTTAGTGAAGATCTTTATTATAGCATCCTCTCTAGCTCATAAGGACTTTAGCTTCTAAGAGAACCCTATGTAAAGATGAACAAGTTTTTCAATTATTCTACAGTGTACATGAAGTGTGTAGATGTGAGCATTGGCCAAAGAAAGGTCTAAAACTAGCTTGAAGTGTGGGTCTTTGATGAGCCTAAAGGGAGCTCTATTCCAGTTGCTTCAGCTCAACTCTCTAGCTCTACTACTAGATACATGCATTATAAGTAAGAATATCTAGAATTGTTTCCCTCTCACACATTGTACATGCATTTGAGTGCCTTAAAGTCACTAGCTATGTGTTATTCAATCCAAATTCCTTGACAAATAACTCTTCTTCTTCTTGTTGGCTCTTAACCATATCAGGTTGATGAAGTTTGATGGAAAACCCAATATAGTACGTGCCAATCCATTGTATATACTTCAAAAGCTCCTAACCATCAGATATTTTATTCAAATTGAATACTAAATGACATTGAATCACTATAATGACTTGATGAAAGTCATCAAGGTAATAGAGAGCCTTATTAATTTTGTACACTTCAATATCTCACTTTCGTCAATTTTAATCACAAACCTAGCTAATCCTTGAGCCTCCTCTAATTTGATCATTAAACTTTGTAGCATGGGAAAGTTAAGAAAAAAGCTATTAAGTTCATTGCATATAACCTCTTTTTTCTTACCTTTGAAGCTAGCCTTGATATGCAAAGGCTAACTCAATTATACTTTTCTCCGATGAGTGTTTTTTAGCAAGCCCAAAAGTTCAAGCAAGACCTTCAAGAACACTATTTTAGGGAGAGAATATTTTTGGGAAACCAATGAAAGTTTGTAATTAGTTTGGGTGGCCTTAATAATGAGAAGTCTTGGAAATCATTTGTCACTTCTATATACGTATAGAAGCCATTTCTAGATTTTCATGAGTTGGTTTCTCTCATGATTACTCAAGATATCAATATGCAAGGTGACTCATATGAAAGAAATGATGAACATGTCCGAGCATTTTACTTAAATTCAGGAAGGAAACGTGGCAGATCCTCTTCGAGAGGTGGTGGCATGGGATGTGCCGATGATAACCAGCAAAACAAGTTAAATCAACAATTTGGTGACATGTAAGTTTCAGGAGGCCATAAAAAATTTAGAGACAGGGGGAGATCTAGAGGAAGAGGTGGATGGCAAAACCGAGATTTTAGAAATTTTGCTATTGTTTGCCATTATTGTGCCAAAACAAGTCATATTGCAGCCCATTGTTATGCTAAGAAGTATTATGTCCACAGTGGTAAATTGTAGCAAGGAAACTATGCATCCTTGAAAGCTATTTGTTCGGTACCCTTGCCTAAGGGCAAGAAAGTGATTCATTGTAAGTGGGTTTACAAAGAGTCAAGCATAATGCAAATGGTTCAATTAGCAGTTATAAGACTAGGCTGGCTGCAAAAGGCTATGCTCAAACATATGGCATAGATTATGAAGGGAAATGGGTGTATAGGTTATAGATTTCAAATTTGTACTTTTTGAGGTGTTTGTCAAGAAGCAAACATAAGTTTTATTTGTAAACAAATTGCAAATTAGATGTCCTATTGAGCAATCAGTGAAAAAGGTTGCCTGGTGTATTGTTGTGCACTTGTTGTGAAAGGTTATAGAAGACTTGCTTGCTATTTTGTATCATTTTTGTGATAATGCCAAAGAATAGTGAAAATTCCATCATTGAGAAGCTAGACAAGAACAGCTACCCTTCATGGAAGTTCCATGTGACGAACTTCCTCCTCATTGGAAAGGGCCTTTATGAGTTCTTTTCAAGTGAAGAAAATGAGCCAGAGCTGAGTATCCCTGCAACTCAAGATGAATTAAAGGTGTGCAAAGAATGGAATGCAAAAGACAAAAAGGTGATGTATTGGCTATCTGCAATCATTGATAATACAATGCTATGACATATTAGGAACATAAAAGCTTCACATGCATCTTGGATAATTTTTGAGAACATGTTTTTAGTAAAATACAAAGACACGAAAGATTCAACACAAGCAACAGTTGAATACCTTGAAGAAAGGGAAAATATCTATCAATGAGTATGTTTTGAAGATGAGGTGCATTGCAGATGCTTTACTAGCGATTGATGCAATGCCTGATGATGATGATTTGGTTTCATCTACTTTGAGTGGCCTTAATAATGAGAAGGCTTGGAAATCATTTGTCACTTCTGTATATGTACAGAAGCCATTTCTAGATTTTGATGAGTTGATCTCTCTCCTAATTACCAAAGAGATCAATATGCAGGGTGACTCATATGAAAGAAATGATGAACATGTCGAACCTTTTACTTAAGTTCAAGAAGGGGACGTGACAGATCCTCTTCGAGAGGCTGTGGTATGGGATGTGCTAGTGATAACCAACAAAATAGGTAAAATCATCAATTTGGTGATATGTAAGTTTCAGGAGGCTGCGAAAACTTTAGAGACAATGAGAGCTCTAGAGGAAGAGATGGATGGCAAAACAAAGGTTTAGGAAATTTTTCTTTTGTTTGCTATTATCATGGCAAAATAGTTCATATTGTAGCCCATTGTTATGCTAAGAAGGATGATATTCACAATTGTAAATTGTAGCAATGAAACTATGCATCATATTCATGAAAGAAGGAAGACAAAAATGAGTGTATGTTTATTATGCATCATATGATGAATGCTATTATAGGAAAAGGGACACATGATGATGGATTGTATGTTGATTTAGATACATCTAATCATATGGCCAGTCATGTCGAATGGTTTGGAGAGATGCAGGACTTACAAAATCTAGGTTATGCAAATGGGTGATGATTTATGCCACCCAATTTCACACATTGAAAAGGTTCCCTTGTCCTTGCATGATGACCAGACAAAGAGTCTGTCAGATGCATTACGTGTGCCATCAATCATAAAGAATTTAGTGTCTATTAGCCAAATGGTAGAGCAAGGGTTGCAAGTTCAATTTAATACAAAAGGTTGTTTTGTAGAAGACTTTAATGATAAGTGCAAGTTGGTCACAAAAGGAAGTAGAGTTGGCCGTATGTTCACTTTAGATGTTGAATTCCTGTAATGAATATTGTTATGTATGCTAAAGAAAAAGGAGTGGCTGCAGACATTGAAATATGGCATAAACGTATTGGACATGTAAACATGCAAAGATTGAAATTAATGGAGTCCAAAGGATTGGTTACAAGGTTGCCTACTTTTAGAGTTGCAGAATCTTATAAAGTGTGTGAAGCATGTCAGTTTGGTACACAAGCAAGACAACCATTTTCACATGATAGAGATGTGAAGCAAAAAATACTTGATGTTGTGCATATAGATGTTTGGGGGCCTACACAAAAAATATCTCTTAGTGGTAGCAAATACTTTATCATGTTTATTTATGATTGTTCAAGGAAACTATAGGTATACTTCATGAAGGAAAAAAGTGTTGCATTTGAGCACTTTAAATCTTTCAAGGTGGCTATTGAAACAAAAATAGGCTTGAAGGTTAAGTTGTTTATTTGCAAGTATACCCCACAATAAAATAGGGTTACAAAAAGAAAAATAAGCATATTGCAGAAGTTGCATTGGCATTGATGGTGGCTGAAAAGAATATCCCAAAACATTTTTGGTGTGAAGTTGTTCATACTACGATCTATATTATAAACATAACTTCTACAACTGCACTTCATGGGATGACCCTTGAAGAATGCTTTACAAGTAAGAAGCCCAATGTGTCACACTTAACAGTATTTGGTTTTATTGCATATGTTCATGTGACAGATGAGCTACAAAAGAAGCTTGATTTGAAGGCTGAAAACTGTATTTTTAGTGGATACTCTTTAGAGTAGAAAGGGTATAGTTGTTATAACCCTGTCATAGGCGAGTTCAAAGTGAGTAGCGACGTTGTTTTTTATGAGATGAGCAGTTGGTATACATCTATTGGTTATGTATTAGATGATGATAATGATTATGATAGTCATGTGCAGGAAGAAAAGCAAGAATCACAGAGCCTTAGTGGACCCAAAACATCATCTGCTACTTCACCTACAATTAGCCCTTGGATTAGGAGACTACAAAGTAGCCCCACATCTTTAGGTGGATCTACAAGTGTTGCAGGTAAAGACAAAGGAGAGAAAAAAGTGTTGGATGATCATGATGCATCTACTAGTCATTTGGGATTTGATGGAGATTCTAGTGGTTCAAAGATTTTGGATGATGAGCTTAGTATTCCTTCAATCATAACACCATGTGTACGAAGAGCACATAGTAATATAAAGCCTCCACTGAGTGATCTAGTGGTACGCAAGTCTAGCAGGGTCAGATACCCTGCTAAAAGATTTGGTTTTGAAGGTTATAGAGCTCACCAGTATGCTTATATAGTGAAAGTAGTTGAGGATGTTGAGCCCACTTGTTTTGAGGATGTTGTTGGCCATGATCATTGGGATATAGCAATGGATGAGGAGATGACTGCGTTAGAATCCAATAAGACTTGGGATTTGGTACCCTTTCCTAAGGGTAGGAAAGCTATTGGTTGTAAGTGGATTTACAAAGTCAAGCATAATGCAAATGGTTTGATTAGTAGGTATAAGGCTAGGCTAACTGCAAAAGGCACTTTATGGGCTGAAGTAAGTACCGAAAGCATGATTGGACAAGATTGGAGAGTAACTTATCAATATTGGCTTCTATATTTCTAATGTTGATCACTCACTTTATGTGAGAAAGGGAGATGCAGGCTTGGTTGTCATAGTCATCTATGTGGATGACTTGATTATTACATGTGACAGTGACAATGAGATTGCTGAAGTTAAGGACTTTTGAAGAAGAAGTTTGAGATAAAGGATTTGGGTAAGCTGAGATAATTTCTTGGTATTGAGGTGATTAGATGTGATGATGGTATATGGCTATCCCAAAGGCAATATGGCTTGGTGGATATGTTATCTATGGTATGACAGCATGTAAGCCTCTTTTAGTACCATTGGAGCAAAATGTGAAGTTGAGTGTTGACATTGGGGATGAGATAATAGACCCTACTATGTTCAGGAGGATAGTAGGGATTCTGATATACATGACTATCACAAGGCTAGACATGAGCTATTATTGTCCTTGTCAGTCAGTTTATGCAAATGTTTAGAAAGCCTCATTTGGATTTGTAGTTAGACGCCTATTGAGATATGTGAAGTCCACTTTACATTATGGAATTTTTTATGAGGTAGGTAAGGATGTACATGTGTTTGGATCCACAGATGTAGAGAAACATTAATGATACATTGACAATCTCACATTCCCATTAGCATTATGTATATACATAGCTTACATGTGTGTGCGCGTATATGTATGTTTGTACATAGAATGAGACTTTTACATCAATGTTGGCAACATGTTCCTCATGCTAAAATAGCCTAGTCATCCATCAATATCAGCACCATATTGCAAGGTATGATACTTAGAGAGCGCCCTACCCCAATGCCACACTACAAGGCTAGGATACTTGGAGAGCAGTAGCTTATATATGGAAATTCATGGTTGGCACGTCGCTTGTACATTTTGTTCCTCTCATGTCTCTCTAATCTATTGCTTAATGTAGGACATCCTTGTGACATGCAAGCATATGGCACTATGAATCCTACTAAAGATAAAAAACTTAATGACCATTCTCATGCGTGACAACAATTTTGTGACATTTACCATTTCTCTTCTTCACAAAATTCCCTCATTCATTTTCGGCCTAGAAAAGTTTCCTATCTTGGGGGAAGATATTTGGAGAAGTGTGAGGAGATATTTGGATAGAGACTTAGCTTTTGCACGGGGGCTCAAGATGTGGATTTCCTCATTTGGGGTACTCGTAGACCAATGCAATGCTTATCATGACATTAATTTGGAATGGCCCTAGCTTGTGCTCTCAGCATGTATCTCCTTTCCCTTTCAAGTACTTCTATGATGAAATGTAAAAGAGAGATGTGTTTTCCAAAGGACTTTGATAATATAAATCACCTTGTATCTCTTTGGCCCTCAAGATTACTTCTATACTAGCTTATAAACAAAACATGGATGGGGTAATATGCACACACAGTCTCATAATTTGCATTACAAAATTTTTTAATGCAAGAAATACATGTTTAGGTTTAAAAACAATGTGAATTACTTCTATACGGACTACACAGTATACTATTAAAGATAAACTCTTCAATCTTTTGTACCATTTATATAACGAATTTTTTAATGTTGCTCAAATTTTTGGGTAAGCTTGAGAAAACTCACCTTCGTGAATGATTTTCCTTGGCTCACCCAAAAATTCCATCACTTTATCATTACTTCTTTGTTTGATAATCTTCACTAGAGATGGCCTTGGAAGTAAACAATTGCGTACCTAACCTTGTTTCATATTTGTTGCATTAGCTGAAAATTTTGTATAAATGCTAGTCTTTTGTACTAGCTCGGTATCTAAAGAATGATGCTTAATGAAATAATCTATGCATTGTCTCTTTGCTTTTCAAAATTTATTCCTCTCAAGCATATTCTTTGGGACGGCAAAAGATGGTTTTAAAATGGAGATGCCTTTGAAGCGTCTCTCTCACTTGTATTTGGTTGAATAAGAGTCTTAAACAAGATCAATGTCGCAAATAAAATACAATTATAAACAAAGTCATATTTAACATTTCCAAAGTAAAAAGGCATACCTTGCTACTTGGATTCTTTTATTATAGCCACCTCCTTTTCATTTTGGAGCATCAATATTCCTAAGAGCTCTTTGTTGGTTTTGAAGGCCTAAAAGAGTTTGTTTTCATTGATATGCTTTGATATGTTTCTACAAAGAATGGATCCTCCATTGATCTTGTAATTTTTGCAACAACTCATCTCTATGCTGTGCTAGTAAGTGATTCTCCAATCCAAGAATATCCTTCTCTACAAAACAAGATTAAGTGAATAACCTAAAAGTCCATTATAACCATAATCAATAAACCTCATCACAATGAAGGGTTGTTTCAGAAAGGAGTGCTATTTTTTATGGGATCTTTGGTATCAATATTTTTCTTTCCTTCAAATCTAAACACATATTCTGTGAAACAATGTTGGATTTTGTGCTTTTCTTGATTGATTCATACTCACTTTCTAGCTCAATGTGAAGATGATAGTTATTTTCCTAACGCTACAAAAATCATTGTATAATTGATCCGTAGCTATCTAAAGCTTTGAATGGAAAACTAGGAGAAACAGATAAAGAAGAAGAATGAGGAAGAAAGTAACAAGGAGGAGGAGAAAGGAATATGAGAATGAGGATGGAGGGAAAGAATCAAATGTTTTTAAAAAATCCAAATTGAATGTTTGCTTTTAGTTTTATGATGAGAAGGTAAAATCTTCATTAAGTCAATCATTGTTACCTTTATGGTGGCCTAGATTTCTAGGTTTGATGTAAGACACATGAATATTATGATAATGACTTCTTATACAAATTTTCAATACATTTACTTATCAAAACATAAAATTTCTTCAAAATCACAAAATGATTTTTTTCATAAAATACTTCCCGTCTCTAGGATCTCTTACATGGCATTTTTGAGACCTCAAATCTCCCCTAATGTGGAATGTAGTATGACAAACTAGGGGCATGTTATTGCAAATGTGCCCTAGGTTATGTGCATGGGAGGTGTACTAATGTGTGTTTTAGTAGTGGTTAGAGTGTCTAAGGGTGGTGCTCAACATGCATGCTTTGCTAGATGAATAAATGGGAGTGACACAATGTTTAACATGTTAATACATGTGAGTTAAATGTGTACTAGATGTGCACTAGTGCATGAGTGTGATGTATATTCTACTCTAGTCTAGCTTAGGCAGATTCAAGGTATGCACAATACATTAAAGAAATTATTTGTAATGCTCTTAGGATGTCATACAAGGATAGTGTAACTATGTGTGCTAGTATGGTGGCCAAGTGTGCTGGGAAAGATAGCTCCTCTATCCTCAATACTCTATGATCTCCCACCTTTTGAATAGAACGAGATTCAAGGCCTTCAAAAAAGGAGACTTCAGTTGTTGTTTCTTACATATGTGCAATAATGGATATATGACGGGTAAATGTACAATGGGCCTTAAAATGCAATAGCAACTTGAATGCATGGTTATGCAAGGTAGTGAAGTGTCCTAAGATCTATGCACTAACCTAGTTGTAGTGTGTGCAAGAGGTCATGCTTGCAAGGGTGGTACAGTGGTACACTAGTGCATGTGCACTTATGCACGTGTTCAAGAATGGCACACTATTGTAGTATACTATAGTTATGGTTTCCCTATCATGCCTTAATGTAAGAGGATGTAGATAAACAAGAAGAGCGCATGAATGCACACCTAGGGACTAAGCTTAAAATTCCAAGTTAATGCGCTACGCATGAGTGTGATTATGTGCAAGTACAAAATGATTTGTGTGTAATGTGACATGTAGTTCTAGGTGCAATGCACTATGGTGGACTAAGTGCTGACTTACTAGGGACAATGTTGTGGTCATCATTCTTCTCTTGCTCTTTTCTCTTTTATTTTCCCTTATGCTTTTCATCATGCATTTTATGGCACTATGGCCAAATATGACCTTGTTTCCCACAATAATGATAATTCATTGTGGACGTACAACCATGGGACTTATTGCAAGACTATCCATATGGCTAAGATCAAGACTACTGATTATCTCTCCCATGGCAGACATTACGGCTCTTACCATTATCGCCTCTAACAGTCAAAGCATGAGAACTATGGGAAGCATCAACATTATTTTTGTTAACCTCTTTATAGGTTGGTTGTCACGTAGAAACTATACATCACATGAGTAGCTTGTCCCATGCCCTCACATTTCTCACATCACATAATCAAACCCTTAGCTCTTGTTATATGACTTGAACTAGTTTTCACAAGGCTCAACTCATCATCAAATGTATTGAGTCTCAATCCTTAGTCACTTGACTAGAATTGGTCATCACACGCATTAATCTCTTCGTCATGACACATATGAACTATTTGTTACATGAATTGTTTGTCATAGGAAATTGCTCAATACATGCATGATTCTTTGGTGCATGACTGGAATTGATCATTAGACATAGTCCATCACATAGCATCCCTCATGAATTTCATCCATCACATGACCCTCCACCTTATAGCGATCAACACAGACTAAGCCAACACATAGGAGCCTCTAACCAACACATGGCTTGTGTCAAATAGTCACTCTGTTAACACATGTACTTAGGCATAAAGCACTACGTGCATGCCCCACACATGCACAAGTTAACCACACACACTTTATCGCACTAGACATTGTACATGCCTCATCACACTTGCACTAATCCACAAACATAGCTGCTCAATGTTATGTTTGCAAATAAATCTACACACAAAATATAACATTGTGTAGTTTGAAAAATAGATGCTTCTAAACTCTTTTTGTGAATAGGTTGAAAACTAAATAGGTTTAAATCCGCCTTCAAAGAATAGTTCCCAAATCCCTAAACCTAAAAAGCATTGCTTACACTTTATTTTATCTCCCTTGTTTCCCTTTTCCCTAATTAGCTCTAGAAATGACTCACACTCACAGAGAGCCCTACCAACGAATTCACCACAAGGCATGATGATGGTTCCGGACAATGAGGCATGATTCCACACAACACATTCAGTAAGACATGTTCAATCTTGCATAACTCTCCTCTTTTGATCTCACACTATATTGAACATCATGCTTGCTTGTAACCACCGTGAAGACTTGCTTCTTCATGAATGAGGCATTCTTAGAACCAGTCCACTTTGCTTGATTGAAAATTGCACCCATCATGGATCTATCCACATATACGTGGACTACTCCTAACCAATGTGCATAGAAGGTACCCCACTATTAATCAAACATAATCTTTAGGTGGGTATCATATGTATAGACATTTAGTTAAAAACTAATACCATTGTTCTAATTGCTCTTCAAAAAAATTGTTTGATAATGGAATTGTTGCATGTAGATGCTAGTATACCTTTATATCCCTATCATGCAATAACATATCTAAGGCACTAATTACCCTCATCTTGGTCTCTAAAAAATGGAAAGACGTTTTACAAGAATGGGTTACAAGAAAGCTTACTCTATATTGGCTAGGTTGTATATTTCTATTGACCTTTCAAAGGAGGATGAGATGAAATTCATCATACGCCTTAAAATATTCCAAGACAAGCTTCATTTATGAGAAGAACTAGAAAAACTTCTCAAGGAAGCATATAGTTGTTGTCCTCAAGAAAAATGAAAAGATCCAAGTATGCATAAATTACAAAACAATAAATGCAACTACTAAGAGAGACTACTATGTCTCGCCTTACATTGAACATATAATTAAGCCTATGACACACAAGGGGGCTTATAGCTTCCTTGATGGCTTTTCTGGGATATAATTAGCTTCCTCAATAGCTTCTTGAGACATAATCTATTGCATCTTTAGCTTGAAAATTGCCACAAGTTTGTCTTTACCATTGAATGGGGAGCATTTGTGTAATGATTATCATGCCCTTTGGATTGGAATTTGTGTATGTAACTTTCCAATGCCTAATGTGTACTATATTCAAGGATATGCTTTGCAAGTGCCTCAAGTATTTATCAATGACCTTTGTGTCAATGCCTCATGGGACAAGCACTTAGAGAAACTTCAAGAAATCTTTCAGTGGTGCAAGAAATACCAAATCTTATTGGATCCATTGAAATTCCAATTATGGGGAAAAAATGGTATGATTCTAGGTCATGTTGTATCCAACAATGGGATTGTAGTTAAAATGTTGAAGATTCAAGTTATATTGGAGCTGCTGTCACTAGAGAGTATAATGTTTTCTCAAACACACCAATTACTATAGGCACTTTATGCTCAATTATTCAACCATTACAAGACCATTGTACAAGCCCTTACTAAATTGGGGGTGGACTGATTGAGTGCCAACAAGCTTACAAAACATTGGAAAAGGCTTTACTTAGTCCTCCTACGATTTTATGAACCTTTGACAGTAAAACAACATTCCATGTGTATATTGACACATCCAAAATCACTATTGGAGTAGTGATTTGCTAACCAGGGGAACACAATATGGATTTTTCTTTGAGCTTCACCATTCGGCAACTCACAAAAAGTGAGATAGACTGTTCCACCACAAAAAGTGAGTTAAACTACTCCACCACTAAATGCAAGGGACTTGGCATGGTGTATGCTGTTAACTTTTGCAATCTCGTTTTGCCTTTTTTATATTATCTACAAAGATATACTCAGATTCCTTCTCTCTCCTCATTCAAGAAGTCTTTTTCAACCAAATTTTATATTAAAAAAGGAGTTAGTTACGGGAGTGTGGTGCTTCGTTTTCAATGCAAAATGATTAGTAGATACGAGGTAATTGATTTTTTAATCGAGAACAAGTTTAAAAAAATCAAAAATTCCTTTTAAGATATGTTGGGGATTATCCTCTGAGCTATTTCCCCCCATATCTATACTCTCTCATGGCTCTATTGTGATGTGACCTCTTCTCTGTGTTTATGCAACCTTCATTAACAAAGTGAATTACTTACACCCTCCTTTTCGTTGGTATCTTTGTGTGCCTCTCTGTGCATCTCCACTCTACCTCCTATGACAACTAAGTAGGCTCCATGTTTTTATTAATAGTAAAATGAATACAGGAAAGAAGGAGCTGCATATTGAGGTAGAGATTGAATATGCCCCATTATTCAAAAGAACCCAATGTACCAGTGTCAACCCTCAAGTTTTGCAGATTTACATGCAAATGGGATTGAAACATGTGGATTTGTGGGTTGATGGGGGAATCTATCCCATTGACCCCTTAAACAATAGACCTCCAACTTTCTCAGGAATCACAAATTTGTTGAAGTATGTGTTCGAGGGTGAAAATGGGTTACTCGGTTATACTAGGCGGCTCAATGATCAGGCATTCAAAGTATTTACAACTTGCCAAACAACCATAAAAAATTGCCATGATGTGATCATTGCACATCAACTTCATATACAACTCATAGGACAAGTGGTACAGTTGAACGACACTATAATTCAACAAAACAATCAAATTATTTCAATGCAGGACACTATCCATGACATTGGTATCTCATATGAGGAGGCAAAGGCACAATTGGACGACTTGAGAAAGATCAACAGCAAGCTAACACAGGAGCGCAAATGAAAGAAGAAGCTAATAAATGATTAATTGTGAATAACAGTCAGTGGAAGTGACGTATCAAAGCATGTAAGCTAGCTCAGAAAGAGAACCTAGGTGAGGGTGAGGTTGGATCGTGTATTAGTAGATTGCTGAAGGCAAGTACATTAAAAGATGTGTCAAATGAGTTCTCAGCTGTGGATGCACAATCTATTTATGACAAGGCCGGTGTTAGCACAACGACTCAAAGATATTCAAAGGTGTGAAGGCTGGGTTTGGTCGTGTGTGCTAAAGAGAAATAGAATTGTGCCTCTTCCTCAACCTTCAAAGTTAATAGAGGCCCAACGGCAACTTAATACAAAGGTTCAGCTCATAGGAGATCCCATGCATGTTCAATGCGTGGAAACACTAAAGGTTGGGACCAAAAATACATATGAGGTGAAGTTCACCAAACTCAACAATTACTATTTAGATTTGTACAAGGTGGAGTCGGCAATGATAATGTTGTCTATTGAGGAATGTAATGGTAAATTGCAATTTGTTATAAAATTAGATGAAAGTGAGGTCATCAAAGGAGTAAAGCTTGAAAGAGTTAGTGTAACTCTAATTAATAGAGCTTTACAATTCGACAAGAATAACCTAGGGAACTTTAGTGTTCAATCTGAGTGCCATGTGTGGTGGCTCACTATATTTGAAGTTCCTAAGGAAACATTTGAGGTTCTGCAGCTGTTCTTTATGCACACAAGCATTCCAAGCATCATCGATCGTCAAGAATATGGTGAGATGCTCTCGGTTGAAGGGTATGGTCAATAATTGGTTTGAATGTCATCTTGCAAGAGACTTGAAAACTTTAAAATGCATGTGTGGAATCTCCAATGGTGCAAATACAAAGAATCCATGCCCATATTGCTTGACAGAGAGGGTGGAAGGAAAGGACGGAAAGAAGAACTGGCAAAGGGTAACAAGTGCTACAGGCATCATTTTTTGTCAATATTTCACCGATGGACTCCGGGGGACCCGATGCACCCCTATCGTCAAGTTTCATCGCATAGAAATATATGGTAGTTAAAAATCTCACCTTCTCCAGATCATCTTGTATCTTCATTTCCTCGTGTGTCAGGGAGGCACCTCTTTGGGCAGAGGGATCTACAAACTCCTTGGTAGGAAGTTGGAGCCTTGGTCTGAACAAATCATGCTGTAGTGCTTCAAATTCAGCATCCAGCACAAGGTAATCTTCTTCAACCGAGGTAATATGCTCCTATGTTGCTATGATGGCACTCACAGTATCTAAGCTTGTGTCATCATATCTTCCAATCTTTGCCATCGTTGGATGCACATCCATGTAATCATAATCGATCAGATCTTCCATCGAATCCCTGACTAGGATGGAAAAGAACTCTTCTTCTTTCATTTTCAAGTATTGCAATACATCTGATAGAAGCAAGTATTGTACACCATCTACTTTAATGGGCATCAAGGAGGAAAGGTTGGGTTTGTCGACTTGTGGCTGTTCTGAAGAAGATGGCACCATGAGAGCCAACCCTTGCTCTGCCACCACCTATGTTCCTCTTCAACATTTATGAGCTCTTCAATCAATTCTTCTCCCATGTATGTGATATAAACAACCTGTGGAGTTGTATCTTCATCGCTCTCCTCCTCTAGGGGTGTATCCAATGCAAGGAGGTAAATTGCCAATGTGCAATCACACTCCACGAGATCCAAAGGTGATGTACCTGGTGCACTTTCCATGGGAACAGTGCATACTTTGTGCAAAGGATCCACATGGGCCAGACACCTATTCACCACTTTTTGGTGATTCTTCCCTGCTTGAAATACCATGAGTTGTTCCAGAGGCACGCAAGTCATGTCGGATCCCTCGATGGAGTATGTGCATGTAGCAATGGTGCTCACAAAGTCTTCCAAAACCTGAAGGGGGGAATCCAGCAATGAGAGCACAGTTTCAAGGTTGAAGTTCTTAGAAAAAACCTGGAATATCTCGTCACCCTGGTTGGCAAAGATAGTCTCATGGATCCACTCATCAAAGTGTGCGCGAGCATCCGTCGTAGCAGGTAGGAGGAATGTGGTGGATATAAAGAGATGAAGAGAGAAAGTGTGAAATGAAACAATGAAACAAGAAATAAACTAGTTCTACCTTAAAAACCTTAAGTTTTAAACCATTAAGGGTTGTTCGCATACGATATTTAGTTATGGCTTTACTTACGTCTTTGTAAAGTTTACATGCATATGTAAATGTGTTGATGTGGAAAGTGTATAACAAGTGTATGATTGTGCATAAATACCATAATTTTTAAATATTGCAAGTTTGTAAGTGACAATATTCTATTGGCCAAAAATATCCAAAATTTTATAGGTGTTGGATATTACAACTTGTGGTGTTGGGATTTTTAAGGAAACTCTACACTTTCTAAAATATGTAGAGCCACACACTTTCCACTGGTAACACTATCCTCAGCTTGGCTTCGAATTTTCCTACCTTCTAGTTTAAAATAGAAGCTAACATGTGGATTTTGCATTAACATTGTAATTTCCTAGCGCATTATACTCAAGGGCCAATCATCCTCCATTTGCAACACTTGGGGCTCGTGGCACTTTCACGCATGTCTTGATCAAGGCACAACCATTTACCCTTGAGCATCCTCCATCTATGATACTTGAACACTAGGCATAAAGTCTGTCGTGCAACAAAGTACCTGTAATTGGAAAGGAAAGTTAGCCGATTCATCCCAAAGTAAGATAATAGTCAACTAAGAGAGAAATTTTTTACCTAAAAGCCATGTCCCTTGTTGTGACTCGACACTCCACTGTGTTAGGACTGTGAGTTATTTTTTATGTCCAAGTTTTACCTAGAATTCTTGTTACATAATCCTCTGATGCATTTTTTATGACGTATGTGCTTTTCGTACATCTCAAACCCTTACATTCCTTGAACATGTGTGCAAAAATTGCAATCGGTATGAACCAACTTAGATGTACATTCTTTGAGCCGATGCTTGGCTTCATAGAGTTCAATATGTCTGTTGAAATTTGTGTGTTATACGTGTAAAATGTCGCTACTACACAATGGCCATTCTATGCTATTGAGATTTGATATATGCCTAGACTCAAGGGTTCCATATTCTCGAATCCCCTTGGGCAATATGTACTTGGACTCATAGAAAAAAACAAGGTTCTATGGGAGTTGCTTAGCCGTACGCCCCTCAAAGAGCAATCTACCAATTTCGAGGTGGTAACACTTAAAAGAACCAGTGAAACTCTCAACATTTTGCCACTCACAGCAATCTGAAGGGTATACTTTTGTAAATACGAGACAAGTTGTTACATAGATATCATGACATTTCTCATTCTCAATGAGTTGCAAATAATTGTTTGCAATGTTTCATTGAAAGGGCACAGTGGACGCAATATGTAGTTTTTTTTGCATGAATACATGTTATACAAACGCCTCTGTTACAAGGTGAGAAACAACATTCCTTTGTCTGAGAGCTAAAATTTAACCCTTCCGGTGCTTTGATACATTTGCAATTGCAGATGCTTTCACCCTAAAAGCTCCCTTCATACTTGGACACATATGTACCCAAGACGAGCAATGATATGTATCAGTGATCCAATTCCCTTCTTCATCTTTTCTGTTATGTACTTCTATCGAGAGAATTCTTTTTCTTCTCTCAAGCATTATAACCTACGCATTAGATGTAAAGAAGTATGTATTAACCCCTAAATAATAAGCATTTTAAGTCTGTCTAGTAATCACCAATACTCCATACAAATCGACATGGAATTAAGAGATGTTTAAACTTTTGTAAACAGACATAAACATCGATATCAAAACGCATGTGGATATATACATCAACACAAAGTATAGATTCAATTTCAAGGCATCACTTTAATCATACCATTTACATGAAATATAATGAAAAGAATAGCACAAGAATACTCAGAGAATTTTACCAAAATAAATTTTATTATAATGAAGAGGAGTTTGATTTGACTCAATACATTGTCTGAAATGTGGGTATTATAGAGTTGTTGTTACAAGGATAGCAGCCACGAGGCATGCAAATCTTAATAGGCACATTGGATTGACACCTGAGATATTCTAAGACTCAACACATTGTGTGTTATATGGATGATATGATACAAGAGTTTCATGGATCATTGCCAATTGGCATGGAGATCCAAATGGACACATAGGACCAATAAAGCATAGGATTTTTGAACCATCGACTTCCAGAGATCCATATCATCCAGCACAAAGGAATCACTCACCACATCAAAATAGTCAATCGAGAATTATATGCTTCACCTAAACCTTGTACAATACCTGCATGTACAAAAAAACACCATGGATCCCACAAAAAGTATTTTTTACTCTTTGTAATCACCGATCAAAGCCCTATAAATTCCCACCCAGATGCATTAATTTAATCCTTATTAACAAAATTGTGCCTCATCAAGCCATTTGGATATATAGCCCCAAAATTACTTGGTCTATGACTATAAACAATCTAATCTCTCATAAGCTCGAGAAAGTTGGGCCTCACGTAGCACCAATGTCCAAAGAAACACAAATCTCAAAGCCTATATGTAAGAAAACAAAACACACAACCATAAATAGTAAGTCACCGTGTGACAACTACAAAGAGACAATACCCAAGAGCATACTAGCAATCACTACTACAATGCCCTAATGAATGTGACATGACCACAACCACTAGGTGGAATGGAACCTTGGTAACACCATTGGGCTTCAATTCACAAAATCAAATAACCCTACTAGAGTGGCTAAGATCTAGTGAATGTGTGATTCCAAGTATCCATTCCTCACGTTCTAGTACAATCATCATCTCAATATTGCTTGTAACAACAATTGTCAGTTAATGAACAACACATAATAGTGTTGTGGTATCAAAACCTACAACATGAATCCAACTCACTTGGTAGAATTTTACTTTGTGTAATTCTCATCCCTTGTGACTTACCATATCTCTCAAAATTGGAGCAACATAATTTAATGGATAAAGTTCTTCTAGAAGAAGAACTTCATGTAGCAAGTTGACTTGACGATCCATCCTTATTAATGGACATGGTGACTTATATTTGCAGGCTCCCTTATTGGCCCTTGGACTTGGACATGCTTGCCAAGATCCCAGTATAACCCAATATTTTTTTATTGTGGCTTCCTTGAGACACACTTGGAACCCATTGACACATTATAGCTAGGAAGCTATCTACTACCACTAGGGGGGGACCAAAGTAAACAAATCAAATGACACAAAATATGGAAATGTGTTAATTTAATGTAATATCATATTGATGTCATTCTGAATGCATTGCTTTTTGTTCATATTTTTTATAATTCTCATAGTAATTTATTGTGAAAAATGCATAAATGGCAACTTGGATCCTAGCTCCAGTCATAAAAATGACTAACATAAGTTCCCTACACTAATTAATGACCTGAGGGATAAAGATAAAATTATATTTACCATAGAACAATGCAACAAGTATGATTTGTGGCCTAGCACTTGGGACTTAGGGATTCTTAAATTCAAGCTAATGAAAAATTGGGAGGAACTAGTCAATGGAAATAGCATGGTCAAGAAACTTGTCAAACAATGTGGTCTGCAACATTATGCTAAAGCGTGGAGTAGACTAATTTACTTGACCACATGCCTAAACTTCATTTGAGACTATGAGTCCAAATTGAAAACAATTGTATGATGCTATTGGGTAAGGGGGGAGAAAATTTTTGACAAAGTGACACCATAGCTCATAGATCTTTCCCTGGAATACAACAAAAAGAAGGGGAGCATAAAGAACCTATACAAACACCTATAGTCTCACAAAGATGAAAAATCTTGATGTTAGTCAACATTGTCTCTAGTTAAGTGCCATTGTGGAGGAAAGTTGCATGCAATGGCCCAAATCTTCCACGACATGTTTATTTATAAGAAGCCCAACTCTTCCACAATGAGGATATTGTAATGAACTGACCTTAGTACCTTAGATATTATATAATATTTAGTGATAAAAGTAATCAAAGATGTTGCATACTTTGTTGCATATTAGTAAGTTCAAGAGTAATAATGTTTGGGAGTTTCAAAGTCCTTGCCTTTATTGATTCTTTTGAGATACTAATAGGGATTTTTGATGGAAAATCATGAAGACTGATATTTGACATCTTTAAATTTCTCAAAAATGTGAAATGAAGTGGGAGAATTGTAGAGCTTACCAACACAATCACAATAGTTCAAATAGATCTTAATTTCAAGTTCTGGATCAAAACTTATGGTTGTTTCAAGTTTCGTCTAGTGTGCAAGAATTGTTATGTGTGAGTTGCATGCACGTGCAAAAAGGCTGCAATTTTTTTTAATTGGAATCCTAAAATTTTAAAAATGTGGATATTCTCAAATTAAGTAAAATCTCTTGAGAAACACTCAAATTAGGTAGCTTTTAAGATTTGATCATTGATTATATAAGCTGCAAATGCTAAAAGCAACCCCCCTCTCCCCTCCCCTCCCTAATTGGCATAAACTAGGTAGCAAGTTGATTTCCTTTTCTTGTGCTTTGATGCATTCAAGATGAGTACAAAGAAGCTTCTTGAATGAGTGCTAGAGCCAAATACAAAGCATGTGGCTAAAATTTCAACATTAGAGCCTGTTGGAAATAAGAGAGAGACCTCCAATATATAGGTATGGGGCTTGGCTAACGTGGAAAGTAGAGGCTACAATAACAAGTATTTTTTGAAATGACTAGTGTAGGGACAACCGTCTCTTTCAAAGTGACACATGTCCCATTGTAGATGCCACATGTCAATCTTCTAGAGAAAGAAGCTTCTAAGCCTTTTCTCTAAAAATATCTCGAGTAGTTAAGAATTTTAGATCGTTGTTGAAGACAAATTTGTTACTTACAAAATTAAGGATCCTTTGATGTGAACATAATTTTCATTTTAGTAACATCCTAAAAAATTAACCTCCTAAATTTTAGGAGTCACCAAAGATAGATTCTATAGAGCTTGATTGTATAGATTCACTAGTTCATGGTTTGTTTCTTTAATCATGAGCATTTGATTTCACTTTTTAGTCAATGTGACTACCCAACTTTAAAAAATTGTTAGTCATCTAAACTTTTTGGTTAATTGAACTATGACTACAGTTTAAATTTGTCATGGACATCTTGTCAATGACAACCCAAGTAGAATTACAAGTCATTTTTGCCATTGGCCATTAAACATTTAAATAATACAAACTGCCTTTCAAGGTATATGAACATTGAACTAATTTGAATCATTGAGCCAATACATCTTGATAATAGTTGGTCTACAAAAAGTTGGTTACACTAAGTTGTGGTGCAGCTCTAGTGATAGCCAGAGTGTAGCTAGTGATGCCATATGTGAGATGGCAACACTATTAAAACAAGCTCTTTACCATGAGTACCTTATCTATATCTTGGAGGATCCAACTTCATTCAGGGAATATCTTTTTGGAGATGACCACTTTTGCAAGTTTTATAAAAGCTCCCCACTCCCTCTATGCACCTTGCACACTCACTCTTAACTCTATGCATTACTTAGTCTATGGCCTCCCCCCTTTCTATCTCTCTCTTAGTCCCAATCACTCCTACACTTAGTGCTCACTTCTACAAATAGTTATATTCTAGGCTTGTGCTAGCCTTTCTCTAGATTCATTCTAGCAAAACCCCTAGCCTTGCCATGGCTTTTCCTTAGAATCTCTCTAAGGGAACCATGGTCAAGAAAAAGAGAGAAAACTACTTAGTGGAAACCCAAGACATACTCAACACTACTACTCAAACACATCTTTTCCTGTGCAAACATTGACTCTATTCACATAAACAAAGCATCTACAAGTTGTTGGTTGCAAAACGCAACCTTGTAGATGTTAGCTTCACCATCTGGAGTAGCTACATAGCAAGAGACAATATCTTCTTATGTATGCTTCATATAATAGTGCCATTTGAATAGTATCCCTCATGGGGATTGTTCACTTGTCTAGCACCCTTTTACGAATATGATTATGATCATGCAATGCAAAGGGGGGGTATAACAAGAAGGGTGCTAGGTAGAGATTACCATTATGTAAAAGCCAAACTAGCCTAGAGTACCTAAAGGGTACTAGCCTAACTGTGTGACCACCATCACGTATGGCCAAATAAATGTTCCTAAACTTGCCCAAATACCTACTTTGATTGACACAGATAAAGATGTCAGAGATGTTCAGATCTAATCTTTTCTTGACTTCTTCAATGGCTTGGTGTTCCTTCCAAGATGGGTAACAGTGGAACATGTCCTTTTCTCTGCATGGTCCAATGCAAGAGGAGCTAAAATTTTAGCCGAATGGCTATGTTCTCTTAGATATTCTTCACTTTTATTCTCTCAAAATTTTTTAATTTAGAAAGTGCCAAAAAGAGGAAGAGAAGTTGGATGCAAAAATAAAAAGAAGCATGAGCATCAACCTATAAGTACAAAGCATAACTTCAACAATTTATTTTTGTTATTATCTTCTATTATTTTAAATCTAACAACTACAAAAAATTTCATTGTAAATGTGAGTGGTGGGACTTCTCCCATAATAATTCATAAAGTATTATAGAAAAGTCAACCAAAGGCCAAGGCTTGAGAGCTGGATATTACACTCACATGGAATCGACCAAATAGTTCAGTGGAACAACAACAAACCTATCATTAATTAAAAGTTACATGTAAGATTCCAAAACAGTTAAAGAAAGGTTAAGTTCTTATGTGAAAATTTGCATAGCTCTCTTTTGCCATCTCCTTCTCTCTGCTCCATCTAATAGCAGTTGAGCTTGAGTGAGGGTGAAGTAGTGAGCATGTGAGACTTCTTGAGCTTGAGGGTGCAAGGGCTTCTCTTGCTCTCTTGAGTACTCTCTTCTATCTTCACCTTATTCTCTTGCTTGGTCATGTCTTTGGGGACAATGGATCAAGAGGAGACAGAACATGCACAGTGCAACAAGTGACCCTCAAATTTTCCTTCCTTACAATCCAAACTATTATGGCAAAGATTGAGGCATCAACGAGTGCTCGTTGAGCACTCTCCTCACACTCTCTTATCTCTTCTCTCTTGCATCCTTGTAGTAGCACAAGTGGAGTATGAGAAGCATAGATGTTAAGAAATCTAGATGAGATATAGGTGAGCTATTGAGTATGTGGCTTGTATGTGAAACACACACACACACACACATAGAGTCCATCCTTAAAACAAGATTGCAATTGAGTTTGTTGTTAAAATGCTCTAATTAGGGGTGAATTATTTGGCCCATGTAATCATCACTAGTACCTGGTAACCATGAAATAAGTTGCAATGCACTTTACAATTCCCATTAATGTAATTCTAGTGTAAATGGGCATTTTTTGAAACTTTCAAGGTGTAGTCACCATTATTAAGCAACATCCATGGCCATAAATAATGGGACTTGGTGATGTATTGAAGTTCAAAATAGACAACACATGGATTTTTTCAAGAAAGCACATTTGCAATATAAGTAGACTAGACATTAGGACAAAAGTGAAGCGAAAGGAGCCATGTAAGAAGTTGATTAAGTTCTTAATCACATGCAAACTAAATTAAGAAAGGGGAAGAAGGTCATCTTGTTAATCTTGCTAAGTTCCATTTAACTTTAGTATTGCATCATCATTAAATAACAGGGATGCCTCTATCTTTTCTCTCTATTTCCTTTCCTTTTGTCTTTATTAGTTCCATTCCCATAAAGTTTACAATTGATAGTACAAATGGATCATAAGAAATGATTAGTAATGGTGATGCATTTCAAGTTAAATTTTTTTCTTGGCTTAAGAAAGAATGATATGCAATTGTGGAGAGTGGTTGGAGATGAGATGATAATGTATTGATACACTACAATAACTTGTTTGAAAGCAAGCATCTCCTAGGTTAAACCTTTCAGCACAAATTCGACACTATATGATTTCTACGTGAGTTGCATTCCCCTTTACTACTCCAAAATGAAAAACATAGGTTGGTGCATAAAAATGAAAAACTTTCAATTGGCTGGTGCATGAAATTTATAGCAAAGGGACATAAAATGAAGACATTGGATGCATCTACTCTTGATGTAATGAAGAGAATGGGAATTTTAAAAAGAAGTTTTAATTACATAACCAAATGAATTCTTTAGAATTTAATAGAATGAAAAGTGCATCCTCTTAGACAAAGAGAATGGATTGTCTATTTCCATGCTTGAGAATCTCACTTACTAGTATGCTCCACATTTTTTGGAGACTCATAGCCCTCCCCCCTCTAGTTGTCCCAAAGTGTCCACACACACACACACACACTCTCTCTCTCTCTCTCTCTCTCTCTCTCTCTCTCTCTCTCTCTCTCTCTCTCTCTCTCTCTCTCTCTCTCTCTCTGTGTGTGTGTGTGTGTGTAAAAGGGTTTTTTTCTTTAAAGAGAACGAATTGAGAGGTGGGTTTGTAGACCTAACTACCATGAAAAATAACCATGGCATGTGGCACAATGGACATCTTGAGATATGGTGCAATTGATGATTGCTATACCATGTTAGAAGGATGTTGTGGTCTTCAGTGTGGAGAATTTAAATTGTAAGGTGAAAGCCCAATTCTAAGGAAAGCCACATAGTATGGTTGATATTGACCATGCCTTGTGGAGCTTGTTAAAATAGAACACACTTGTAAAATGGCTTAAAGCTAGAAGGACACACAATCCATAATCAGCCACACTACATGGCATTGTTTTATTTTCTAATCAAAAGTGAAGAAAAAAAGAAATAGCTTTACATTGCGAGCTACTTTCCCGAGGGACCTAAGTTGCAGTGCTACATAGATCAGTACATTTGGCTTTGCAAGAGCTAGAGTCATTAGCATGATGCTGGATAGGCTTGTGGATATTCCACCAATTCTAGAGTCACCACTTCACTGTAGGTGGGGACATAGCACATCAAAGCTTATAAAGGTCCACAAGGCTTTTAAGGCAAAGGAGACATGCCGAAAGGGAAGTGCAAAAGGTAAGCCATCAAAAAAGGCACCCTTGGGAAACAAAGACAAAGGACAATGGAAAAAACCTTCCAAGGGGAAGATCTCAATTGGGGACAATGACATAGAGCAAAAGGGGCCACGTGTCCAAATAGAATCGCAACAAGTATGTCTAATCAACAAGGTGTGGAGCAAACAAAGAAAACTCCCAATATGAGTTCAAGGGGCAATCCTACTAGGAATGGGTAAGCTAATCAACAATACTAGGGAGGGACAAGGCAATTAGTGGAACCAAAGAACCATGATGAGTCCCGGGAACACTACTATGAAAGAGCAACATGGCAACCACACCCCCACCAAAAACCTTAAAAGAAATCCTACCAAGGAGGGAGAAGTGGCATTGCAAAGAAGGACCCCAACAAACAAGCAATGATGACAACCAAAGGGCAAATATTGGCTTTGTCAAAATTTAAAGAGGATCTTGTACATTGATCTATCCCAAACACAACGAGAACACAGAATTGTAGTGAAATTGTGATAGTCTTGATCGTAGAATAATGTATGCATCTAAGCTTCACCCAGTCACAGATAAATCAACACAACTTAAGTAAGAATCCAAGTTAGCTTGAGCCTCGGTATCCATGGCCACCTCCTTTAGCTCCAATTGGCCCATCTTTGCCCCCACCTCCTACATCAGCTCTAGTGATTGCTCATGTTCCTATTCCAGACTTGCCCAAATACCTACTTTGATTGACCCAGATAAAGATGCCAAAGGTGTTTAGAACTAATCTTTTCTTGACTTCTTCAACGACTTGGTGTTCCTTCCAACATGGGTAAGTGGAACATGTCATTTTCTTTGTATGATCCAATGCAGAAGGAGCTCAATTTTCAACCACATGGCTATGTCCTCTTAGATATTCTTCACTTCTACTCTCTCAAAATTTGCTACTTTATCTGGAAATGTTTCATCTAACCTTTGAGGGCTATTAGGCAACAAAGAAGTACCTTTCATATGAGTTATGCAGCTATCTTGACATAACTTCTCCCACTACCATTTTAAAGGCTCTTTTAAGTCTTTTTATACCCAAATGGAGATAGGCCACAAAGGTGGAGCTTGGTTCTAATGCTTAGAATCATGGTTCAGGGTCTCACTGGATAGACCCTCTCATCAGTAGGTTTATTTGGCGTGAAGTGGATCTTCAAAGAAACATTCCACTCCAATGGTGCCTTGGACAGGTACAAGAACCACTTGGTGACCAAAGGCCATGTGCAACAAGAGGACCCTCTCATCAGTAGGTTTATTTGGCGTGAAGTGGATCTTCAAAGAAACATTCCACTCGAATGGTACCTTGGACAGGTACAAGAACCACTTGGTGACCAAAGGCCATGTGCAACAAGAGGGCATTGATGACACTAAGATGATCGCAGTTATGGTAATATGATTACCATCAAATTGGTGTTAGCTCTCATGTCACATCATCATCAGCCCATGTCAAGAACTCCATCCTAAATTCAAAGATTCAATAGGAAGATTATGCAAGCAACCCAATGGATTTTTCATTCTATGGCATTAGAAACATGTCTACCACTTGCAATGGTGGCATGAAGCAAGCCCCTCAAGCATGATTCTAGTGCAACTCTCTTTGCTTCCTCAGAAGGATTCCACTTGGATGCATCTCTCTCTCTCTTTTTAGCTAATCCTTTTCTTTTCTTTATAATTATGTAAGTGACTGATCTCATTATCACAAGTTAGAGGCTTCAAATGCGCAGCACTTTGCTGTCACATACAAGCATTACCCTCGAGCACAAGCCACGTGCTATCAAAATCATTTTCATTGCCCCTACACAATCAAATGTCTCTTTTCCTTGGCCTTCGACGTGCTGATTATGTGCTCTTACAACCACCCGGGATCATGTCAAGAGAATCCCCGAGAGATCTCCATCATGCATTTTTCCTTGGCTAGCTGATGGCCCAAGTGGGCAGGTGGCAAGCCCAGTAGCCAAGATAGTTGCAGGCTATGGGCAGGAGGTGGTGCAATCTGCGATGCAGCCAGTGTTCGAGCAGGCGTAGGCTGGCAGGTCCAAGTGGCTAGGGCTCCTCGTTGCTCCTTTAGAGTACCATATAGAAGGAGTTGAGATCCGCAAAGCAATAACCTTAGTGCAACTGTGGGTGTACGTACGCTGCAGCCTTCGGAGAAACGCACAGAATATGTCGATAATGCCTCCCCCCACACGTCAAAAAAAAGCAACGAGAGAATCAAACCCAAGGCTGCACCAAATTGCCATGAACGTGACAGGACTTGAGGATGTCATCAAGGCAACAACTCTAAAGGCCCATAACCTTTTGCACACGTGCTGTGAACATCCATGGAGGAGTTCTCCACCCAGCCGTAGCCTCCTTTTTAGACCCAACCATGTCGTACCTGGATTTAAACGGAACCTCTGCCGCTACTAACCGTGCTCACAATGGGCACATAATGCTTCATGCCCACTCTTTCTACCAGTGCTCCTACCCCAATCTAGACTTTGCATGCGTCGGCAACGACAGCAGCTAGGAGGGAGGCAGCCAGAGACTGGCACGCTGCCCTTGGTTACATCTTTGGGGAACTGGCAGGTGCAATGACTGAGACTTCGGGGGATACGAAAGCGTGCCTGTTCCCACCAAATCCAAAACGAGAAGCCCTTTGGGTTTCTTGGGTTACTCGAAGGATGGGAATGTGAAGCTTGAGGTTTGGGCTTTTGCAATCCTGGCAGCATTGTGTTGGCTTAGTCGCGCTACAGGCCGTCGTCGGTGGGCTGTAATTTAAAGATGAGGTTCAGGTGCGGGTGCGGGTGGATTGCGTCCCGATGACCCTTGGGGCCGCGAGGACGTTGCCGGATTCTTCGTGGGTTCGCATCCTAGCGATTGAAGCCTCGAGGACAGGGGTCCAGATGCACTCTCGAGGCCGCACAGTTCATGCTAAGGCTTCCCACGTGGAGGGAAAGGTGCTCTTTGGACTTGTCTCGGGTGGGACATATCGCACGCGGCCAGGGGCGATCCTCGTGTCAAGTGTCCACCCGAGTCCTCTCTCTCTCTCTCAGCATCTTGTTCGCCTTCCTGCCGGGGCATCATATGCATCCACTCCGTTCTAGCAGGGCTTCATCAGCGACAAGCGGAGTGCGAGGTGAGCATCGAGCGTTTTACGAGACAGTGATACGCTCCACCGGCAACCTTGGTTACGCACTTGCGCTGCCTGCGCCAATCCGTATTTCATCCAAGACCTGTGAAGGGGGTGCGCCAAGCGCTCCGAGATAGTGCAATACGGAGGCGACGCGCGCAGCCCCGGGCAGCAAGCTGCCGGGTGGGGCTGCCCCCGTGAGAAAAATTAGGTTAATATCGTAGTGACCCGATGGGTCACGTATCAGATATTAAACTGATAAGAACAGATACTACACTTGATCTTAGCCAAAAGGCCGAGAAAGGTATGGATACTCTGAGCTCCGACCCTTCTTTTTATACTACCCTTCTTTCTCTCTAGGCTCTCTCTCTCTCTCTTCCGTGTCTCACGCTTTTGCGTTTCCTTCTCCGTCCAAGGCTGTGCCTACGGGACAGCCGCCTTGTCCCTTACTAATTGCCTTGTCCCTCCCTCCCTCGCACGAGTGCTCTTTACACTCGCCGTTGTTGATTAGCTTACCCATTCCTAGCAGGATTGCCCCCTCTACAACTCATCTTGGGACTTTTCTCCCTTTGCTCCACACCTTGTTGATTAGACATACTTGTTGGGATTCTATTTGGACCTCTGGCCCCTTTTTCTCTAAGTCCGTGTCCCCGATTGAGATCTTTCCCTTGGAAGCCTTCTTCCGTTGTCCTTTGTCTTTGTTTCCCAAGGTAGCCTTCTTTTATGGCTTACCCTTTGCACTTCCCTTCTGGCATGTCTTCTTTGCCTTAAAAGCCTTGTGGACCTTTATAGGCTTTGATGTGCTATGTCCCCGCCTACCATGAGGTGGTCACTCTAGAATTGGTGGAATATCCACAAGCCTGTCCAGCATCATGCTAATGGCTCTAGCTCTTGCAAGCCAAATGTGCTCATCTGTGTAGCACTCTCATGTGAATTGTAGAGTTGGAGTATGGTGAGCATGCACAAGGAACTTTCTTACATTACATGCAAGAATAGATAAGAAAGAAGACTTACTATGATCCCTTTGTTAAATAGCATAAACTTAGCCTCTAGATATCTCCAAGCATTAGTAATGATGCTCCATTGCACATCATGAAGTGTTACTCTAATGACGAGTGTACAAAAGTCCGAGATGGCAATACTCCAACCTAAATTGGAAAAGTTATCTCAATATAAGTATCATCACAATTGGCAAACCACCTTTTCCTTCAAGTGTTTCTACATACAAGCCACATACTCCATAACTCGCCTATATCTCATACTCCACTTGTACTACTACAAGGATGCAAGATAGAAGAGGTAAGAGAGTGTGAGGAGGTATCCATTGCACATTCTCATATGTAAGTTGTCCAATGCCATCACCATCTTGAAGATTGACCATGTTTTGCCTAGGCAGGTATATTTGCAAGTGTAGTACATTTGAGCCTCTCTTAATATTACAAAACCCACCTAACCAAGGACCCCAACCATTCTGAGGGCTCATATTAACTTTTCAGGGATACTGAGAGACTCCAAGGCCATTTATAACATACCCTCCTAACAAAATGTTGGATTCGAGCAACCAAAAGAGACTCTTCTTATTAAAGAACCCCCTAGTTACCATTAGCAAGCCCACCTAATCAAGGGAAAACTATTTTGAGGGCTGATATTACTTTTTTAGGGATATTAAAAACTCCAAGGTCAATCATAACATAACCTCCTAACAATCCCTTTAGTGTGTGAGGGACTTGGTAGAGAGAAGCTCTTGCCATTCCACTATCTCCTAATCCATCCTTCCAATTTGAGAGGTGAGATTGAGGGTCTGTATGTGAGGTTAAGTCAAGAGAGAGTGAAGGACCCATCAAGAAGCTCCATTCACTCTAATTCTACCCTTTTTCTTCATCTTTTCCTCTCTATATCGCATGTAAATGAGGATATGAGGACATGGAGTGAATCTAGGGGCATCGCATGGACTGTGGAGCATTTCTTATCAAGATATCGCAACTATAATGAGTTAAGTTGGTAAGTATACTCTCAACAGCCAAGCTTCAAGTATTCTAGTACGAAAGTGATAGATTAGATTTATCAGAAGGCCTTGCATGTGAGATGGCTAGGTGAGAGCCATTGACTATGTGCATCATACCATTGAAACAATAAGGGTTGTGTCCTAAGTCCCAACATCAAGCTCATGAAGCACAACATTGTTAGTTCCATTGTTAGGACCAAGGACACTATGACCATTGAGTCTCTTACGCACTTCATGACATGGAATAGGAGAATGTCAGTCAAAAGGACAAGGAGGACATTGGAGATTACGTCACCCACGTGTGGAGTCTCTTTAAGAGAATCCCAACCACAAAGTGACCTAGTGAGTGAGCGATCTCCACCATATTCATAAGTGGAATTAGGAGTGAAGAGCTCTACAAGGCCTTGGTAGGCAATTTGAACCTGCAGATGGAGGTGCTAGCTAGGGTCTTTGAAGAAGCCATACACATAGACGACTTGGTCAAGGAGAGGAGCTCGAGAGACACAAGCCGAGATAGTGCAGCCTCTAGAGCCTCAGAGAGAGCTATCACTGCTAGCGAGGGATCTAGTCAGAATAAGCAAGAGAAAGGGAAGAGTGTTGACACGAGCCAAGAATTGGCGGACGTAAAGCTAGAGCTAGCCAAGCTCCAGGAAATGATTAGAAGACTTGTGTAACCTCATGTGCAATGTGTCCACTACTGTGGAGGGAACCACCTCTCAACCGAGTGCATGGATCCTAGATCTGGACCTTGTGCCAACTGTGGTAGGTTTGGACACGATGCTATGCATTGCCGATTACCGAGGCGATCACCATATTTGTAGGTTTACAACCAGCCATACTACTTGGGAAATAGACCGTTGCAATCTCATACCGGACTTGTAATCACCTAGGGCATATCTCATCTCGTTGCCTCAAACAAGAACAAGCTAACTAGGATAAGATCGATTTGAAATGCCCCGAATGTGGATTCACTCACTTATACGCCAAATGTCCCAAACGAGAACTGCCTATTAGCTCAGCCATTGTACCTTATGTACCTTTGGGGCTCTTTGGAGTTGAAACACTCGATGGTGAGGCCACTCCCATCTAGTTAAATGAAATGACTAGGGAAATGCAAAGTAGTGGTCTGGTGCACAGATCAGATGTTGTATGCGTACGTAGCGAGCACCAGAAGGTCTCCAAGAACAAAAGAGCTCTACTTTTACACAAAAAACTAGAGAGAAGACTTGCACGACATGAAGCAAAAGACTAATTGGGTACAATCTCCCCCCATGCCTTGTGTGAGAGCTCCACAAAGGATGTATTTGATATATGATTCATCCCCAAGCTCAAAAAATAGCCTAATTTACAATTAGCACGCTTTAGCTTTTGTGTTTGCTTTTGTCCAACTAAAGAATTAAAGCAATTGGACGTCCAAAGAGTCGGGTTGTGCCCAAATACAATGTCCAATAACAAATATTTAAATCATGCGCCCATGCGCATACAAAATAATAAATAAATGTCAGGCACTTCAATAAATAAGCGCGTCAAACCACATATTAGCACCACGCCTAAGATACGCGACCATCAAAAATGATAATTTCTTCTAAATAACTTGAATACACGCTATCACCCAGTGCTTCCCAACACCACTGCTGCCTGCTCTCGCATCAACTGAAGCATTCACAATTGTTAGAAAATAATAAAATTGAAATGAAAAAAGTGAATACCTAGCAGTCTTTAGCTACAAAATAAATAAATTGGTTAGAACTCAATCCTAACCTTAATTTATTATGAGTGCGCACTCTAAACTCATAAGCATCCATTATTTTAAATATATATTTTGCGGAATCACCCACTGGAACATTTAATTAACAAGATGCCCGAAAAGGACAAGCGTCCCCATCGACTTTTCGCACAAGGAATCCACCTTGTGTATGAGCCTCGGCAACAAATATAATTTTACGGAATCCATCGCAAAATCTCACGGAATCCACTGTGGAATATGCCTCCTGGCATCATACCCCCGGGTATCAGCTCATTGTGGAGCCAGCAGTGAGGGGTAAGCACTTAGGTCTCGAGCGTGCATCCATTGGGCCTCTTCAACAGAATGATTTTTAAACTTAACCAAATATCTAGAATATCTATGGCTAGCTCTAGTGGTCATAAGGTCAGTATCTAGAATAGTTTCAGGTTCAAGGATTTCAGTTTCTTCTTCTAACAAAGGAGGGTTTTCATAGATAGGATGTACATGTAATTGGCCTCTAAAAGGTCATAATAAACTAATATGAAAAGTATTGTGGATTTTCCAGTGTTGTGGTAATTCTAGTTTAAATGCAATGTCATTGATTTTGTGAATGATCTTGAAAGGTCCATAAAATCTAGGAGCTAACTTTACAACAGGTGTTTGTCAACACTTTGTAATCTTCGCTTTTCAATAGGTAACCGAACATAATCATCAACTTTGAAACTCATAGCTTTTCTTTTCTTGTTGGCTTGTTTTGTGTATGATTGCTGGGCTTTCGCAATCATATCTTTAACTTCATCAAAAATAGTAGCATGCATGTTAGCAAAATCATCAACAGCTTGAACTTTGTTTGACAATGATGTAACAGGTGTAGGTAATCTATATCCATAAATAATTTCAAATGGTGCTTTCTCTGTAGCTGTATGTGGTGTGTTATTGTATGCAAATTGAAGTAAATGTAAATATGTATCCCATGTTTGTGGATTTGAAATTGTGTATGCACGTAAAAGATCTAAAATGGTACTGTTGTCAGCTTCTGTTTCCCATTTGTTTCAGGATGAAATGCAGATGAAAAATCAATCTTTGTTCCTAAATTAGCAAACAAAGTAATCCAAAAATGATTGCAGAATCTAAAATCACGATCAGAAATAATAACTTTTAGCAAACCATGATTAGTGAAAATAGTTTTCAAAAACAATTGAGCAGCTTGAGATGTAGTTAACATTTTCTTGCATGGAATGAAATATGCTTGTTTGTTCAACCTATCGACAATAGTCCAAATCATATCATGATTAGCTTTAGTGTTAGGCAAACCAACGATAAAATCCATTGAGATCTGTTTCCATGGTCGTTCTGGAATTGGTAAAGGCATTAATAAACCATATTGTTTACCATGGTGTCGTTTAACTCTTTGGAAAATTAAACATTCAGATACAAAGTTAGATACATCAGATTCCATGTGAGGCCAATAAAAATCTTCAATCAGTATATGCAAAGTAGAAATAATTCCTCTATGGCCTTGGTATGGGGGACAATGATTTTCATGCAAGACAAATGATCAAAATTGAACAGTTACACATAATCTTTTTTCATAGAACATAAATCCATCAGCGTAAGACAATGAATCAATTGGAATCCAGTTATTTGCAACTAATTTATTCCAATCAGCTTGAAAACTAGGATCTTGGTCATAGGTATCTTTCATAGGAAGAAGAGAGTCAAAAGATATCGCAGAGATATTATGAATAGTAAGACTTCTACTTAAAGCATCGGCAACAACATTCTCTTTTCAGGGTTGATATTGTATGAGTGGATGAAAACTTTGAATAAAAACAGCCCATGTAATGTGTCGGATATTTGTGGTTGACTAAGGAGATGTTTAATGCTTTGTTAGTTAGTTTTGATCATGAATTCAGATCCCATTAAATAGTGTTTTCATTGATGTAAAGCTTGTACTACAACTAGCAATTCCTTATCATAGGTAGAATACTTAAGTTCAGAGGGTTTAAGTTTGCAACTACAGTAGGCTATGGGATGGGAATCTTGCATAAGGACTGCTTCTATTCCAGATCCACTAGGGTCAGTGACTACTAGGAAAAATGGTCTATTGAAGTCAGGTAATTACAATACAGGAGCATGAGTTAAAGCATGTTTCAGTAAATGAAAGGACTTTTGTTGATTATCGGACCAATGATACACAATGCCTTTCTTTAATAATTTAGTCAAAGGTAATGCAAGCAATGAAAAATTTCTCACAAATTTTCTGTAAAAGCTAGCAAAACCTAAGAAAGAACGTAATTCGTGCACATTTTTAGGTTTGGGCCAATTCAAAATTACTTTTATCTTTTTAGGGTCAACTTTAATACCTTCAGATGAAACAAAATGTCCTAGGTATTCAATTTGTGTTTGGAAAAATTCACTCTTTTCAGGATTAGCATATAATTGATTCTCTTTCAATAATTTGAAAACCAAAGATAAATGTTCATAATGCTCATTCTCATTCTTACTGAAAACCAATATGTCATCAAAGAAAACAATGACACAATGCTGATGCTTCAAAAATATGCGATTCATCATACGACTGAATGTGGCTGGCACATTAGTTAAACCAAAAGGCATAACAAGGAATTCATAGTTTCCAAATTATGTTCTAAATGCAATTTTGAAAATATCAGATGTGTCCAATTGTACTTGATGGTATCCTGATTTAAGATCTATCTTGCTAAATATTGCAGATCTTTGTAGTTTGTCCATAAGATCTTCTACCCTAGGAATCGGATATCTATTCTTAACAGTGATCTTATTTAGGGCACCATAATCAATGCACATCCTATAGGTATTGTTTTTCTTTTTCACTAATAGGACAGGTGCACCAAATGGAGAACTACTGGGTCTAATGAGTCCTCGGGTTAACAATTCTTCAACTTGGGCTTGAATTTCTTTCTGTTCAATTTGGTTATGTCTATATGGTGCTTTGCATGGTGGTTGTGATCCAGGAATTAGGTCTATTTTGTGATCTTTGGGACGTATAGGTGATAAGCCCGGTGGTAAGTCAGTAGCAAAACAATCTTGAAATTGTGAAAGGAATTATGCGTGCCTAGGATGCATCTGATTTTCTTTAGCTTCAATTTCATTCACCCATATTAAGTAGGATTTGCTACCTTTTCGTAATGCACGTTTAGCCTGTGTATGACTAAGCAATGGAAAATTATCAAAAGTGTGCATACCATGTAATGTGATTTGTTTCCCTTTATAATGAATCTTCATTGAATGCGTGGGATAATCTATATCGGGATTGTACTGATGACGCCAAGGCATTCCTAAGATAATGTCACTAGATTGTAAAGGCACAACTAAGAAATTTCTACGTTCAACATAATCACCAATTTTAATTTCTAAGTCATGCACTTTTTGTGTTCCATTGTATCTAGTGCTTAAAAATGCATCCTTGATGCGATAATGAGTAGAAACAGTATGTAAATTCAATTCTTTGACCAGTTTTGCAGAAATAAAGTCGTGTGTGCTCCCATCATCATGTAGAACAGTCTTTTCTTTACCATGCACAAGACATTTCATCATTAATAAAGAATGGGAATTTGGCATACCTAGTAAAGTATTTGAAGTAGTACCAATATCGTCATCGTCTTTCGTGAAATCTTGCATTTCTTCATGTTCTTCATCTTCTGTCACTCCCAAATAGTTGATATGAACAGTTGACTTTTTGGACTGACAATTCGCCGCTAGATGTCCAGGTTGATGACATTTGTAACAAACTATGGGTTTGGCTTTAGACACATTATTGGTAATAGGCTGGAAGTTTAGGAATGTTGAGATTTGGCTGTAAAGACGGCTTAGGGTTTGGATTTGTGTTTGATGTAAAGCAGGGGATCATGTCCAAGATTTACGGAATGAAGATGGAAGGAAACGATTTTGATTGAATCTTCGAAAATTTGAATTGAATTGTTTTGAACCAAAGTTACCATTAGTTTGAAATTGTTGTGGTCATAAAAATGTCCAAGTAAGCCAGACATAAACTTGCGTTTATGGGTTGCCTCAGGTACATCTTCAAGCATTCGAAGTTGCAATAAAGCATTCAAAAAACACTCGGTATATTGTGAAATAGGCTCACGATCCCTTTGTTGCAGAAGATCCCATTGTTTGATTGCTTTTTCGTTGGAATTGGGGTGGAAGAAAATTCTGCAAAAATTTCTTTTGGAAACTCTCCCAAGTAGTAGGACAATCAATGCTTTTGCGGACAACAGTCCACCATAGGGATGCTCTGTCCACTAGATGATTAGTGACACACTTAATTTTGTCTTTCTCAGTATACTGTACTTCATGGAAATAATCATCAAATTGACTGATAAAAGCAAGTATAGTATTTCCATCGCGTGATCCATTGAAAGTACAAAATTTGAAATTTCTTTTACTTATCTTTGTTTCTTTCCGAATAGATTGCGCTTCAAGTGTTGCATCGATCATACATCATATAAGATCTTCAGATTGCAGTCCATCTTGGTCGGTGGTAGATTATTGCAGATTGGTCAATTGAGCTTGCAAAGTTTGACATGCTCTTTGTTCCTCTTGAAGCTGCATCATAATTACATCCAGTTTTTGCTCCATCGTTGGTTCCGGTAAATCACCTTCGGCCATAAAATCTTCCATGGTTTGATCGGACATCCTACAAAATTCCAAAAGACCTCACACACTCAAAATCTTATTAGCGGGATGGGCGTTGCTCAAAGTCGGGTTTACAAGGCTTATTTCACTTCTTTTTTTTAAATGGCTTTTTGTAGTATTTCTTCTTTGCAGATGTTGAAATTGATATCACAGTCTTCTTCCAAGAGGATAATTCGTGCGTGTAGACTGCGGGTAGCAATTTGTTTGCTGGAATTGAACTCTGTCAGTCCCCAGATGTGAACAAGGGCATGCCGAAAAGTTGAAAATCCGTTTGAGACTAGCTGTGTGCGAATAGCCACTATGGGAGAGAGTTAAAATTGAGTTTTTGAACCTTTGTAAAGTTGAAATCTTTAAGCTTTAAGTAATTAAAGCTTAACTAAATCGTTTTTTTTTAAAGGACGGCGGCAGCTTCTGAACGGTGTTGACGGCAATCAGTATGTCCTGCCGCCGCGAACGTTTGAAATTGTGGAGTTTAAGCTTTGTAAAAAGCTTATTAAGCTTTCTAATCAAACTTGATAAAAGTTACTTATTTGCTTCTCTTTGAGAAAAACGTTTTGCAAAGGAACTTCAGGAGTGGTCCTTTGCCTGTAGAGGCCAGTCCTTTGTGATCCAACAGCGTAGCAGGGGGTTCTTCACTTACCAGGAACACACTGGTATTGACGGATTGCCGTAAGATTGACTGTAGATCTCGATCATTCCAGGAGCTTTGCCTTCGTGCAAGATGGTAAGTGATTGGAAGCCCTTGATCTCAACTTCGCTCTAATACCATTGGTGCACAGATCGGATGTTGTATGCGTACGTAGCGAGTGCCGGAAGGTCCCCAAGAACAAAATAACTCTACTTTTGCACAAAAAACAAGAGAGAAGACTTGCACGATATGAAGCAAAAGACTAATTGGGTACAATCTTCCTCCGTGTCTTGTGTGAGCACTCCACAAAGCATGGATTTGATATATTATTCATCTCCAAGCTCAAAAAATAGCCCAATTTACAATTAGCACGCTTTAGCTTTTGTGTTTGCTTTTTTCCAACTAAAAAATTAAAGCAATTGGGCACCCAAAGAGTCGGGTTGTGTCCAAATACAATGTCCAATAACAAATATTTAAATCGTGCGTCCATGCGCATACAAAATAATAAATAAATGTCAGGCGCTTCAATAAATAAGCGCGTCAAAATAAATATTGGCACCACGCCTAAGATGCGCGGCCATCAAAAATGATAATTTCTTCTAAATAACTTGAATACACGCTATCGCCCAGTGCTTCCCAACGCCACTGCTGCCTGCTCTCACATCAACTGAATAATTCACAATTGTTAGAAAATAATAAAATTAAAATGACAAAAGTGAATACCTAGCAGTCTTCAGCTACAAAATAAATAAATTGGTTAGAACTCAATCCTAACCTTAATTTATTACGAGTGTGCACTCTAAACTCATAAACGTCCATTATTTTAAATATGTATTTTGTGGAATCACCCGCTATGGAATCACCCACTTGCACATTTAATTAACAAGACGCCCGAAAAGGATAGGCATCCCCATCGACTTTTCGCACAAGGAATCCACCTTGTGTATGAGCCCCGGCAACAAATATAATTTTACGAAATCCACTGCAAAACCTCACATATTCCACCGTGGAATATGCCTCCTAGCATCAGGTCTCTATATCGAGACTGAAAGCCTACCCATTATTTTCTATGTGCTACCTAATACCAAGGCTGCATATAAGGAATCGTTGCTAGGACGTGCTTTTAAGAAGCAGGACCATTGCAATGTCAACTATGACTCGCACCGCATTCACCTCGCCATTGGCACTCTGAGGATAGTAACGACTTTCAACAAGGATAGCGTGACTCCACCCAAGCCCCCAATGCCACCGATGGTAGTACTAACACAAAGTCTCAGGAGGGGAGTCACGACTTGTCCCACCCTACTAAGACGACTGACCGATCACAACCCAAGGGAAATGCAACAAAGACCATTGAATAATAGCTAAAATGGGTACCTAAATGCCAATCACCACCACCTAAGAGCCGACCCGCATGGACCCATAACTTGCGACCATCATGCCCTAGGCATAGGAGACACAATTGATGTTCTTGTAAAACCTGATGAACAGTCAAGCCACAATGGGTACCTATGGCCCTATTGCATGCACAAGGCTACTATGAGGGCAACAACTAGATTTGGATGTCTAAGACCAAGAGGGGCACATGTGCCCTTTAGCCCCATCGACTACTAGCCCATTTCCAAAGACTAGTGAGCCACCTAAAACTTCTAAACCACTTGAGTCACAAACCAAACCCATCAAACCTCAACAGGTCTACCAACTAAAACCGCAATTGGTTGCCCCTACATTGATCTCACCTAATGTTCCTAGTGTCCGAACGGCTTCACAACTAGCAAGCAACACAACATTTGAGCCCCAAACCCCACACCCCTCACACAAGTGGCTACCCCACATCCTAAGGATCAGTCTAAGCAGTAGACACCACTTGATGAGCTCTCCAGCCTTGTAAACCCCAACCTCTTACAAGCCTTAAACCCTCTTACAAGCGGAGATCTATTCTTATGTTGGCCTCTGATCTAGCTAAGAACACGGGGGATGACTTGGTCACATGCATCAGACGCTTGGATGCTACCTTTATAATGCTTGCTAAAAGCTACAAAGGATTGGACCTAGGCCTCCTAGACGAGCCTTTAGTAATTGATGTATGCACGATGTCATGTACTTGGGAAGAATTCGAGTTCCTGTTCATTAAAGCCCCTAGGGTAGTTGAGGAATTGATCACCACAGAGATCTCTAGTGAGCAAGCTTGCAGACAAAGGCTAATTACCTCCTAAAGTAAGAGCAAAGTCTCTCCCATGAACCAAGAGCTGGAAGAAATTCAAACATTGGCCGTCACTAACTCCTCTTTTCTGCGTAAATGGTACGCTCTCTATCTTCAATGGGAACAAGAGGGCTACCCCCAATAATGGCCAATGTCGAGTAGAGACACACCATCAAGACCTCTAAATATGACCCTACTTATATGTAGCTCCTACCTCCTTTAGAATATTGGCCATCATTCGCAATCAACCCTTAGAAGATCATAACATGGCCCACCCCTATTTACATTGAGACCTTACCAAGGAAAAGCTACACATTGCCAGTAGGATCAACTGTGGTGACTTCCTAACTGATGTTTTGACCTACATTATGCATGTAGGTATTAGACCTCACGATGTGGACCATCGTGCTCACTTGGAGTATAACCCACACTTCTACGCTTGGCTGAGACAAAAGTGAAGCATTGCAAGCTTGTGCTTAATACCTTTAACATTTATTCTCTAATCCTAGCAAGGATTCACATCATTCTTAGGGGGGAGGGGGTAAGGTGGAAAAGAAAACATGTATGATACCTCAAACAGTGTTTAAAGGACAGATAGAAACCAATGTTAGGTGGAAAAGAAAACATGTCTCAGACCTCAACCAGTGTTTAAAGGAGGGATAGAAACCAATGTATGATTGGGGAAAAATTGTGATAAATTTTTTGGCTTATGTGGATTGCTTGATGAAAAAGTCTTTATTTTACATTTAAGCACTTTGCCTTTCCATAACTTACATTCATTATCTACTTATTGTCTTGCAAGAGTTATCTCAAGAAAAGTAATGGTAAGCTGTTGTGGTATTGTTATAGGAACCTATGATGGCGAGCCAAGACAAAGGCAAGCTTCCGTTCACAAAAGAAGAAAAGGTGAAGTACAGCCTAATGGTTGAGATAAGGGCCTTCAATCAATTCAAGTTTAGGAACATCATGAGCTTGGACGACATGGTCATGGAAGAACCAACCGTGAAGCGGCTTGTCAACCAATGCAATCTGGGAAAGTAGGTGGTGAAGGTTGAACAAGCTATTGATTATAGCAAGTGCGCGGAGTTTCTATGGACCTTCGATGCTAATAGCAACCGCGTCATTGTAACAGTGAGACAAGGACAAGAACCCCGCATGGTCGAGGTGGATTTGAGCCCAGAAATGGTGGAAAAGCATTAGGCTTGGTCAACAAGGTCGACATGCAACTTAAAAGGGATGTCAGCATGCTAGGAATGGACAAAGCCCTAGTCCACATCAATGACAATATCCGCCTAGCTAATATTCTGGGTCCTAAAGTCAGGTTACAAGCAAAGATGATCCACACACTATTCTCTAATCAAAGGCACGACACCTTATTGAGCAGAATTGGAGTGCCCTTGCTAGAAAGCCTTGCAACCAAGTCCCTAGATGAAGTGAATTGGAATGGCTACATGCAAAAAATCATTGAAGCTTCAGTAAAGACACTAGCTAGAGGTACAAGACCAGTAGAGGCAAGGAGTCTCCAGCTTGCATAATGGGGACGGCAATGAAGAAATCATCATCAAAAGCATAGATTATAGGGTTTGGTGGGGTGCTAATCGCTATAATCCAACAGGCTGTAGAAGAGGTGGAAGGTGAAGAGGAAGTGGGGGAGACACTTGAAAGATCACCACACCATGAGCAAGAGCAATGAAGTGAAAGGACAATGAGTGAGGGCAAAGAACCAGAGATACCGTCTGGCCAAGGAGGGCCTAGAAGGCCAAAGAAAGAGACTCCTCAAAAGCAATGGCAAGAAACCAGGGAGAAAATGACCAAGGAAGAAAAGGCTCAGTTGTAGAAGAGTGTAGGTGGAGTCTAGGAGGTCTGAAGAAGAAAGAAGGATGAGAACAAAAGCAGAGGTAGAAGAGTTGCATAGGAAGGAGGAGGAAGATTCGGCTCAAGCCATTCATATGTCGATGGAACAGCCTTCCAGGGAGAGGGAGTTGGCCACTATGAGTCCATTAAGGTAAGAAGTCCCAAGCATCAGCGTCAAAGTACTAGAGATTGAACTAGCACCGATGGCAGAAGGCAAAGGAAAGGGCCTATTGTATCCAATCCTGCCTGCTCTCATGCCCCAACCAGTAACCGCCACAACCACCTATGGCATCACTAGCACTGTGGATGCAAGCAACCTCATGGCCTGGCAATGGGTGCAATATCTAGTGAACAAAGTGCAAGAAATAGCCCCAAACTCTAGTCAAGGAGCTCCAACAACTCGAACGAAGAGACCGATAGCTGTAGATGTTGAATCAAGGCAAGACTCCAAGAAGTAGAAGATAGAGGCATTGACAATGATTATACCTACAATAGTGCCACCGACTATGGGCTATGATGAATACATCAAAGATCTTCTTGCATAGCTAGACAGAGCAAAGTGGAGCAAAGGCAGAGAAGAAGAAAATTGTAGCTGAATTGGAGGCCAAAAGAGAAGCTTTGTCAACCTTCTAGTTGGAAAGGACTCGCCAAGTAGTAGGACATCAAACGAAAATCTACAAGGTGAAGGAAGAGCTCAAAGCCAAGGAAAAGAAAGAAGACAATTGGCAAGGAAGGCTCGAATAAGAATGACAAGAACTAATAGGCTTGCAAAGGCAGTGCAATATCATCCTCATGCAACATGAAGAAATGAGAGAGTAGTTGAAGAGGATAGAAGAGGCAACAGACAAACTTGAAGTGGTGGATGCAAAAAAAAGCTCAGAAAGAGGAAGAGCATCTAAGAGACATGAACGTAATGGAGCATAGGCTGTAATGGAGCTGGAAGAGGAATAAAGGCTAGGAAGGAAAATTGAGCACTTGGAGAAGGAGAAAGATGAAGCAATCCAGAGGTGGAAGGAACAGGAGCTAAGGATGGTGGCGTTAGCACAATGGCAAAATGAAAGCCTAGAGGAAATGAAGCAAAAAGCAAAGGAATGGATGGCCAAGAGTGAGGGAAGCACAAAGCAAAAACTAGCCTAAGCCAACAAGAGCAAAGGGTTGCCTACTTAGGGTAGGACTAACAATTCAAGAGAGGGAATTGCTAGGGTATACAGAGGAATAGGGACCACAAGAGCCAGTGAGAGAAGAACAACAACAAATACCACTTCCTAAAGTAGGGCAGGACTTTGAGGTGGGGCAACAAGACGAAGAACAAGTCCCCCAACCACCCTCTCCAAGATTAGAAACTCAACAGGAAGTGTCGCCCCCCTAGAAGATATACTAGAGAAATAAAAGCAGAAGTCAAGAAAAAGAGGAAGAACATGTTGGAACAAGCACAAATAAGGCTAAGGGCACGACCCCTAGCAATCCCAGAAGCTCCCATCCCACAAAAAGAATGCTTTCCTGTCAATTGGAACATGGAACTCGCAATGTGGGAATAGTGGGAAAATAGGTGCAAGGCCTTTGAATTTACTTTTCGATACCCACCCACATTGAACCGACTATATATCCCCTAAAGTGGTGGAGGAGTTGATAAGCATGGGTAGAAGGCTTGGAGATCAGTGGAGTGTAGAAAGAGAGAAGAATCCAACACTATGGGGGATAAAGGCACTGGACTATTGGGAAGACAAAGTTATGGAGGTGCCCAAGACCATAAAGGGGTACAAGTCATAGCCAAAGTGGAGGCAGAGAATTTGGGATGGGAACATAGATGCATGGATGCCATTCTGTAGCACCCTACCCTATGAGAGAAATGACCCAACATACATGCCGTATCCAAGAGAAGGGTAGGAGTGGACTTTAACTCCGACATCCATGGTTGTTATGATTTCCCTAAAATCTATAATGTATATGCTACTAAGCCAGAGGAAGCCCTTACATTCTCCAAAAATGACTTAGGGCCCTCCATCTCCCATTTCCTTAGTGAATTCTCTTCTTGCCCCCATCCTACTTTCATCACAACCTATAACTATCTTAGGCTACTTAGAGTTTTACTTAAGCAAGAGCCTACCTCCCATGAATACTGCCCATGACCCCTGTTTTTTTATTTGAATGCCAGCATAGATAGTTGCATGATGGCCATGCTCATGATGAGAGCCACCCTCCTTCTATCCTTTTGCATGGTCGAACGACATCTGATTTACTAGATGTAGGCATCCATTTTTGTCAACAATCCCTCTAAATGTATGTATGAATCTAAAGGACTACATGTAGAGTAAGAACTTCCTTAGTAAGTCCCTTAAGCCCCCAACCCCTTCCTCCCATGACCAGGAACATGAGGACTCGTTCCTCGTGTACATTTAAAAAAAAACAAATAAAAAGAGAAAAAGAAAAGAAAAAGGAAACAAGAAAAATAAAAAGAAAAAGAAAATAGAAAAAAGGAAAAGATAGGAGCAAAGAAAGAAAAGAAAACCAAGTAGAAAGCAGGATGACACACCTCACTTGATGAGTGCCACAATCACTGCACCTAGGGGTCCTCAAGTTAGGTGCATCCAGTGGCCTTGACCAGTCGACTCTATCCCTAACCCCCTAGCCCTTTTGCCCCCCACTTCATGCTTAGGGCACATCAAGGACATGACACACCTAGGGAGGTCATACTCACGTATGGTTAGGCATGTCTCCCTAAGCTACACCTACCACACTTTCCCCAATGCATGAACTAGGTCCTCAAGTGTGGGACAACACTTCAGGCTTGATTGCAATTCAACCCAGCTCCCACTTCCACTAGCATAGATACAATTGCACATGTAAGGTAGGCACATCCACCCAGTAGTAGACTCTCTTTTCTTTTTTAGGTGAATCCAACAACTCGCGTCTAACCACAAACATTGGAGGCCCTCATCACTCACACAATATACCCTTGGTCTCCACAATCTTAATCATTTCGACACGCTCCTCTCCCATATCCAATCCCCATAAGAACCCCATCATGTACTCACATGACTACCCTTCAATCACCAAGCCCTCATCAACAAAGTCCTGCAAGTGCCATGGGACTAGCACTCGACTAGGAGGGAGATAATGTTAACCCCAGTACAAGACAGTGAAAAAGGAAGCAAAAGAAAATTCAAGAAAATTCAAAAATACGAAGCAGAGCGGAAAAGGTGACCCGACAGAAGGATAAAAGGATAAAAGGCCAAAAGCACAAGGGTAACCTTAAAAGTTGAGGCAAAGGCAAAGGCACATTTTAAAATGTAAAGGTGCCCCCAATTTTTTGTAAACGAACGCCAAGCTCCCTCCGAAGCAAGTTGTAAAGAGTAAATGGGCATGGGTAAGGCATAATGTAAATATAAGGGAGTAGGAAAAGATGACCTTGGCAAGATGGCCCCGGTCATGCAAAAAAGGTATGGATGCCCAAAGGGATAAGGGCATAATAGAGAAGCTCATTCTTGGTGTGTGGCAAAAGTGGCTTTCTCCTCCTCCTCCTCCTCCTCCTCCTCCTCCTCCTCCTCCTTCTTCTTCTTCTTCTTCTTCTTCTTGCTTGCTTGTGCTTGTGCTTGAGAGAGGGAGTATGAGAGTGTGAGGGAGTGAGTGTGTGAGGGTGAGGGACCGTGGGGGAGAAGCTCTCCATTTTCTCCTCTCGTCTCTTATCCCATGCACAAGACTATGGAGCATGGAGTTTGAAGGTGGAGGATTGAGGTTGCTTGAGCTTGCATCTTGAATTGTGGAGCTACCGCTGTGCTCGAGAGAGGAGGGTACTCGATCCGTCAGCTTGAGAGCGCTCACGGCTATGTGAGAGGTAGCCATTAGCATTCAGCTTGAAAGCTTGAGCAATAGGCAGTCTGTGGGTCTTGGCAATTGAGTGAAAGCTCCCACAATAAACAATTTTCAACTAAGGAAATGAAAGAAATATTGGACTATGGTGAGAAATGAATTATTATTATAAATTCTCTTCTTTACAATGCAATAAGAAAATGTTCTTGCATGTGATGGGGGTATTACAAGAATAAGGGAAGTGAGAAAGGGAAGTGAGATAATAAAGATACCTTGGTTGTGTGAGTGTAATATATTGGTCCCTGCTATTCTTGTGCGCTTTCTCAATTATACAATGCAAAATCTTATCAAGAAAATATGTGTTTTATGCATACACTCTGACTTTGAAAAGTCATAAATGCATGTATCAATCACATAGTCGTATAGTCAATGATCAATTTATAAAACCAAAATGTATTAAATTTAATCTTGGCCACATGAAGCCCTGAACAATTAACCCAAAAAAGTTAAAAATTCCATGGACTTGTGAACTCGGCCTTGTGAGGGGAAAATTTTTCAAAGGTTGAAAAAGACTTATAAAAGAATATTGGAAAGAAGAAATGAAAAAGAAGAAGGAAAGGGGGGGGCATCAAACTCACATCCCCTCCTCTCCCCTCAGTTCACATGTTGCATACTCACCCCTCCCATAGTTTTTTAAAATCACCCCCATTTTTCAAATGAAGATATTCTACCACCTCCCTCCCTCCTCCTCCCCCCCTGCGACCCCCCCTTTTTTTTTCGACTCTTGGAATTCTCTTTCCACCCTTCCCCTTATTCCATAAAAAAACAACAAAAGAGAAGAATGAAAATTAGCTTTCTTAAACATAAAAGAAGTAAGAGAGAGAGAGAGGATTAGACCTCTTTTGCCCTCCACCATTTGATACACCCCTCCTCCTACATTTTCAAATAATATAACATCAAAGAATCCCCCTCCCTTTTTTGTATCAAATTCCTTGGAATGAAAAAAGGAAATTTACCTTCTCATTGACAACTCACTTTCCCCTCCCCCCCCCCCCTTCTTTATTTTCAATTTCCTTGGAACAAAAAAAAGGAAAATTACCTTCTCATTGACAACTCACTTGCCTCCTCCCACTCCCCTTCAAAAATCTAGATAAGGATACATGAAGACCTTGGGAGAATAAGAAGAGGTAATTCAAAAATCAAACTCTTTATGGAGATGATAAATACTGAACATAGAACATATCTTCTCCCCTCTTCCCCCACTAAGTGATACCTCAAATCATGTGACATGCAAGAATCTCTCCCCCTCTTCCCTCAAATCTATAAATAGAAGACCAAAAATAAAAGGAGGACGAAGTGAAACGAGGGCACAGCCATACTGAGAGAGTAAAGGTTGAGAAAAATAGAAAACAAGTAGAGAGTGAGTGAGTTAGTAAGAGCAAGTGATGCCATGAAGCATATTTCACGGTGGATTTCGTAAAACTATTTATTTGTTGGGGCTCGTACATAAGGTGGATTCATTGTGCGAGAAGCTAACAGTGGCGCCTGTCCTTTTCGAGCATTAGATTAATTTAATGTGCACGTGGGTGATTCCATAGCAGGTGATTCTGTAAAATACATATTAAGTTAATGAACGTTTACGAGTTTAGAGTGTGTACTCGAACTAAATTAAGGTTAGGACAAATTTCTAACCTGTTTAATTATTTTATAGATGAAGATTGCTTGGTTTTCACTTTTATTGGGTTTTATTTAATTATTTTCTAACAATTGTGAATGCTTCAATTGATGTGTAGAGCAAGCGGCAGTGGCGTTGGGTAGCACCGAGAAATGACATGAATCCAAATGCCTAGAAGAATTACTATTTTTGATAGGTGCACGTCTTAAAGGCATGGCACCAATATTTATTTAAGCGCACTTATTTTTTAAAGTGCTTGACAAAACATTTATTATCTTGTATGCGCATAGGCGCTCAGTTAAATATTTCATTATTTGATATTTGTATTTGGGCACAACCTGAACGGCTTACTTTATATTGGGCAAATGCAAACACAAAAGCAAAATCATGCTATTTGTAAAGTGGGCTATTTTTGAGATTGAAGATAAATAAATCTATAAATACATGCCTTATGAAGTGCTTGCACTAGGGATGGGGGGAGATTGCACCCAATTTGTATTTTTATCTCATGTTGTGTAAATTTTCTTTTGCTTTGGCACAAGCCTCTCCAACTTGAATCGTGGCAGGAGTATGTACTCGCTGATGTCGATTCCCACAAATGCATGCCGTCGTCTTGCACAGATCATTCCAAACTACTTAAGCTTTTAAAAAGCTTAAGCTATTAAGCTTAATTCAAGCTTAAAGCTTAATCATCAACATTTTACATTGCAGGTATTCATATTGTGGTACTCTCAAACTGGTTTTGAAGTTTTAGTAAGCCCTTGTTCCCACCTGCAACTTGGCTGAAACAGATTTACAGCAAGTAGTCTGTCATACACAATCTATGCGGAAGACTATTTTGCTTGGAAGAAGACTATTTTCAATTGCCGTACTCGAATAATTTGTAAGAAAATTTTCATTGTTTGCATTGCCTTTGATGAAATTGTTAAAGAAAGGTGTTGTGTATTGTTGGTCTAACAACCAATAAAAGTCTTTTGATTTGTTGAAACATGCTTTAACACATGCACTTGTCTTGCAATTACCTGATTTTAGTTTATCATTCTTCCTAATAGCTATTCCTGATGCTAGCGGATCAGGAATAGGAGCTGTCCTCATGCAAGATTCACATCCCATAGCCTATTCTAGTTGCAAACTTAAACCTTCTGAGTTGAAGTATTTCACCTATGATAAAGAATTGTTAGCTGTACTTCAAGCCTTATGTCAATGGAAACATTATCTAATGGGATCCAAATTTATGATTAAAACTGACTAGCAAAGTATCAAACATCTCCTTAGTCAGCCATAAATTTTTTACCGCCATATTAAATGGGCTGCTTTCATTCAAACTTTTCATCCACTTATACAATATCAGCCAGGAAGAGAACATGTTGTTGCTGATGCATTGAGTAGAAGACTAAGTAACCATAATATTTCCATTCTATCCTTTGATTCCCTTTCTCCTATGAAGGATATGACCATGACCCCAATTTTCAAGTTGATTGGAACAAATTAGTTGCTAATAAGTGGATTCCAATTGATTTTTTGTCTTATTCTGATGGACTTATGTTTTATGAGAAAAGATTACGTGTCACTGTTTAATTTAGATCATTTGTGTTGCACAAAATTCATTGTCCTCCATATCAAGGCCATAAAGGTATTACTTCCACCTTAAGAACATTGGTTGAAGATTTTTACTAGCTGCAAATGGAATCTGATGTTTCTAACTTTGTTTCTGAATGTTTAATTTGCAAAAGAGTCAAGCGACACCATGGTAAGCAATATGGTTTACTAATGCCTTTACCAATTCCTGACCATCCATGGGAACATATTTCAATGGATTTTATAACTGGTTTGCCTAATACACAAGCTAATCATAATATGATTTGGACTATAGTAGATCGATTTAGTAAACCAGCATATTTTCTACCATGCAAGAAAATATTAACTATATCTCAAGCTACACAACTGTTTTTGAAGATTGTTTTCACTAATCATGGTTTGCCAAAAGTTATTATTTCTAATCATGATTCGAGATTTTGTAATAATTTTTGGACTACTTTGTTTGCTAATTTGGATACTAAGATTGATTTCTCATCTGCATTCCATCCTGAAACCAATGGGCAAATAGAAGCTACTAATAGTACAATTCTAGATCTTTTGTGTGCATACACAATTTCAAAACCACAAACATGGGACACACATTTGCATCTACTTCAATTTGCATACAATAATACACCACACACAGCTACTCATAAAGCACCCTTTGAAATCATTTATAGACATATATTGCCTACACCTGTGACATCATTGTCGAATAAAGTTAAAGCTGCTGATGATATTGCCAATACGCATGCTACTATTTTTGCTCAAGTTAAAGATATGATTGTGAAAGCCCAGCAATCATACACTAAACAACCTAATAAGAAAAGGCAGGCCATGAGTTTCAATGTCGGTGATTATGTTTGGTTATGCATTGAAAAGAGAAGATTGAAAAGTGTTGAGAAACACCTTGTTGTTAAATTAGCACCTAGGTTTTATGGACCTTTCAAAATAATTCACAAGATCAATGACAATGCATTTAAATTAGAACTACCCAAACATTGGAAGAGCCATAATACTTTTCATATCAGTTTGTTACGACCTTTTAGAGGCCAATTACCTGTCCACCCTCTCTATGAAAACCCTCCTTTGTTAGAAGAAGAAACTGAAATCCTTGAACATGAAACTATTTTAGACATTGACTTTATGACCACTAGAACTAGCCACATATATTCTAAGTATTTGATTAAGTTTAAAAATCATCTTGTTGAAGAGGCCCAATGGATCCAGGCTCACGACCTAAGTCCTTACCCCTCACTATTGGCTCCACATTGAGCTAATAGCAATTGAGGACAATTGCTATCCCACCCTAGGGGTATGATGGCAGGAGGCATATTTCATGGTGGATTTTTTAAAACTATTTATTTCCTTGGGCTCGTACACAAGGTGGATTTCTTGTGCAAGAAGTTGACGGGGACGCTTGTCCTTTTCTGGTGTCAAATTAATTTAATGTGCATGTGGGTGATTCCATAGCAGGTGATTCTGTAAAATACATATTAAATTAATGGACGTTTACGAGTTTAGAGTGCGCACTCGAGTTAAATTAACCTATTTAATTGTTTTATAGTTGAAGATTTCTAGGTATTCACTTTTGTTGGATTTTATTTAAGTATTTTCTAACAATTGTGAATGCTTCAGTTGATGTGTAGGGCAAGTGGCGGTAGCATTGGGTAACACTGGGCGATGGCGTGAATCCAAATGCCTAGAAGAATTACTATTTTTGATGGGTGCACGTCTTATCACTAAAGGCGTGGCGCCAATATTTATTTAAGCACACTTATTTATTAAAGTGCTTGACAAAACATTTATTATCTTGTATGCGCATAGGCACTCGGTTATACTGAGATTGGCTCTACATGAGGTTCAACCATGAAGGTTGAAGTATCTCGTATATCTTTCTGACTTATGTATTCATAAGCTGATCGATATTCCAACTCTTATGTAAATGACAATTCCAAGGTGGCAAGAATGTGCATCTAATCCTGCTCATCTTCAAGAGAGGGAATATATCTGGCCAATGGTCAAGAGGTTGGAGGGTCATTAGGATACTCATGTAAGAGTGCATAAAAAGTGTGTAAGTCAACTCATGAGGTTTTGCAAGACTGTGTCTCAAGACTCCATCTCAATGGATATTGCCTCCTTCCTATTTTCTAGAAAGACTAAATTGTTGCCCCCAATCCTCGATGAGATGTGCATTGTGCATCCATGGTTGGCTAAGAAATATGTCATAGTTGAGTTCTTTCATGACAATAAAGTTAACCTTGAACTATATCCTACTGATCTTGACTAGCCAATCTCTTAATACTCCCATTGGTCTGATTTTAAACGATTGATCCATTCATCATTATGGGGCCTTCAATGCTCACTCTCCCAACCTCACTTTTTGCACATGTGATGGCATGCACATGAGTGGGAATGATGTCTTTATCATTGATCATTTCCACTATGAATAGGATCAAGGGAACAAATAGCAATATTGCCTTACTACAACTTGCCTTACGTTGTGGACATTCTAGATGATATGCATGATTCCATATTGAAGAAAACACTAGTCGATATCATTTCCCTTGGACTGCTCTTGTTTTGTGGATACCTCAAGAAAATGTGTCCTAACTACCCACAATTCCAATAGGCAAGGAGATCTCTGTTTATATGCATACCTCACATGCGGTCTTAACATCATAATGGGTACAGAGTACTAGTCCATAAGGATCAGATGTCCTTCATTGACATAACAAACAAAAAGATTTGTGCATTTCTTGTCCTTCGTTGGTTCCTCAATGAAGTGGACAAAGGCCTCACTAGGTGGGTGCATGACAATTTGCATGAGGGGTCTAGGGATCTTAGAGAGGGATTAATCTTAGCTCATTATGCAACCATTGGAGGGGCTAGCAATGCCGAGAGTTGGATTTTAGAGTCGATTTTAGAGTGCAAAAGTGGCTCAAGATCCATGAAACAGGCGTTTTGGCGAAAAATGGAACAATCACGAATCAGGGAACTAGATTTTTTATCGATGCATTTTGACATCAAGAATCCAATGCAAGTGTCCATTTTTTGATTGGAGTCCATTTGACTCCCCATTTAATGGCCACAAGGTTTGGCATTATGAAGCAGCTAGCTAAGCAAGTGATAGAGGCTAGGGTAATAGATTTCGATGCAAAGAAGTCACCCACGTCTAGTCGAATTACGAATCCAAGGTCGTTTGCCTCTTCGTCCAAGCATCCTGAAACCACTTGTGAGATAGTGTGAATGCACAAGAGTAGACTGTTTTTTTTGCAAGTTAGAGCTTAAGCTTGATTAAAAGAAGCATGCAATCAAGAAAACATCATGAATGGGGTGGGGGGGGCATTTTTTTGGCGACCTCTCAATCCATTTATAAATTGATTTTGGTGACTATTGGAATCAGCCTCCCCCCTCCTGGTGCTGAGATGTTGCAATTCTAGGCTCTGATTTGCAAAACATGCAAGATTTGATGCATTGAATGAAAAGCTAGAAATTTAGTATTTCTCTCTTCTCTTTCTCTCTCGCCATAAACGTCGTTCATATGGGCTGAGAGAATGAGGGGAATGGGTGTCAGTTTGTGTGACAAGATGCAAGGGATGGATCAAGAAAGTGTAAAGGATGTATGACTATAATAGAGTGTCAACGGCTTCTCATTTTTGAATTGCAATGCGTGCAGATTATAGATTAAGCAGTCTTTTATTGAATTTTATGTCGAATCGCTTATTCTTATGATGGAAAATGATTGGAAATGGTTGAATATGTCTGAATATGTTTGAAAGTGTAAAGGAGGCATCAATGGCTATAAAAGAGTGTCAACGTCTTCTCATTTTTGAAATACGATACATGCAGATTATAGAGTGAGCGGTCTTTTATTGAATTTTATGTCGAATCGCTTGTTCTTATGATAAAAAATGATTGGAAATGGTTGAATATGCTTGAATACGTTTGAAATTATAGTATAGTCAATAATTTCTAGCAAATCATGTAATGAAAATCAAAATCATAAAATTTGCAATGTGAATTTAATAGAAAAATGATAATTTCATGGATTTTTATGATTCAAATTGTGTTCCTATAGAGGTATATTGAATGTAATGCTTAATCATAATCCACATAAGCTTCATAAATTTGAAAATGAGAAAAACTAGTACTTAGTATAAAAATAAATTATATAAAATCATACAAATTGATTTTTGATAGAGAAAATTAGTCTAAGAGTGAGAAAATTATTGAAAATTAGGGGAAGGTTTGTGAGTGTATAACAACTGTAGAGTATGAGGTTGGCCTCAATCTACATCCATTTGTGTGTTAAAGTGGTAGTTTAGAGGGTATTTTATGAAAGAAATATCGCATAACATAGAAAACACCCTATATAATAAATGAACACACAAAGAAGTTAAAATGTCAAGAATGTTACATAAAAATATAAGTTCTTGTGCATTGAAAAGAAGCATATAGGGTTCGTCTAATAGTTTTAAAGGAACAATAGTACAGATTAGTCCAATGTTGTTTCTAAACAACGCAGCAATATGTTAGAAGGGAAATCATTGAAATAATGTTTTTTTTAATACAACACGTTGGCTGATTTGTGGTTAGTTTGTTTGAGCACTATATGGCATTATACCTTGCATTTGCATTATTATACATGGAATCAAGAAAAATAAGTCTCCTGGATGCATTGCAATTGGTTGCTAAAACTATTGACCAACGATAAGAGTATGAGGATCCCTTTGTTGTAGGATAGTACAATTTTCTTTGGGAACTCTTATGTGAGGAAACAAAATTATCTCTAGGAACGCTTTATCAAAAGAATGGACAATGTTATGATTGTATTTTATGTTTAGGCGACGCATCGTGGAGCCATTCCTCCTAGAGTGTAGAAGATCCATAGGAGCCACAATGATCATCGGGGAGTGCTCCATATGTGTGTGCAACAAGGTGTTGATCACCTATATGTGTGGTATACTCCCTTCGTTGGAATTGGGATGGGAAAAGTCATTGAACTACAAATCGATACAAATGCATGATTTATTTAGATCAATATAGAGCCTCTAGACACTCCTGGCCGTGAGGCCGTGAGGGTGGTTTGGTGAACATAGGAGCTCAGCTAGAGCCCTATAGCTAATATTGGGCCCATTTTTGGTCATGATAGAGGCTGCTTTTGCTGGGAGCCACTGATAAGTAGCAGTATTCAAATCTTGGTTAATAGGGACCGGTGTTTAGTGTATGCCAAAGAGCATTGAAATAGATCTGTTATTTCATGATAGAGATCATCAAGCCAAGATTCAATGTTAAGAGAGAGACAAAAGAGCTAAATGGTGAGCTAAGATCCTTAGGAGATATTCTCCTAAGCATAGTAGTCTGATATCCTTGAGAAAGAGAGGTCTTGTTGACCCTACTATTCTAGCTAGCTCATTAGGGGAAGGGGAAAGCTTTAGCATGCCTTTTACCCCGATAAATCAGCCAACTTTGAGTGGGGGTGTAGTCTTAGTGATACAAACTCCTGTAGTGAATCCAATCGTTGTTATGGTGCAATCCATCACAATACTTATAGGAATGTCGGATTTGCCAGTCCTTCTAGGTTTCCCTTACCCATTTTAATGCATTAGCAGAGGAAGATGAGGAGCTCCACATCAGTGAGCTCCAGAAATTAATGTTCCATTGCCAATTTTAAGACAAATGACATCTCATAATGTTTTTTAGCGTGACTCTAAAAGGAAGAGTTGTAATGTGGTATCATGGCTTGAAAGCTGGAACCATAACTACGATAGATCTATTCTATGCAATCTTTCGAATAGAGTTTTCCCCTGAGAGAGGTGGTCAATATTGGCCTTATGTTTTGAATGTGACACATCAAGAGCGCCATGAGAATACTCGAGTGTACACTAAGAAATTGAAAGAAGTGTTTCACAAATTGCAAACCTCTATTTCTACTCCACATGTTGCTCAATTGTAGTACTTTTAACATAGATTAGACTTCAATTTCCAACTGTAATTGAATAGTGTTGCTCTTGCTAATGTAGACACTGCTATTACATGAGCAGAGGAGGTAGAGTCACGCTTACAATTGGCCTACACATCTAGGGCAAAACTAAATTTGAGTCTAGGTTCTAGAAATAATTTGGCATTGATCAGTGAAAGTCAACGTATGACTAGTACACCTATGATCGATTCGAATGGAAGAGGAAGCATGATGCAGAATGTGTCCATACTATTGAATTCTCCTAATGTTGCTATGCTGATGGCTAGCCAAATGGTTTTACTAAATAATGAAACCCTAATGTCATGCCAATTAATCAATGGTTGATTCCTAATTAGGTGGTTAGGCTAGTTGAAAGGTAAACATATGATCACGGTTATGAGTCTAGAGTGCGTCAAATGTTCTTGGAAAAGTCAAGGACATGATGAAGCATTATACCGATATGATAACAAAATAATTCAAAACCAAATCTTTTAACAGGGTATCTGACCCTGCTAGACTTGCGTACCATTAGATCACTCAGTGGAGGCTTTATATTACTATGTGCTCTCCATACACCTGGTGTCATGACTGAAGGAATACTAAGCTCATCATCCAAACTCTTTGAACCACTAGAATCTCCATCAAATCCCAAATGACTAGTAGATGCATCATTACCATCCAACACTTTCTTCTCTCCTTTGTCTTTACCTACAACACTTGTAGATCCACCTGAAGATGTGGGGCTACTCTGTAGTCCCTTGGTCCAGGGGCTAACTGTAGATGTAGTAGTAGATGATGTTTTTGGTCCACTAAGGCTATGTGATTCTTGCTTTTCTTCCTGCACATGACTATCATAATCATTATCATCATCTAATACATCACTAGTAGATGTATACCAACTGCTCATCTCATAAAAAATAACGTCACTAATCACTTTGAACTCGCCTATGACAGGGTTATAACAACGATACCCTTTCTACTCTAAAGAGTATCCAATAAAAATGCACTTTTCAGCCTTTGAATCAAGCTTCTTTTGCAGCTCATCTGCCACATGAGCATATGCAATACAACCAAATACTTTTAAGTGTGACACATCGGGCTTCTTACTTTTAAAGCATTCTTCAAGGGTCATTCCATGAAGTGCAGTTGTGGAAGTTATGTTCATAATATAGATCGTAATATGAACAACTTCAGACAAAAAATGTTTTGGCATATTCTTTTCAGCCACCATCAATGCCAATGCAACTTCTGCAATATGCCTATTTTTTCTTTCTGTAACCCTATTTTGTTGTGGGGTATACTTGCAAATAAACTATCTCTTTATCCCATGAGACATCAAGAAGCCACTAAACTCATTAGAGAGATACTCTGCCCCTCCATCCGATCTCAAACACTTAACTTTCAAGCCTATTTTTGTTTCAATAGCCGCCTTGAAAGATTTAAAGTGCTCAAATGCAACACTTTTTTCCTTTATGGAATATACCCATAGTTTCCTTGAACAATCATAAATAAACATGACAAAGTATTTGCTACCACCAAGAGATACATTTTGTGTAGGCCCCCAAACATCTATATGCACAATATCAAGTATTTTTTGATTCACATCTCTATCATGTGAAAAGGATCGTCTTGCATGCATACCAAACTGGCATGTTTCACACACTTTATAGGATTCTGCAACTCTAAAAGTAGGCAACCCCGTAACCTATCCTTTGGACTCCATTAATTTCAATCTTTGCATGTTTACATGTCCAATACATTTATGCCATATTTTAATGCCTGCAACCACTCCTTTTCCTTTAGCATACATAACAATATTCATTACATGAATTCAATATCTAAAGTGAACATGCGGCCAACTCTACTTCCTTTTGCAACCAACTTACACTTATCATTAAAGTCTTCTACAAAACAACCTTTTGTATTAAATTGAACTTGCAACCCTTGCTCTACCATTTGGCTAATAGACACTAAATTCTTTGTGATTGATGGCACACATAATGCATTCGATAGACTCTTTGTCTGGGCATCATGCAAAGACAAGGGAACCTTTTCAATTTGTGAAATTGGGTGGCATAAATAATCACCCATTTGTATAACCTAGATTTTGTAAGTCGTGCATCTCTCCGAACCTTTCATCATGAATGGCCATAAGATTAGATGTATCTAAATCAACATACCATACATCATCATGTGTCCCTTTTCCTGTAATAGCATTCATCATATGCTGCACAATAAACATATACTCATTTTTGTCTTCCTTCTATCATGAATATGATGCATAGTTTCATTGCTGCAATTTACAACTGTGAATATCATCCTTCTTAGCATAACAATGGGCTACAATATGAACTATTTTGCCATGATAATGGCAAACAATAACAAAATTTCCAAAACCTTTGTTCTGCCATCCACCTCTTCCTCTAGAGCTCCCCTTGTCTCTAAAGTTTTCACGGCCTCCTGAAACTTACATATCATCAAATTGTTGATTTAACCTATTTTGCTGGTTACCACTAGCACATCCCATACCACGGCCTCTCGAAGAGGATCTGTCATGTCCCCTTCTTGAACTTAAGTAAAAGGTTGGACGTGTTCATCATTTCTTTCATATGAGTCACCCTCCATATTGATCTCTTTGGCAATTAGGAGAGAGATCAACTCGTCAAAATCTGGAAATGGCTTCTGTATATATACAGAAGTGACAAATGATTTCCAAGACTTCTCATTATTAAGGCCACTCAAAGTGGATGAAACCAAATCGTCATCATCAGGCATTGCATCGATCGCTACTAAAGCATCTGCAATGCTCCTCATCTTCAAAACATACTCATTGATATATATTTTCCCTTTCTTCAAGGTATTCAACTATTGCTTGGGTTGAATCTTTTGTGTCTTTGTATTTATTGAAACCATGTTCTCAAAAATTATCCAAGATGCATGTGAAGCTTTTGTGTTCCTAATATGTCATAGCATAGTATTATCAATGATTGTAGATAGCCAATACATCACCTTTTTGTCTTTTGCATTCAATTCTTTCCACACCTTTAATTCATCTGGAGTTACAAGGATACTCAGCTCTAGCTCATTTTCTTCACTTGAAAGGAAGTTTGTCACATGGAACTTCCATGAAGGGTAGTTGTTCTTGTCTAGCTTCTCAATGATGGGATTTTCACTGTTCTCTGTCATTATCACAAAAATGATACAAAATAGCAAGCAAGTCTTCTATAACCTTTCACAACAAGTGCACAACAATACACTAGGCAACCTTTTTCATTGATTGCTCAATAGGACATGTAATCTGTAATTTTTTTGCAAATAAAACTTATGTTTTCTTCTTGACAAACACCTCAAAAAGTACAAATTCGAAATCTATAACTTATATATACATTTCCCTTCATAATCTATGCCATATGTTTGAGAATAGCCTTTTGCAGCCAGCCTAGTCTTATACCTGCTAATTGAACCATTTGCATTATGCTTGACTCTTTGTAAACCCACTTACAATCAATAGCTTTCTTGCCCTTAGGCAAGGGTACCAAACAAATAGCTTTCAAAAATGCATAGTTTCCTTGCTACAATTTACCACTATGGAGATAATCCTTCTTACATAACAATGGGCTGCAATATGACTTGTTTTGCCACAATAATGGCAAACAATAGCAAAATTTTCAAAACCTCAGTTTTGCCATCCACCTCTTCGTCTAGATCTCCCCTTGTCTCTAAAGTTTTCATGGCCTCCTGAAACTTACATGTCACCGAATTGTTGATTTAACTTGTTTTGCTGGTTATCACCAACACATCCCATGCCATGACCTCTCCAAGAGGATATGCCATGTTTCCTTCCTGAACTTAAGTAAAATGCTTGGACATGTTCATCATTTCTTTCATATGAGTCACCCTGCATATTGATCTCTTAAGTAATCATGAGAGAAACCAACTCATCAAAATCTGGAAATGACTTCTATACATATACAGAAGTGACAAACGATTTCCAAGCCTTCTCATTATTAAGGCCACCCAAACTAATTACAAACTTTCATTGGTTTCCCAAAAACATTCTCTCCCTAAAATAGTGTTCTTGAAGGTCTCGCTTGAACTTTTGGGCTTGCTCAAAAACACTCATCGGAGAAAAGTATAACTCGGGTTAGCCTTTCCATATCAAGGCTGGCTTCAAAGGTAAGAAAAAAGAGATTATATACAATGAACTTAATAGATGTTTTCTTAACTTTTCCATGCTACAAAGTTTAATGATCAAATTAGAGGAGGCTCAAGGATTAGCTAGGTCTGTGATTAAACTTGACGAAAGTGAGATATTGAAGTGTACAAAATTAGTAAGGCTCTCTATTACATTGATGACTTTCATCAAGTCATTATAGTGATTCGATGTCATTTAGTATTCAATTTGAATACAATATTTGATTGTTAGGAGCTTTTGAAGTATATACAACAAATTGGCACGTACTATATTAGGTTTTCCATCAAACTTCAATAACCTGATATGATTAAGAGCCAACAAGAAGAAGAAGAGTTATTTGTCAAGGAATTTGGATTGAATAACACATAGCTAGTGACTTGAAAGCACTCAAATGCATGTAAAATGTGTGAGAGGGAGACAATTCTAGATATCCTTGCTTATAATGCATGTACCTAGTAGTAGAGTTGGAGAGTTGAGCTGAAGTAACTGGAATAGAGCTCCCTCTAGGCACATCAAAGACCCACACTTCAAGCTAGTTTTAGACCTTTCTTTGGCCAATGCTCACATCTACACACTTCATGCACATTGTAGAATAATTGAAAAACTTGTTCATCTTTACATAGGGTTCTCTTAGAAGCTAAAGGCCTTATGAGCTAGAGAGGATGCTATAACAAAGATCTTCAGTAAGTTCTATCTACTATTGGATTACATGGAGATGACCTTGTCATGGAACTAGATCCTCAAAACTCCAAAAGATAAACTTTAGAAACAATGTATCAACCATTAAATACAATGGATGGAAATCCCTACATAATGTAGTTAAGGATTATGCTGATAATAAGCAGGCTCTGAATAGAAAAGCCAAAGTTTATGAGATACTAGAAAAAAATATTTTTTATTGTGATAAAATTGAATGTAAAGATGATGATCTTAAGGACTTCAATGACCAATTGAACCTTTTTGAAAAGGCAGTGATGATAGAAGCTTGAAAGTATTAGCACTTCACTCACTATATGGTAAGAATTTTGCATTGTTATATATTTGTATTGTCTAACTTATAAAATATTTTTAATTAAATATTTGTATTTTTTATTTGTGTGGCATATTTTGTACAACCATGCCCCATATTTTATCAAACAATATGGAATTCTATCTATCTTGCCAACCCAGTGTATGGAAAAATCACATTATCAAGCAAGGACTTTACTTTGATATGGAGATGGAAGAATCAAAGCAAATAGTTTATTAGAGATGTTTCAGTGGTTCTATGAACAAATTTGGCACAAACTCAAGGTTAAGAATACAACCACATCATATGACACATCATCTTTGGAAAAAACTATACAAATGGTTACCCAAAAAAGGAAAGATGGATATGTGAATTGTTGTGCAAAGTAGAGATTTTCGAAATGACTACAAACTAAGCAAAAAGAAGGAAAAAAGGCTCTTGTCATGAAGATTTATTGAGTTTTTTGGCTTCTCCTTTGATGGAGGCTTTAGTTTATCTTCATATCCCATGTCTTCAATATCAAGTCTTTGAACCTACAGAAACTCTTCTTCTATAGATAACCCTTTCTTTTCATACTCCATAATTTGATCAATACACAAATATAAGATAATGGATCTATCTTGAAAATTTTCTCCTCAACATCAAGAGCTGCTAGAGGGCATGGTTTATAGCTTATGAAATCCTTGTCATACTAGCTCCACCTTGCACAAGAATAGATAAGTAATAATATTCTCTAAGATTTAAAAAAGCTGTTGAATATCATTGAACAATACATATCTTTTTTAATTGATGAGATGTCTAGGAAATGTAGCGACATAATCAAGAGGGCATTCTTCAATCTTTGAACTTTATTCTCTCTCCTTTTCTTCTACCTTTGTGATCTTTTCACTCTTGAAAATAGTAGGATCAAAATGGTGTACCAATAATTCTTAACATTCTCTTAAAAGTCTCCTCATTTTCTTTAGCCTTTTCACCTTGGCATGCAATGTCTTCTTCCTTCTTCCCCTCTATTTTATCGGAAGAAAAACATTTCATCTATTGAAGATACATGAGAAATTTTATGTCCTTGAGAATTAAAAGATATTATTATTGATCCTTGTGATAAGGAAATTTTGTTTCATATGTTTTAAACTCTTCATCAATAAGGTTCCACCTAATGAGCAAAGTTATTGTTAGAGCATTGGCTACCTGAATAACATCACTATAATGCATATAGTTATCAAGTGCAAGACACTTTTCATGTCTAATATAATATTCCCTACATGTCTCAAGGTTATCATTGAGATTTTCCAAAAGCTCTTGCAAATTGAAAGGTACATTAAATGTATTTTTTATATAATCAAACTTGGAGAGATTTCTTTTCTTGTGGAAGAAATTAAATGCTTGTCATCAATTGTGTCCTTCAAAGTTTCCTCCTCCATTCTCTCCAAAGATAGTTTCTCTTACTTATTCTGAACAAGCACACCCTGCAATGAAAACAAGCAAAAAAAAGTTGCTAAGTAAGCCATAATCTATTAGTCGAATGAAACACAAAAGTTGGCTAACCCAACTGACTCAAAACTGTCCATAGCACATTTCATCCAAAAAATCTAGATGACTATTGACTAAAACTCTAATTGAATCCCATTCAGCATGGTAACTTGGACGACATTCAATTGTGTCTTCTGAAACATGAAAACATGCATTAGGTAGTTGTTTTGCTCTATTTTTCTATTTCACAAGACAACATCCTTATTGTACAACTTAAAAAAAACCAATATTATTTTACTCACTACAAAGATAAGAATGTTGTAATAGGAGAACATGTAAAGAGATCTTACTTTTGACAAATTTAAATATGAAGATGATTGATTTGGCTTACAATAGTTTGCTAGTTTTCTTCAAAGTCAAGGAGGATCTTGTCTCTGTCGTCAAAGAGTGGACTAGAGAGAGAAAGAGGAGAGAGAAGACTGCAGATAGAGAAGAGAGAGTGCAAGAGAGAGAGAAATAGAGTGACGAGGAGAGAGAAAGAGAGGAAAGAGAAATAAGCCATTAAAGCTGTGAGTAAGGTGAGAGAGAAGGACAGTAATGTATTAATGTGTCAAAAAGATAGGAAAAATTACATGTCCTCTCCTTTTATACCAATATCAGTGTGACATGGCATATCATCAATATTATTCACATACTAAATCCTTATTCTACCCATCTTCTTACAATTCATCCCTTACCAAAGGTTTTTGCCCTCAAAAACAAACACAGAAAGACTAGAACAAGATGGATAGAACAGAGCACTACTATGTTTTTACAGCTTTACAAATAGGAAAATTAATGAAAGATGACTGACATATGGATAGAATGAAAGAAAAAAAGTAAGCCTAATCTATATACATGATTAGGAATGCTTTAAAGGTATATGGAGCCATAAAGTCTTCAACTGATAGGCCCAGAATGAAGTAGACAGCTTGCTATGTAAACAGACCCTGCTGGACCAAATCTGCCATAACTTATAGTAAAAGTGTCCAAACGAGGCATGCCACATGTCAAAACGTAGCTCTTGAAGAGTACTTTGACCCTATATAAGTGGCTTAGTTCTAAAGATTAGGCACAATAAAAACTGTTCTAAAACAACATGTTGTCCTAACCTTGTCTGCACCATAACTAGCTCCATAAGCAGTAGGCTTCGACCACCAATGTGTCCCATAGGAAAGAAAACTCATCTAATATAGAATCACGCATCCAAGAATCTTCCTCAGGTGGTAAACCTCTCCATTTGATCAAATATTTGATGATGGAACAAGATCAAAACTTCTTCTCATGCTGACCTATAACAGCCTTTAGGATGTACTGAATAAGACCTTCTTCATCAATAGGTGGCAGCTCATCAATTATATCAAGTGGATCACCATAGAAAGGCTTGAGCTAGCTAACATGAAAGACATTATGAATCTTTGTGGAAGAGGGTAGCTCCAATCTATATGCTAAACCTCCAATGCGCTTTAAGATCCGATAGGGGCCATAAAATCGGTGAGCAAGCTTGTTACTAGATCCATCTTTCAAAGTAGAGTACCTAGACTTGGGCACCTTCAATAAGACCTATTCCCCTTCTTGAAACTCTAAAGGCCGCCTCTTCTCATCAGCATACATCTTCATTTGGTCTTGAGCTTACCTAAGATTCATCTTACATTGCTAAAGAAGGGTTTGCATTCTTTCCAACTCTTCTTTCCCATGAGAATTGATTCTCTCATTAAAGATGACTGTGGGTGAAAGGCACCTTATAGCCATACATAGCCTCAAAGGGAGAAACTCCAATGCTAGCACGAGTAGAGTTGTTGTAGGCAAACTTAGTCAAGTGTAACCAAGAATCCCATGAATTTTGGATATCATAGCAGAAATGGCAAAGATAAGTCTTTAACCATTTATTTACCCTTTATGTCTATCCATCAGTTTGTGGATGATAGGCCATAGAAGGAGCCAATTTAGTGCCCATAGATGTGAATACCGCCTACCAAAAGTTACTCATGAACTTTGAGTCTCTATCATGAACAATCACATGTGGTAATCCACATAGTCTAAAAATCTACTCCATGAACTGATTGGCCACTTGAGAAGTAGTAAACTGGGTCTTGGTTGGAATGAAATGGGCTGCCTTGGTGAGTCTATCCACCACCACATATATCCATCCTTCTTGGTAGTAGGTAAGCCAGTAATGAAATCCATGGTAATGTGCATCCATTTGCCTATAGAAATGGGTAATGGCTGCAACAAACCACTTCGCTTATGGGTGATGTCCTTATTCTATTGACAAGGCATACGCCACATATATACTATTCCATCCTTCTTGGTAGTAGGTAAGCCAGTAATGAAATCCATGGTAATGTGCATCCATTTGCCTATAGGAATGGGTAATGGTTGCAACAAACTTGGCTTATGGGTGATGTCCTTATTCTATTGACAAGGCACGCACCTCATGACAAAGTCCTTGACATCTTTCCACAGCCCTTTCGAATAGAAACTTTTGTTGATCCTGTCATAGGTCTTGAAAAATCCAAGGTGTCCAACTAAAGGAAAAGAATGTAGTTCCTCCATAATTTTCCGTGTAAAAGAAAAGGTAGAAGGAATGACATTCTTTCCATTTAACCAAATAAGGCCATTTTTAAGCTAATAATGCGAGTTTTCTCCATGAGACCTTGCTGTAATTTTAGAAAAATATGGCTAAGCTCTTCATCCAAAAGATAAGCCTCATATAGTTCTTCAATGCAATCACTATGTAGTTCAATAATTGCTAAAACTTTGCAAGCCCACATACGAGAAAGAGAATCAGCCACTATATTGTCTTTACCCCTTGTATGAGTGATGTCAAAATCATAATTCTGCAGTGTAGCTACCCACCTATGCTGCTTACGAGTAAGACTGGCCTGAGTAAAGAAATACTTAAGAACCCTGTGATCACTCTGGACTCTGAATCGGCTGCCATACAAGTAATGGTGCCATTTCTTTATTGCATGCAAAATAGCCAACATCTCCTGGTCATAAACATTCATGGCCATTTCTTTATCTGTAAGCTTATGGCTCGTAAAGGCAATCACTCCATGCTCTTGTAACAAAACATCCCCAATGCCTTTGCCACTGACATCACACTATATGGTAAATTCTTTTGAGAAATCTGGGCATACCAAAATAGGAGCAGAAGTAAGGAGTTCATTTAACTAGTTGAAGCTACCATCTGCAAGAGCATCCCAAAAGAAAGCTTTCTTCTTCAACCTATCAGTCAAAGGAGCTGCTATAGCCGCATAATGCTTGATGAATCGACGATAGAATGAAGATAGACCAAGAAATCCTCTAAGAGAAGTAGTAGTAGTAGTAGTAGTAGGTGTTGGCCAATCTTTTATACATTGCACCTTCTTAGGGTCAGTATATATCCCTTTCTCACTGACAATATGTCCCAATTATTGCACTTTAGTCTGCATGAAAGAACATTTCTTCTCCTTAGAAAAAAGCTTGTGATGTTTCAATACATTAAAAACCCTCCTCATGTGTGATAAGTGATCATGTAGAGTCTTGCTGTAAATCAAAATATCATCAAAGAAGACTAAGACAAACTCAAAGAGAAAAGGCTACAAAATCTTATTCATCAGGCTCTGGAAGGTAGCTGGAGCATTTGTAAGCCCAAATGGCATCACTAAGAAATGATAGAGCCCACGATCAGTCCTAAAAGCAGTCTTGATTTCATCACCCTCTCTCATGCGAATCTGATGATACCCTAACCTCAAATCAATCTTTGTAAAGAATCGAGACCCCTTGAGCTCATCAAGCAAATTATCAATCTTGGGTATTGGATACTTGTTCTTCACTATGATCTTATTAAGATCTTATTAAGATCTCTGTAGTCTGAGAATTGTCTCTTCTGCTTGCTAGGATAAGCTTCTAGTTGCTTCTCTTTTTGAATCCTAAGGCAACTACCCATATTCTTTACTTCACTTGGTTATGGATCTTCTTGCGCAACTTGCTTGCTTTTCTCTTGTGTCGGGTTTGTTGTTCCCATGCAAATTCTTACTAAACTTTGAACTTTGTAGACTTTGGGCTTATGACCATGATGTTGGGGCTTAAGTGAATCCATGTTGGGCATGGTTGTGTCTTCACATTGTGTTGCATTCCTTGATTGGCTGGGATATGCTGACTAAACTATGGTTACTTTGAGCAGTCGCTTCGATTTTTTGGTTTGCCCTCCATATTAGAGCTTGAGGCCAAATATTTTCATTGCCATCAGCTCATCTTGCCACTTGGTGGTAGACCTTCTCTTGCTCAGCCCACGAGGTTCTTGTGAGTTGCAACATGGCATCTTTATAGGTTTTGCATGATTGGGTAATCACATGCACCTCTGGTTCTCACAATTCCTTGATCTCCAATGTGTTAGAAATCAGGCATATGTGCTAGGCCTTGTCCTTGTCTTTTCTCAACATCATAGACCTGGGTGTCCCAACACTTGGATCTCTAGTGTCCTTCTTGTATACAAAAAAAGTAATGGTTAGCAAAGGGCTAGAAATTTCCTTGGTCTCTTCCACCTCTACCACGCCCATCATAGCCATCATCGGATTTTTGGTACTCCTAATTGTTATAAGCAATGGAAGGGATAGGAATGGGATTGTCTTTAAGAATTGCCCATTGGCCAAAAGTGTTTGCTATGGTACCTATCCATCCTTCGGGATGGGCCATTTGGTACCTACCATTGTACACCGGCAGTACTCAATGTTATGACTAGCCATGTTGCAAATACTACACCATCTTTGGTTTAGGTTGCATTTAGCCTAAACATGCTTGGGATTGTTGCACTATGTGCACTAGAGGTTTTTTACCTCATTCTTGGTGTTTTCCAATGTTTTCTTGCCTTTGTCCTCCTTATTCTTGGTTGGCTTTTTCTCTTCCTCCTCTTTAGAGTTAGACTCTTCGCTGCTAGATTCTACCTCCATATCAAAATCAGAATTGGAATCATTACTATCGTCATTTTGATGCTTTGGAGTGGACTTACTAGATTTCTTTCCTTTTCCTGACTTTACTTTTGACAAAAACTACTTTAATCAAATATCTTTCTTATAGAATGGATCAATGTTTTTGCTCAATAAATCATTGGAAGCAAATGCTTTCTAGATAGGTATATTGAAACCTTGAATATAGAGGGTGTTTATTATTCATCTTTTGGCTAAGCATTGAGATCAACATCCATTCAGTTTGGTTGGAATTAGATATGGAAAGCAATAAGTGCTTCATTCCATGATGGTGGCCAGCTAGCCTTTTTCCACATCAAGGATTCAAATATGGTGACCTTATGAGCCTCATTGACCTGGCTAGGGTAGTTAATTGTGTATGCGACATCAAATTGGTGGATAAAGGCATCCGGATCCTCATTGGAAGGTCTAGAAAACTTTGGAAAGGAGACACTAGGTAGGTGAGCCATTGAGATCAAAAGGAAGGGTGGAGTTGGGGCTATTGAGGGGACAACAACCAAGTTGAGAAAAGCCAAGAAATGACTTGTTAGGTTCATCGGGTGGTGAGGGGAATTATGGAAAGGTCAGATTTGCTGCCAATCAAAGGAGTGGAATGCAAATATCACTTTCAAAATCTCAAATAAGATTATTGCGCTCTAGATACTACTTCACTAAGGATAAAAAAGGCCTCAAGAGGTGCTATCATTTGGCACTTTCTAGATCTGGACCATCACGCATGGCCTAGAGCCAAAATTGCATCAGATGAATCGTGTGAATGTGTATGCACTCAGCTTAGCACACAAAGAAACGATGATCATGGTTGCCATGTGTAATCAGGATCAAGCATTACTGCCACTGACTAGGGGGTGGACAATACTGAGGTGCAGAGCTAGGTATAGTCACAACAATGAGATCAAATACCAAGTGTACTCAAAAGATCAATGCAAAATATATTGTTGAAATGAGGACAATACATTTACCAAATGTATGAAGTGGTAGTGTCACAAGACTTTGGGAACGACTAGTGCTAGATCAAAAATCATCATGAATACAAGACAACTACAAGATACAAGACAATGGCAGTACTATTGTTAAATGTGAGGATTGTGAACAATACATGAGTGGACCTGCTGATAGAGAGCAGTCAAGATACTAGTCAAGAGAGACTAGCCAAGGGACTCACAAAGGGCCAGTCACATTGAAGGAGAAATACAATATTAAAGCTATTTTTGAAAAAGAAAAGGGTGGTTTATGATGCTAATGTGACATGTATATAACTTAACTTTGCCTTGACTAATGCAACACATGTAATGGAAGTCTCAAGATTGCTTTAATGTAAAAAAGAGAGGCCTTTTTTGGGTATTTAAGAAATGCATATTTTTTTTGTCTAAAAGAGCACAAGTTTTGAGATTAATGGCTAGATCTTATAAACCCCCTTTTTTCATACCTCCACCATCATTTTCTCTCCCATGTTTGAGACTATAAGAAGTTGGGAAGAATAAGGATTTAGTGTGTGAATAATATTGATGATATGCCATGTCACATTGACATTGGTATAAAAGGAGAGGACACGTGATTTTTCCTATCTTTTTGACACATTAATACATTACTGTCCTTCTCTCTCACCTTACTCATAGCTTCAATGGCTTCGTTCTCTTTCATGTCTTTCTCTCTCTTCTGTACTCTCTCTCCTCTCTTCTGCAGTCTTCTCTCTAGTCCACTCTCTGACAAGTGGTATCAGAGCATTGGTCTTTGATCCATTTTTCCTTCTATTTTCAATCCTATTTTCTCCATCAAAAATCAATTTCAGACAAGTACACGACAAAGACAATGACTAGTAGAGGGTTGTAGACCATCTACAATTAGCAGGAGACTACATTTGGAGATCTTCAAGGTTAGATATGGTAGAGTATGGTTTAAGTAGCAGGTAGTCATCAAAATTTCATGCAAAATTGGAGGTAACTAGGGTAAAGGAGAGTTAATTGTGCTTAGTTTGGAAACAAACTGCGGTTACTTTGAAAAGAGAGGGTTCTCTTTCCCTTCCTGGGAGGTTCGTACAGGTTTCATGGAGTCTACCATCAAGATGTGTTCATATCTCTCAAATCCCTGCTCTTCTTAGCCAAGCAACATATGGAATAGCTTCTATGCTTCAAGATCTACAAGTTGATTACCCATTTGATAGAGATGAGCTTAGCAACGGAGCTAGGAACAGTCCCAAAAATTGTGGCGCATGGGATCAAGGCAGTAAGGATTCTTCAACAAATTGCAAAGATTTCAACTCGTGGAGGACATTGGAGCTCATATTGAAGCTTTATTTTGGGGCTTTTCTTCAAGAGGCTTGAATCTTTGGTATTCAAGTGTTCAAGCAAGCTCAAGGTATTGATTCTTCATGGATTTGGTCATATTGGAGTTCATATGAATTGATTTCATGGATCTTTCAAGCTTTATGGTGGATTCATGGTGGATTATGGAGAATTCTTCCGTTAATGGGTTTGGAGCTGACATTTACCATCCTCTTCAAGCTTAATCAAGGTATTTCTCTTGCTTAATCTCTGAAGTCTCTCAATAATCCACTTGCTAATGCTTTTCCACTTGTTGATGAGAGATTATTGATCAATTAATTCTCTGAATTGATCAATAGATCAGAGATTAGTATTATTCATATTAATTTTAGTCTATTTCATTGAATTTCGGCATTGATTCAATCATATCTCATCATAGATATCATTTACCAAGTTTGATACATAACCTTGACTTGTTTGGTTGAAATTCTTTTGCCCAAGGTGAAATATTGTAAAAGGGTAAGTACTAGCAATTAGCGAGTCACTGAATTGCATTGGTAAGACCCTATTCCTAGCCAATTTTTCAAGATTTCATCCAATTGCATCTCATGAAAGGGGCTGAATGAATATTTCAGAAATGTATTTCATGTTATTAGAATAAAATGCCATTGTCATGTTGATATACCCATTGAGGGAAAAGGTGGATGCTGGTGGAGATAGTGGTACAAAAGAGACGTGACTCTCCCTCACTATTGAAGATCCTGAAGGGGTGCAACCAACCGACTCAGGGGGAACTTTTCCCACCTCTCGGTGATTCGAAGCCCATGTAGGGAGCCTGTCCTGTCGTTTTATCCCTCACATAGGTACAACGAGTGGAGAATTGAAGATTGAAGAGTTTCCAAAGGCTCAAGTACCTTTAGGAGCAAAATAGAGTAAAAGAGGGACTTTATAGGACACTGCAGGGCATTTATAGGTCCTAACAGGTACAAACTTCATTACTGAAGTATAGGTGCAGGTGTACTACAAGGTACCCACAGGTCCTACTCAGCCTTCTACAGGGTTTGGTAGCCATTTGGGGTTACTATTTTACCTTACAGGGTGGAAACATGGCATTCATTGGTTAAAACAGGGTGCATGCTTGGATAGTTTAGACTCAAAGATTGAGTTGCAGAATTTTTGTTCTAAACTTGTTATAGTGTGCTATAACTCATCTTTAAGAGGGCATTCTTGGCTTCAATTTGAACTAAAAAATTTTGGAATCGAAGTTCTCTAGCCCAAGTTATAGCCATTTTTCTGACAGTTAGGGGTACTATAGGGCATAAAGGTAGGGATTCATATTTCTTCCTTACACTTATAGGGATTTGTGCATACTTGGTGGAGGTATATTAAAAAGGAGAACATAATTGTAGATAATTGGGAAGCTTTCAAGACCTTATGGCTGAAGTCTTTGTCTCCCCTCTAGAAAAAGAGAAATTGGCACGGAGATGGTATGGTTTGGAGCAAAGAGGCCTAAGTGTAAGAGAGTACACTAACCAATTTCTCAACCTAATCATGTATGTAGAGAACATCAATGATGATGCTAAGCTCCACGAGTATATGTATGGCTTAGAGCCATCTTTATCGGCTAATGTCATGGCACAAAACCCTACTTCTCTTTTTAAAGCTATTGCGCTTGTGGAGCACTATGGAAGGAAATATAGAAGAGAGTCTTCATTTCAGCCTAGTTTTGGACAGCCAAGGACTGTTTTAAAATAGCGACAAGCTGGCAACATTTATGGCAGTAATCATGCACCAACTTGAGGCTTAAGGGTGCCAACTTATCCACCATTCAATGCTTCAAGACCTCAAAGTAATTTCAGGACAGCAAGCAGTCCTAAAGTTGATCTCAAACAAGGGGATAGCATGCCTAAATCCATTTCAGCCAACATGAATCCTAAGTCTATCCCTATGGACCTTTATAAGGAAAGAAAGGAAAAATGCTTATGTTTAAAGTGTGGGGAAAATTATACTCTTGATCATGCCACAAAGTGTGTATACAAAAATGCAAAAGCCAAACTTCAGAGTATGTATATGGAGTTTATCTTCAATGGACAGCTCATCCATTTACAGGGAATTCCTAGTAGATCATATTTTCATCTTATCTCCATTCAACAACTCAAAAGGGAGTACAAGAGGCGTTCACAAATATTTGTTTTGCATTTGAATAAAGGGATGGAAGATCATCATATTAATTCAGCGAGACATCCAGCCTTAACATCTCTTCTTGAGGAGTATAGGGATTCGTTTGAGGTGCCTACTTCATTACCTCCCAAGAGAGCAGTAGATCACCCTATTGATTTGGAACCCAACTCAAAGCCAATCAATAAGCCACCTTACAGATTGTCTAAGTGTGAGTGAGAGGAAGTAGCCAAGCAAATCAAGGAACTTCTTGAGATGGGATTCATTGAACCAAGTTCTTCACCTTATGCATCTCTAGTTTTGTTAGTAAAAAAGAAAGATGGATCTATTAGGATGTGCATTGACTATAGAGATCTTAATAAGATCATAGTGAAGAACAAGTATCCAATACCTAGGATTGATGATTTGCTTGATGAGCTCAAGGGGGCTCGATTCTTTACGAAGATTGATTTGAGGTCAGGGTATCATCAGATTCGCATGAGAGAGGGTGATGAAATCAAGACTACTTTTAGGACTGATCGCGGGCTCTATCATTTCTTAGTGATGCCATTTGGGCTTACAAATGCTCCAGATCCTAATAAATAAGATTTTGCAGCCTTTCCTCTTTCCTTTTGTCTTAGTCTTCTTTGATGACATTTTGATTTATAGCAAGACTCTACATGATCACTTATCACACATGAGGAGGGTTTTTGATGTATTGAGACATCACAAGCTTTTTGCTAAGGAGAAGAAATGTTCTTTCATGCAAACTGACGTGGAATACTTGGGACATATTGTCAGTGAGAAAGGGATACATGCTGACCCTAAAAGGTGCAATGTAAAAAAGATTGGCCAACACCTACTACTACTACTTGTCTTAGAGGATTTCTTGGTCTATCTTCATTCTATCGTCAATTCATCAAGCATTATGCAGTTATTGCATCTCCTTTGACTGACAGGTTGAAGAAGGAATCTTTCTTTTGGAATGCTCTTGCAGATGGTAGCTTCAACCAGTTAAAGGAACTCCTTACTTCTGCTCCTATTTTGGTATGCCCAAATTTCTCGAAAGAATTTAGCATATAGTGTGATGCCAATGGCAAAGGCATTGGGGATGTTTTGTTACAAGAGCATGGAGTGATTGCCTTTGAGATCCGTAAGCTTACAGATAAAGAAATGCCCATGAATGTTTATGACCAGGTGATGTTGGCTAATTTTTCATGCAATAAAGAAATGGCACTATTACTTGTATGGGAGCCGATTCAGAGTCCAGAGTGATCATAGGTTTCTTAAGTATTTTCTTACTCAGTCCAGTCTTACTCCTAAGCAGCGTAGGTGGGTAGCTACACTGCAGAATTATGATTTTGACATCACTCATATAAGGGGTAAATACAATATAGTGGATGATTCTCTTTCTTGTATGTGGGCTTGCAAAGTTTTAGCAATGATTGAACTACATAGTGATTGGATTGAAGAACTATAGGAGGCTTTTCTTTTGGATGAAGAGCTCAGCCATATTTTTCAAAAATTACTGCAAGGTCTTATGGAGAAAACTCGCATTATCAGCTTTAAAATGGCCTTATTTGGTTAAATGGCAAGATTGTCATTTCTTCTATCTCTTCTTTTACACGGAAAATTATGGAGGAACTACATTCTTCGCCTTTAGCTGGACACCTTGGAGTTTTCAAGATCTATGACAGGATCAACAAAAGTTTCTATTGGAAAGGGCTGTGGAAAGATGTCAAGGACTTTGCTATGAGGTATATGCCGTGTCAATAGAATAAGGACAACACCCATAAGCCAGGTGGTTTATTGCAGCCATTACCCATTCCTACAGGCAAATGGATGCACATTACCATGGATTTCATTATTGGCTTACCTACTACCAAGAAGGATGGAATAGTATATATGTGGTGGTGAATAGACTCACCAAGGCAGCCCATTTCATTCCAACAAAGACCTAGTTTACTACTTCTCAAGTGGCCAGTCAGTTCATGGAGCAGATTTTTAGAATACATGGATTACCACAGGCAATTGTTCATGATAGAGACTCAAAGTTCATGAGTAACTTTTGGCAAGTATGGGATTCTTGGTTACACTTGGCTGAGTTTGCCTACAACAACTCTACTCGTGCTAGCATTGGAGTTTCTCCCTTTGAGGCTATGTATGGCTATAAGATGCCCTTACCCACATTCATCTTTAATGAGTGAATCAATTCTCATAGGAAAGAAGAGTTGGAAAGAATGCAAACCCTTCTTCAGCAGTGTAAGATGAATCTTAGGAAAGCTCAAGACCAAATGAAGATGTATGCTGATGAGAAGAGGCGGCCTTTAGAGTTTCAAGAAGGGGAATTGGTCTTATTGAAGGTGCTCAAGTCTAGGTACTTTACTTTGAAAGATGGATCTAGTAACAATCTTGCTCACCGATTTTATGGCCCCTATCGAATCTTAAAGTACATTGGAGATTTAGCATACAGATTGGAGCTACCCTCTTCCACAAAGATTCATAATGTCTTTCATGTTAGTTAGCTCAAGCCTTTCTATGGTGATCCAATTGATATAATTGATGAGCTGCCACCTATTGATGAAGAAGGTCTTATTCAGTACATTCTAGGGGCTGTTATAGGTTAGGGTGAGAAGAAGCTTCAATCTCGTTCCATCATCGAATATTTGATCAAATGGAGAGGTTTACCACCTGAGGAAGCTTCTTCGAGGTGTGATTCTATATTAGATGAGTTTTCTTTCCTACGGGACACATTGGTGGCCGAAGCCTACTGCTTATGGAGCTAGTTATGGTGCAAACAAGGTCAAGACAACATGTTGTTTTAGAATAGTTTTTTTTGTGCCTAATTTTTAGAACTAAGCCACTTACAGAGGGTCAAATTACTCTTCAAGAGCTACGTTTTGACATGTGGCATGCCTCATTTGGACACTTCTACTATAAGTTATGGCAGATTTGGTCCAGCAGGGTTTGTTTACACAGCAAGTTGTCTACTTCATTCTAGGCTTATCAGTTGAAGACTTTATGGCTCCATATACCTTTAAAGCATTCTTGATCATGGATATAGATGATGCTTACTTTTGTTCTTTCATTCTATCCATATGTCAGTCATCTTTCATTAATTTTCCTATTTGTAAAGCTGTAAAAACAGAGTAGTGCTCTGTTCTATCCATCTTGTTCTAGTCTTTCTATGTTTGTTTTTTAGGGCAAAAACCTTTGGGAAGGGATGGATTGTAAGAAGATGGGAAGAATAAGGATTTAGTGTGTCAATAATATTGATGATATGCCATGTCACACTAATATTGGTATAAAAGGAGAGGACATGTAATTTTTCCTATCTTTTTGACACATTAATACATTACTGTCCTTCTCTCTCACCTTACTCAGCTTTAATGGCTTATTTATCTTTCCTCTCTTTCTCTCTCCTCATCACTCTATTTCTCTCTCTCATGCACTCTCTCTTCTCTCTTCTGCAGTCTTCTCTCTCCTCTTTCTCTCTTTCTAGTCCACTCTCTGATGATAGAGACAAGATCCTCCTTGAGTTTGAAGAAAACTAGCAAACCATTGTAAGCCAAATCAATCATCTTCATATTTAAATTTGTCAAGTAAGATCTCTTTACATGTTCTCCTATTACAACATTCTTATCTTTGTAGTGAGTAAAATAATATTGGTTTCTTTTTAAGTTGTAGAATAAGGATGTTGTCTTGTGAAATAGAAAAATAGAGCAAAACAACTACCTAATGCATGTTTTCATGTTTCAAAAGACACAATTGAATGTCGTCCAAGTTACCATGTTGAATGGGATTCAATTAGAGTTTTAGTCAATAGTCATCTAGATTTTTTGGATGAAATGTGCTATGAATAGTTTTGAGTCAGTTGGGTTAGCCAACTTTTGTGTTTCATTCGACTGATAGATTATGGCTTACTTAGCAAATTTTTTTTGCTTGTTTTCATTGCAGGGTGTGCTTGTTCAGAATAAGTAAGAGAAAACTATCTTTGGAGAGAATGGAGGAGGAAACTTTGGAGGACACAAATGATGACAAGCATTTAATTTCCTCCACAAGAAAAGAAATCTCTCCAAGTTCGATTATATAAAAAATACGTTTAATGTACCTTTCAATTTGCAAGAGCTTTTGGAAAATCTCAGTGATAACCTTGAGACATGTAGGGAATATTATATTAGACATGCAAAGTGTCTTGCACTTGATAACTATATGCATTATAGTGATGTTATTCAAGTAGCCAATGCTCTAACAATAACTTTGCTCATTAGGTGGAACCTTATTGATGAAGAGTTTAAAACATATGAAACAAAATTTCCTTATCACAAGGATCAATAATAATATCTTTTAATTCTCAAGGACATAAAATTTCTCATGTATCTTCAATATATGAAATGTTTTTCTTTGGATAAAATAGAGGGGAAGAAGGAATAAGATATTGCATGCCAAGGTGAAAAGGCTAAAGAAAATGAGGAGACTTTTAAGAGAATGTTAAGAATTATTGGTACACCATTTTGATCCTACTATTTTCAAGAGTGAAAATATCACAAAGGTAGAATAAAAGGAGAGAGAATCAAGTTCAAAGATTGAAGAATGCCCTATTGATTATGTCCCTACATTTCCTAGACATCTCATCAATAAAAAAAGATATGTATTGTTCAATGATTCAACAGCTTTTCTAAATCTTAGAGGAATTATTACTTATCTATTCTTGTGCAAGGTGGAGCTTGTATGACAAGGATTTTATAAGCTATAAACCATGCCCTCTAGCAGCTCTTGATGTTGAGGAGAAATTTTTTCAAGATAGATCCATTATCTTACATTTGTGTATTGATCAAATTATGGAGTATGAAAAGAAAGGGTTATCTATAGAAGAGGAGTTTTTGTAGGTCCAAAGACTTGATATTGAAGACATGGGATATGAAGATAAACTAAAGCCTCCATCAAAGGAGAAGCCAAAAAACTCAATAAATCTTCATGACAAGAGCCTTTTTTCCTTCTCTTTGCTTAGTTTGTAGTCACAGAACCACTAAAACATCTCTAATAAACTATTTGCTTTGATTCTTCCATCTCCATATCAAAGTAAAGTCCTTGCTTGATAATGTGATTTTTCCATACACTGGGTTGGCAAGATAGATAGAAATCCATATTGTTTGATAAAATATGGGGCATGGTTGTACGAAATATGCCACATAAATAAAAAATACAAACATTTAATTAAAAATATTTATAAGTTAGACAATACAAATATATAACAATGCAAAATTCTTACCATATAGTGAGTGAAGTGCTAATTATTCCAAGCTTCTATCATCACTGCCATTTCAAAAAGGTTCAATTGGTCATTGAAGTCCTTAAGATCATCATCTTTCCATTCAATTTTATCACAATTTAAAAAAAAAATTCTAGTATCTCATAAACTTTAGCTTTTCTATTCAGAGCCTGCTTATTATCAGCATAATCCTTAACAACATTATGCAGGGATTTCCATCCATTGTATTTAGTCGTTGATACATTGTTTCTAAAGTTTATATTTTGGAGTTCTGAGGATCTAGTTCAATCACAAGGTCATCTCCATGTAATCCAATAGTACATAAAACTTAGTGAAGATCTTTGTTATAGCATCCTCTCTAGCTCATAAGGACTTTAGCTTCTAAGAGAACCCTATATAAAGATGAATAAGTTTTTCAATTATTCTACAATGTGCATGAAGTGTGTAGATGTGAGCATTGGCCAAAGAAAGGTCTAAAACTAGCTTGATGTGTGGGTCTTTGATATGCCTAGAAGGAGCTCTATTCCAGTTGCTTCAGCTCAACTCTCCACCTCTACTACTAGATACATGCATTATAAGCAAGGATATCTAGAATTGTCTCCCTCTCACACATTGTACATGCATTTGAGTGCCTTCAAGTCACTAGCTATGTGTTATTCAATCCAAATTCCTTGACAAATAACTCTTCTTCTTCTTGTTGGCTCTTAATCATATCAGGTTATTAAAGTTTGATGGAAAACCCAATATAGTACGTGCCAATCCGTTGTATATACTTCAAAAGCTCCTAACCATCAGAAATTGTATTCAAATTGAATACTAAATGACATTGAATCACTATAATGACTTGATGAAAGTCATCAAGGCAATAGAGAGCCTTACTAATTTTGTACACTTCAATATCTCACTTTCGTCAATTTTAATCACAGACCTAGCTAATCCTTAAGCCTCCTCTAATTTGATCATTAAACTTTGTAGCATGGGAAAGTTAAGAAAAAAGATCTAGAGGAAGAGGTGGATGGCAAAACCAAGGTTTTGGAAATTTTGCTATTGTTTGCCATTATTGTGGCAAAACAAGTCATATTGCAGCCCATTATTATGCTAAGAAGGATTATCTCCACAGTGGTAAATTGTAGCAAGGAAACTATGCATCCTTGAAAGCTATTCGTTTGGTACCCTTGCCTAAGGACAAGAAAGCAATTGATTGTAAGTGGGTTTACAAAGAGTCAAGCATAATGCAAATGGTTCAACTAGCAGGTATAAGACTAGGCTGGCTGCAAAAGGCTATGCTCAAACATATGGCATAGATTATGAAGGGAAATGGGTGTATAGGTTATAGATTTCAAATTTGTACTTTTTGAGGTGTTTATTAAGAAGCAAACATAAGTTTTATTTGCAAACAGATTGCAGATTACATGTCCTATTGAGAAATCAGTGAAAAAGGTTGCATGGTGTATTGTTGTGCACTTGTTGTGAAAGGTTATAGAAGACTTGCTTGCTATTTTGTATCATTTTTGTGATAATGGCAGAGAACAGTGAAAATCCCATCATTGAGAAGCTAGACAAGAACAGCTACCCTTGATGGAAGTTCCATGTGATGAACTTCCTCCTCATTGGAAAGCGCCTTTATGAGTTCGTTTCAAGTAAAGAAAATGAGCCAAAGCTAAGTATCCCTGCAACTCTAGATGAATTGAAGGTGTGCAAAGAATGGAATGCAAAAGACAAAAAGGTGATGTATTGGATATCTACAATCATTGATAATAATATGATGTGGCATATTAGGAACACAAAAGCTTCACATGCATCTTGGATAATTTTTGAGAACATGTTTTCAGTAAATACAAAGACACGAAAGATACAACTCAAGCAACAGTTGAATACCTTGAAGAAAGGGAAAATATTTGTCAATGAGTATGTTTTGAAGATGAGGTGCATTGCAGAAGCTTTAGTAGCAATTGATGCAATGCCTGATGATGATGATTTGGTTTCATCTACTTTGAGTGGCCTTAATAATGAGAAGGCTTGGAAATCATTTGTCACTTCTATATATGTACAGAACCCATTACCAGATTTTGATGAGTTGATCTCTCTCCTAATTACCAAAGAGATCAATATGCAGGGCGACTAATATGAAAGAAATGATGAACATGTCGAACCTTTTACTTAAGTTCAAGAAGGGGACGTGATAGATCCTCCTTGAGAGGCCGCGGTATGGGATGTGCTAGTGATAACCAACAAAATAGGTTAAATCATCAAATTGGTGATATGTAAGTTTCAGGAGGCTGTGAAAACATTAGAGATAAGGAGAGCTCTAGAGGAAGAGGTGGATGGCAGAACAAAGGTTTAGGAAATTTTTCTTTTGTTTGCCATTATCATGGCAAAATAGTTCATATTGTAACCCATTGTTATGCTAAGAAGGATGATATTCACAGTTGTAAATTGTAGCAATGAAACTATGCATCATATTCATGATAGAAGGAAGACAAAAATGAGTGTATGGAACTAGTGAAGGAGTCGATAACTAATGCAACAGACAATGATCACAACTTCCTATATACATGCAAACTACTTATGATCACTCTCCAACAAACCCTTGTCCATGTAAGCTTTTGAAAGAATGGTATAAAACTAAGTCCATTCATTTGCATTTGGATTCAATCTTGCAAAGAAACCACTCTATCAAGGTTATCCATTGCACATTCTCATATGTAAGTTGTCCATTGCCATCACCATCTTGAAGATTGACCATGTTTTGCCTAGGCAAGTATATTTGCAAGTGTAGCACATTTGAGCCTCTCTTAATATTACAAAACCTACCTAACCAAGGACCCCAACCATTCTGAGGGCTTAGATTAAATTTTCAAGGATAATCCTAACAAAATGTTGGATTCGAGAAACCAAAAGAGACTCTTCTTATTAAAGAACCCCCTAGTTACCATTAGCAAGCCCACCTAATCAAGGGAAAACTATTTTGAGGGCTGATATTACTTTTTTAGGGATATTAAAAACTCCAAGTTCAATCATAACATAACCTCCTAACAATCCCTTTAGTGTGTGAGGGACTTAGTAGAGAGAAGCTCTTGCCATTCCACTATCTCCTAATCCATCCTTCCAATTTGAGAGGTGAGATTGAGGGTGTGTATGTGAGGTTAAGTCAAGAGAGAGTGAGGGACCCATCGAGAAGCTCTAATCACTCTAATTCTACCCTTTTTCTTCATCTTTTCCTCTCTATATCGCATGTAAATGAGGATATGAGGACATGGAGTGAATTTAGGGGCATCGCATGGATTGTGGAGCATTTCTTATCAAGATATCGCAACTATAATGAGTTAAGTTGGTAAGTATACTCTCAACAGCCAAGCTTCAAGTGTTCTAGTACGAAAGTGATAGATTAGATTTATCATAAGGCCTTGCATGTGAGATGGCTAGGTGAGAACCATTGACTATGTGCATCATACCATTGAAACAATAAGGGTTGTGTCCTAAGTCCCAACATCAAGCTCATGGAGCACAACATTGTTAGTTCCATTGTTAGGACCAAGGACACTATGACCATTGAGTCTCTTACGCACTTCATGACATGGAATAGGAGAATGTCAGTCAAAAGGACAAGGAGGACATTGGAGATTACGTCACCCACATGTGGAGTCTCTTTAAGAGAATCCCAACCACAAAGTGACCTAGTGAGCGAGCGATCTCCACCATATTTGTAAGTGGAAATAGGAGTGAGGAGCTCTACAAGGCCTTAGTAGGCAATTTGAACCTGCAGATGGAGGTGCTAACTAGGGTCTTTGAAGAAGCCATACACATAGACAACTTGTTCAAGGAGAGGAGCTCGAGAGACACAAGCGGAGATAGTGCAGCCTCTAGAGCCTCAGAGAGAGCTACCGCTGCTAGCGAGGGATCTAGTCAGAATAAGCAAGAGAAAGGGAAGAGTGTTGACCTGGGCCAATAATTGGCGGGACATAAAGCTAGAGCTAGCCAAGCTCCAAGAAATGATTAGAAGACTTGTGTGACCTCATGTGCAATGTGTCAACTACTGTGGAGGGAACCACCTCTCAACCGAGTGCATGGATCCTAGATCCGGACCTTGTGCCAACTGTGGTAGGTTTGGACACGATGTTCTGCATTGCCGATTATCGAGGCGATCACCATATCCGCAGGTTTACAACCAGCCATACTACTTGGGGAATAGACCGCTACAATCTCATACCGGACTTGTAACCACCTAGGACATATCTCATCTCGTTGCCTCAAAAAAGAACAAGCTAACTAGGATAAGATCGATTTGAGATGCCTTGAATGTGGATTCACTCACTTATACACCAAATGTCCCAGATGAAAACTGCCTATTAGCTCAGCCATTGTACCTTCTGTACCTTTGGGGCTCTTTGGAGTTGAAACACTCGATGGTGAGGCCACTCCCATCTAGTTAAATGTCATGACTAGGGAAATGCAAAGTAGTGGTCTGGTGCATAGATCGAATGATGTATGCGTACATAGCGAGCGTCGAAAGGTCCCCGAGAAAAAAAGAACTCTATTTTTGCACAAAAAACAAGAGAGAAGACTTGCACGACATGAAGCAAAAGACTAATTGCGTACAATCTCCCCCCATGCCTTGTGTGAGAGCTCCACAAAGGATGTATTTGATATATGATTCATCTCCAAGCTCAAAAAATAGCCTAATTTACAATTAGCACGATTTAGCTTTTGTGTTTGATTTTGTCCAACTAAAGAATTAAAGCAATTGGGCGCCCAAAGAGTCAGGTTATGCCCAAATACAATGTCCGATAACAAATATTTAAATTGTGCGCCCATGTGCATACAAAATAATAAATAAATATCAAGAGCTTCAATAAATAAGCGCGTCAAAATAAATATTGGCGCCATGCCTAGGATGCGCGCCTATCAAAAATGATAATTTCTTCTAAATAACTTGATAAATCCTCGAGAAGCCGTGGTATGGGATGTGCTAGTGATAACCAACAAAATAGGTTAAATCATCAATTTGGTGATATGTAAGTTTCAGGAGGCCATGAAAACCTTAGAGACAAGGAGAGCTCTAGAGGAAGAGGTGGATGGCAGAACAAAGGTTTAGGAAATTTTTCTTTTGTTTGCCATTATCATGGCAAAATAGTTCATATTGTAACCCATTGTTATGCTAAGAAGGATGATATTCACAGTTATAAATTGTAGCAATGAAACTATGCATCATATTCATGATAGAAGGAAGACAAAAATGAGTGTATGGAACTAGTGAAGGAGTCGATAACCAATGCAACAGAAAATGATCACAACTTCCTGTATACATGCGAACTACTTATGATCACTCTCCAACAAACCCTTGTCCATGTAAGCTTTTGAAAGAATGGTATAAAACTAAGTCCATTCATTTGCATTTGGATTCAATCTTGCAAAGAAACCACTCTATCAAGGTTATCCATTGCACATTCTCATATGTAAGTTGTCCAATGCCATCACCATCTTGAAGATCGACCATGTTTTGCCTAGGCAAGTATATTTGCAAGTGTAGCACATTTGAGCCTCTCTTAATATTACAAAACCTACCTAACCAAGGACCCCAACCATTCTGAGGGCTTAGATTAAATTTTCAGGGATACTAAGAGACTCCAAGACCATTTATAACATACCCTCCTAACAAAATGTTGGATTCGAGAAACCAAAAGAGACTCTTCTTATTAAAGAACCCCCTAGTTACCATTAGCAAGCCCACCTAATCAAGGGAAAACTATTTTGAGGGCTGATATTACTTTTTTAGGGATATTAAAAACTCCAAGGTCAATCATAACATAACCTCCTAACAATCCCTTTAGTGTGTGAGGGACTTGGTAGAGAGAAGCTCTTGCCATTCCACTATCTCCTAATCCATCCTTCCAATTTGAGAGGTGAGATTGAGGGTGTGTATGTGAGGTTAAGTCAAGAGAGAGTGAGGGGCCCATCGAGAAGCTCTAATCACTCTAATTCTACCCTTTTTCTTCATCTTTTCCTCTCTATATTGCATGTAAATGAGGATATGAGGACATGGAGTGAATTTAGGAGCATCGCATGGATTGTGGAGCATTTCTTATCAAGATATCGCAACTATAATGAGTTAAGTTGGTAAGTATACTCTCAACAGCCAAGCTTCAAGTGTTCTAGTACGAAAGTGATAGATTAGATTTATCATAAGGCCTTGCATGTGAGATGGCTAGGTTAGAACCATTGACTATGTGCATCATACCATTGAAACAATAAGGGTTGTGTCCTAAGTCCCAACATCAAGCTCATGGAGCACAACATTGTTAGTTCCATTGTTAGGACCAAGGACACTATGACCATTGAGTCTCTTACGCACTTCATGACATGGAATAGGAGAATGTCAGTCAAAAGGACAAGGAGGACATTGGAGTGCAATGTGTCAACTACTGTGGAGGGAACCACCTCTCAACCGAGTGCATGGATCCTAGATCCGGACCTTGTGCCAACTGTGGGTGGTAGGTTTGGACACGATGTTATGCATTGCCGATTACCAAGGCGATCACCATATCCGCAGGTTTACAACCAGCCATACTACTTGGGGAATAGACCGCTGCAATCTCATACCGGACTTGTAATCACCTAGGGTATATCTCATCTTGTTGCCTCAAACAAGAACAAGCTAACTAGGATAAGATCAATTTGAGATGCCCTGAATGTGGATTCACTCACTTATACGCCAAATGTCCCAGACGAAAACTGCCTATTAGCTCAGCCATTATACCTTCTGTACCTTTGCGGCTCTTTGGAGTTGAAACACTCGATGGTGAGGCCACTCCCATCTAGTTAAATGACATGACTAGGGAAATGCAAAGTAGTGGTCTGGTGCATAGATCAGATGTTGTATGCGACATAGCGAGCGTCGGAAGGTCCCCGAGAACAAAAGAACTCTGCTTTTGCACAAAAAACAAGAGATAAGACTTGCACGACATGAAGCAAAAGACTAATTGGGTACAATCTCCCCCCAGGCCTTGTGTGAGCGCTCCACAAAGGATGTATTTGATATATGATTCATCTCCAAGCTCAAAAAATAGCCTAATTTACAATTAGCACGCTTTAGCTTTTGTGTTTGCTTTTGTCCAACTAAAGAATTAAAGCAGTTGGGTGCCCAAAGAGTCGGGTTATGCCCAAATACAATGTCTGATAACAAATATTTAAATCGTGCACCCATGCACATACAAAATAATAAATAAATATCAGGCGCTTCAATAAATAAGTGCGTCAAAATAAATATTGGCGCCACGCCTAGTATGCACGCCTATCAAAAATGATAATTTCTTCTAAATAACTTGAATACATGCTAGTGCTTTCCAACGCCACCGCTGCCTGCTCTACACATCAACTGAAGCATCCACAATTGCTAGAAAATAATAAAATTAAACTGACAAAAGTGAATACCTAGTAGTCTTCAGCTACAAAATAAATAAATTGGTTAGAACTCAATCCTAACCTTAATTTATTATGAGTGTGCACTCTAAACTAATAAATGTCCATTAATTTAAATATGTATTTTGCGGAATCACCCACTATGGAATCACCCACTTGCACATTTAATTAACAAGATGCCCGAAAAGGACAGGCGTCCCATGGACTTTTCGCACAAGGAATCCACTTGTGTATGAGCCTCAGCAACAAATATAAGTTTACAGAATCCACTGCAAAACCTCATGAAATTCACCGTGGAATATGCCTCCTAGCATCATACCCCCGGGGTGGGATAGCAATTGTCCTCAATTGCTATTAGCTCAATGTGGAGCTAGCAGTGAGGGCTAAGCACTTAGGTCTCGAGCGTACATCCATTGGGCCTCTTCAACAGAATGATTTTTAAACTTAACCAAATATCTAGAATATCTACGGCCAGTTCTAGTGGTCATAAAGTCAGTATCTAGAATAGTTTCAGGTTCAAGGATTTTAGTTTCTTCTTCTAACAAAGGAGGGTTTTCATAGACAGGATGTACATGTAATTGGCCTCTAAAAGGTCATAATAAACTAATATGAAAAGTGTTGTGGATTTTCCAGTGTTGTGGTAATTCTAGTTTAAATGCATTGTCATTGATTTTGTGAATGATCTTGAAAGGTCCATAAAATCTAGGAGCTAACTTTACAATAGGGTGTTTGTCAACACTTTGTAATCTTCACTTTTCAATACGTAACCAAACATAATCATCAACTTTGAAACTCATAGCTTTTCTTTTCTTGTTGGCTTGTTTTGTGTATGATTGTTGGGCTTTCACAATCATATCTTTAACTTCATCAAAAATAGTAGCATGCATGTTAGCAATATCATCAGCAGCTTGAACTTTGTTTGACAATGATGTAACAGGTGTAGGTAATCTATATCCATAAATAATTTCAAATGGTGCTTTCTGTGTAGCTATATGTGGTGTGTTATTGTATGCAAATTGAAGTAAATGTAAATGTGTATCCCATGTTTGTGGTTTTGAAATTGTGTATGCACGCAAAAGATCTAAAATGGTACTGTTAGTAGCTTTTGTTTGCCCATTTGTTTCAGGATGAAATGCAGATGAAAAATCAATCTTTGTTCCTAAATTACCAAACAAAGTAATCCAAAAATTATTGTAGAATCTAGAATCACAGTCAGAAATAATAACTTTTGGCAAACCATGATTAGTGAAAATAGTTTTAAAAAAAAATTGAGCAGCTTGAGATGCAGTTAACGTTTTCTTGCATGGAATGAAATATGCTTGTTTGCTAAACCTATCGACAATAGTCCAAATCATATCATGATTAGCTTTAATGTTAGGCAAATCAATGATAAAATCCATTGAGATCTGTTCCCATGGTCATTCTGGAATTGGTAAAGGCATTAATAAACCATATTGTTTACCATGGTGTCGTTTAACTCTTTGGCAAATTAAACATTCAGATACAAAGTTAGATACATCAGATTCCATGTGTGGTCAATAACAATCTTCAATCAGTGTACGCAAAGTAGAAATAATTCCTCTATGGCCTTGGTATGGGGGACAATGATTTTCATGCAAGACAAATGATCGAAATGGAATAGTTACACATAATCTTTTTTCATAGAACATAAATCCATCAACGTAAGACAATGAATCAATGGGAATCCAGTTATTTGCAACTAATTTATTCCAATCAGCTTGAAAACTAGGGACTTGGTCGTAGGTATCTTTCATAGGGAGAAGAGAGTCAAAAGATATCATAGAGATATTATGAATAGTTGGTCTTCTACTTAAAGCATCGGCAACAACGTTCTCTTTTCAGGGTTGATATTGTATGAGTGGATGAAAACATTGAATAAAAGCAGCCCATTTAACGTATCGGTCAGATATTTGTGGTTGACTAAGGAGATGTTTAATGCTTTGTTAGTCAGTTTTGATCATGAATTCAGATCCCATTAAATAGTGTTTCCATTGACGTAAAGCTTGTACTACAACTAGCAATTCCTTATCATAGGTAGAAAACTTAAGTTCAGAGGGTTTAAGTTTGTAGCTAGAGTAGGCTATGGGATGGGAATCTTGCATAAGGATTGCTCCTATTCCAGATCCACTAGGGTCAGTGATTGACTACTAGGAAAAATGGTCTATTGAAGTCAGGTAATTGCAATACAGGAGCATGAGTTAAAGCATGTTTCAGTAAATGAAAGGACTTTTGTTGATTGTCGGACCAATGATACACAATGCCTTTCTTTAATAATTTGGTCAAAGGTAATGCAAGCAATGAAAAATTTCTCACAAATTTTCTGTAAAAGCTAGCAAGACCTAAGAAAGAACGTAATTCGTGCACATTTTTAGGTATGGGCCAATTCAAAATTGCTTTTATCTTTTTAGGGTCAACTTTAATACCTTCAGATGAAACAAAATGTCCTAGGTATTCAATTTGTGTTTGGAAAAATTCACTCTTTTCAGGATTAGCATATAATTGATTCTCTTTCAATAATTTGAAAACCAAAGATAAATGTTCATAATGCTTGTTCTCATTCTTACTGAAAACCAATATGTCATCAAAGAAAACAATGACACAATGCTGATGCTTCAAAAATATGCGATTCATCATACGAATGAATGTGGCTGGTGCATTAGTTAAACCAAAAGGCATAACAAGGAATTCATAGTGTCCAAATTGTGTTCTAAATGTAGTTTTGAAAATATTAGATGTGTCCAATCATACTTGATGGTATCCAGATTTAAGATCTATCTTGCTAAATATTGCATATCCTTGTAGTTTGTCCATAAGATCTTCTACCCTAGTAATCGGATATTTATTCTTCATAGTGATCTTATTTAGGGCACCATAATCAATGCACATCCTATAGGTATTGTTTTTCTTCTTCATTAATAGGACAGGTGCACCAAATTGAGAACTACTGGGTCTAATGAGTCCTCGGGTTAACAATTCTTCAACTTGTTCTTGAATTTCTTTCTGTTCAATTTGGTTATGTCTATATGGTGCTTTACATGGTGGTTGTGATCCAGGAATTAGGTCTATTTTGTGATCTTTGGGACGTATAGGTGGTAAGCCAGGTGGTAAGTCAGCAGCAAAACAATCTTGAAATTGTGAAAGGAATTGTGCGTGCCTAGGATGCATCTGATTTTCTTTAGCTTCAATTTCATTCACCCATATTAAGTAGGATTTGCTACCTTTTCGTAATGCATGTTTAGCCTCTGTATGACTAAGCATTGGAAAATTTTCGAAAGTGTGCATACCATGCAATGTGATTTGTTTCCCATTATAATGAATCTTCATTGAATGCGTGGAATAATCTATATCGGGATTGTACTGATGATGCCAAGGCATTCCTAAGATAATGTCACTAGATTATAAAGGCACAACTAAGAAATTTCTACGTTCAACATAATCACTAAATTTAATTTCTAAGTCATGCACTTCTTGTGTTCCATTGTATCTAGTGCCTAAAAATGCAGGCTTGATGCGATAATGAGTAGAAACAGTATGTAAATTCAATTCTTTGACCAGTTTTGCAGAAATAAAGTCGTGTATGCTCCCATCATCATGTAGAACAGTCTTTTCTTTACCATGCACAAGACATTTCATCGTTAATAAAGAATGGGGATTTGGCATACTTGGTAAAGCATTTGAAGTAGTACCGATATTGTCATCGTCTTCCATGAAATCTGGTATTTCTTCATGTTCTTCATCTTCTGTCGCTCCCAAATAGTTGATATGAACAGTTGGCTTTTTGGACTGACAATTCGCCGCTAGATGTCCAGGTTGATGACATTTGTAACAAACTATGGGTTTGGCTTTAGACACATTATTGGTAATAGCTGGAAGTTTAGGAATATTGAGATTTGGTTGTAAAGATGGCTTAGGGTTTGGATTTGTGTTTGATGGTAAAGCAGGGGGTCATGTCCAAGATTTACGAAATGAAGATGGAAGGAAACGATTTTGATTGAATCTTCGAAAATTTGAATTGAATTGTTTTGAACCAAAGTTACCATTAGCTTGAAATTGTTGTGGTTGCTTCTCTCGTCCTCGAATTTTGTCTTCAGTGTCATGGGCCAAGGAAATTGCATCTTCGAGAGTCATTGGCTCAATTGAACATGTTCACCTCCGCATAAAAATGTCCAAGTAAGCCAGACATAAACTTGCATTTATGGGTTGCCTCAGGCACATCTTCGAGCATTTGAAGTTGCAATAAAGCATTCCAAAAACGCTCGGTATATTGTGAAATAGGCTCACAATCCCTCTGTTGCAGAAGATCCCATTGTTTGATTTCCTTTTCATGGAATTGGGGTGGAAGAAAATTTTGCAAAAATTTCTTTTGAAAAGTCTCCCAAGTAGTAGGACAATCAATGCTTTTGCGGACAACAGTCCACCGTAGGGATGCTCTGTCCACTAGATGATTACTGTTCTTCATAGAAATAATAATCAAATTGATTGATAAAAGCAAGTACAGTCTTTCCATTGCGTGACCCATTGAACGTACAAAATTTGAAATTTCTATTACTTATCTTTGTTTCTTTCCGAATAGATTGCGCTTCAAGTGTTGCATCGATCGTACGTTGTACAAGATCTTCAAATTGCGGTCCATCTTGGTTGGCGGTAGATCGTTGCAGATTGGTCAATTGAGCTTGCAAAGTTTGACATGCTCTTCGTTCCTCTTGAAGCTGCATCATAATTAGATCCAGTTTTTGCTCCATTGTTGGTTTCGGTAAATCACCTTCGGCCATAAAATCTTCCATGGTTTGATCAGACATCCTGCAAAATTGATGTCAGAAATTTCTATTACTTATCTTTGTTTCTTTCCGAATAGATTGCGCTTCAAGTGTTGCATCGATCGTACGTTGTACAAGATCTTCAAATTGCGGTCCATCTTGGTTGGCGGTAGATCGTTGCAGATTGGTCAATTGAGCTTGCAAAGTTTGACATGCTCTTCGTTCCTCTTGAAGCTGCATCATAATTAGATCCAGTTTTTGCTCCATTGTTGGTTTCGGTAAATCACCTTCGGCCATAAAATCTTCCATGGTTTGATCAGACATCCTGCAAAATTTACAAGGCTTATTTCTCTTTTTTTTAAAATGGCTTTTTGCACTATTTCTTCTTTGCAGATGCTGAAATTGATGTCACAGTCTTCTTCCAAGAGGATAATTCGTGCGTGTAGACTGTGGGTAGCAATCTCTCTGCTGGAATTGAACTCTGTCAGTCCCTAGGTGTGAACAAGGTCATGCCGGAAAGCTGAAAATCCGTTTGAGACTAGCTGTGTGTGAACAGCCACTATGGGAGAGAGTTGAAATTGAGTTTTTGAACCTTTGTAAAGTTGAAAGCTTTAAGCTTTAAGTAATTAAAGCTTAACTAAATCATTTTCTTTTAAAGGATGGTGGCTGCTTCTGAACGGCGTCGACAGCAATCAGTACGTCCTGGCGCCGCAAACGTTTGAAATTGTGGAGTTTAAGCTTTGTAGAAAGCTTATTAAGCTTTCTAATCAAACTTGATAAAAGTTACTTATCTGCTTCTCTCTGAGAAAAACGTTTTGCAAAGGAACTTCCGGAGTGGTCCTCCACCTATAGAGGCTGGTCCTTTGCGATCCAACAGCATAGCAGGGGGTTCTTCACTACCAGGAACATGCTCATATTGACGGATTGCCGCGAGACTGCTGTAGATCTCGATCATTCTAGGAGCTCCGCCTTCGCGCAAGATGATAAGCGATTGGAAGCCCACGATCTTAGCTTCGCTCTGATACCACTGGTGCACAGATCGGATGCTATATGCGTACGTAGCGAGCACCGGAAGGTCCCCAAGAACAAAAGACTTGAACGACATGAAGCAAAAGACTAATTGGGTACAATCTTCCCCCATGCCTTGTGTGAGTGCTCCACAAACATGTATTTGATATATTATTCATCTCCAAGCTCAAAAAATAGCCCAATTTACAATTAGCATGCTTTAGCTTTTGTGTTTGCTTTTGTCTAACTAAAGAATTAAAGCAATTGGATGCCCAAAGAGTCAGGTTGTGTCCAAATACAATGTCCGATAACAAATATTTAAATTGTGCACCTATGCGCATACAAAATAATAAATAAATATCAAGCGCTTCAATAAATAAGCACATCAAAATAAATATTGGTGCCAGGCCTAAGATGCGCACCCATCAAAAATGATAATTTCTTCTAAATAACTTAAATATACGCTATCGCCCAGTGCTTCCCAACGCCACTGCTGCCTGCTCTCCACATCAACTGAATCATTCACAGTTGTTAGAAAATAATAAAATTAAGCTGGCAAAAGTGAATTCCTAGCAGTCTTCAACTACAAAATAAATAAATTGGTTAGAACTCAATCCTAACCTTAATTGATTACAAGTGCGCACTCTACACTCATAAATGCCCATTAATTTAAATATGTATTTTGTGGAATCACCCGCTATGGAATCACCCACTTGCACATTTAATTAACAAGATGCCCGAAAAGGACAGGTGTCCCCATCAACTTTTCGCACAAGGAATCCACCTTGTGTATGAGCCTCAGTAACAAATATAATTTTATGAAATCCACCACAAAACCTCATGGATTCCACCGTGAAATATGCCTCCTGGCATCATGTCTCTATCGAGACTAAAAGCCTACCCATGATTTTCTATGTGCTACCTAATACCAAGGCCCCATGTAAGGAATCGTTGCTAGGACACACTTGGAAGAAGCAGGCACATTGCAATGTCGACTATGACTCGCACCGCATTAACCTCGCCATTGGCGCTCTGAGGATAGTAACAACTTTCAACAAGGATAGCGTGAATCCACCCAAGCCCGCAGTGTCACTGATAGTAGTACTAACACAAAGTCTCAGGAGGGGAGTCATGACTTGTTCCACCCTACTAAGATGACTAACCGATCACAACCTAAGGGAAATCCAACCAAGACCATTGAATAATAGAATGGGTACCTAAATGCCAATCACCACCACCTAAGAGCCGACCCGCATGGACCCATAACTCGCGACCATCATGCCCTAGGCGTAGAAGACACAATTGGTGTTCTTATAAAACCTGATGAGCAGTCAAGCCACAATGGGTACCTATGGCCCTATTGCATGCACAAGGCTACTATGAGGGCAACAACTAGATTTGGATGTCTAAGACCAAGAGTCACACATGTGCCCTTTAGCCCCATCCGCTACTAGCCCATTTCCAAAGACTAGTGAGCCACCTAAAACTTCTAAACCACTTGAGTCACAAACCAAACCCATCGAACCTCAACAGGTCTACCAACTAAAACCGCAATTGGTTGCCTCTACACTGATCCCACCTAATGTTCCTAGTGTCCCAACGGCTTCACAACTAGCAAGCAACACAACATTTGAGCCCCAAACCCCACGCCCCTCACACAAGTGGCTACCCCACATCCTAAGGATCAGTCGAAGCGGTAGACACCACTTGCCGAGCTCTCCAGCCCAGTAAAACCCCAACCTCTTGCAATCCTTAAACCCTCTTACAAGCGGAGATCTATTCTTATGTTGGCCTCTAATCTAGCTAAGAACACGGGGGATGACTTGGTCACATGTAAAGAATCGTTGCTAGGACGTGCATTTAAGAAGTAGGCACACTGCAATGTCGACTATGACTCGCAGCGCATTCACCTCGCCATTGGCACTCTGAGGATAGTAACAACTTTCAACAAGGATAGCATGACTCCACCCAAGCCCACAGTGCCACCGATAGTAGTACTAACACAAAGTCTCAGGAGGGGAGTCATGACTTGTCCCACCCTACTAAGACGACTGACCGATCACAACCTAAGGGAAATGCAACCAAGACCATTGAATAATAGCTAAAATGGGTACCTAAATGCCAATCACCACCACCTAAGAGCTAACCCGCATGGACCCATAACTCGTGACCATCGTGCCCTAGGCGTAGGAGACACAATTGGTGTTCTCCTAAAACCTGATGAACAGTCAAGCCACAACGGGTACCTATGGCCCTATTGCATGCACAAGGCTACTATGAGGGCAACAACTAGATTTGGATGTCTAAGACCAAGAGGCACACATGTGCCCTTTAGCCCCATCGACTACTAGCCCATTTCCAAAGACTAGTGAGCCACCTAAAACTTCTAAACCACTTGAGTCACAAACCAAACCCATCGAACCTCAACAGGTCTACCAACTAAAACCGCAATTGGTTGCCCCTACACTGATCTCACCTAATGTTCCTAGTGTCCCAATGGCTTCACAACTAGCAAGCAACACAACATTTGAGCCCCAAACCCCACACCCCTCACACAAGTGGCTACCTCACATCCTAAGGATTAGTCGAAGCGGTAGACACCACTTGATGAGCTCTCTAGCCCAGTAAAACCCCAACCTCTTGCAAGCCTTAAATCTCTTACAAGCAGAGATCTATTCTTATGTTGGCATTTGATCTAGCTAAGAACACAAGGGATGACTTGGTCACATGTATTAGACGCTTGGATGCTACCTTCATGATGCTTGCTAAAAGCTACAAAGGATTGGACCTAGGCCTCCTAGACGAGCCTTTAGCAATTGATGTACGCACGATGTCATGTACCGTGGAAGAATCCAAGTTCCTGTTCATTAAAGCCCCCATGGTAGTTGAGGAATTGATCAGCATAGAGATCTCTAGCGAGCAAGCTTGCAGACAAAGGCTAATTACCTCCTAAAGGAAGAGCAAAGTCTCTCCCATGAACTAAGAGCTAGAAGAACTTCAAACACTGGCCGTCACTAACTCCTCCTTTCTGCATAAATGGTACGCTCTCTGTCTTCAATGGGAATAAGAGGGCTGCCCAATAATGACCAATGTCGAGTAGAGACACACCATCAAAACCTCTGAATATGACCCTACTTATATGTAGCTCCTACCTCCTTTAGAATATTGAGCATCACTCGCAATCAACCCTTAGAAGATCATAACATGGCCCACCCCTATTTAGATTGAGACCTTACCAAGGAAGAGCTACACATTGCCAGTAGGATCAACTTTGGTGACTTCCTAACTGATGTTTTGACATACATTATGTATGTAGGTGTTAGACCTCACAACGTGGACCGTCGTGCTCACTTGGAGTATAACCCACACTTCTATGCTTGGCTAACACAAAAGTGAAGCATTGCAAGCTTGCGCTTAATACCCTTAACATTTATTTTCCAATCCTAGCAAGGATTCACATCCTTCTCAGGGGGGAGTGGGTAAGGTGGAAAAGAAAACATGTATGATACCTCAACCGGTGTTTAAAGGACAGATAGAAATAAATGTAAGGTGGAAAAGAAAACATGTCTCAGACCTCAACCAGTGTTTAAAGGAGGGATAGAAATCAATGTATGATTGAGGAAAATTGTGATAATTTTTTTGGCTTGTGTGGATTGCTTGATGAAAAAGTATTTATTTTACATTTAAGCACTTTGCCTTTCCATAACTTACATTCATTATCTACTTATTGTCTTGCAAGAGTTATCTCAAGAAAACTAATGGTAAGCTGTTGTGGTATTGTGATAGGAACCTATGATGGCGAGCCAAGACAAAGGCAAGCTTCTGTTCACAAAAGAAGAAAAGGTGAAGTACAGCCTAATGGTTGAGATAAGGGTCTTCAACCAATTCAAGTTCAGGAACATCATGAGCTTGGACGACATGGTCATGGAAGAACCGGCCGTGAAGCGGCTTGTCAACCAATGCAATCTGGGAAAGTAGGTGGAGAAGGTTGAACAAGCTATTGACTTTAGCAAGTGCGCGGAGTTCCTACGGACCTTCGATGCTAATAGGAAACACATCATTGTAACAGTGAGACAAGGACAAGAACCCCGCAGGGTCGAGGTGGATTTGATCCCAGAAATGGTGGAAAGAGCATTAGGCTTGGTCAACAAGGTCGACATGCAACTTAAAAGGGATGTCAGCATGTTGGGAATGGACAAAGCTCTAGTCCACACCAATGACAATATCCACTTAGCTAATATTCTCGATCCTAAAGTCAGGTTACAAGCAGAGACGATCCACACACTATTCTCTAGTCAAAGGTACAACACCTTATTAAGCAGAATTGGAGTGCCCTTGCTAGAAAACCTTGCAACCAAGTCCCTAGATGAAGTGAATTGGAATGGCTACATGCAAAAAATCATTGAAGTTTAAGCAAAGACACTAGCTAGATGTACAACAACCAATAGAGGCAAGGAGTCTCCGGCTTCCACATTGGGGACGGCAATGAAGAAATCATCATCAAAAGCATAGATTATAGGGTTCGGTGGGGTGCTAATCACTATAATCCAACAGGCTGTGGAAAAGGTGGAAGGTGAAGAGGAAGTGGGGGAGACACTTGAAAGATCACCACCCCTTGAGCAAGAGCAATCAAGTGAAAGGACAATGAGTGAGGGTAAAGAACTAGAGATACCATCTGGCCAAGGAGGGCCTAGAAGGCCAAAGAAGGAGACTCCTCAAAAGCAATGGCAAGAAACCAGGGAGAAAATGACCAAGGAAGAAAAGGCTGAGTTGTAGAAGAGTGCAGGTGGAGTCTAGGAGGTCTGAAGAAGAAAGAAGGAGGAGAACAAAAGTAGAGGTAGAAGAGTTGCATAGGAAGGAAGAGGAAGATTCGGCTCAAGCCATTCATAGGTCGATGGAATAGCCTTCCAGGGAGGAGGAGTTGGCCACTATGCATCCATTAAGGTAAGAAGTCCCAAGCATCAGCGCCAAAGTACCAGAGATTGAACCAACACCGATGGCAGAAGGCAAAGGAAAGGGCCTATTGTATCCAATCCTGCCTGCCCTCATGCCCCAACCAGTAATCGCCACAACCACCCACGGCATCACTAGCACTATGGATGCAAGCAACCTCATGGCCTGGCAATGGGTGCAATATCTAGTGAACAAAGTTCAAGAAATGGCCCCAGACTCTAGTCGAGGATCTCCAACAACTCAAACGAAGAGACCGATAGCTGTAGATGTTGAATCAAGGCAAGACTTCGAGAAGTAGAAGATAGAGACATTGATAACGATTATACCTACAATAGTGCCATCGACTATGGGCTATGATGAATACATCAAAGATCTTCTTGCATAGCTAAACATAGCAAAGTGAAGCAAAGGCAGAGAAGAAGAAAATTGTAGCTGAATTGGAGGCCAAAAGAGAAGCATTGTCAACCTTCTAGTTGGAAAGGACTCGCCAAGTAGTAGGACACCAAACGGAAATCTACAAGGTGGAGGAAGAGCTCAAAGCCAAGGAAAAGAAAGAAGACAATTGGCAAGGAAGGCTCGAATAAGAAAGACAAGAACTAATAGGCTTGCAAAGGCAGTACAAGCTCATCCTCATGTAACATGAAGAAATGAGAGAGCAGTTGAAGAGGATAGAAGAGGCAATAGACAAACTTGAAGTGGAGGATGCAAAAAAAAGCTCAGAAAGAGGAAGAGCATCTAAGAGATGTGAACGTAATGAAGCATAGGCTGTAACGGAGCTGGAAGAGGAATAAAGGCTAGAAAGGAAAATTGAGCACTTGGAGAAGGAGAAAGAAGAAGCAATCCAGAGGTGGAAGGAACAGGAGCCAAGGATGGTGGTGTTAGCACAATGGAAAAATGAAAGCCTAGAGGAAATGAAGCAAAAAGCAGAGAAATGGATGGCCAAGAGCGAGGGAAGAGTGAAAAATTGGCTAGTCGTCTAGCGCATGCTAAAGGAAACAGAGTGTTAGCAGAGAGCAGGGTAGTAGAGGCCCTAAAGACGAGCATGGAAGCGCAGCAACGTACCTTTCTCAACACCATTTTAGATGCCACGCAGCCAGAAGAGGAGGAGGCCATTGAAACCTTAAAGAAGAAGCTGGAGATTACCTAGAGGGCCATAAGGCATGGTCTATGTATCTAGGTGCACGAAGCAAAAACCAGCCTAAGCCAACAAGAGCAAAGGGAGTACCTACTGAGGGTAGGACTAACAATTCAAGAGAGGGAATTGCTAGGGTATACTGAGGAATAGGGACCACAAGAGCCAGTGAGAGAAGAACAACAACAAATACCACTTCCTAAAGTAGGGCAAGACTTTGAGGTGGGGCAACAAGACGAAGAACAAGTCCCCCAACCACCCTCTCCAAGATCAGAAACTCAACAGGAAGTGTCACCCCTGAAAGGTGAGAAGGATCGAAGCTTGCATGCGAGCTATGGCGGGAGAGCAAGAGCAAGAAAGAGAGAGACAAGAAATGGGAACTCCAACAGTCACAATGTGTGACCGGGCCTTCCTTTATTCAAACTGTCACTAAAAGAATAAAGAATAAAGTGACGTGACGGGTGCTCTCCACCTGCAGTGTGCAGTGGCGGGTACTGTCAGTGTAGTAATACACGGGGCGGCACGGCGGAGGCGCCTTTACCCCCAACAACCTCCCACTTAAAGGCGAATCTGCCCTAGTGAGAGAGAAAAGAAAAAGAAAAGACAGTACAAATGTACATAGGTACAAGGGATGAGGAAAGGCGACATCTCATCCAATGCCCATCAACCTCCTGAGGAAGGCAAATCGCTCAGTAGTGAGGCTCTTCGTGAGCAGATCTGCAGGATTCTCGTCAGTGGAGATCTTGACAAGGTCAACAGACCTGTCCTCCATGACACCACGTATGAAGTGATACCTCACCTCAATGTGTTTCGTCTTCGCATGGAAGACCGGATTCTTAGCCAACTGAATGGCACTCATAGAATCCGAATGCAGTATAGGTGTAGCATCAATCCCAAGGTCAGCAACTATACGGCCTAACCATATGGCCTCCTTGCAAGCCTCAGTGGCTGCAACATACTCGGCCTCAGTGGTAGACAAAGTCGTACACTTCTGAACCCTGGACATCCAAGAGACAGCCCCTCCAGCATAGATGAATACATAGCCAGAAGTGGACTTCCTACTATCTGCATGTCCTACATAATCGGAGTCAGTGTACCCCACGACCCCTGTATCCTGGCTGCCATAGCAAATACACATATCTGCTGTGCCCTTCAGGTATCTCATGATACCCTTCACGGCATCCCAATGTCTGCTGCCAGGTATAGCCATATAGCGTGCCACAACACCAACTGCATGCGCAATATCTGGACGAGTGGCTATCATGGCATACATCAAACTGCCCACGGCTGAAGCATAAGGGATCTTGGCCATCTCGGCCCTCTGCGCATCTGTCTGCGGACAATCGGCCTGTGATACCTTCACATAAGAAGGTAATGGACAGCCAATAGGCTTTACGTCCTGCATGCGGAAGCGCTCAAGGACTTTATGAATGTACTCCCGCTGTGAGAGATACAAAAGCCCTTGATGCCTATCGTGCTTAATGCGCATCCCAAGTATATGTGAGGCCTGTCCCAAATCTTTCATCTCAAAGCTCTTCTTCAACTGAGATTTAAGAGCATCTAGCTCATCATGAGCTTTCCTTGCTATCAGCATATCATCAACATAGAGTACCAAGATAAGCAAACTGCCATCACGGGCTTTCTTCTGTAAAGACACGGATCCATAGCACTCCTGCTGTAGCCCTGTGACTGCATAAAGGCATCAAACTTATGATACCATTCCCTAGGTGCCTGCTTCAAGCCATACAAGCTCTTCTTCAACTTGCACACTAGGTGCTCCCTACCAGGTTTTGCAAAGCCCTTAGGCTGATCCATATAGATCTCATCATGCAAGTCCCCATGTAGAAAAGCCGTCTTGACATCCATTTGATATAGATCTAAGTCAAGCTGTGCAACCAAAGCCAAGACTAAGCGCAGGGTGGTCATCTTAACCATAGGAGAGAAGACCTCATCAAAGTCCACACCATGTTCCTGCTTAAAACCCTTTGCTACCAATCTAGCCTTGTATGCCGGCTTGGGGTGTCCAGGGGTACTTTTCAGCTTGTACACCCACTTGCATGGCAAAGCCTTCTTGCCCTTAGGCAAGGCAACCAAATCCCAAGTCTCATTCTTATGCAGGGAGTCTATCTCATACTGCATAGCCCTCTCCCAGGAGTGACTGTCACCCCTGCGCGTAGCCTCATCATAAGTGAAAGGCTCTCCTGCATCTGTAACCAAAACATAATGCATAGAGGGCTGAAATTTGACAGGTGGACGTCTGTCTCTAGCAGACCGTCTCACCACAGGCTCTACTGCCTGTCTAACTGCCTGTCCAACACCCTGGCCCTGTGGAGGAACTGCTGCAGGCTGTACTACTGGCTGTGCTGGAGCTCTAGGTTCCTCCTGAAAGATCACTCTGCGGATCTCAACCACCTTCTCAGGCTGCCTGTGCATCTTGTCTTCATGGAAGACGACATCATGGCTGCGTACTATTTTCCGCGCTTGCGGATCCCATAGGCGATAGCCCATCTCTCCTGACTCACCATAGCCAAGGAATATGCATTTAATGCTCTTTGGATCCAATTTGCTCCTCTTGTCCTTGGGCACATGGCAAAATGCCTCACATCCAAAGACACGGAGATGCGCATAAGAGGGTGGCTTACCAGCCCAAACTTCCTCTGCAACCTGGAAATCCAATCCACTGGAAGGCGATCGGTTTATGACATGCACTGCCGTACTAACTGCCTCAGCCCAAAAACTCTGGGGTAGGCCTGCATGGCTAAGCATAGAGCGCACACGCTCCTGAATAGTCCTGTTCATGCGCTCAGCCAAACCATTCTGGGGTGGGGTGTAAGGGGCGGTCAACTGACGCTTAATACCCCTGTCATCACAAAACTGCTCAAAAGCATGCGAGACATATTCTCCCCCATTATCTGTCCTTAGGCATTTCAGCCTATACCCAGTCTGGTTCTCAACAAGAGCAAGCCATCTCTGAAAAACTGCCAAGACATCGGACTTTTGCTTTATGGGATAAGCCCACACTTTCCTAGAAAAATCATCAATGAAGGTAACGAAGTACTTCGCGCCACCCATAGACATGCAAGGCATAGGCCCACAAACATCGGAATGCACCAATGCCAAGGGTTCACTCATGCGTGGCCTACCCGATTTCTTATGTGTAGACCTATTCTGCTTACCATAAAGACAATGATCACACGAGTCAAAATATGCATAATCCAAAGGCGGAAGATACTGCAAACCAGATAACATTTTCATTCCCTTCAAAGACATGTGCCCTAAACGAGCATGCCAAAGTGATACATGTGGGATAGAACCCACTGCCAAAACATGGTCAACTGAGGACCCAGATACAACAAGAGGATAGAGGCTGCCAGACTTGGCGCCTCTAGCAAGCACAAGTCTGCCACGAGTAATCTTCCAGGCAGAATCTCCAAAACATACATGAAATCCTGCATCATCCAGCTGTCCTGCAGACATAAGACTGCGTGTAAGCGCAGGTACATGACGTACATCCCTAAGCAAAAATGAACTGCCAGTGGAAAACTGCAACTGAATATCACCCATGCCCACAATGTCAAGAGACCTGTCATCTCCAAGTCTGACTGAACCAGATATAGTGCGGTAAGAGTGGAACCACTCACGGTAAGGCGTCACATGGAAGGATACTCCGGAATCCAATAACCAGCACTGTGCATACATACTAGATGTCTCAGTCAAGTGTGAAGCATCAGAAGAACTAGCTGCAAGTATAAACTCATCACCACCATCAGACTCCTCAGTCTGCGTGACATTAATTTCCTCAATCTTGACGCTGGACTTCGCAGGTACTATGCTGCGATCAGAGGACTTCTCCTGCACTTTATCTTTCCCCTTATCCTTGCGCTTCTCATTGTGCAACTCATGACACTGTGGTCTAATATGGCCCTTTTTCCCACAATGATGACAAGTGACATTTGCATTGCACCCACGCGACTTACCACGCGACTTGCCACGAGATTTAGACCGACCCTTCTGCGAGTCACGACCACGGTTATTACCACGATCATTCCTGTCATTCCTGCCTCTAACTGTCAAAGCATGACTACCACAAGAGGCATCCAAGTTTTTGCGATTCACCTCTTCCTGAAGAAGAGCACTCTCAACATTTGCCAATTTTAGAGTAGCACTAGAGGCACAAAGAGCAGTGCGGAATACATCCCATGACTCATTCAGAGTCCCAAGCAAGAAAAGAGGAGTTACTTCCTCTCCAAAGGTGATATCCTGCGAAGTCAGGTTCTTCAGTATAGCATGGAACTGGCTCAAGTGAGCAGACATAGTCGCATTATCCTTCATGCGCAGATCCATAAGCTGCTTCAACCAGTACATCTGACTCGCCGGACTTTTCTTATCATAAAGATTCTTGATCTTATTCCATAGATCCCATGCACTCTGTGCTTCCTCAAATACATTATAATGTACCTGTTCAGTGAGAGACAATACAATCGTGGACTTGTATAGCTCATCAAGTTCAAGCCAGTCGTCATTGTCCATAGTTTCAGGCTGCTCCCCACTCAACCGAAGTGGCTTAATCTGAGATTTATGCACCAAGACCTGCCAAATTTGACTCTTCCAATAAGAGTAGTTGGTACCATCCAACTTTGTAATGTTAAAGATGGCACTATCATGCGAAGATGACGCCATTATGCAGGCTGGAAATGCCCAAACAGTCCAAAACTGCTTGCTGTTTTACTGCAGAAACTGCCCAAAAATGACCAAAACGGGGTTCAAAGGGCGAGCAAAGTGTGCCAAAAGTTGCTGCCCACTTAGTACTAGGTGCGGTACACCAAATCAAGATATTTCAGCATGAAAAGTACACCTCAGTCCACCAATAACTGCTTGCTGTAATAAATTGCAAGTATACAGTCTAGAGAGCAAACTGTCCCAAAATAGGATCCAATGTCAAGCAAACAATGCTAGGTCCAAAGCCGGCATGAAACGGACATAAGCAAGGCCAATGACAGTGAAAAGAACATGAGCTCAACACCGAAGCATGTCAAAATAACATCTGCCAGTGAAAGGCACACCCCCAGACACTCTAGGCAAAGTGTTCCTGTAACTGCCAAAACCTGACACAAATAGGTGTCTGCTCAAAGAGAAAGATCCAAATATGAGACGCAGCTCATAAGCATCCTGTGAACCAAGAGTACATCAATGCATATCCATAAAGATCGGAGTATGATCCCAAAGTCTCAATGCATATGTAGCTGCTCAAGACATAATCTGTTATTCCAGCATGTATTTACTGTTCTAAACAGTAGATTTCAGCCCCGAATTCAAGCCAAAATCATGGTCAAACCAAATGCATACATCCCCAATACATCCGGGTAGGAAGTAGACCGCATACGGGCATCAAATAAGGTAATCGAAGTAGAGTATAAGCATCAAATGCCAATGCCAAGTGTGGCTGCCCTGTTTCCAGCACTGTATAACAGTAAATAACAGTCCCAAATCAGCCAATATTTCAAGCCAAAATCATGGCATAATCATGTGCATACATTCCCAAGGCATTAGGCATCATGTAGACCGCATACGGGCATCAAATAGCACAACCGGAATGGAGTATAAGCAACAAATGCTAATGCCAATGGTGCTGCCCTATTTTCAGCCTGTTATGATAGTTTATGATAGTCCCAAATCTGAAGAAATCAGCCCCGAATGATCAAGACCAATGCCCAAAGCTTGAATGACATCAAACATGAAGTCTATAGCCCTCTTGATCAAGGTAGAGAGCAAGAAGCAATGGCCAAGTGTGGAGCTGAAGTAGATGAGTGCTCATAGCCTGGAAAAAAATGATGCAATCTGCCCTGTTGGTGCTGAACTTGCTGCTGCTCCACATGGGTTGAAAAGGGGGTAATGGGGGGCTCAAGAAGGGCCTATCAAAGGCCTATGACAAGCCTCTTTGAGCCTTGATAGGTGTAAGGCACAATATGAGGGGAATAAGCTTCAAGGGTTTGAAGCCATGGCTGGCTTTGCTGTTTGCAACCTGTAGACTGAAATAAAACCCTGAAAGAATGATCAAATACCTCAGTATCAATGCCTTGAAGGTGCCTCAATAGGCTGGGAAGGTGCTCGGGAAGCTGGGGAGTGACAGGAGCTCGGGGAGATCGGATATGGTTGCCGAGATGGAGATCCAATGCATGAAGCGAGTCGATGCGAAGGTCGGGAAGCACCGAGTCGAGCTCGAGCAAGAGAATGCCAAGCTCTGATACCAGTTGAAAGGTGAGAAGGATCGAAGCTTGCACGTGAGCTATGGCGAGAGAGCAAGAGCAAGAAAGAGAGAGACAAGAAATGGGAACTCCAACAGTCACAATGTGTGACCGAGCCTTCCTTTATTCAAACTGTCACTAAAAGAATAAAGAATAAAGTGACGTGATGGGCGCTCGCCACCTGCAGTGTGCAGTGGTGGGTACTGTCAGTGTAGTAATACACGGGGCGGCACGGCGGAGGCGCCTTTACCCCCAACAACCCCCCTAGAGGATATACTACAGAAATAAAAGCAGAAGTCAAGAAAAAGAAGAAGAACATATTGGAACAAGCACAAACAAGGCTAAGGGCACAACCCCTAGCAATCCGAGAAGCTCCCATCCCACAAAAAGAATCCTTTCATGTCAATTGGAACATGGAACTCGCAATGTGGGAATAATGGGAAAATAGGTGCAAGCCCTTTGAATTTACTTTTCGATACCCACCCACATTGAACCAACTATGTATCCCCTAAAGTGGTGGAGGAGGTGATAAGCATGGGTAGAAGGCTTGGAGATCAGTGGAGTGCAGAAAGAGAGAAGAATCCAACACTATGGGGGATAAAGGCACAGGACTATTGGAAAGACAAAGTTATGGAGGTGCCCAAGACCATGAAGGGGTACAAGTCACAGCCAAAGTGGAGGCGGAGAATTTGGGATGGGAACATAGATGCATGGATGCCATTCTATAGCACCCTACCCTATGAGAGAAATGACCCAACACATATGCCGTATCCAAGAGAAGGGTAGGAGTGGACTTTAACGCCGACATCCATGGTCGTTACGATTTCCCTAAAATCTATAATGTATATGCTACTAAGCTAGAGGAAGCCCTTACATTCTCCAAAAATGACCTAGGGCCCTCCATCTCCCATTTCCTTAGTGAATTCTCTTCTTGCCCCCATCCTACTTTCATCACAACCTATAACTACCTTAGGCTATTTAGAGTTTTACTTAAGCAAGAGCCTACCTCCCATGAATATTGCCCATGACCCTTGTTTTTTTATTTGAATGCCAACATAGATAGTTGCATGATGGCCATGCTCATGATGAGAGCCACCCTCCTTCCATCCTTTTGCATGGTCCTACTAGAGGACATGAACGACATCTGATTTACTAGATGTAGGCATCCATTTTTGTCAACAACCCCTCTAAATGTATGTATGAATCTAAAGGACTACATGTAGAGTAAGAACTTCCTTAGTAAGTCCCTTAAGCCCCCAACCTCTTCCTCCCAGACTAGGAACACGAGGATTCGTTCCTCATGTACATTTAAATAAATAAATAAATAGAGAAAAAGAAAAGAAAAAGAAAACAAGAAAAATAAAAAGAAAAATAAAGAGAAAAAAGGAAAAGATAAGAGCAAAGAAAGAAAAGAAAACCAAGTAGAAAGCAGGATGAAACACCTCACTTGATGAGTGCCACAATCACTGCACCTAGGGGTCCTCAAGTTAGGTGCATCCGGTGGCCTTGACCAATCGACTCTATCCCTAATCACCTAGCCCTTTTGCCCCCCACTTCATGCTTAGGGCACATCAAGGGTAGGACACACCTAGGGAGGTCATACTCACCTATGGTTAGGCATGTCTCCCTAAGCTACACCTACAACACTTTCCCCTATACATGAACTAGGTCCTCAAGTGTGTGATAACACTTCAGGCTTGATTACAATTCAACCCAACTCCCACTTCCACTGGCATAGATACAATTGCACATGTAAGGTAGGCACATCCACCTAGTAGTACACTCTCTTTTCTTTTTTAGGTGAATCCAACAACTCGCGTCTAACCACAGACATTGGAGGCCCCCATCACTCACACAATATACCCTTGGTCTCCACAATCTTAATCATTTCGACACGCTCCTCTCCCATATCCAATCCCCATATCCAATCCCCATAAGAACCCCACAATATACCCTTGGTCTCCACAATCTTAATCATTTCGACACGCTCCTCTCCCATATCCAATCCCCATAAGAACCCCATCATCGAGCCATCATCGACTCACATGACTACCCTTCAATCACCAAGCCCTCATCAACAAAGTCCTACAAGTGCCATGGGACTGGCACTCGACTAGGAGGGAGGTAATGTTAACTCCAGTACAAGACAGGGAAAAAGGAAGGAAAAGAAAATTCAAGAAAATTTAAAATTACGGAGCAAAGCGGAAAAGGTGACCCAACAGAAGGATAAAAGGATAAAAGGCCAAAAGCGCAAGGGTAACCTTAAAAGTTGAGGCAAAGGCAAATGCACGTTTAAAAATGTAGAGGTGCCCCCAATTTTTTGTAAACGAACGCCAAGCTCCCTCCTAAGCAAGTTGTAAAGAGTAAACGGGAATGGGTGAGGCATAATGTAAACAGAAGGGAGTAGGAAAATATGACATTGGCAAGATGGCCTCGGTCATGCAAAAAAGGTATGGATGCCCAAAGGGATAAGGGCATAATAGAGAAGCTCATTCTTGGTGTGTTGCAAAAGTGGCTTTCTCCTTCTTCTTCTTCTTCTTCTTCTTCTTCTTCTTCTTCTTCTTCTTGCTTGCTTGCTTGTGCTTGTGCTTGAGAGAGGGAGTATGAGAGTGGAGGGAGTGAGTGTGTGAGGGACAGTGGGGGAGAAGCTCTCCATTTTCTCCTCTTGTCTCTTGTCTCGCGCACACGACTATGGAGGATGGAGCTTGAAGGTGGAGGATTGAGGTTGCTTGAGCTTGCATCTCAAATTGTGGAGCTACCGGTGTGCTCGAGAGAGGAGGGTACTCGATCGTAGGCTTGAGAGCGCTCACGGCTATGTGAGAGGTAGCCATTAGCATTTAGCTTGAAAGCTTGAGCAATAGGCAGTCTATGGGTCTTGGCGAGTGAAAGCTCCCACAATAAACAATTTTCAACTAAGGAAATGAAAGAAATATTGGACTATGGTGAGAAAAGAATTACAAAAAGAAATGAATTATTATTATAAATTCTCTTCTTTACAATGCAATAAGGAAATGTTCTTGCATGTGATGGGGGTATTACAAGAATAAGGGAAGTGAGATAATAAAGATACCTTGGTTGTGTGAGTGTAATATGTTGGTCCCTGCTATTCTTGTGCGCTTTCTCAATTATACAATGCAAAATCTTATCAAGAAAATATGTGTTTTATGCATACACTCTGACTTTGAAAAGTCATAAATGCATGTATCAATCACATAGTCGTACAGTCAATGATCAATTTATAAAACCAAAATGTATTAAATTTAATCTTGGCCACATGAAGCCCTGAACAATTAACCCAAAAAAGTTAAAAATTCCATGCACTTGTGAACTCATCCTTGTGAGGGGGAAACTTTTCAAAGGTTGAAAAAGACTTATAAAAGAATATTGGAAGGAAGAAAGGAAAAAGAATAAGGAAAGGGGGGGCATCAAACTCACATCCCCTCCTCTCCCCTCAGTTCACATGTTGCATACTCCCCCCTCCCATAGTTTTTTAAAATCACCCCCATTTTTCAAATGAAGATATTCTACCACCTCCCTCCCTCCTCCTCCCCCCTGCCCCCCCCTTTTTTTTCGACTCTTGGAATTCTCTTTCCCCCCTTCCCCTTATTCCAAAAAAACAACAAAAGAGAAGAATGAAAATTAGCTTTCTTAAACATAAAAGAAGTAAGAGAGAGAGAGAGAGAGAGAGAGAGAGAGAGAGAGAGAGAGAGAGAGAGAATTAGACCTCTTTTGCCCTCCACCATTTGATACACCCCTCCTACATTTTCAAATAATATAACATCGAAGAATCCCCCTCCCTTTTTTTATATCAAATTCCTTGGAACGAAAAAATGAAATTTACCTTCTCATTGACAACTCACTTCCCCCTCCCCCCCTTTCTTTATTTTCAATTTCCTTGGAACAAAAAAAAGGAAAATTACCTTCTCATTGACAACTCACTTGCCTCCTCCCAGTCCCCTTCGGAAATCTACATAAGGATACATGGAGACCTTTGGAGAATAAGAAGAGGTAATTCAAAAATCAAACTCTTTATGGAGATGATAAATACTGAACATAGAACATATCTTCTCCCCTCTTCCCCCACTAACTGATACCTCAAATCATGTGAAAGGCAAGAATCTCTCCCCCTCTTCCCTCAAATCTATAAATAGAAGACCAAAAATAAAAGGAGGACGAAGTGAAGCGAGGGCACAGCCATACTGAGAGAGTAAAGGTTGAGAAAAATAGAAAACAAGTAGAGAGTGAGCGAGTTAGTAAGAGCAAGTGATGCCAGGAAGCACATTTCACAATGGATTTCATAAAACTATTTATTTGTTGGGGCTTGTACATAAGGTGGATTCCTTGTGCGAGAAGCTAACGGGGGCGCATGTCCTTTTCGGGCATTAGATTAATTTAATATGCACGTGGGCGATTCCATAGTGGGTGATTTCGTAAAATACATATTAAATTAATGGACATTTATGAGTTTAGAGTGTGTACTCGAATTAAATTAAGGTTAGGACAAAGTTCTAACCTGTTTAATTATTTTATAGATGAAGACTGCTTGGTTTTCACTTTTATTGGGTTTTATTTAATTATTTTCTAACAATTGTGAATGCTTCAATTGATGTCTAGAGCAAGCGACAGTGGCGTTGGGTAGCACCAAGCAATGACATGAATCCAAACGCCTGGAAGAATTACTATTTTCGATAGGTGCACATCTTAAAGGCATCGCACCAATATTTATTTAAGCGAGCTTTTTTACCCCCTTCACAGGTCTTGGATGAAATACGGATTGGCGCAGGCAGCGCAAGTGCGTAACCAAGGTTGCCGGTGGAGCGTATCACTGTCTCGTAAAACGCTCGATGCTCACCTCGCACTCCGCTTGTCGCTGATGAAGCCCTGCTAGAACGGAGTGGATGCATATGATGCCCCGGCAGGAAGGCGAACAAGATGCTGAGAGAGAGAGAGAGGACTCGGGTGGACACTTGACACGAGGATCGCCCCTGGCCGCGTGCGATATGTCCCACCCGAGACAAGTCCAAAGAGCACCTTTCCCTCCACGTGGGAAGCCTTAGCATGAACTGTGCGGCCTCGAGAGTGCATCTGGACCCCTGTCCTCGAGGCTTCAATCGCTAGGATGCGAACCCACGAAGAATCCGGCAACGTCCTCGCGGCCCCAAGGGTCATCGGGACGCAATCCACCCGCACCCGCACCTGAACCTCATCTTTAAATTACAGCCCACCGACGACGGCCTGTAGCGCGACTAAGCCAACACAATGCTGCCAGGATTGCAAAAGCCCAAACCTCAAGCTTCACATTCCCATCCTTCGAGTAACCCAAGAAACCCAAAGGGCTTCTCGTTTTGGATTTGGTGGGAACAGGCACGCTTTCGTATCCCCCGAAGTCTCAGTCATTGCACCTGCCAGTTCCCCAAAGATGTAACCAAGGGCAGCGTGCCAGTCTCTGGCTGCCTCCCTCCTAGCTGCTGTCGTTGCCGACGCATGCAAAGTCTAGATTGGGGTAGGAGCACTGGTAGAAAGAGTGGGCATGAAGCATTATGTGCCCATTGTGAGCACGGTTAGTAGCGGCAGAGGTTCCGTTTAAATCCAGGTACGACATGGTTGGGTCTAAAAAGGAGGCTACGGCTGGGTGGAGAACTCCTCCATGGATGTTCACAGCACGTGTGCAAAAGGTTATGGGCCTTTAGAGTTGTTGCCTTGATGACATCCTCAAGTCCTGTCACGTTCATGGCAATTTGGTGCAGCCTTGGGTTTGATTCTCTCGTTGCTTTTTTTTGACGTGTGGGGGGAGGCATTATCGACATATTCTGTGCGTTTCTCCGAAGGCTGCAGCGTACGTACACCCACAGTTGCACTAAGGTTATTGCTTTGCGGATCTCAACTCCTTCTATATGGTACTCTAAAGGAGCAACGAGGAGCCCTAGCCACTTGGACCTGCCAGCCTACGCCTGCTCGAACACTGGCTGCATCGCAGATTGCACCACCTCCTGCCCATAGCCTGCAACTATCTTGGCTACTGGGCTTGCCACCTGCCCACTTGGGCCATCAGCTAGCCAAGGAAAAATGCATGATGGAGATCTCTCGGGGATTCTCTTGACATGATCCCGGGTGGTTGTAAGAGCACATAATCAGCACGTCGAAGGCCAAGGAAAAGAGACATTTGATTGTGTAGGGGCAATGAAAATGATTTTGATAGCACGTGGCTTGTGCTCGAGGGTAGTGCTGTTGGTACAAGCATATGTTGCATTGTCCCGAGCAGGGACGTGCTCCAATCTGAGTTTTGCGACCGACTCAATGGGCTCACAAGGAAGAGGATTATGAACTTTGGGCGATGACACTTTGACCATGGGAGTAGATCTAGAGCTAATGTAGGAGCAATCTAGAGCTAATGTAGGAGGTGGGGGCAAAGCTGGACCAATTGGAAAAGAGGAGGTGGCCATGGATATTGAGGCTCAGGATGATTCAGATTCTTGCTCAAGTTGTGCCAACTTCTTTGTGACCGGAGTGAAGCTTAGATGCATGCATGACTCTATGATCTAGACTACCACAATTGTGCCATCTTCCCTTTAAGCTTCAAAGCTTTGTACTCAGCTCTTACCAAAGTAGCCTCCCTTTCCATCATGGTCAGGGTCTAGGGGGCAATCGAAGAAGAAGGTTCAGGAGGATTCTGTAGGATGCGAGACTGGTATGGGTACCATGTGACCCCTTGTCCTTACTCTTCTAGGGAAGCGGCTGCTCTAACTTCTCCATTTCTTTTTAAGCATGAAGGTGGAAATTAGTTCCCTATTGTTTCAAGTACTTTAACCTACTCCTTGGAAGCCGCAGTGTGCACATGGAGATGTTCAAGGGCAGAATTAGAAGATGTGCCTCTTGTCATGTTAGAGAAAACAACCTACATTGGAAAGTGGCTAGTGAAGTATCATCATTGCTATCTTAAAGGGTCATCTTCACAAGCATATGCTTGATAGGTCACTTTGGTAGGTCACTTATCCTCAAACACACAAGCTCACAAGTGGGGACTTGACAAACCGCCTTTTCCTTCAAGTGTTTCCACATACAAGCCACATATGCACACCCGTATCTCATCTAGATTTCTTAACATCTATGCTTCTCATACTCCACTTGTACTACTACAAGGATGCAAGATAGAAGAGATAAGAGAGTTTGAGGAGAGTGGGGGTTTGGTCATGTTGCTTTTCCATGCCAGCAATTCATACTGCTGCCTGAACTGACGGCTCATGAAAGTGTTTGCTCGTGTGCACTTGCCCTTTTTATGCTTGTAGTTATTGACCTTGTACATTTGCAATAGCAAATCTCTATTCAAAGAAGCTACTTTTTGTCTCTGGCTTTTAGCATCATGAATCAAATACCATTGCATCAAGTAATTAAGCTCTTTGTCGTGACCCATGCTTGTTTACTAGTGAAGAATCTAGTGGTTTGGACTCGAGCTCTCAACTAGATCAGTAGTTTAGTCACATGCCTTACCCTACTCCAAAATAGGAGCTGCCAAAGAGTGGGCACCTTCATAGTCTTGAATGCCCCCTTCTTGTTTTAGTTTTAGACACGTCAGCAGTTTTCTTTATGCTTGTATGTGACAGCAAAGTGCTGCGCATTTGAAGCCTCTAACTTGTTGAGAATGTGTCCCAATTTAGGGCAACACTATCTTTGCTAGCCTAGGTGTGTGTTGACAACTGTACTCGGGGTCAAGGTAGCTTTGGGCAGTGTAAGGTAGAGAACTGCTTACTTATATTCTCTAGTAGCCAGCAGGTGGCTTTGTCTCGGCCTTTGTTTTTTGTAGCTTTGCCACTCCGACGTTGCATTTTCTCTTCTTACCACTTTCTCTCTCTAGAGCTAGCTAATTTTGCTTGAGAACTCCCTCACATCGGGTTCTCTAGAGCCCTTCATCTATTGCTATCAAATAGAACAATAGCAACGGTTTTATTTGGAAGAGATCTGTCAAACCTAAGAGTGGGGCATGATCAAAGAGAAGCTGCGGATTGACAAAGTGATGCCATAGCCATCCAAAAGTGCGAGATCGCAAATCAAGCCACCCTAGCTGCCCTCAAGACTCATTTCCACTATTTCAAGGTGATTGCTTAATAGGTGAACACAGAAGTACCAATCTCTTTGGACGTATCACAAAGGACAAATATGCTGGGACGAATAATCTTTGATGTTATCACTTGGAGGACCAACTTGTGCTTTTTAGAATTGAAGGGCCTCACATGCTTAATCAAGTGCAAAAGCCTATTCATTTCTCGGATCAGCTGAAAGCTTCTGGATTCGAGTGTCTTGTTGGCCACCATTAATGTTCAAAACAAGCTTCCTAACTTGGCTAAGTTTACAGTCATGCACTAGGAAGGGGATTACTTACCCATATTACATTGCAAAATGCGAGGACCTTTGTATTGTCAAGAGGTCATTGTCAGGGATGTTTTTGAGAACAACGACAAAGACACCAGTCATGTCGATCTAGTAGAACTAAGTTACAGTAGATCGCGTGGGTTGTGCTCAAGGGTAACGCTTTTGGTACAAGCATTTGCTGCATTGTCCCGAGCAGCAACATACTCCAATCTGAGTGTTGCCACCAACTCAATTTGCTTGCAAGCAAGAGGATCATGAACTTTGAGCAATAACACTTTGACCATGGGAGTAGATCATAGTGCGTTGCTCCTGTGCATGTGCGAATTCTCGGGGAAGCTCGTGAAGATATGAAGCTCGAAAATAACATGGTTATAAGCCAGCCTGGTACTTTTCCTTTGCTATGGTTTATGAGTCGTTTGCAATGGAGGTAAACAAGGTTTGAGCCAAGGTTGAAGTAGTATCCTCCATGTGTATCTTTTCGATGTTGCTGGCTTAATCTGAGTTTGTGTGGATATATAAAGTAGTGCCAGTGTAGAGTGAATGGCAAGGGATGAAGCACTTTTGAGATAGCCGAGCACTCAGATACCCGCTTACTAATGAGTCTGTCCAATAGAAGGGGAGAACTGTCTCCATGTGTGTATTGAGAAGGAAACATCCACCTTGGTGTTGGGTAGTAAAAAGGAGACCAACCAAGTGCCAGTTGTGGGCAACACCAGTTGACTCCGAACGGTGCTGCTTGTGCTCTTGATAGTTGACCCAATCTAGTCATCTTGAAGGTAGTGTAGTTGATGCATGACATCAGCTATATCTGAACTTGTGATAATGAGATAAGTCACTTACAAAATAATAAAGAAAAGAAAAGGATTACCTGAAGAGAGAGAGAGAGTTGCATCCAAGTGGAATTCTTGTGAGGAAGAAAAGAGATTTACACTAGTATCATGCTTGAGGGGCTTGCTTCATGCCACCATTGCAAGTGGTAGACATGTTTCTAATGCTATAGAATGTAAAAATCCCTTGGGTTACTTGAATAATCTTCCTACTGAATCTTTGAATTTAGGATGGCATTCTTGACATGGGTTGATGATGATGTGACACAAGAGATAACACCAATCTGATGGTAGTCATATCACCATAACTGCGATCGTCTTAGTGTCATCAATGCCCTCTTGTTGCACATGGCCTTTGATCACCAAGTGGTTCTTGTACCTGTCCAAGGTACCATTGGAGTGGAATGTCACCTTGAAGATCCACTTCACACCAAATAAATCTACTGATGAGAAGGTCTATCCAGTAAGACCCAACCATGATTCTAAGCATCAAAACCAAGCTCCACCTCCATGGCCTATCTCCATTCAAGTATAAAAAGACTTAAAAGAGCCTTTAAAATGGTAGTAGGAAAAGTTATGTCAAGGTAGCTGCATGACTCATATGAAAGGCACTCGTTTGTTGCCTAATAGCCCTCAAAGGTTAGATGAAACTTTCTAAATTAAAAAAATTTGAGAGAATAGAAGTGAAGAATATCTAAGAGAACATAGCCATCTGGCTAAAATTTGAGCTCCTCTTGCATTGGACTATGTAGAGAAAATGACATGTTCCAATGTTACCTATCTTGGAGGAACACGGAGTCATTGAAGAAGTCAAGAAAAGATTAGTTCTAAACATCTCTGGCATCTTTATTTGGGTCAATCAAAGTAGGTATTTGGAACTAGAAATGGAACAATAGGAGCAACCTAGAGCTAATGTAGGAGGTGGGGGCAAAGCTGGACCAATTGGAGCTAGAGGAGGTGGCCATGGATATTGAGGCTTAGGATGATTCAGATTCTTGCTCAAGTTGTGCCAACTTCTTTGTGACCGGAGTGAAGCTTAGATGCATGCATGATTCTATGATCTAGACTACCACAATTTCACTACAATTGTGCCATCTCCCCTTTAAGCTTCAAAGCTTCGTACTCAGCTCTCGCCAAAGTAGCCTCCCTTTCCATCATGGTCAGGGTCTAGGGGGCAATCGAAGAAGAAGGTTCAGGAGGATTCTGTAGGGTGCAAGGCTGGTATGGGTACCATGTGACCCCTTGTCCTTACTCTTCTAGGGAAGCGGCTGCTCTAACTTCTCCATTTCTTTTTAAGCATGAAGGTGGAAATTAGTTCCCTATTGTTTCAAGTACTTTAACCTACTCCTTGGAAGCCACAGTGTGCACATGGAGATGTTCAAGGGCAGAATTAGAAGATGTGCCTCTTGTCATGTTAGAGAAAACAACCTACATTGGAAAGTGGCTAGTGAAGTATCATCATTGCTATCTTAAAGGGTCATCTTCACAAGCATATGCTTGGTAGGTCACTTTGGTAGGTCATTTATCCTCAAACACACAAGCTCACAAGTGGGGACTTGACAAACCGCCTTTTCCTTCAAGTGTTTCCACATACAAGCCACATACGCACACCCATATCTCATCTAGATTTCTTAACATCTATGCTTCTCATACTCCACTTGTACTACTACAAGGATGCAAGATAGAAGAGATAAGAGAGTTTGAGGAGAGTGGGGGTTTGGTCATGTTGCTTTTCCATGCCAGCAATTCATACTGCTGCCTGAACTGACGACTCATGAAAGTGTTTGCTCGTGTGCACTTGCATTTTTTATGCTTGCAATTATTGACCTTGTACATTTGCAATAGCAAATCTCTCTTCAAAGAAGCTGCTTTTGTTCAGCTTTTAGCATCCTAAATCAAATACCATTGCATCAAGTAATTAAGCTCTTTGTTGTGACCCATGCTCGTTTACTAGTGAAGAATTTGGTGGTTTGGACTGGAGTTCTCAACTAGATCAGTAGTTTAGTCACATGCCTTACCCTATTCCAAAATAGGAGCTACCAAAGAGTGGGCACCTTCATACTCTTGAATATCCCCTTCTGGTTTTAGTTTTTGACATGTTGGTCCAATCCAGTCATCTTGAAGATAGTGTAGTTGATGCATGACATTAGCTATATCTGAACTTGTGATAATGAGATCAATCACTTACATAATAATAAAGAAAAGAAAAGGATTAGCTAAAAAGAGAGAGAGAGTTGCATCCAAGTGGAATCCTTCTGAGGAAGCAAAGAGAGTTGCACTAGAATCATGCTTGAGGGGCTTGCTTCATGCCACCATTGCAAGTGGTAGACATGTTTCTAATGCCATAGAATGAAAAATCCATTGGGTTGCTTGCATAATCTTCCTACTGAATCTTTGAATTTAGGATGGAGTTCTTGACATGGGCTGATGATGATGTGACATGAGAGCTAACATCAATTTGATGGTAATCATATTACCATAACTGCGATCGTCTTAGTGTCATCAATGCCCTCTTGTTGCACATGGCCTTTGGTCACCAAGTGGTTCTTGTACCTGTCCAAGGTACCATTGGAGTGGAATGTCTCTTTGAAGATCCACTTCATGCCTAATAAACCTATTGATGAGAGGGTCTATCCAGTGAGACCCTGAACCATGATTCTAAGCATTAGAACCAAGCTCCACCTTTGTGGCCTATCTCCATTCGGGTATAAAAAGACTTAAAAGAGCCTTTAAAATGGTAGTGGGAGAAGTTATGTCAAGATAGCTGCATAACTCATATGAAAGGTACTTCTTTGTTGCCTAATAGCCCTCAAAGGTTAGATGAAACATTTCCAGATAAAGTAACAAATTTTGAGAGAGTAGAAGTGAAGAATATACCATTTGTACTATCAATTGTAAACTTTCCTTAGCATAAATATCACAATAAGCCCACCAAAATAGGCATGTTTGAGGTATCTAAACTCAATAGGATGCTAAAGGTAGTTTCATTCCATTTGAAAGGCCCCTACCTTAGCATGCATTGGGTTTGTCTCCTAACATGCCACAAGATATGCAAGGCCTCAAATAAAACACTACATGTGAATATACATCCTAATCCCAAATATCCTAAACATACCTAAGAATTGGCTAGGTACCTTTGTAGGTCTCAATTGAACTTTATGGGAATGGAACTAATAAAGACAAAAAGAAAGGAAATAGAGAGAAAAGATAGAGGCATCCCTGTTATTTAATGATGATGCAATACTAAAGTTAAATGGAACTTAGCAAAATTAACAAGATGGCCTTCTTCCCCTTTCTTAATTTAGTTTGCATGTGATTAAGAACTTAATCAACTTCTTACATGGCTCCTTTCGCTTCACTTTTGTCCTAATGTCTAGTCTACTTATATTGCAAATGTGCTTTCTTGAAAAAATCCATGTATTGTCTATTTTGAACTTCAATACATCACCAAGTCCCATTATTTATGGCCATGGATGTTGCTTAATAATGGTGACTACACCTTGAAAGTTTCAAAAAATGCCCATTTACACTAGAATTACATTAATGGGAATTGTAAAGTGCATTGCAACTTATTTCATGGTTACTAGTTACTAGTGATGATTACATCGGCCAAATCATTCACCCCTAATCAGAGCATTTTAACAACAAACTCAATTGCAAACTTGTTTTAAGGGTGGACTCTATGTGTGTGTGTGTGTGTGTTTCACATACAAGCCACATACTCAATAGCTCACCTATATCTCATCTAGATTTCTTAACATCTATGCTTCTCATACTCCACTTGTACTACTACAAGGATGCAAGAGAGAAGAGATAAGAGAGTGTGAGGAGAGTGCTCAATGAGCACTCATTGATGCCTCAATCTTTGCCACAATAGTTTGGATTGTAAGGAAGGAAAATTTGAGGGTCACTTGTTGCACTGTGCATGTTCTGTCTCCTCTTGATCCATTGTCCCCAAAGACATGACCAAGCAAGAGAATAAGGTGAAGATAGAAGAGAGTACTCAAGAGAGCAAGAGAAGCCCTTGCACCCTCAAGCTCAAGAAGTCTCACATGCTCACTACTTCACCCTCATTCAGGCTCGACTGCTATTAGATGGAGCAGAGAGAAGGAGATGGCAAAAGAGAGCTATGCAAATTTTCACACAAGAACTTAACCTTTCTTTATCTCTTTTGGAATCTTACATGTAGCTTTTAATTAATGATAGGTTTGTTGTTGTTCCACTGAACTATTTGGTCGATTCCATGTGAGTGTAATATCCAGCTCTCAAGCCTTGGCCTTTGGTTGACTTTTCTGTAATACTTTATGAATTATTATGGGAGAAGTCTCACCACTCACATTTACAATGAAAATTTTTGTAGTTGTTAGATTTAAAATAATAGAAGATAATAACAAAAATAAATTGTTGAAGTTATGCTTTGTACTTATGGGTTGATGCTCATGCTTCTTTTTATTTTTGCATCCAACTTCTCTTCCTCTTTTTGGCACTTTCTAAATTATAAATTTTTGAGAGAATAAAAGTGAAGAATATCTAAGAGAACATAGCCATCCGGCTAAAATTTTAGCTCCTCTTGCATTGGACCATGCAGAGAAAAGGACATGTTCCACTGTTACCCATCTTGGAAGGAACACCAAGCCATTGAAGAAGTCAAGAAAAGATTAGTTCTGAACATCTCTGACATCTTTATCTGTGTCAATCAAAGTAGGTATTTGGGCAAGTTTAGGAACATTTATTTGGCCATACGTGATGGTGGCCACACAGTTAGGCTAGCACCCTTTAGGTACTCTAGGCTAGTTTGGCTTTTACATAATGGTAATCTCTACCTAGCACCCTTCTTGTTATACCCCCCCTTTGCATTGCATGATCATAATCATCTTCGTAAAAGGGTGCTGGACAAGTGAACAATCCCCATGAGGGATACTATTCAAATGGCACTATTAAATGAAGCATACACAAGAAGATATTGTCTCTTGCTGTGTAGCTACTCCAGATGGTGAAGCTAACATCTACAAGGTTGCGTTTTGCAACCAACAACTTGTAGATGCTTTGTTTATGTGAACAAAGTCAATGTTTGCACAAACGATGTGTTTGGGTAGTAGTGTTGAGTATGTCTTGGGTTTCCACCAAGTAGTTTTCTCTCTTTTTCTTGACCATGGTTCCCTTAGAGAGATTCTAAGGAAAAGCCATGGCAAGACTAGGGGTTTTGCTAGAATGAATCTAGAGAAAGGCTAGCACAAGCCTAGAATATAACTATTTGTAGAAGCGAGCACTAAGTGTAGGAGTGATTGGGACTAAGAGAGAGAGAGAGAGAGAGAGAGGGGGGGGAGGCCATAGACTAAGTAATGCATAGAGTTAAGAGTGAGTGTGCAAGGTGCATAGAGGGAGTGGGGAGCTAAAGCCAAGATAACTACTTTTATAAAACTTGCAAAAGTGGTCATCTCCAAAAAGATATTCCCTGAATGAAGTTGGATCCTCCAAGATATAGATAAGGTACTCATGGTAAAGAGCTTGTTTCTGTAGTGTTGCCATAGCTCACATGTGGCATCACTAATTGCTAGTATGCTCTTGGGTATTGTCTCTTGGTAGTTGTCACACGGTGACTTACTATTTATGGTTGTGTGTTTTGTTTTCTTACATATAGGCTTTGAGATTTGTGTTTCTTTGGATGTTGGTGCTACGTGAGGCCCAACTTTCTCAAGCTTACGAGAGATTAGATTGTTTATAGTCATAGACCAAGTAATTTTGGGGCTATATATCCAAATGGCTTGATGAGGCACAATTTTGTTAATAAAGATTAGAGTTTTGCATCTAGGTTGCAATTTATAGGGCTTTGATTGGTGATTACAAAGAGTAAAAAATACTTTTTGTGGGATCCATATACAATGAATAACCTGATAGTAGCCTCGAGTGATCAATAGAGACTTGGGTGATTGGTGATTACAAGGAGTGAAAAACACTCTTTTTGGGATCCATATACAATGATTACTCTAATAGTAGACTTGAGTGATCACTAGAGCCTTGGGCACCCATGTTGGAGTAATGCGAGTTTGAGGGTTAGTGTATTGGTGATATTTACATGGTTTAGGGGAAGTTCTTGTAGTTTTTTTTTGTAGGTTGGCATGCCACCTTGTGGTTTTGGAATTGTTGATTAGCAAGATGTTTCTATCTAGGCCAAAGAAAGTTGTGCTTTGTAAAGATGGGGTGGCTAGGTGGGTTTAGCTAGTGACAGTTGTTTCTCTACCAAACCAACTTTATTAAAAGTGGAGATTACTCTGCCCCCCCTGAGGAGGTTACAGTGAATGCCTGAATTGACATAGTCAACTTGACACTGGCTTTTGAATTTATAAGGGCATCCTAGTAGGATTTCTCATCCCACATTGTCTCAATTTGGGGGAGAATATTAAAGAGCATTAGGATGGTTTCAATTTTCATGGTCACCATCAATTTACACTTGCCAAGTACTATATAAGGTAAGCTTTGGTATGGATTCAAATTTTGTTAGAGGGTCTTATTGAGCTAATAGTGAAAACATGCTAGGGTCCTGATCCTCTGAGCTTTAGTTTTTCCTTGTGTTCCTTGAGAGGGTAGAGAATAACCAAGTTTATATGATAAAAAATTCTCTATTGCACATGTTTGTTGAACCAAGCCTTCCTATGAGATTTCTCTATAATGAGTGCATGGGTGGCTAAAAGCTGAGTTTCGATCAACGATTCTAATTCGACAAGGCGCTTGGTCCTAGGCCCCATTTCCTTCCAACATTCTTATGCTGCAATAATGGGAAAATTGAGGATTAAAAGTTCCACTAGCATGATAAGCAATTAACTTGAAAGGGTTTGTCCAAAATTTGCTATAAGCTTGTTATCCTAGTCGAATTGTGATCATAGTATCATCTTGAATGGTTATTTTGTTGATTAGGGTTTTTTTGTTGACTCAACCTAACCATTCACTTATGGATAATAGGGTGCCGGCTTTTGTGAATGCTCAGGAATGAAGAGAGCAATCGCTCCACTACTTCATTCATATTGGCTATCCTCCTTTCATCATTCGTCTTTGTAGCTCATGCCTTAGACTAGTTGGTCATGTGGTTGGGTAGCAACAATCATGTATCTGTCCTAGGAATAATATGTTGCAAGGCTGATGGGTCCCATAAAGTTGACCCCCATTTCTCAAAGGGTTGATGGTCCAACACTAGCACAAGCTCCATTTTATCCTTCTTGGTGGGTACTTTCATTCTCTACCATTCATCACAATGTTTCATGAATCATGTTGTATCCTTCCATAAATTTGGCCACCAAAGTTGGGATTACACAACCTTCATGCCATGGTGGTGGTATCGAAATAAACTCCAACTATTCTTGCAGCATGTCTTCAATCTCATACTTGCATATGCACCTTTTTTAGCAATCAGTATTGTCCTAGCCTGCACATTGTCCTCCACTTACTTGATTGGACCTCATTTTAATGAGCAAGCATGCAAATCAAGCTTTTTCTATGAGGGCACTTAGGTAGTCTGTTCTCTAATTTGTCTCTAATGTCATCAACCTAATAGGGTATTAAATCAACTTTGAATAGTTGAGCCACTTGCTATAGAATGAATAACTAAGAAGCTGAAAGATTATTATCAATCCATGTTGCTCTTTTCCCGCTTGCCACTCTTGGCCATGTGGTCATTAGCAATGTAATGTTGTTTGCCCTTTCTCACAACAACATTAAAATCAAATTCTGATAGTAATAGTAGCCATCTTGTGATGCATCCTATAACACATGATTTATTCACTAAATGTAACAAACATTAGGAAAAAAATGAACTCACAAATGGGCCCTTAAAAATAATATAGTTTAAGATGTGGGCCTTTTGGATTGTCCAATATGAAGGCTAGATGTTGACATCGATGGAGGGTGAATCATCTCTCTCCAAATCTTGGGTTTTCTATTTAAAAAAGGAGTAGTGGGGGATTTAAAAAAGGGAGAATGAATAGCACACAAAATTTGAGTTTCTCTCACCTCGTATTTCTCCCATTTTTTTGGAGAAATTTCAATTTCAGTTTTTTTCCCTCTCACGAAATCAGTTTGACCCAAAAGTTGAACAACAGACCAATTTCTCTCTCTTCTCTGTAGTCGTGAATTTTCGCCTCCTCGAAAATAACATGGTTATAAGCCAGTCTGGTACTTTTCCTTTGCTATGGTTTATGAGTCGTTTGCAATGGAGGTAAACAAGGTTTGAGCCAAGGTTGAAGTAGTATCCTCCATGTGTATCTTTTCGATGTTGCTGGCTTAATCTGAGTTTGTGTGGATATATAAAGAAGTGCCAGTGTAGTAGTGAATGGCAAGGGATGAAGCACTTTTGAGATAGCCGAGCACTCAGATACCCGCTTACTAATGAGTCTGTCCAATAGAAGGGGAGAACTGTCTCCATGTGTGTATTGAGAAGGAAACATCCACCTTGGTGTTGGGTAGTAAAAAGGAGACCAACCAAGTGCCAGTTGTGGGCAACACCAGTTGACTCCGAACGGTGCTGCTTGTGCTCTTGATAGTTGACCCAATCTAGTCATCTTGAAGGTAGTGTAGTTGATGCATGACATCAGCTATATCTGAACTTGTGATAATGAGATAAGTCACTTACAAAATAATAAAGAAAAGAAAAGGATTACCTGAAGAGAGAGAGAGAGTTGCATCCAAGTGGAATTCTTGTGAGGAAGAAAAGAGATTTACACTAGTATCATGCTTGAGGGGCTTGCTTCATGCCACCATTGCAAGTGGTAGACATGTTTCTAATGCTATCGAATGTAAAAATCCCTTGGGTTACTTGAATAATCTTCCTACTGAATCTTTGAATTTAGGATGGCATTCTTGACATGGGTTGATGATGATGTGACACAAGAGATAACACCAATCTGATGGTAGTCATATCACCATAACTGCGATCGTCTTAGTGTCATCAATGCCCTCTTGTTGCACATGGCCTTTGATCACCAAGTGGTTCTTGTACCTGTCCAAGGTACCATTGGAGTGGAATGTCACCTTGAAGATCCACTTCACACCAAATAAATCTACTGATGAGAAGGTCTATCCAGTAAGACCCAACCATGATTCTAAGCATCAAAACCAAGCTCCACCTCCATGGCCTATCTCCATTCAAGTATAAAAAGACTTAAAAGAGCCTTTAAAATGGTAGTAGGAAAAGTTATGTCAAGGTAGCTGCATGACTCATATGAAAGGCACTCGTTTGTTGCCTAATAGCCCTCAAAGGTTAGATGAAACTTTCTAAATTAAAAAAATTTGAGAGAATAGAAGTGAAGAATATCTAAGAGAACATAGCCATCTGGCTAAAATTTGAGCTCCTCTTGCATTGGACTATGTAGAGAAAATGACATGTTCCAATGTTACCTATCTTGGAGGAACACGGAGTCATTGAAGAAGTCAAGAAAAGATTAGTTCTAAACATCTCTGGCATCTTTATTTGGGTCAATCAAAGTAGGTATTTGGAACTAGAAATGGAACAATAGGAGCAACCTAGAGCTAATGTAGGAGGTGGGGGCAAAGCTGGACCAATTGGAGCTAGAGGAGGTGGCCATGGATATTGAGGCTTAGGATGATTCAGATTCTTGCTCAAGTTGTGCCAACTTCTTTGTGACCGGAGTGAAGCTTAGATGCATGCATGATTCTATGATCTAGACTACCACAATTTCACTACAATTGTGCCATCTCCCCTTTAAGCTTCAAAGCTTCGTACTCAGCTCTCGCCAAAGTAGCCTCCCTTTCCATCATGGTCAGGGTCTAGGGGGCAATCGAAGAAGAAGGTTCAGGAGGATTCTGTAGGGTGCAAGGCTGGTATGGGTACCATGTGACCCCTTGTCCTTACTCTTCTAGGGAAGCGACTGCTCTAACTTCTCCATTTCTTTTTAAGCATGAAGGTGGAAATTAGTTCCCTATTGTTTCAAGTACTTTAACCTACTCCTTGGAAGCCACAGTGTGCACATGGAGATGTTCAAGGGCAGAATTAGAAGATGTGCCTCTTGTCATGTTAGAGAAAACAACCTACATTGGAAAGTGGCTAGTGAAGTATCATCATTGCTATCTTAAAGGGTCATCTTCACAAGCATATGCTTGGTAGGTCACTTTGGTAGGTCATTTATCCTCAAACACACAAGCTCACAAGTGGGGACTTGACAAACCGCCTTTTCCTTCAAGTGTTTCCACATACAAGCCACATAAGCACACCCATATCTCATCTAGATTTCTTAACATCTATGCTTCTCATACTCCACTTGTACTACTACAAGGATGCAAGATAGAAGAGATAAGAGAGTTTGAGGAGAGTGGGGGTTTGGTCATGTTGCTTTTCCATGCCAGCAATTCATACTGCTGCCTGAACTGACGACTCATGAAAGTGTTTGCTCATGTGCACTTGCATTTTTTATGCTTGCAATTATTGACCTTGTACATTTGCAATAGCAAATCTCTCTTCAAAGAAGCTGCTTTTGTTCAGCTTTTAGCATCCTAAATCAAATACCATTGCATCAAGTAATTAAGCTCTTTGTTGTGACCCATGCTCGTTTACTAGTGAAGAATTTGGTGGTTTGGACTGGAATTCTCAACTAGATCAGTAGTTTAGTCACATGCCTTACCCTATTCCAAAATAGGAGCTACCAAAGAGTGGGCACCTTCATACTCTTGAATATCTCCTTCTGGTTTTAGTTTTTGACATGTTGGTCCAATCCAGTCATCTTGAAGATAGTGTAGTTGATGCATGACATTAGCTATATCTGAACTTGTGATAATGAGATCAATCACTTACATAATAATAAAGAAAAGAAAAGGATTAGCTAAAAAGAGAGAGAGAGTTGCATCCAAGTGGAATCCTTCTGAGGAAGCAAAGAGAGTTGCACTAGAATCATGCTTGAGGGGCTTGCTTCATGCCACCATTGCAAGTGGTAGACATGTTTCTAATGCCATAGAATGAAAAATCCATTGGGTTGCTTGCATAATCTTCCTACTGAATCTTTGAATTTAGGATGGAGTTCTTGACATGGGCTGATGATGATGTGACGTGAGAGCTAACATCAATTTGATGGTAATCATATTACCATAACTGCGATCGTCTTAGTGTCATCAATGCCCTCTTGTTGCACATGGCCTTTGGTCACCAAGTGGTTCTTGTACCTGTCCAAGGTACCATTGGAGTGGAATGTCTCTTTGAAGATCCACTTCATGCCTAATAAACCTATTGATGAGAGGGTCTATCCAGTGAGACCCTGAACCATGATTCTAAGCATTAGAACCAAGCTCCACCTTTGTGGCCTATCTCCATTCGGGTATAAAAAGACTTAAAAGAGCCTTTAAAATGGTAGTGGGAGAAGTTATGTCAAGATAGCTGCATAACTCATATGAAAGGTACTTCTTTGTTGCCTAATAGCCCTCAAAGGTTAGATGAAACATTTCCAGATAAAGTAACAAATTTTGAGAGAGTAGAAGTGAAGAATATACCATTTGTACTATCAATTGTAAACTTTCCTTAGCATAAATATCACAATAAGCCCACCAAAATAGGCATGTTTGAGGTATCTAAACTCAATAGGATGTTAAAGGTAGTTTCATTCCATTTGAAAGGCCCCTACCTTAGCATGCATTGGGTTTGTCTCCTAACATGCCACAAGATATGCAAGGCCTCAAATAAACAACTACATGTGAATATACATCCTAATCCCAAATATCCTAAACATACCTAAGAATTGGCTAGGTACCTTTGTAGGTCTCAATTGAACTTTATGGGAATGGAACTAATAAAGACAAAAAGAAAGGAAATAGAGAGAAAAGATAGAGGCATCCCTGTTATTTAATGATGATGCAATACTAAAGTTAAATGGAACTTAGCAAAATTAACAAGATGGCCTTCTTCCCCTTTCTTAATTTAGTTTGCATGCGATTAAGAACTTAATCAACTTCTTACATGGCTCCTTTCGCTTCACTTTTGTCCTAATGTCTAGTCTACTTATATTGCAAATGTGCTTTCTTGAAAAAATCCATGTATTGTCTATTTTGAACTTCAATACATCACCAAGTCCCATTATTTATGGCCATGGATGTTGCTTAATAATGGTGACTACACCTTGAAAGTTTCAAAAAATGCCCATTTACACTAGAATTACATTAATGGGAATTGTAAAGTGCATTGCAACTTATTTCATGGTTACCAGGTACTAGTGATGATTACATGGGCCAAATAATTCACCCCTAATTAGAGCATTTTAACAACAAACTCAATTGCAAACTTGTTTTAAGGGTGGACTCTATGTGTGTGTGTGTGTGTGTGTGTTTCACATACAAGCCACATACTCAATAGCTCACCTATATCTCATCTAGATTTCTTAACATCTATGCTTCTCATACTCCACTTGTACTACTACAAGGATGCAAGAGAGAAGAGATAAGAGAGTGTGAGGAGAGTGCTCAATGAGCACTCATTGATGCCTCAATCTTTGCCACAATAGTTTGGATTGTAAGGAAGGAAAATTTGAGGGTCACTTGTTGCACTGTGCATGTTCTGTCTCCTCTTGATCCATTGTCCCCAAAGACATGACCAAGCAAGAGAATAAGGTGAAGATAGAAGAGAGTACTCAAGAGAGCAAGAGAAGCCCTTGCACCCTCAAGCTCAAGAAGTCTCACATGCTCACTACTTCACCCTCACTCAAGCTCAACTGCTATTAGATGGAGTAGAGAGAAGGAGATGGCAAAAGAGAGCCATGCAAATTTTCACACAAGAACTTAACCTTTCTTTATCTCTTTTGGAATCTTACATGTAACTTTTAATTAATGATAGGTTTGTTGTTGTTCCACTGAACTATTTGGTCAATTCCATGTGAGTGTAATATCCAGCTCTCAAGCCTTGGCCTTTGGTTGACTTTTCTATAATACTTAGAAGATAATAACAAAAATAAATTGTTGAAGTTATGATTTGTACTTATGGGTTGATGCTTATGCTTCTTTTTATTTTTGCATCCAACTTCTCTTCCTCTTTTTGGCATTTTCTAAATTAAAAAACTTTAAGAGAATAAAAGTGAAGAATATCTAAGAGAACATAGCCATCCGGCTAAAAGTTTAGCTCCTCTTGCATTGGACCATGTAGAGAAAAGGACATGTTCCACTGTTACCCATCTTGGAAGGAACACCAAGCCATTGAAGAAGTCAAGAAAAGATTAGTTCTGAACATCTCTGAAATCTTTATCTGTGTCAATCAAAGTAGGTATTTGGGCAAGTTTAGGAACATTTATTTGGCCATACGTGATGGTGGCCACACAGTTAGGCTAGCACCCTTTAGGTACTCTAGGCTAGTTTGGCTTTTACATAATGGTAATCTCTACCTAGCACCCTTCTTGTTATACCCCCCCTTTGCATTGCATGATCATAATCATCTTCATAAAAGGGTGCTGGACAAGTGAACAATCCCCATGAGGGATACTATTCAAATGGCACTATTATATGAAGCATACACAAGAAGACATTGTCTCTTGCTGTGTAGCTACTCAGGATGGTGAAGCTAACATCTACAAGGTTGTGTTTTGCAACCAAGAACTTGTAGGTGCTTTGTTTATGTGAATAGAGTCAGTGTTTGCACATGAAAAGATGTGTTTGGGTAGTAGTGTTGAGTATGTCTTGGGTTTCCACCAAGTAGTTTCCCCTCTTTTTCTTGACCATGGTTCCCTTAGAGAGATTCTAAGGACAAGCCATGGCAAGACTAGGGATTTTTCTAGAATGAATCTAGAGAAAGGCTAGCACAAGCCTAGAATATAACTATTTGTAGAAGTGAGCACTAAGTGTAGGAGTGATTGGGACTAAGAGAGAGTGAGAGAGAGGGGGGAGGCCATAGACTAAGTAATGCATAGAGTTAAGAGTGAGTGTGCAAGGTGCATAGAGGGAGTGGGGAGCTAAAGCCAAGATAACTACTTTTATAAAACTTGCAAAAGTGGTCATCTCCAAAAAGATATTCCCTGAATGAAGTTGGATTCTCCAAGATATAGATAAGGTACTCATGGTAAAGAGCTTGTTTCTGTAGTGTTGCCATAGCTCACATGTGGCATCACTAGCTACACTCTGGCTATCACTAGAGCTGCACCACAACTTAGTGTAACCAACTTTTTGTAGATCAACTATTATCAAGATGTATTGGCTCAATGATTCAAATTAGTTCAATGTTCATATACCTTGAAAGGCAGTTTGTATTATGTGAATGTTTAATGGCCAATGGCAAAAATGACTTGTAATTCTACTTGGGTTGTCATTGACAAGATGTCCATGACAAATTTAAAATTTAGTCATAGTTCAATTAACCAAAAAGTTCAGATGACTAACAAATTTTTAAAGTTGGGTAGTCACATTGACTAAAAAGTGAAATCAAATGCTCATGATTAAAGAAACAAACCATGAACTAGTGAATCTATACAATCAAGCTCTATAGAATCTATATTTGGTGACTCCCCAATTTAGGAGGTTAATTTTTTAGGATGTTACTAAAATGAAAATTATGTTCACATCAAAGGATCCTTAATTTTGTAAGTAACAAATTTGTCTTCAACAACGATCTAAAATTCTTAACTATTCGAGATATTTTTTAGAGAAAAGGCTTAGAAGCTTCTTTCTCTAGAAGATTGACATGTGGCATCTATAATGGGACATGTGTCACTTTGAAAGAGACGGTTGTCCCTACACTTGTCATTTCAGAAAATACTTGTCATTGTAGCCTCTACTTTCCACGTTAGCCAAGCCCCATACCTATATATTGGAGGTCTCTTATTTCCAACAGGCTCTAATGTTGAAATTTTAGCCACATGCTTTGTATTTGGCTCTAGCACTCATTCAAAGAAGATTCTTTGTACTCATCTTGAACGCATCAAAGAACAAGAAAAGGAAATCAACTTGCTACCTAGTTTATGCCAATTAGGGAGGGGAGGGGAGAGGGGGGTTGCTTTTAGCATTTACAGCTTATATAATCAATGATCAAATCTTAAAAGCTACCTAATTTGAGTGTTTCTCAAGAGATTTTACTTAATTTGAGAATATCCACGTTTTTAAAATTTTAGGATTCCAATTAAAAAAAAATTGCAGCCTTTTTGCACATGCATGCAACTCACACGTAACAATTCTTGCACACTAGACAAAACTTGAAACAACCATAAGTTTTGATCCAGAACTTGAAATTAAGATCTATTTGAACTATTGTGATTGTGTTGGTAAGCTCTACAATTCTCCCACTTCATTTCACATTTTTGAGAAACTTAAAGATGTCAAATTTCAGTCTTCATGATTTTCCATAAAAAATCCCTATTACTATCTCAAAAGAATTAATAAAGGCAAGGACTTTGACACTCCCAAACATTATTACTCTTGAACTTACTAAGTGCAATAAAGTATGCAACATCTTTGATTACTTTATCACTAAATAATATATAATACCTAAGGTACTAAGGTCAGTTCATTACAATATTCTCATTGTGGAAGAGTCGGGCTTCTTATAAATAAACATGTGCTGGAAGATTTGGGCCATTGCATGCAACTTTCCTCCATAATGGCACTTAAATAGAGACAATGTTGACTAACATCAAGATTTTTCATCTTTGTGAGACTATAGGTGTTTGTATAGGTCCTTTATGCTCCCCTTCTTTTGTTGTATTCCAGGGAAAGATCTATGAGCTATGGTGTCACTTTGTCAAAAATTTTCTCCCCCCTTACCCAATAGCATCATACAATTGTTTTCAATTTGGACTCATAGTCTCAAATGAAGTTTAGGCATGTGGTCAAGTAAATTAGTCTACTCCACGCTTTAGCATAATGTTGCAAACCACATTGTTTGACAAGTTTCTTGACCATGCTATTTCCATTGACTAGTTCCTCCCAATTTTTCATTAGCTTGAATTTAAGATTCCTTAAGTCCCAAGTGCTAGGCCACAAATCATACTTATTGCATTGTTCTATGGTAAATATAATTTTATCTTTATCCCTCAGGTCATTAATTAGTGTAGGGAACTTAGTGTTAGTCATTTTTATGACTAGAGCTAGGATCCAAGTTGCCATTTATGCGTTTTTCACAATAAATTACTACGAGAATTATAAAAAAATATGAACAAAAAGCAATGCATTCAGAATGACATCAATATGATATTACATTAAATTAACACATTTCCATATTTTGTGTCATTTGATTTGTTTACTTTGGTCCCCCCCTAGTGGTAGTTGATAGCTTCCTAGCTATAATGTGTCAATGGGTTCCAAGTGTGTCTCAAGGAAGACACAATAAAAAAATATTGGGTTATACTGGGATCTTGGCAAGCATGTCCAAGTCCAAGGGCCAATAAGGGAGCCTGCAAATATAAGTCACCATGTCCATTAATAAGGATGGATCGTCAAGTCAACTTGCTACATGAAGTTCTTCTTCTAGAAGAACTTTATCCATTAAAGTATGTTGCTCCAATTTTGAGAGATATGGCAAGTCACAAGGGATGAGAATTACACAAAGTAAAATTCTACCAAGTGAGTTGGATTCATGTTGTAGGTTTTGATACCACAACACTATTGTATGTTGTTCATTAACTGACAATTGTTGTTACAAGCAATATCGAGATGATGATTGTACTAGAACGTGAGGAATGGATACTTGGAATCACACATTCACTAGATCTTAGCTACTCTAGTAGGGTTATTTGCTTTTGTGAATTGAAACCCAATGGTGTTACCAAGGTTCCATTCTACCTCTAGTGGTTGTGGTCATGTCACATTCATTAGGGCATTGTAGTAGTGATTGCTAGTATGCTCTTGGGTACTGTCTCTTTGTAATTGTCACACGCTGACTTAATATTTATGGTTGTGTGTTTTGTTTTCTTACATATAGGCTTTGAGATTTGTGTTTCTTTGGACGTTGGTGCTACGTGAGGCCCAACTTTCTCGAGCTTATGAGAGATTAGATTGTTTATAGTCATAGACCAAGTAATTTTGGGGCTATATATCCAAATGGCTTGATGAGGCACAATTTTGTTAATAAGGATTAAATTGTTGCATCTAGGTTGCAATTTATAGGGCTTTGATTGGTGATTACAAAGAGTAAAAAATACTTTTTGTGGGATCCATATACAATGAATACCCTGATAGTAGCATCGAGTGATCAATAGAGACTTGGGTGATTGGTGATTACAAGGAGTGAAAAACACTCTTTTTGGGATCCATATACAATGATTACCCTAATAGTAGCCTTGAGTGATCACTAGAGCCTTGGGCACCCGTGTCAGAGTAATGCGAGTTTGAGGGTTAGTGTATTGGTGATATTTACATGGTTTAGGGGAAGTTCTTGTAGTTTTTTTTTGTAGGTTGGCATGCCACCTTGTGGTTTTTGAATTGTTAATTAGCAAGATCTTTCTATCTAGGGCCAATGAAAGTTGTGCTTTGTAAAGATGGGGTGGCTGGGTGGGTTTAGCTAGTGACAGTTGTTTCTCTGCCAAACCAACTTTATTAAAAGTGGAGATTACTCTGCCCCCCCTGAGGAGATTACAGTGAATGCCTTAATTGACATAGTCAACTTGACACTGGCTTTTGAATTTATAAGGGCATCCTAGTAGGATTCCTCATCCCACATTGTCTCAATTTGGGGGAGAATATTAAAGAGCATTAGGATGGTTTCAATTTTCATGGTCACCATCAATTTACACTTGCCAAGTACTATATAAGGTAAGCTTTGGTATGGATTCAAATTTTGTTAGAGGGTCTTATTGAGCTAATAGTGCAAACATGCTAGGGTCCTGATCCTCTGAGCTTTAGTTTTTCCTTGTGTTCCTTGAGAGGGTAGAGAATAACCAAGTTTATATGATAAAAAATTCTCTATTGCACATGTTTGTTGAACCAAGCCTTCCTATGAGATTTCCCTATAATGAGTGCATGGGTGGCTAAAAGCTGAGTTTCAATCAACGATTCTAATTCAATGAGGTGCTTGGTCCTAGGCCCCATTTCCTTCCAACATTCTTATGCTGCAATAATGGGAAAATTGAGGATTAAAAGTTCCACTAGCATGATAAGCAATTAACTTGAAAGGGTTTGTCCAAAATTTGCCATAAGCTTATTATCCTAGTCGAATTGTGATCATAGTACCAACTTGAATGGTTATTTTGTTGATTAGGGTTTTTTTTTGACTCAACCTAACCATTCACTTATGGATAATAGGGTGCCGACTTTTGTGAATGCTCAGGAATGAAGAGAGCAATTTCTCCACTACTTCATTCATATTAGCTATCCTCCTTTCATCCTTCGTCTTTGTAGCTCATACCTCAGACTACTTGGTCATGTGGTTGGGTAGCAACAATCATGCATCTCTCCTAGGAATATTATGTTGCAACAATCATCCCATAAAGTTGACCCCCATTTCTCAAAGGGTTGATGGTCCAACACTAGCACAAGTTCCATTTTATCCTTCTTGGTGGGTACTTTCATTCTCTACCATTCATCACAATGTTTCATGAATCATGTTGTATCCTTCCATAAATTTGGCCACCAAAGTTGGGATTACACAACCTTCATGCCATGGTGGTGGTATCGAAATAAACTCCAACTATTCTTGCAGCATGTCTTCAATCTCATACTTGCATATGCACCTTTTTTAGCAATCAGTATTGTCCTAGCCTGCACATTGTCCTCCACTTAGTTGATTGGACTTCATTTTAATGAGCAAGCATGCAAGTCAAGCTTTTTCTATGAGGGCGCTTAGGTAGTCTGTTCTCTAATTTGTCTCTAATGTCATCAACCTAATAGGGTATTAAATCAACTTTGAATAGTTGAGCCACTTGCTATAGAATGAATAACTAAGAAGCTGAAAGATTATTATCAATCCATGTTGCTCTTTTCCCGCTTGCCACTCTTGGCCATGTGGTCATCAGCAATGTAATGTGTTTGCCCTTTCTCACAACAACATTAAAATCAAATTCTGATAGTAATAGTAGCCATCTTGTGATGCATCCTATAACACATGATTTATTCACTAAATGTAACAAACATTAGAAAAAAAATGAACTCACAAATGGGCCCTTAAAAATAATATAGTTTAAGATGTGGGCCTTTTGGATTGTCCAATATGAAGGCTAGATGTTGACATCGATGGAGGGTGAATCTTCTCTCTCCAAATCTTGGGTTTTCTATTTAAAAAGGAGTAGTGGGGGATTTAAAAAAGGGAGAATGAATAGTACACAAAATTTGAGTTTCTCTCACCTCGTATTTCTTCCATTTTTTTGGAGAAATTTCAATTTCAGTTTTTTTCCCTCTCACGAAATTTGATCCAAAAGTTGAACAACAGACCACTTTCTCTCTCTTCTCTGTAGTCGTGAATTTTCATCTCCATTGAAGCTCCCTGCTGAGAGTAATTAGGGTTTTGAGCGTTCTGCTTACCTCTGAACTTTCTTTTCCATGCAGCTCCAGATTTTGGGCAAAACACATATGCCCATCTCTGTTTATATTTTCTCTTGTTTGCTATTTTTTCAATAGGGTTTGATGTCGTTTCTTACTGTTATTGTTGTTTTATTGCAAAAGTTGTTTGGGGCAGGAGACAGAGGTGCTCATCTCTCTCTCTCTCTCTCTTTCTCTCTCTCTCCTTTCTTTCCCCCTCTCTCTATGTGTTGTTTCTCTTTTATGTTGTGTTTTTAATAGAATTTGATGTTGGTTCTAATTGTTGTTTTCTTGTAGAGTTTATTTAGAGCAAGAGGCAAAGGTGTTAATCTCTCTCTCTGTTTGGTTTTTTTTTTGCTGATATATTTTCAATACAACATAATGTTAGTTCTAACCCTTGTTGTTGTTTTATTGCAGAGATCATTTTGGGTGACATTGCATAAGTGCTCATCTCTCTTTACGTCTCTCTTTCTCTCTATGTGTTTCCTCTTTTCTACTATTTTTCTAGTATACCTTCATGTAAATATTAGCTCTTGCTATTGTCTTTTGCAGAGATCAATTCGGGCAAGATTGGATAGGTGCTCATTTCTTTCTCTCTCCCGCGTACTTACACGCTCTCTCTTTCTTCCCCTCTACATTATCCCTTTTCTACTATCTTTACAATAGGGTTTGATGCTAGTTCTAACTTAAGGATCAATTGTTGTTGTAGCACTTAACACAAGGTAGAGCATAGATTATGTAGCTCAATTTATAGGTAAATCTACCGTATTTTGTGGTGCCAAAATTTATTCATTTAATTAGTGACTTTTATGTTTGATGGGATTGATGTTTTCTTATGTCCATCATTTGCAATGGGTTTTGATTAGCAATGATTCAATCTTATCTTCAACATATCAGCTTATAGGTAACTTGGCCCTGTTTTATATTGCTTTTATTCATACAGTTATCTAGATATTTTTTGCTAAAAGGGATTCATGCAAGTATTTTTGTTAAAAGGGATTCATGTAGGTGTTTTTTTGTACATGCAGGTATTGTACAAGGTTTAGGTGAAGCATATAATTCTCGATCGACTATTTTGATATGGTGAGTGATTCCTTTGTGCTGGATGATATGGATCTCTAGAAGTCGATGGTTCAAAAATCCTCTGCTTTATTGGTCCTATGTGTCCATTTGGATCTCCATGCCAATTGGCAATGATCCATGAAACTCTTGTATCATATCATCCATATAACACACAATGTGCTGAGACTTAGAATATCTCAGGTGTCAATTCAATGTGCCTATTAAGATTTGCATGCCTTGTGGTTGCTATCCTTGTAACAACAACTCTATAATACCCACATTTCATACAATGTATTGAGTTAAATCAGACTCCTCTTCATTATAATAAAATTTATTTTGGCAAAATTCTCTAAGTATTCTTGTGCTATTCTTTTCATTATATTTCATGTAAATGGTATGATTAAAGTGATGCCTTGAAATTGAATCTATACTTTGTGTTGATGTATATATCCACATGCGTTTTGATATCGATGTTTATGTCTATTTACAAAAGTTTAAACATCTCTTAATTCCATGTCGATTTGTATAGAATATTGGTGATTACTGGACAGACTTAAAATGCTTATTATTTAGGGGTTAATACATACTTCTTTACATCTAATGCATAGGTTATAATGCTTGAGAGAAGAACAAGAATTCTCTCGATAGAAGTACGTAACAAAAAAGATGAAGAAGGGAATTGGATCAGTGATACATATCATTGCTCGTCTTGAGTACATATGTGTCCAAGTATGAAGGGAGCTTTCAGGGTGAAAGCATCTGCAATTGCAGATGTATCAAAGCACTAGAAGGGTTAAATTTTAGCTCTCAGACAAAGGAATGTTGATTCTCACCTTGTAACAGAGGCGTTTGTACAACATGTATTCATGCAAAAACAACTACATATTGCGTCCACTGTGCCCTTTCAACGAAACATTGTAAACAATAAGTATTTGCAACTCATTGAGAATGAGAAATTTCATGATACCTATGTGACAACTTGTCTCGTATTTACAAAAGTATACCCTTCAGATTGCTGTGAATGGCAAAATGTTGAGAGTTTCACTGGTTCTTTTAAGTGTTACCACCTCGAAATTGGTAGATTGCTCTTTGAGGGGCGTATGGCTAAGCAACTCGCAGAGGACCTTGTTTTTTTCTATGATTCCAAGTACATATTGCCCTAGTGGAGTCGAGAATATGGAACCCTTGAGTCTATGCACATATCGAATCTCAATAGCATAGAATGGCCATTGTGTAGTAGCGACATTTTGCACATGTGTAGCACAAAAATTTCAGCAGACATATTGAACTCTATGAAGCCAAGCATCGGCTCAAAGAATGTACATCTAAGCTGGTTCATACCGATTGCGATTTTTGCACACATGTTCAAGGAATGTAAGGGTTTGAGACGTACCAAAAGCACCTACGTCATAAAAAATGCATCAGAGGATTATGTAACAAGAATTCTAGGTAAAACTTGGACATAAAAAATAACTCATAGTCCTGACACATTGGAGTGTCGAGTCACAACAAGGGACATGGCTTTTAGGTAAAAAATTTCTCTCTTAGTTGACTATTATCTTAGTTTGGGATGAATCGGCTAACTTTCCTTTCCAATTACAGGTACTTTGTTGCACGACAGACTTTATGCCTAGTGTTCAAGTATCATAGATGGAGGATGCTCAAGGGTAAATGGTTGTGCCTTGATCAAGACATGAGTGAAAGTGCCATAAGCCCCAAGTGTTGCAAATGGAGGATGATTGGCCCTTGAGTATAATGCGCCAGGAAATTACAATGTTAATGCAAAATCCACATGTTAGCTTCTATTTTAAACTAGATGGTAGGGAAATTCGAAGCCAAGCTAAGGATAGTGTTACCAGCAGAAAGTGTGTGCCTCTACATATTTTAGAAATTGTAGAGTTTCCCTAAAAATCCCAATACCACAAGTTGTAATATCCAACACCTATAAAATTTTGCATTTTTTTGGCCAATAGAATATTGTCGCTTACAAACTTGCAATATTTAAAAATTATGGTATTTATGCAAAATCATACACTTGTTATACACTTTCCACATCAACACATTTACATATGCATGTAAACTTTACAAAGACATAAGTAAAGCCATAACTAAATATTGTATGCGAACAACCCTTAATGGTTTAAAACTTAAGGTTTTTAACGTAGAACTAGTTTAGTTCTTGTTTCATTGTTTCATTTCACACTTTCTCTCTTCATCTCTTTATATCCACCACATCCCTCCTACCTGCTACGATGGATGCTCGCGCACACTTTGATGAGTGGATCCACGAGACTATCTTTGCCAACCAGGGTGGCGAGATATTCCAGGTTTTTTTAAAGAACTTCAACCTTGAAAGTGTGCTCTCATTGCTGGATCCCCCCCTTCAGGTTTTGGAAGACTTTGTGAGCACCATTGCTACATGCACATACTCCATTGAGGGATCCGGCATGACTTGGGTGCCTCTGGAACAACTCATGGTATTTCAAGCAGGGAAGAATCACCAAAAAGTGGTGAATAGGTGTCTGGCCCATGTGGATCCTTCGCACAAAGTATGCACTGTTCCCATGGGAAGTGCACCAGGTACATCACCTTTGGATCTCGTGGAGTGTGATTGCGCATTTGCAATTTACCTCCTTGCATTGGATACACCCCTAAAGGAGGAGAGCGATGAAGATACAACTCCATAGGTTGTTTATATCACATACATGGGAGAAGAACCGATTGAAGAGTTCATAAATGTTGAAGAGGAACATGGGTGGTGGCAGAGCAAGGGTTGGCTCTCATGGTGCCATCTTCTTCAGAACAGCCACAAGTCGACAAACCCAACCTTGCCTCCTTGACGCCCATTAAAGTAGATGGTGTACAATACTTGCTTCTATCAGATGTATTGCAATACTTGAAAATGAAGGAAGAAGAGTTATCGCTTTGCAGATCACAATGAAAATAGTTCTCTCTAGAATGGGTGACATTCGCCCTTCTGCACTTGTCATCGATAAGTCTCAACAAGAGTTGGAGGCACTCTCAAAGGTTGTCTTCGATGATCCTCATTGCTGGATCGCCAACTATCTCCATGGCACTAGACACCAAGTTGCATGCCATATTATTCTTTGTTGGTTCCATACAAAGAAGGCTTGGGTTGAGAATCTTCTCCCACATGTACACATTGCTATGATTGTTTTGATTTTAAGAACTACCTTTCGTGTGTTTCAATGAGCTTGGTAGTGATTAATGTCCCATGTGCTCGTGGATCAAGGTTCCATTGGATGAGCATGATCAGGTATACGCATCCTTGTCCAATCTCATGCAATGTCCAATAGAATTGCGATTTGATGAGTTGTTTCAGTAGCTACTGCACTGCTACTCCTCTCATCTAAACATGGTACGATACATTACAAATGGATGGTGTGGAAAAGATTGTATATGGCGTACAAGATGGCCCAAGTTTGGTTGCATGTTTCCGCATGATAATGTTGACACCACCAATCTAATTGAGAGACTATGGTAGTACATCAAGTACACTCTACTTGATGCCAAGATCAACAGGTCTATATTGGATCTATTGCACGCCCTTGTTGGCAACTCGTCATCAGGATCGAGAATGGGTGGAATTGCACTTGAGTTCTTCAAATAGAAGCAGGAGATAGGTAATGTGCTTGATTTTGAGTTGGAATGTTGTTTATCATTTTGTTGTGATACATTATGTTCTTGAAAGGGACTATTTTCTCGCAGTTGACTCTAGGTGCTTCAAAGTCTATGGGTCGAGCAAGAGCCACACAGCTAGATTGGCAGTAGGGGAGAGGATACTGTCTCTTCAAGTCATTCACGAGGGAACCATGCTCTTCAAAATGGCAAGTGCAACACAACAAGACAAATGGTATAATGTAAGCGTGCAAGCAAACTATCGTGATTGTGTTGTAGATATTAAACATCTCTATGGCTTGCGGCTCATCTTGAGGAGCTATTTTCCTCACCTTCATGAGGTTCTGCCCATCATCGATAGTGCCCGGGCCTTTGATGACACTCTACATAGTCCTTATGGTGATGAAAATCTAGTATTGGAGAGGCCATGCCCCGATGGAGGTGTGCAGAAAGAGGATCTTGTGTCCTCTATTGAGGACTTCAGAGGGCTCCTCAAATGCATTGAGGTTGAGGTTTCGTCCTATACCTCAACACAGAGGGAAGTTTCTATGCGCCAATTGCAAAGTGCAAGGGAGTCTCTTGTTCGCATGTTTGCCCCACATGAGATTGATATGCCTACGAAGCGTGGGATCTATCAAGTCTAGGCAAAAGTCACACAAACACGCTTGGGACATGGCAAGAGTGACCATCCTTGACCAAACGAGGAATGTGGATCCTCCTCGCAACTGAAGCATCCCCACACCACAGGTGTATTGAGACGCAAGCATCAACGAGGAAGGGGCCGCGTTAGGTTCAATGCAAAACCATGCATATATTGTCCTCACTGCTGCACCAAAACATTCTTGATGGACCCTTCGGTTGTTTTTTCATGTGACACTTGCCATGCATTACTTCCCCTTACCTTACGGTATGTACCACATACAACGATATCTATCTTGATTGGCAAGATGGTGCAACTCTATGATGAGAGTTACAGGGGCATCTGCACTATTTTTGATTGTGCATACATCGGTGAGAATGAGGAGTGCCAATTCACTCTCTCATTTCCCAACGGGTCAATGGTGACACATGTGTTGGCTTCTAGACTCAGAATGTTGGTATTGTACTCATGAGAAGCACACCCTCGAGGATGATGTAGTGCGAGACTCTCTTTGGAATTTGGATAGTACTCGATACACATGTTGTATAGGTTTTTGAGTAAATCTTGCTATGTGGATCATTCTCTTACATTGCCTAATTCATCGCATATTTTGTTTTTATGACTTGTGTATAACGAATAGAACAACACATAATTTTTGGCATGGCATGTGTTTCGTCTAGGGTGGGCGAGGCACTCTAGTCAACATGCATGCTAATCTTGTTGCCTACTTGTAGTTACCAAGCATGCAAACGACAAGTAAGAGTAAATACGATGTCATGGGTGTTGAATGTGGACACACTTGAAAGTGCTTCAAAGCAAGGGGGTGGCCAAGTTTAGGATGCATAGTTAACCCTTGTGTAAGGATTTTGGGTGGGTTCTTAGTTCTTGATTGGTACCCCTTAATGGGCCTCAAAAGGAAGGCCTGCAACTTCATCCTAAATTAGGTTTTCAATTTTCTAAAATTTTTAATAGTATTGTGCACCTAAGAACAAACATCAAAGCCTAAGATTTAGAAGCATTCCTCAATGGAAGTTGAGTAAGTTTGGGGGACAATCATCTCAACTAGTATATGAACCCTTGTATTAGGGCTACATAATCTTATTTGTAGTGTAAATATTTGAGTTGAAAAGAGAAAATGCTAGCTACTATTAGACATCCTCTTTAGTTAGCAAATTGAGCTGTTGGTATGTGTACATAGTAGTTACCTAGTTGAATCACCCCAAAAATTGAGGTGCAATAATACTTTTTATTAGCATTGTTTACTTGCATATAGGAATGTTAGAGTAGTTCCAAATGAGGTTGCAAACTCTATAATCCCCATTAGTAGAAATAATTAAGGAATCTAAATTGGTTATTCCATGTTAGCTTCACATATTGCCACGGAAGGTGCAAAAGTAGTGGATAAGGAAGTCATGCATGAGTTTTATCCTTTAACTATGAAGGAAATAACCCATTTGTAGCATACATAATGTAAAATACAATACCTACCATAGATTGTGGTAAAGTTGCAACAACCAGGGAGCCAGTTGATACATATTGCATCAGACACCAAATCTTTCCATGTTGGCTCAACCAATCTATGTGCTCTATTTAAATAATTGAATGTCAGCATTATTTTCCCCAACATCATGTTGCTTGAGTTACTTTATAAGAATGCTGCTACTTGGCTTGTTTAGTTATGAAGAAACAAAGGGCGTGCAGGTGACAACTTTTAAAGTGGTTTTGAAAGCAAAGTTCATTCTCAAGGATGTTGACCAAAAGAACTTGGTGCCTTGGATTATCTCAATAGAAAATAAATTGAATTACCAAAAAAGTTAGCATGGTATAATTGTGGCATATATGCTTCAAATATAAATCAACACTCATGCTTAAGATTCTAGTAGAAATATGCTCCAAAAATGATCATCATTATGCATGATATTGGCATGCTTGTCTTGATTTGACCGAGTTATGGTTTTCAAAGTTTATTTTTTATACCAAGTCTACTTGCACATAGAACTTTGTAATATAGAAGTTTGTCAATCATTCTCATCAAATTAATGTCCATTTTCATCTTTTTGATTCATTGGTGCTATTCTTACATCCACATGTTGCAATAGATGGGATATTTCATTGTTCATTATAAAATGACAAATTTTAATTTATGGGCTTGCACTTTGTAGTAATTGATTATATGTACATTCCATAGGCATAGTTTAATATTGTCAACAACAATGATATGCCATACTTTGGCCTCTGTTGCAATGCACATTAATTTTCAGGATTCACTATTGGATTGCTTGAATATTCTTTACTATAATAATATGCTGCATGATGTAATATTAAGCATGACCTTAGTTCTTTTAGAGCCTCACATGACAAATATTGTATTTAAATTAGCTTGTTTTTGGGTTGTTTTCACAACATTCATTTTAATTATTTAATCATTTATTTTCATTAGCTCTACCAAAACCTCAATTACCTTCCGAAAAGGTTGATACTAGCATCCATGACCTTCCTCTTCTTTTTGCTTCTTCTTTGTTTGTTGAAAATTTAACAAATTAATGTTTTTAGAATTACCTTAACCATGGGTTATGTTGAGCACTTCAAATTAATTCATTATGTTTTCCAATAATGATTTTAATCATGTTTTAAAAAAAGTAAAGTTATTTGGCTAAACTCAACCATATTTTTATAAAATTGTAATTAATTTTAGTGTTAAGTAGTAACTAGTAATAATAGTGTATTGGTTTTAGTGTGATTTGGTAGCAATAGTGTAGTTACATTAGGTTGTAATTTGTATTAATTCAATAATTACTAGTACTTGGTAATAATTTAGCAATAGTGATTTAATACATGGTTCAATATAAAGTATTGGAATAGGATTTCAACCCTTAGAGTTGTTGCTCCTTGAATGGGCAGCAATGCTATTTGTTGTTGCCTTAGGTAAGGAAGACTGCGGTTTTGTGGTTGTGCATTGACACTAGCACATAGGGTGTGATAAAGAAAGAAGTTGGACAAAACACTATATCTTGCCTTGAATGTCCACAATTGGTGCATGAGTCACTTCATAAGGAGCCAATGATTCTAACTACTAGGGTGCACAATTTTGGATGTGATGTAAGCACACACGTATATCGAGTGCAAACTGATAATAAACCCTTCATGATAAAGAACTATATGCAATGATATGTATGTGGATTACTTGGACTAGGGTGGGTACCATCCCAAATGTGGTGGAGCCATAATTACCACATAATTAAAATCATGAGTGTGTCAAGCACAAAGTTGGTTCCTAAATGCAAAAATCATACTTGTTAGCATGGATTGCCAATGAAAAGGGTTCCGTATTGTTATTAAGGAGGGCTTAATGACCCCCAAAAATCGATTTGAGTTAAACACAAGTTAAAAAACTTAATATTGTGCTATGAAATATAAATACAAGTGTAGTTAACATACAACGTTGATTCTTTATGGGTAAGGAAAAAAATGTAGTTAGGGTTGCAAAATCAACAATAACAAGAACTAAAAATTACCAAAATCCAAAACGAGTTAAAATAATTTGTTGATTCAAGTATGGGTTAATAGCAGATCCAATGATCCATGTTTATACTATCAAAAACCAAATAATTCATTTTTATTTAGATGTTCCACGGATACACATTTTTACTGCAAGTCCAGGCCACAAGGGGGAGGCAATGGGGCAAGGTGGGCAATGTCAAACCTAGCATAATTTTCCATCACAATAGACATCACTTTGCAAGCACGTCAAGAGACCACTTGTGAAGGTCCTCTCTGATCTTGGCCACATATGTACTATCAAACCATGTCCTCCTTAACTGCAGTGAGCAAAGGCTAATGCAACTAAGCAAGGCAAGCTACAAATCCAAACAAAAATATCTATAAAAAGTAAAGTTATGCATACCCAGTTCCTCGTTGGCTTCCCCACCACACCACCATCAATAAAGGCCTTCATGTATGCCATCACATAAAACCCACAATCAATCGCATTTGTTTGACGGGGGGACCTGCAAATGAAACCATAAGACAATGGGTTAGTGAAAAGTAAAGTGACAGACAATGTTAGTGAGCTTTATGCAAATGAGTTTTATGCCACGCTCTAGTTGCAAGACCTTTATATGAATAAGCTTCATCTCATCAATGGCAATAATGTCTTGAAACACTGTGGGTCTAGACATCGCTTTGACAAGGCGGTGATGGCCCTGGCATGCAGACATATTAGAGAAAATATTCATCCATGACAATAATGCATGCTACGTGGATGTGTATAGGGTTGAAGGTACCTCTTCACGGTTCGCAGACACTCCATGGCATCCCTGCATTCCAACAAGTCAAGGTACATGATGGCACCTCGATCGTTGGGTAGTCGATCCACTCTTTTGACACATGGATTATGAACCACATATAGGCTCCAATGCCCTCTACAATTGAGACATATTTTAATATTGCAAACCTTGAATACTTATGAAACCAACCGAGCCATGCGCAAGCAAGTGCAAGATGCAAGCCCTAAGCTCATACGTAGCCAATTGAGTCATGTGAACGTAAAAGCACATTGCAACCCTTAAGAAACACGAAAGTATTTCAATCACATGAGCCATGGTGGCAATTAGACCACGTAAAAGTAGAATGCATAGCATCAATGCGTACCTCAAGACCACCTGCAGGAAGATAAATATTGCTCGCGTAGGGTCAACGCCATCAAAGTAGTTATGTAATGCCACATTCTCGTTCTTTTCCTCAATCATGTTCAGATATGGATACCAAAGAGAATCAATGAAGCAAACATCGAAAACGTGCTCTCTTGGAAGCATGTACTCCATCCAACTATGAAAGGAAACATCATTTAGTAACATAAACTTTCAAAGCCTAAAGCCAAAAACATTGCAGTATGCCTAAACCCTTACTTACATAGCAAAAAAATTCATGGTCCTAGTACTCGCCTCTTCTACACTCACCAATGCAGCTATCAAGTGACCGTCAATGTCCACACAAAGCTTTGACACACAAGCTACAAACTCAGTGCGCACACCACGATCCAACCTGAAATGCAAAAAAACCAAAACTGATTACAATACAACAAACTTATGCCATTGTAAGCAACACGGCTACTAGGTACACACCTTGAAGTGGCGCTCTTTTGCCCCCTTGTCTTTGCGGGGGATCCATCCATGATCACATCAATGGTACTACCCCCGATCTTGAATGCACAATGGGGGGGGGGCTTGTCGGCTCGAGAGGGGAAGAGATAGTGATAGGGGAGGGTCGCGGTGACAAGAGGCATGCTGTGTACCACTTCCCCTCACCTTGCAATGCCATATGTTATATTTTCATAACACAATGCAACCAATAAAATGCAACATGATGCCAAAAAGCATTAGACCATTTCGAAAGAATAAGCAACACATTTCACCACTAACCTGCAATCCAACATCCTCAATGGCGCAGGGGGACCCATCCTCGGGTAAGCCATCCAAATCTGTCTCAGGGTAATGTTCCACCATTTGCAACTCACGATGAGGACTGATGGCATTACCCTCACCATGAGTCACCTCCTCAATCTCAACTTGTGCCCTCTCCTATGTGCGAGGCCGTCTCTGAGGCAGGGAAATTATTCACAAACACACATACGTGAGAAGAGGTTATATCCAGGGTTTCAACAAAACATTACACTAGTCATGCAAGAAAAAAGAGACTAGACACTATTCATGTGAGAAAAAAGAGACAATCCATATTACATAATCCATGTGAGACAATCCATTTAAAATTTTTTAAACAATCACAATACTCATGGAAGAGAAAGAGATTAGATACTTACATGTGCTCCATACCCCTCTGCAATACGCCCTTTCATGCGTTGGATGCGATGCTCTCTCTTCAAATTGTATTTGACCAATGCTCATCTCACAAATGCTTGGACATACTCCTCATGTGTCATGGTGCACTCTATCTCCTCCAATAGGTCCCACAACTACTGGGCTCGGGCATACTGGGCTCTCTCATACTTTCTCCTGGACATCTCTAGCTTCCTCTCTAGATCGCTAAACCGTGTCTCTGTCTTCTATTGCCACGCACTGACAGTGGTGCGGGCATGCGATGTATCAGTCGGGCGCTCCACCATCCGTGCCCTCCTCACAATGTTGACATGGCGCTTTGGGCACAAGATGTCCGCACGGCGCTGGGCAGGCTATAGTGCCGTCGGGTAGAGCAATGTCCACATAGGGTGCACGACCCTACATACACACAGATGTAAGGTGAGTGCCACTTCTATCTTATGCCATGAAAATTCTATAAAAAAAGAAAATCGCACTTTCATAGCATCTGCTCAATAAGCATGCTCTTACCGAGGGGCTGGAGAGGTCAATGTCATCATGTTTCTTGGATGCAATGTCCCCATGAGAATCTCTACACCCTCGACAACAAGATGATGAAACCTGAAAAGAACACAAATTGAAATGCTTGTCATGGAAACAATCTAGAGAAACTGCTGCATGCAATCCATATTCCAAAAGAAACAAGGAAACTTACCCTCTTCTTCACACTCATGGTCGAAGTACCCGCGGAGGACTGCGCATGCGATGAGGCCTGACTCGTCGTGCGCGGAGCCATACAAACAACCTGCCAAGCAATCAATGCACATTTGAAAAACCATGTTGCGAATGAGGATTGGGTGCCCTATTAGGTTGCTCAAACTACCATTTATACTAGAGACCAAGAACGTGTTGAATGTAAAGAAATGTGAAAGAAGCGGATCATACTCAATTTTCAAACAACTATTCATGTGTACGAAGGTATCAAATTCACTTTCCACTACGTGTGCATCTCACATTATTGAACAACGAACAAAACCAAAATAAAAATCTGCATTTAGTCACATTTAAAAGAAAGGTTGATAAATGTTTTATACAACCTTTAAGAGGTTACAAAATTCTCATGTTTCAAATTACTTACAGTGGAAGACAAGTTTCAAGTTACCTTCAATAGAAAGATGAAATTTGAAATTACTATCAGTGCAAAAGAAAGCTTCAAAACATTTTCTAGTGGTATTGTTTTTGTAAGAATGGTCAAGTGACACATGTATACACTCAAAGTTGTTCATGTTCCTATAGGAAAGCGAATATATTGTTGAGCATTGGCAAGCTAGATGATGGAAAAAGGATGCAATAAGAGGAGGTGGAACCTCAATTGGCATCTTGGAAACAAATGCTCCAAAGCATAGGCTCGCATTATAGGCAGTTCATCAATATTTTAAGGAAGAAAGATAAAGTAATTCTTTGACGTTGTTCGCAAGTTGAGAAAATGTTTGAGAGGATGTAGGCTACAAATAAGCAAATTGTGTTTATCATGTTTGCAATCACCACACCACTTATAATTTCTTACTAGATGGAATAAATCTTTATAAAGGAAGGGATTTTTGAACATAAATGGTCAAAGTTTGAGACTTTGTTCACGCAAGATTGTTTTGAGATACTTCATTGTCAAACTCTAGATATTAACTGCCCATTATGGATAGACTATGCATCAACTTGATATAAAGACTGCATTTTTACATGGGGAACTTCAAGAAGAAGTGTATGTATAGCAGCTCATTGGTTTTGTAGTTGAGGGATCCAAGCACTTGGTCTATAAGCTGAAAAAGGTTTATATGGTTTGAACCAAAGCTCTTTCTCGTGACAAATTTGAAGCATTTTGCAACGCTTTTATTTTATCTCCATTGGTGGATGACCCTTGTATCTTGATCACTCTTCACTCCACAGGGGTGGTTGGATTTGACACATGCCTACATTCGCAAAGGATTGATGGTGATTTTTAGTAGGACACTCGACACTTTTTACTCTCCATACGAGAGGTTTTTCCCCCCAGATTTATTTCTTTTATTTGATGTGCCTATGTCACACAGTTTTAGGCGCTTATTGTGTTTCACACTCTTCGGGTGTGAACACCCTCCTACAACCCTAATATTTAAGGGTTATACTCTATACTCTATTCTTCTTATCTAGTTGCCATCTCCTAGATACGATGTCTTCTACACTAGTTTCCTTACACTTGGGGACACATGAGACTCTTCTTTGGGAGGACTTAGCGCTGCTTGTCTTAGAGCGTGATGAGTGACTCAAAGAGATAGAAGCCAGTGGATTTGGCTCTGTCAACTATAAGTGCAAAAGGGGGAAACAAGAAGACAAGCAGCAACAAGAAGTAAGCTGACAAGAAGGATGAGAAGAAGTCCAAGCCTCAATGCCCATTCTATGGGAAGGGCACACATCGTAAGGAGAAGTGTTTGTAGAAGTATCCTCATTGAAGCCAAAGGAAGGTTTAAAGGATTCAAAGGCTATCCTTGCTACTATTCAGTCCATATTTGTTCATTTGTTTGAGGTACAAGACACAGGAACTTGCTTCTTCCACTGAGAAAAACTCATGGTTCCTTGACAATGAGGCCTCTTCACATACAACCTACTGATAGGATTGGCTTCATGATCTTCATTCTAGAGGGGGTTCCATCGCCATTGGTGACAACTCTTCCGTACCGGTTTGTGGAATGGGGACAATTCCCCTTTTGCCAAATAGACAAGCTTCATCCACCAAAGTTATTTATGTACCTGATTTAGGTTTTAACCTTCTTTCTATCCATGGTTTAACACAGTTGGATACTCATGTGGTGTTCGACTAGGGTGTAATCATTGAGGACTCTTCTGTAGGTTCTATTCTTTGGATAGGTACACAAGAGCGTGGACTATTCGTAGGTTGCTTCTCCCAATGTTACTACTCCACTTAAATTGATGCATTGCACCTTACCAATGGGCACAATCTCCATTGGAAAGCTCAAATAACTAATGCTTATTGTTGATAATTTTACCAAGTACACGTGGCTATATTTTCTAGAGTACAAGACTAAGGCATACTCCAACTTTTGTGATTGGAAGGTGTTTGTTGAAATGCAAACTTCTTTGAAGGTTCATGGTATAAGAGCATATCATGATGGAGAGTTTTGAGCCAAGATATTTGACAAGTTTTGTAAAGATTGTTCAAGCAAGATTGTTTTGAGATACTTCATTGTCAAACTCTAGATATTGACTTGTTGGCGTGTTTTATGTATATGTCATATCTTAATAGTTGCAATTGTCGGTAATGCACTCTTGGTATATGTATCAAGAATTGAATTTTGTGCTTGTTCATTTAATGTGTTACACGTGGAGCTAATTTGTAGGAAGTTTGCAATTCCATGCCGAGGTGTGCAGAAACTTTAAACATCTCCAAAGAAGTGCCTTGAGGGAGAAGTTAAACATAACAAATGTTTTGCCATATGGTTCCCTATGAAGCTCCATCTAGTTAAACACATAGAATTGGCCCACACAGGATAATTCTAGATGATTCCGAATGCAAGTAAGTGTTAGTGATTTTTACGTTTAGTTAAGTCATCAATTTCAAGCTATACGTATACAGAGGCTAGTGCAACTCTAGAAAGTGATACTAAAAATATATTTAAGATTTTAGAGCACTTTGGCTAGCAACCTAGTTATTGATTTCAAAAATAGTATTTTTTGAGGGTATGTTCCTATTACAAATAAATTTTCCCAATTAATTCTAAAATTTCAAGACCTTGAATTATGGATAACATCATTAGAAAATATCAACATGAAATGTCTCCTTCCTAAGATCACGCTCCAACACCACATCGAACTTCTCCAACACAATCCATTGGAAGTTATCAAAGTACTTCAAGAGCAAAAACATCAAAATCAAGTATCACAATCCAAGAACACCCACATTGCTTGCATCCTTTGAAACATCTTTGATGCACAACAAGCCAAGAAGGGCTAGAAAATTAGCCATAAGTCTTAATCAAGTTTTTTATTTAACTAAGAAAAGAATGAAAATTTAATTTTAGCTTGGTTGAGCCAATAAGATAATCGTTTTGACAAAGAATCTTTTCCCAAAAGGATAATTACTTAAAGCTTCACATTTGTAAAACATTCTTTGTCATAGCTTTGACTATCCTACCACTTGGCACAAATTTCAAGAAAAAGGTAAAGAAACATTCCTTCTTAGTTTCACCTTGATGCTATGTGTGATTGGCTAAATCTAGCATCCAAGCAAAGCTCAACGATCTTAAACCTTCTTCACTTGACTATTGTTACCTCTTATGCTCATGATGTAGAAAAGGAATTTCAAACCATTGCACAACTCATCCAAAGTGAACAACCAAATAAGCAAACTTCACAACACCCCAATGTAGGTTACACCATCACAACACTAAAAAGGAAGCCAATGTGGGCAACACCCCAATGTAAGTAACACCACAACATAGAAAGATCTCAACCTCGCGAGGCTATCAAGCCAATGTAGACAAGACCCAAACTCTGCTAATGATGGACATTGAGACGACGCGATCGGGCCAAGGATATCAAGCCAAGGCTTGCTTCTTTAGGATTTCCTATAGCACTTGATCCTTGACTAGTCAAGGCACTAATACTTAAGATCACTCAAGCCCTCAATAGCTAAAGTCTACAAACATGACTCAACTAGTTGATCACAATGGACCTCTCAAGAGCCTAAAGCCAACCCCTTAAGACTATCTTCTTGACTCTCAACTACTTGAGGATTTGATAGGATTACTCAAGCTGGACTTAATAGCCAAGCCTTGACCAATTGATCCGTTGATTGCTCAAGATTTGAGCTATATCCTAAGATTTGTGCCAATTTAGAAGTGTTTTACACCATGACTTGAGATCCACTCAACTAGACAAATTGAGTTACCCAATCTGACTAATTACACTTGGGGAATCAATCAACTGTACTATGTACCATTCACATAGAGAGCACTCAAGAGAGCTCTTGACTCAAGACCCCACACCTAGCTTGACCCACCATTTTAAGTTTGTAGGACTTGACTAGAACACCCTCCGAGCACTCAATTGCTCAAGAGAAACTATTACTTGACCAATGCTATTACCCAAAGTGAGAAGCTTTTATGCTCAATCCCTTGACTAAGAAAAAAGTTCTTTCTCAAGTAAAGAGAACTTGAGCCTACTAAGACCCTTCACACCAAACAATCAAGCAGAGACTCTCAAGTCCCTCTTAAGCTCTAAGCTCAACCAACCAATGTAGGATTCCACTTGATAAACTTAGAATCCATTGAGTAGACTTGGACTTGAGAGAACCAAGCTACACACTTAGCCATTCCCAAGCCAACCCTTAAGACTGGACCCATTGTTTAAGCCTTGGAGTAAACCCTCAACCTAATAACTCCATAGTTGAGTTTAAGCACCACTTGACCTCCAAGTGAATCCCTCAACTCAATTCTTAAGCTTGTGTCTGAGTCAACCCAAATAGACTAAAGCACTCAAGTGAGATATATTTGAGTACACTCGAAACAATAAATGCAGTGTAAACAAAAGTTTTGAGCAGAGAATCAAAACTTGAGTGTAAAACTGGGGGCCGTGAAAGAGAGTAGAATCATTGTAGGAGTGAGTGAGTGAGTGAGTGTGTGTGTGTGTCTTCACTTATGAAGACCCTACAACCACAATAGACATCTAAGGGAAGACCCATGATGCTATAAAAGGAACCCACTGCACATGAGGACATGAAAACCCAAAGACCAATAAAGGTTGAACCTTGTAAGCTTAAAAAGAACCTCACATATAATTGGTAATAACAACAAATAATGACAATTCAAATTGTTATAGGCCAAGTTGGCCAAGCACATGTGCAATTAGATAAGAGAATATGCTAGAGACACTTTGTCTACCACCATGTCACTATAGTAGGGAACTAGACCTCCATGATGGAGAAGGAACAATCACTAAAGGACATGCCAAAAGACTTTAACAAAATGCTAGAGGTAGGTTTTGAGCCACTTTAGGAAAGGATACTTGTGAGCTAATAGACATATCCTACATTAATGACAAGATGAACCCCACGATAGAAGAAACAATAATACGAGATGCTAGTAGCATAGAGCAAGTAGACCTTAAAAAAGATCACGGACTTGACTCTAGAAGCCCAACACAAGAAGGAGAACATCCAATGAGAGACAGATAACATCATGAGGCTTCTTTTGAGTGCATAGCTTACATGAGGCTACTATTAAATGCATGGATTATAGGACATATAATGATAGGCATGTTTGGTTTATAAGGCATCTAATGACTAACTCTCACACTAATTCTTGCCAATCTAGTGCAAAGAAAGTTGCTTGGTGACACTAATGCCCTCTAGGTCAAGACCTAGATAGCCAACATGTTGCTTGTAGGTCTAGGTGTCATACCAAGCAAGGTTCCCTTAATTGCTAAGTAAATAGAGAAGTTTAGAGCATGGATAACTTTTATAGCTTTATAGAGAGATTTGAGCACATCTATGAGACCAACAATCTCATCTCAAACATGAAGAGGGTGTAAGCCTTTGGACTATGTTTAGGAAATAAGGGAAGAACATGGTTCATATGAGGCTAGATGTAACTAAGATGCCCCACTTCTCACTCCCCTCAAGGACATGTTCGTCAAGGCCAAGCTCACTAAAGCCCTAAACTAGCCACCCTATTTCCAGAACATCCAATGGCACTTACCATACCCAAATCGATACATTGCAAATACATACCAATTGCCTAATAGGGCATTGTACTACCCTAGACCTCCATAGTTGGCCTTGCTGGCTCCCATAGAGCAAAATATTGCTACACAAAGGGAAAAAAACAATCCTCTACATATCCCACAACCACCCTCTAATATCATCAATCTTACAAGCAAGGTGCTAGTCCACTATGTGGAAGAGAAAATGGAAGAGAAAGAGCATACACGCCCTCAAACAAGAAAGATAACATAGTCCTCATAGACTACAAACCCGCTCCCATCATGATGCTAGGGCAAGAAAGAGGAAGGGCTCTAGTGTAGCCTAAGGACCCTACTGAATGCTAGAACTATGGGCAATGAGGGAATGTGTCCTCTAGATGCCTATAGAAAGTAGAACCATACAAGGATAGTCAAGTAAGCCAATGAACCCTAAATGTGGCATAACTCATATGTACTTTAACTATCCCAAGCAAAAAGTTAGTAGTAGCAAAGCCATCATCTCATTAAGAACTGGGTGCAAAAGGCCCAAGTGACCTAGCAAGAGCCCAAAGCCACTCATGATATGAGCACCATAGGGCTATCCAACATTGAATCACTATCCCAACTAAAACACAAACATGATATACAAGGGTTAACCTTCCAACTGGTAGAACAAGGGAGGAGTCTAACATAAGGAGAGCAACAACTTAGTTAAAAAAGTCAAAAAACCAATTGGCTCTACTCCAATGACGTAAAGCCCAACCTCATTGCCACATTGGTTTCAAGTAGTGTGTCAATCCCATTAGGGTTCTTATTATGAAATAGTCCAAAACTCCATAAACACATGAGAACTTTCTATGCTCATATTTATGAAGTCCATTTTGAAGTACAATGAGAAGGTTAATAAAGAATGAACTCTTCTTAGAAATTGTAATAATAATTTAATCAATCGATATAGTTTTGCCATCTACCATAACATTTAGGCCTATAAGGATTTAGCTATTCAAGTTAGTATTGTGGGGATTAGGAGGCTTTTATTCTTATTCTTTTTAGCTAATTGTGCCATCTTGAATGATGATGCAATCACATTCCCTTTTTCAAACATATGCTATGATATGCACACCATCAAAGGGATCTGTAATATGGTGAAACTAATCATGAGAGCATTAGCTTGCTTTAATGCCTCCTGTATATTGTTTATGATGGTCATTGATGGTATGTGAAGCAATAAATGATGACAAGCTCTTATTGATTTGTACAAAACATGAATGTCGATGGAGAGCAAACAATGTACATTAAAACAAGATTTGATTAACATGCATTGCAATCAAGACATTCATGGGCATTGTTGACATGGAATCCTTCAAAGCGATCATCAAGAAAAAATACCTTCGATGCGCTCGAGGATGGCGGTTGAGGGATTGACTTCAACTATGCACCTCTTCTCTCTTCACTACTAAGGCTGCACAATCACCCCCGTCAATGTAAGGTCGATCCATTCAGCAGCCCAATCTTCTGCCCGCGATTCTTCTTCTCCTTCTTCTTTGGACCCGTAGTCATACAAAAGCGATGGCACAATGACACATGCAAGTTCAAAAGGAATCTTTGTGCACCAGTTTGAGGTTTGGATGGCACGATGGCTAATGCAGGTTCTGCCACGATGGCATGATGGCACGATGGCGATGGCGAAGGTGGGCAGCAATGGGGCTGTGGATGGCGGGCAGTGATGCGATGGCAATGGCAATGGTGATGGCGGGCAACGATGGCCGACAATGGCGATAGCGATGGCGAAGGCGGGTTCCTGAGATGTCCGTGTTAAAAAAAAACGGCCGAAAAAAACTAGGAGATCGTATTGTGGGAGCCTTCGCTCAACCGTGAAGACCCACGGACCGCTTATTGTTTCAAGCGTTTCAAGCCGAGCACTAATGGCTACCTCTCACATAGCCGACGCGCCATCCATATCTACGGGTGTAGTGAGCTTACCTCCATGCCGTTTGACCCGTCGTCTGTGAAGAGTGTCTCTACACGCCAGCTGCCCGTGGTTCTCCATGTTTTCCTTGTGGGGGGCCTGCAAGATGCAACCCAAGGGTTAGGCCGTGATACGGAATAAGATCGTTCGCATAGGAGGGATTTCAGTGTGGGTTATCAAACGCATATGACTAGAAGAGGAGGGGTGGAACGTGCTGTGCTCATTGTAGCTGAATGGCCCCCGTGATGATGTTGACTTAGCCGCCCGCCATTAGTAGATCTTAGCTCACGCCGAGTTACATCCATCGGTGGTCATGTGTTTGGGCAGGGCTCATTCTCAGAAGGATCGGTCGGAAAGGGAAAGGTGTATAGAGAGGGACTATGCCCTGCTTACGTCATCAGAGATGTTGGTCAAGGCTTTCCAAGGTGGCCATGCAGTGTGCATGCCCTTCACCCGGAGGTGGAAATGGTCATGTGAGAGGGGGACCAGACGAGTCTAGCCTATTGGCCCCAACTCTTCTGTCTGCACTTGACTATTATTGCTTGTGTGTATTGGTAGTGTTTATACAAGGTGACACAAAAATCATTGTTTATATGTATACGTATTTACGAATCCATGTCACTTTACAAGGATAGAAACCAATTGTAGAACTCGGGATTGTACTGAAGCGTGGCACACACATCTAGTATTCGTGGCATCTTTCTCAATACCGATAGATATTTTGCCACATCGAGTAGCATGGAACCTTGCCCGAGTCTATTGGCAACATGTAACTCCTCCTCAGTGAGAACCTTATCAAACAGAGAGTTTTCTTGGCTAGGTTTAGCCAAGTCCGTACCCTGAATGGTAGTCAGCACTCGAAGGGAGGTTGGTGCCACATAGGTTGGGTCTCTTTGAGACCGCCATTTGGCCAATCGCTCCTCAGAGACCGTCATGATCTGAGCTCCTAGTTCAGCCATTACAATGCGGTTTTCACACCAACGCTGCTCAAATTGACTTCGGCCCTCTGACAGCTGCTTTAGTTGCTCTATCTCCAAGAGATTTGGTTGGCAGAGAGCATCATTGAATGTGACAGTTAAGAATAGTTCGTCGGCTTCCTCGCCCGAGATGAGTAGCATGCATTCATGCAGGAGCTTGCTATAGTGCTCGTTAAGATGTTCTTGCTCTTCCCAAGATAAGGGAAATGGCAAGTATTCTCTCAGCTACTCTTTAGGGAATGCGCACATGTCTGCCAGGACATAGACTGCGAACACCTTGAGCTTGGCATCCAACTCAGTTAAGTATTCGGTGACACTTGTATGTTCAACGAGGGCTTGCTTGGTTGCTATCTCATGCAAGGTTCTAGGAGTTTGCCTGGGCTTTAGCGTAGTTGGGGGCTCAGGCCTAGATGAGCAGGATCGGTCAATGCTAGGATGTCTGACGCTCTTGGGGTTTCCACATTTCTCCTGGGGCTTCATTATTGCATCATGGTTTTCCTTGGTTGTGACTGGCATAGGTTTGTCACCCTGTTGTGACAGCGTTATATCCATTCTTGACTGGTCAATGCAAGTTCGCGCAAGCAGCCATTAATGGTAACGACTGCTTTGATTTTTTAGAGCACATGAATGTGTTTGAGGTTTCACCGCTATTAGCGGAGGCATCAATGGGTTCATTGGTGGGTGGACTCGATGCTTTATTCATCAACTCTCCAGCGCTCTTCGTCTCAATGTTCTTGGGGTCCCCAACCACCTGCAACTATTGCTGTTTTCGCTGTTTTCTTCTCTTTTTCTTAGTCAGAGAAGGCACGTCTCTCAATGACTCAGGACCCTGGACTAGGTCAACCGTTGTCGTGCTTGGTAGGACCTTAGCATTTCCTTTCTCGAGTGTGTCCTCATGGGACATAGCCATGGCCTGCTAAATAGCCTTGCTAGGTTGAGTGGTTCGATGCGCTAGCTCCTTGGCCACGCCTTTGAGAGGTTTCTCCTCAAGCCTAGGCTTTAGGTGCTCTGGAAGGACTGGAGTTGTCAAGGATACTGGTTGCAGCACCTCCTCCACAGGTAAACTACTAAGGACATGCTCCGTGAGGGGCATTGTCGCAGCCAAGGGCTGTGACTGCTGTGATCCTTGATTTGAAGTACTAGCAGCTAGTTCAGTGGACTTGCTACTATTGGTGGATTGCGGCATCCAGTCCTTAGGGCAATTGGAAGTGGTCGCGTCCCTTGTCGCCCTGAGCATTCACCTGTGTAGATCGATCATGAGTTGATCTGGTTGCATTGGGTTGCACAGGCCTATCCTTGGGCAGAGAGCTACGGCTAGTGTCATATTCCCCCTCTTGGATATTTGAAAGCTTTGATGGAGATAAAGATTGGGAGCGAGCAGCCGCCATTGATGACCACTGTTGTGCTTCCTATGTCCATTTGAAACAAGCGGACATAGGAGATCTAGGACTCTTAGGTGAACCTGGCATTGGCTGAATGACTTGCTCAAGGCTATTAGACGATTGTGCCATTTTCTTTGTTGAGCAGTCAGCCTTGCCATGAGCAATGTTGTGCATGTGGTGCTCATTATCCTCTTGGGAAGTCAAAGGCTCCTTGGCCACTAGTGGACCTCATGCATGCTTGACAGTTACCTCCGATATCTGCTTGCTAAGCACGGTAGGCTGAGGATCTAATTTTTGATAGGTCCTGTTCGGTTTCTTGATTTCCATCGTGAGGGGCTCAATCGCTCCAATATTTTTGGTTCGAGACTTGGATTTTCGTTTAGGTTTCCTTCTATGCCTCTTTGCTTTTGACATAATTTGGGCTTTTGGCAGAGGTGGTTTAGCAGGGGGTTTTGGTACCCAAAGCAATGCTTTGGAAATCCATCGTGGCGTTGTGCTAGCTCTCCATCGATGCCTTCGTCTATAAGGCATGGGCTTCTTTCGTGGTCTTCTACGATGTTTGTAAGTCCCAAGCCCATCCTTGGCATTGTCTCTTGACCTTCATGTTTTAAGCATGGCCTCACTCATTGGTTCTCGTAGTTTGACCTGTGCCTGTATCAACTCCTCCCACAAGTCCTTGCTCTCGTTAGTAAGCTTGATTGTCACATCCACACCTACCTTGCTTTTCCCTCGAGGTTCGATGAGGTCACCCTTGCTAAAGGTTGTGACTATCCTCACACCCGGTAGTGTCAAGTGTATCCTCTAAGCTACGTAGTCAGCCTCACATTTGGTCGCCCTTTTGAAGGGTCTTCCCAGGAGGGTTTCCTTACCATATTTAGCACTATTTGGAGGAACATGAAATAGGATGGCCAAGCTTTCAGTTTCAATTGTTGCAAGGATATTGCACTTCCCTATGAATGCTTGTGGAGGTCCCCCATAAGGGCTAAGAGTTGCATTGGTCGGCGTCAGCTCTGGTTGGCCTAGTAGGGTCCATGTCTCATAGGTCAGGACATTAAAATCTGCTCCTTCATTGATCAGAGCATCGATAGTATGCTCTCTTTTTGCGGTGAGTTTGAAACTAAGATAAGCAGGTGGTACTATGTCTTCAACTTTCGAGTCTTGGCTTGTAAATTTAAGCCTTCTGATAAATGCCCTTGAGTCCCCTACTGCGCGACCAGATGTGGATTCTCCCCTGATGTCTTGGCTCGTTTGTGCAGTGTTATTCAAGGAGCATCTATTGTCAGGATTGTCATATCTAGTCATTCTTGCTATTGCAGCTTGATGTTGTTGCTCTCCACTTTGACTAGATGCAGTCCGAATGCAACACCTATGTGTTTTTGCAATGTGGCCGTTTTGCCCTTGTTGGCTAGATTGGCCCATTGAGGTTCTAGGGTCTTTGTTTCTCTCGGTCTAGGCCTGGGATGTTGGCTGCCCTTTGGTCAGTGAGAACCCATGTTCATGCAGAGCCATCACTACGCTAGGGTCTACTTTGGAGGACCTGTCACAGCGCGCGTCTTTTCTCCAACCTACTTGGGGGAGGTGCGGAGGGGGCGGGGCCCCCTCTGCGGGGGTCTAGGGAGCAGTCCCCTCCCCGACCCGCAGGGCCATCACAGTAAATACCATGTGTAGTTTGGAGGACCGTTCAGTCAAATCTTGAACTACTTGCTCTAAGTTTCAGCCCAATGATGGATCTGTGATGCACTTTTAGCTCTATGTAGCCTGTGGGATCAATTTTGGGTTTCAGAGTTTTTCTAATTTGTTGCCTCGTTTGTTTTTTGGGTCCAATCAGGCTTTACCACTCAGTGGTTTGTGTCTAAGTCCTTGGGTCTCGCAACTGCCTACTTCTGGCTGTTAAGCGGCTGCGCCCTATGATTTTGCCTATTCCATGTGCCAGAATCAAGTTCTGAGCGTCCTAAGGCCTTTCGACATTTTGCGTTGCTGAGTTCTAATCGGGTCAGGTCAAATTTCTGAGAATCTGATCAAAATTTTTTACTCGGCCCAGCTGGTCCGAATTGCAGGGTCCGAGTGCCCAATTTGGCACATCCGAGGGCCAAGTGGAAAGGGCCGCATGCAACTGTCCGAATGCCATATTCGGCCCGTCTGTCCAAACCCAGATGTCTGAGGGCCGAGTGGGCCGAGGTTGAGTTAGGAGGCCGAGTGGGCTGAGCCCGAACTCTAAGGTAGTCCGAGTGCTCGATTCGAACGGCCGAGCATGGGCGTTCGAGTGGTAGTGGCCGAATGGTTTGAGGACCAAGTGGCCGAGTGGGCCGAGTCGAGTGGTCAGGAGGGCCGAGTGGGTTGAGGGCCGAATGGCTGAGCGATTCTGGGACTCAGCCCAGAATTGCTGTCACACGGACACACCGGGCGCGATGTGTTTTTTTGCCAGGCTTCACAAAATTCGCCGTACCGGGTGTTGGAGGCCTTCCCCCTAGTCAAGCAGCTCCAAATCCATCCTACTCATGTAGGGGAAGGTGTAGAATTAACTGGGTTGGGTAAATATCTCCCTGATGCCAAGATTGAAGCGGATCCACTCACCAAGCTTTCCTCTTCTCTCTTGCTCTCCTGAAAGCCTGCAGTGCACAATGTGGCCTTTCTTGCCACTTTTGGCCCTTATACCCCTTCCTGGGTATGGTATTGATGCTCCCTATCACTCACTTGGCGACCTTAGGCATCACAAGCAAGATTTTTACCAATTTTTGCATGATTTTTGCCATGTTTTTGCCCTGTTTTGCAACAATAAACCCTAATGCTTATTTTCTTTGTTTTTCTTTGTTTTCTCCTACTCTAATGCATCCAAATCACAAAGTGAATACCTACACTACTCCATCTCACAACATAAATTTCAAAAAAGCAAAAACCTACTTTTCAAGGAGGTCGAATACCATCTTCAACCCCCTCCCTTCCTACCTATCTCAAGCTTCGTTTCGGGGAAAACCCTTACTTTGATGCTCGATTCGAAGCATGCAAGTGCTCAAGGCTTGAATCCGTTGGTCCTAGAAATGGAACCAAAATGTAGGAGCCTTCGCTAAACCGCCAAGACCCACAGACCGTTTATTGTTTCAAGCGTTCCAAGCTGAGCACTAATGGCTACCTCTCACATAGCCGATGCGCCATCTATATCTACGGGTATAGTGAGCTTACCTCCATGCCGTTCGAGTTACCTCCTCTCCCGCGCACTCCGGTAGCTCCACGATCCAAGTGCAAGCTTCAAGCAAGCTCCATCCTCAAGCTCCATGCTCCAAGCTCCATCACTGCGAGTAAGAGAAGAGAAGAGAAGAGAAGAGAAGAAGAGAGGAGAAGATGGAGAGCTTCTCCTTCTCGGTCCCTCACCCTCACACACTCACTCCCTCACACTCTCACACTCCCTCTCTTAAGCACAAGCTCAAGCAAGTAAGAACAAGAAGAAGAAGGAGAAGAGGAGAGCCACTTTTTGCCACACATAAGAATGAGCTTCTTATTCACTTTTCAACTTTATATACAAAACCCTAAATCCCTTTTGGGCGGTCATCCCCTTTTCCCTTTTTTACATGGCCGACCGTAGCCTAGGCTCTTTTTCCCATTGTCCTTCTATCTTCCTAGCTTGCTTTCTACCACCCATCTATATTTACAAATTGCACGGGTGAGAGCCCGGCGCTCCTTGAATTAAACCGCGATGCGCTTGCGCTCTTTTACATAAGTTTTGTCTTGCGCTTTTCCCTGTGCGCCTTTGCCTTCCATTTCTCTTGCCTTGGCCTTTGTCTTTGTCTGTTATTTTAGCTTTCCGGATTTTCCACTACCTGGCACTCTTTTACAAGATTTTTAGGGTGCGTCTTTGTATTTTAAAATGCACATTTCCCCTTTTGCAGTTGCCTTGGACTTTTAAGGTTGCCCTTGTGCTTTTGGCCTTTTCTCCTCTTCTTTCTTCAGTCGAGCTACCTTTTTTCCGCCTTTGTCTTGCGTCTTTTTTATTTCCTTTTGCTTTCTTCGTATTGGGGTTAACACGTATGCAAGAGTCCAGTCCAATCAGGCGACCCAAATAGTAAACCCGCCCGACTCCCCCTCTCGCTCGACTCTCCCTTCCCCCCTCAAATCCATGATCGCCACGCGTGCCGTTAGTTTGAAGTACCCCCCCTTCGTTGTCGTGATGGACCTGCTGCCTCATGCCCGGCGAAAATCAGGGGCCCCATCCACGTGCCGCGTGACCCCTCAAATCGTCCGATAGTCCCCCCTTTTCCAATAGACTGGGTTCCCTTTAACGCTGGACCGGGTTTACACCCAAGACCGGGTTTACTTTCATGGGCGGGGTTTACTTTCGGGGGTGAGGTTTACCCTGGGCCAAAAGTAGGGGTCCAGATCCTCGCCACGATCCACAGCCCCCCTCAACCATCGATCCCAACTCCTCCTGCCCCATGGCACATAGTCCTAAGGGTCCACCACCCCATTCAACTGAGTAAAACCACGCGAGTAAGAAACAAGTTTATTGCGAACCTGTTCCCACCACACCACGGTGGGGTTCGCAACCATGTTGGGAACTCCATATCAAACCCACTCATTCACATGTGCTGGAGTGCGCAATCTGGTTCACAACCACGAACCTTTCTCTGCCATCCGTGAGATGCTTGTCTAGTGAGGTTCACTTCCAGTTCACCACATGTAAGACCTGCTACTGGTCAGTAGCAATGCCTGGGCACAACTTTTCAGGCTATGAAAATAACATTTTAATTTTTCCAATTTCCTTCTCACACAGCCTATGTATGATGCCTAGGTTTGTGTGCATGAGTGTGCATAGACGTATGTCAACGAGTGTGTGCTTATGTATGTGAGTGTACACCTATGTGTATGAGCATGCCTATGTGTGCAATGTGATGTATTGATGTGTGTGAGTGTGTATGCATGTAAAAGATTGTATGCATGAGTGGGATTCCATGTGCATGAGTGAGGTGTTATGTGTGTGCACAAGTAGGTGTATATGGGCAACTGTGTTTTTGTGGATGAGTGTAAGTGTTGTAAGAGTGATTATTGGTGATTGTGTGCAACAAAATGCCTACGTGCCTGACTGACTAGCCAAGCTATGTGCTCGAGTAAATGAGCTTGCGCCCAAGTTTAAGTGTGCGACACTAAGTCTATGAGCATAAGTAGAGGGCATGTGAGCAAATGTACATGTCCATGTGTGAATCGAGTATGAATGCAATGCTAGAAGGCTCAAGGTGTTGGAACATGTGGTTTGGTGTAGATAGCAATAGGACAACCAAGCTCAAGGTGATTGGCAAGCCTGCTCAAAGTGGAATGCAATGGGTGGACTGAGGGTGATTTAGCAAATTCAATACTAGGGGTGGCACCTGGACAACTCGAGGTAGCCTCTAATTCATTGTCAATGACTCGGGGCACTTGGCTCAGTGTTATGGTGGCCATGTGTGTAAGCTTGTCAATAGTAGGGGTGACAGAAGCCTATGGCTTGATGCAGTGCAGATGATTCATTGCTCAAAGCAGTTGTGTATGCAACAACTAAATATGCTAATGATGGTCGCACTCAATGTGACAACTTGAGACACTCACGCTTAGGGCAAGAAATGTGTGTGCACTCACGGTGGATGGCATCAAGAGGGGTTGAGGTGGGTCTCAAGGTGGGCTAAGAGGTTTCGAGGAGGTGGCCTTGAGGTGGAGTCCTCAAGGCGGCGGGTCATCTAGAGTTAGAATGACAAGAGGTAGTGAACAATCTCCTTCAACTAACTGTAGCAATTATTGTTTGTCGTGTCACTTGAGGTAGGGGGTGCTCATGGTGAGACATTGTGACTTGAGGTTGTGCTATAGTTGCTCAAGGTTTCCACAACCTATCTCACTCAACATGGAGGCTTAAGGTGGGGGGGGATTTTGACCACTCAGGGTGGTATGATTGCGCTCAAGGTACTTCTTCAACCACATCGAGCTTGGAGTGATTTGTCAAATAGGTAAGGTTGGGCTACAAACATGCATCCTCGTTGTAAATCAACTTCTGATTCACAACAATGAGTAATGTGGGTATCATGGTGAATCTTACATCCAACATCATGTGATTAGGTATGAGATTCAACATAGGGGCTTATTATATGCACAGTTCATCCTATGGTTCTAGAGACACACATCAGAAATACAATAATTGAGATCCACACATATGTTCGAGTGGTGTAATTCAACACAGAAACTAAGAGTCCTCATCTTGGAATAACAACTTCATGACTCTCATTGTGTTGTCTCTATAGCTGGTAGTAGTGGTCATGGAAAATGCAACTACGACTTTCCATTTTCCACACACAACAATTGAGAACTAAGAATAGACCCTAAAACCTGTCATATCACCTTATAGTACTAATCTTGTAGGGATCCCACATGAACATTCAACGAGTAACAAACTCATCCATCTCATTCTCTCTACTCAGAATATGTGATGAAATCCAAGACGATGGGTAAATTAAATATTCAAACAAAAGACGACAAAAGACTCAGTCTACAAGATCTAGATTCGAACAAGCAAAAACTAAACTCCATCGCAATACTTTCCAAGCTAGTATGCCCCATTGAATTGACCTGCAACTGCATGCAAATTCTGATACTAACAAGAAGTGAGGCTATTGTATACATAGACACCTCCCCCTGCCAACATATAATAATGAAAGCTCACAAGGATAGGGAATATCATCATATACCCTATGGTCCTATATTGTACCCAACCATCATGCTTAGACAACATGACATTCTACAGGTACTACAAAAACTACACATCACCAAAGGCACATCTACATCTAATCTCGAAGCCACTTCATGAGACACTTAGGGAAACATCATTGAGTAGCACACAACACTAGTACCATTCATTGATTTTCATTCGAGCCATCAAACTAAATGTTTCTCTTTCAACACATTTTTGCAACAAGTAATGTTCAAAAATGAGAATGAAAGTTAATAAGAAATGAAAATACAACACAATCATACTAAATAGAATGCCGACTCTGTGATCTCATCATAAATCAGAAAGACATTGAAATGTACATCACCAAGTATCCACAATAAATTGTAATTGCCTCAAACTTGACTCGCCATCTAATGAATATGAGTATCCAAAAATTTGCATTCATAAAAGACAACCCAATAACATTCATAGTATCTCCAACATCAAAGGAGCACGAGAACAGTGTTGCATCAATAGAAATCAAGATAGTGCTGAAAAAAGAGTTCAAAATAAAGCATAGTAGTACTTTAACAACAAAACAACAAATGGTCTATAACCAACTCATCAATGCAACATGTGACCTGCAGATCATCAATGACACACTAGGCAGTGGAGAAGGCCCCCTCATATGCTACTATTGTTACAATCTCATTGCTAAGAATAAAAGTGTGCCGCTATCATCAAGCACATGAGCAATCATTGCAAGCCAAACTATGCAGTCTCTCCATCATGGTCCAATACCAATTCAAGTTACCATGATGTGCACATCAATATCCAATATTGCTAGAGACAGATGAGCACTTCATTGTAATAAGAGAAGAACAAACTCATTGTTGGAAGAGATATCCTTGTTGTCACAAACAATGTTTAACATAGTAGCATGCCAAATAGTTAGCATTTGCCAAGGCTCTCTACTCAATCCATTTAACAAAAATCTCTAATCTTGTTTGGTGATGTAATATAGTTTTTACCCATTTTCAAACCATCAAACCAAGTTCTGCCAATGATATAACTTCACTTTATGAGTATATTGTACACATGGACAACACTACACCCTCCAAATGGCATGTACATGACCTAGCATTCCTAGAATTCCTGCATGTGATTAGGCATTGGTATCCAACTAAGGAAGAAATACAAGAACACCTACATGAGTGCATCATTGATAAGAAGGATATCCAGGATTTCATAGACCAAATAGCAACAATCATATACACACACAAGGAAGGCATCCAAAAGTACAATAAGCAACTTCTAGACAATTACTATACATTTGGAGAGATCCACACTATTGTGTGCGAGCATGCCTATCGAGTACAAATGCAATGCTAGAAGGCTCAAGGTATCAGAACATGTGGTTTGGTTTAGATAGCACCAAGACAACCAACCTCAAGGTGATTAGCAAGTGTGCTCCAAGTGGAATGTAATGGGTGGACTGAGGGTAATTTGGCAAATTTAATACTATAAGTGGCAACTTGACAACTCGAGGTAGCCTCTTACTCATTGTCAATGACTCAGGGGACTTGGCTCAGTGTTATGGTGGCCATGTGTGTAAGGTTGTCAAAAATAGGGGTGGTAGAAGCCTATGGCTTGATGCAATGGAGATAATTCACTACTCAAAGCAGTTGTGTATCTAGCAAATCAATATGCTAATGATGGTCGCACTCAATGTGACAACTTGAGACACTCAAGATTAGGATAAGAAATGTGCATGCACTCAGGGTGGATGGCATCAAGAAGTGTTGAGGTGGGTGTCAAGGTGGGCTAAGAGGTTTCGAGGAGGTGACCTTGAGGTGGAGGCCTCAAGGCGATGGATCATGTAGAGTTAGGATGATAGAAGGTAGTGAACGGTCTCCTTCAACTAAGTGTAACAATCATTATTTGTAGGGGGTGCTCATGGTGAGACACATTGACTTGAGGTTGTGCTATAGTTGCTCAAGGTTTTCACAACCTATGTCACTCAACATAGAGGCTTGAGGTGGTGGGGGATTTTGACCACTCAGGGTGGTATGATTGCGCTCATGGTACTTCTTCAACCACATATAGCTTGGAGTGATTTGTCAAATAGGTAAGCTCAGGCTACAAACATGCATCCTCACTATAAATCAACTTTTGATTCACAACAATGAGCAATAGTGGTATCATGGTGAATCTTACATCCAACATCATGTGATTAGGTATGAGATTCAACATAGGGGCTTATTACATGCACATTTCATCTTATGGTTTTAGAGGCAGACATCGAAAATACAATAATTGAGATCCACACATATGTTCGAGTGGTGTAGTTCAACACATAAAAACTAAGAGTCCTCATCTTGGCATAACAACTTCATGACTGGTCATTGTGCTTTCTATATAGCTGGTAGTAGTGTTCATGGAAAATGCAACTACGACTTTCCATTTTTCACATGCAACAGTCGAGAACTAAGAATAGACCCTAAAACCTAATTGTATATTTACTACTATCCCTTAAGATGAGCACCCCAATGTTGTGTCATATCACCCTATAGTTCTAATCTTGTAGGGAACCCACATGAACATTTAACGAGTAACAAACTCATCCATCTCATTCTGACTACTCAAAATATGTGATGAAATCCAAGACGATGGGTAAATTAAATATTCAAATAAAGCTCACAAGGATAGGAAATATCATCATATACCCTATTGTCCTATATTGCACCCAACCATCATGCTTAGACAACATGACATTCTACAAATACCACAAAAACTACACATCACCAAAGGCACATCTACATCTAATCTCGAAGCCACCTAATGAGACACTTATGGAAACATCATTGAGTAGCACAAAACAATAGTACGATTCATTGATTTTCATTCAACCCACCAAACCTAATGTTTCTCTTTCAACACATTATTGCAACAAGTAATGTTTAGAAATGAGAATGAGAGCTAATAAGAAATGAATATACAACACAATCATGCTAAATAGAATTGCAACTCTGTGACCTCATCATAAATGAGAAAGACTTTGAAATGTACGCCACCAAGTATCCACAAGAAATTGTAATTGCCTCAAACTTGACTCGCCCATCTGATGACCCAATAACATTCACAGTATCTCCAACATCAAAGGAGCACGAGAACGGTGTTGCATCAATAGAAATCAAGATAGTGCTGAAAAAAGAGCTCAAAATAAAACATAGTAGTACTTTAACAACAAAACAACAAATGGTCTATAACCAACTCATCAATGCAACATGTGACCTGCACATCATTAGTGACACACTAGGCAGTGGAGAAGGCCCCCTCATATGCTGCTATTGTTACAATCTCATTGCTAAGAATAAATGTGTGATGCTAACATCAAGCACATGAGCAATCATTGCAAGCTAGACTATGCAGTCTCTCCATCATGGTCCAATGCCAGTTCAAGTTACTAGGATTTGCACATCAATATCCAATATCATTGCTAGAGACAAATGAGCACTTCATTGTAATAACAGAAGCACAAACTCATTGTTGGAAGAGATATCCATGTTTTCACAAACAACATTTAACATAGTAGTATGCCAAATAGTTAGCATTTTCCAAGGCTCTCTACTCAATCCATTTAACAAAAACCTCTTAATCTTGTTTGGTGATGTTGTATAGTTTTCGCCCATCTGCAAACCATCAAACCAAGTTCTGCCAATGATATCACTTCACTTTATGAGCATATTGTACACATGGACAACACTACACCCTCCAAATGGCATGTACATGACCTACCATTCCTAGAATTCCTACATGTGATTAGGCATTGATATCCAACTAAGGAAGACATACAAGAATGCCTACATGAGTGCATCATTGATGAGAAGGATATCCAAGATCTCATAGACCAAATAGCAACAATCATGTACACACAAAAGGAAGTCATCCAAAAGTACAATAAGCAGCTGCTAGACAAATACTATACATTTGGAGAGATCCACACTATTGAAGTTCAAACAAATGCAACTGAATAGACAACATTGCAAAATTAGTTACAATACAAGATTGGTTTTGATAATTGGCATATCCTTGGAGAGTGATTGCACATGCTTTGTGCCTCAATTTTGGGCTGAAATATATTAACTTTTGTAGAGATTTTCATGTTGTATACTATGGACAACATGTGCTACATGTAGATAGGTTATCCATAATGCTATCAAATGCTATTAGGTAATGTACTAATGTATGGTCTTGAGCTATCAAATGCAGATAGGTTATCCATAATGCTATCAAATGCTTGGACATGATTAGTAGAGGTAGTAGTAAGTGAAAGATTTCAAAAATATTGCTGGTTGGTACTTGTCTTTCATCTTGGTCATTTGCATGATAGAAGGTGCTTGTATTTGTGACAATTGAGTCATGTTTGGGATGTAATCATGACTGGTGGCAATGATAGCAACAACCTTTTACACTCACGGATGAGAAAAAGAACAGTCAACCTGCAAACAATAGCAATGCCAAGATAGAGGAAGTCAATGTAGTTAGTCATGAGAGTGACAATGGCAATGATGTTCTCTTTACTTCCTCTATTAGTGCACAATCTCTAATTGCAAAGTCCGATGCTGACATGCACCATTGGAATCTTGATTCAAGTGCTTCATTCCATGTAACACCACATCATGAGTGGTTCTTTGACTACAGTGGTGCAGACATGGTGTTGTCCACTTGGAGGACAAGTATGCATGTGATATTATAGGGATTGCCAATGTGCAATTGGAATTTCAGCATGGTTTAGTGTTTACATTGCACCATGTGAGGCATGTACCCCAACTCAAGAAGAGCTTGATAAGCACAAGGTAGCTAGATGATGAAGGCTATCACACTACTTTTGGGGATGGAAAATGGAACATATATAAGGGATCTAGACTCATTTCTAGAGGCTCTAAGAATGATGCTATGTATCCATTGCATGTATCTAGTGTGTGTAACCATGTAGTTGCCATAACCAAGCAACCAAGTGTTTCTTGGTGGCATGGCTGGCTGGGACATATGAGTCAAACTGGAATGAAAGTGCTTTCTCCTTTGGGTTATTTGCCATGTTTGAGGTATGTTGATTTTGACCATTGTGATCATTGTGCCTTTGGTAAACATGCTAAGACATCACATAAAAAGTCTATTTTATTGAAATCTTCTCCCTTAGAGTTGGTACATTTAGACGTATGTCAAATGCCAAGGTTGTCTCTAGGGGGAAGGAAGTACTTTATCAATTTTCTTGATGCTGGTCCTTGGATAAATTCAAGAAATTCTCGACATTTGCTAAAAATATGATTAGTATGACATTAAAATGTATTCACTCTAACAATGGTGGGGAATATGTGTCTAAAGTCTTTCAAGAATTTTGTGACAATAAAGGGATAAAGAGGGAGCTCACTACCCCTCATAATCCACCCCAAAACAACTTTGCAGAGCGTATGAATAGGACAATTTAGGACAAGGTCTGTACGATGATATCTCATATTGCATTACCTCATGGATTTTGGGTCCATCAAGAAGTTGTTCAGGCAAGCCACCTTCGTATGCTCATTTAAGAGTGTTTGATTTGCGATGCATTTGTACACATTCACAAGGAAGAACGTAGCAAACTTGAGCCACAGTCCTGTAAAGCATCTTCTTCTTCTTCTCCTTCATTTGGCTTCTTTTGGTGATGTCCTTGATCTTCCTGGTCTTTGTTTTAGGCTCTTCGTCTTTTTTTTTTCTTCATTATCTTGTATTCTAGTCCTCTTTGTGAGGTCCTTTTGATTTTCTTTCTTAGTGAGTTTGAGATGGATGCAAACAAGTACATTGATGTAGCTTGACATGACATAAACCTTAGGATACACAGATTTGGGGGTTCCATACAGCTTTGCAAGACAGATATATTTCTCTTTGGATAGCTTTGGGACTTGCTAGAATGCATTGCTTTGACTGCACATTATGACATTGGGCTTGGATACATAGAGTTTGGAGCTTTGGATCAGTGGTGGCTATATGATGATGTTCACTAAAACAACTTGGCATTACATTGGCATTGGATTTTCTTGACAATTGTCATAAAATATCTCCCTTTTAAAGGCACGGGGAGGTCTTAGAATTGAGCAAATGCTCAAGGCAGTGTCTAGTCCCTCACAATGAGGCTTACAAGGGATTTTATCAATTTGACATTTCCACATTAAAATGTTGTAGAGAATGAACTTTAAATAGCTGAGATAATACTAGAAAGTGAGTTTCTCTTGAGTGTCCCAAGAACACAAGAAGTAGTGCCAAATAACACTAGTGGAGTGTCAATAGACACATTCTCGAAGAGCCCGATGTTGAAATGGTTATGGATTCTTGCACTAGGGTTCCCATAAGCACTTGATAATTCTATTGCAACAGCTCGATGCATGGACCATTCAGCGAGATATTTGATGAGAAGGTGGCCCTATACTTGTATGCAAAATGGCGGACTATGTAGACGATGATAGTAGTATGACCTGTATTGACATACGCAGAGACAACGGCTTGAAATTTTCCCAATGGCGGACTATGTAGGCGATGATAGTAGTATGACTTGTATTGACATACGCAGAGACAACTATGTAGGCGATGATAGTAGTATGACCTGTATTGATATACGTAGAGACAATGACTTGAAATTTTCCCAATGCTGGTTGACACAGTACCCAATGTGAAGAATTTTTGCTATGGGAAGTTGTGCCCAAACATTAGAGAGATATCTCCAAAAGGAACCTTGAAGAGATACTGCTTAGGATGAGAGATTTGGAGGCTCCAATGCTGATGGGTGCAGGCTAGCTATGATTACCAAACAAGGAACTTGTGATTTGGGTGGAAGATGAACTCATGTGATTGATCTGAGTTGGGCAGAGGTTGTGAGAGACTAAGAAGGCAGTGAAGGAGTTAGACCATGCCCACCATGGCTCTGATACCATGTGAGAAAACATGGATCTTGGACATGGCTATGGAGGCTAAAACATAAAGAACAAACTCATGGAGACATAGACTAGAACAATGACAATCACACAAGTGAATGAGGTTCCAAGATTAAGTGCTTAGACTCATGACCACAAACTTGAGTGTATAGATAATGACACTGACTCTTGACCCAGAGCAAAAGTACAATAACATTTCATTGAAAAGTGAACCAAGTACATTTCTTTATAGCTTTCTAGCTTCTCCACTCTCCTCACTATGCGTATGGGATACAAGTCTCCTCATCATGCAGAATACATCATTTGACCTATTTTCCAACACCAAAGTCCCTTGAAATAGTCAAGATTTAGCCAAAATTTGAAGAAAAACTCATGCTTCCTTATTTTAACTATTTCAAGAGAGTACAAATCAAGTGGAAGAAGGGAGATGAAGGTTTGGATGTCAAGATATGGACCTTATTATGGCTCTAAGCAATGCTTGGAGACTATGCTTAAGAGTCTGGAGCAAGATTCGAAGGTTAAATGTAGATGATCAAATATCTTCGTTTCTGTCTTGAGTATCACAACTCCATAGATGAAGCATCTTACTTAATGGAAGTAAATACCCTTCTTAGAGTAATGTAAAGGCTTGAGATGATCAATACCAAAGAGTAGTTTCTCTCTTCAACCTTCAAGCAAGATCAAATGCTCAGTCGTTTGTTGATGTTGGCTCTTGAGATCAGTGCAATTTGTGTTGCCTTTGTTGTAGTCCATATGGCATCAAATGCCTCCTTGTTAGTGCTTGCTAGACTCCTCTTGTTGCCTAGAATCAAGGTTTGATGGCCTCCAAGGTAGTAGATGTAATGGCAAGAAGGTTTGATGGGAAATCTTCCATGGGGGTATGAAAAAAGGCTACAAAGAAAGGAAAAATCACGGTTTCTTGAAAAGTTACCACAATTTTAGTATTCTCTAAGTCCCATTTTCTCCAAGTTACACCAAAATTAGTGTCAAGAAGGGTCATCATTTGCTAAAATGGCATCCTAAGCCATTTCTTCCAAGATCTTGTTAGTAGCCTCCAAAATGATCAGGGTTTGCTATTGTAGAACTTGCCTAGTCATGCTTATAGGAATTAACCGAGCCCAATGACTAGAATCCAACCATAGTCCTATGTCCTATTCTTTGCAACTAAATCCATGGTTGAAAATGACCACAAAGATGATCTAACCTACTACTCTTATACCAATGAAAGAAGGTTTAAAAGAGCTAGACTGCATAGGCAAAGAAATACAAAAATAGACTCAAGAAAATAGACAAGCAATGATCAAGATGGTCACATCCTATGAACTAAATATTAATCGAAAGTATTACACCATGAAAATTGATAGAGGTAGCAAGGAACTCACCCTTGCAATGGTAGAGCAAGGTACTCACCCCTTAGCTATAGTGGGAGGTCCACACAAGGAAGGCCCAAGAGAAATATTTGATTAATGGCAAAAAGATAATAACCATGTGTTTCCCAAAACTTTATATACCCCCTTCTCTAGCACTAAGTATTACTATGCCTCATTATAGAAGGCCTACTCTACTTAATTAAACTAGTACTTAATGCCTAGAAAATAAGAAACCAAACAAGAAAATGATGAGCTTCCATTAGTGTAAAGCTCTATGAATCCATGGTTGTTGCAAAATACAAGGAAATCATAAGATATAGCTCAAGCTTAAGAGGCAAAGAGGTAGAGACTTTTGTGACTAAGAAATAGGATTTGAGAGGTTGGATGATAGGGAGAGGGAGAGGGGGATTGAGAGAGAGAGAGAGAGAGAGAGAGAGAGAGAGAGAGAGAGAGAGAGATATATATATATATATATATAGAGAGAGAGAGAGAGAGAGAGAGAGAGAGAGAGAGAGAGAGGAGTATGTTTGCATGGATTGGAGATTCGAGCAAGGTGTATAGGCAAAAACTCGTGGGATCGAGATGAATGGAGCCTAAAGATTGAAAGTTTGGTGAAATTGATAGAGCTTCGGAGCTCGTTGAAGAATCCTAGACTATTGAAGTGAAGGATTCGAGATGGAGCTTCCTCTATGCTTCAATGGAGATGCAAAAGTTTGAGAAAGAAGAGAAAAGACATAGCATGTGTGGGTACAATAACTTGTACCTCTTTAGGTTATATATATATATATATATATCAAAGAGAGTATAATGCATATAAAAGGTATGTTTACCTATGTAGGGTGCAGGCATGATGGCCCTTTATTCCCAACAACCTCCCACCTAAAGGCAACGTGCTTGAAGGTAGGAGAAAGAATAAGCTAAGTCTAAGTATGTACAAAGTTGAAAACACCTATAGCTATCCAACTCCCATCATCTGGTTGCAATGAGCAAACCTCTCTGTTGGAAGACCCTTTGTGAGAAGGTTTACATGGTTATCATCTGTATGTGACTTGACAAGCTCAATGCTCTTGCTATCAAGTACATCCTTGAAAAAATGATACTTCACCTATATATGCTTTGTCTTTGCATGAAAGACATGATTCCGTGCTAGCATGATAGCAATCTGACTATCACAATGGAGGACAAGAACCTCTATAATTCCAAGCTCTCCCACCATATGTGAAAGCCACAAAGCCTCCTTGCATGCCAAGTGGTGGCAGCCACATACTCTACCTCTATAGTAGACCATGCAACACACTTTTGTAGCCTAGATATCCAAGAGACTAATCCCCTTGTGAAGGTGAATACGTACCCTGAAGTAGACTTCCTGCGGTCAGAATAACTAGTGCAGTCTGCATTCATATAGCCAATGACAGATGCCTTTTGCTTACCAAAGCAGATGCATAAATCCTTTGTGTCCTTAAGGGATCTCATGATACCCTTCAATGCTTCCCAATACTTTTTACTAGGATGCGCCATGTATCTGCTAACCACTCCCACCATAAATGCTATGTCAAGGCATGTAGCAACCATATCATACAACAAGCTACCAACTATTGAAGCATACAGAATCTTGGCCATTTCAGCATTTTCATCATCAAATGTATGGGTATCATTTGCATTGAGTTTCACATATGGAGGCAATGGTACACCAATCGCTTTTCCCCTCCATATATTGAAGCATTCCAAAATCTTGGAGACATGCTCCTACTGTGACAAGTAGAGAAGACCCTTTAATTCTTCCCAAGAATATGATATGCCTCACTAAGATCCATCATGTCAAAACTAATATGTAGGCTTTGTTTCAAGGTGTCCAGAGCATGAACATCCTTGCCTGCAAGCAACATGTCATCCACATACAAAACCAAGAGAATAAGGCTACCATTTGTTGTCTTCTTGGTATATAAGAAGTGATCCACTTGATTCATGTTGTTTGATTCTTGTTGAACCCTTGAGACTGCATGAATGTATCAAACTTAGGATACCATTCTCACGGTGCTTGTTAAAGTCCATACAAACTCCTATTGAGTTTACATACCGTCTTTTCTTTCCCCTTTGCAATAAAACCCATAGGCTACTACATATAGATGTGCTAATGTATATCACCATGTAAGAAAGTAGTCTTTACATCCATCTATATAATTTTCATATCCTCAAATGCAACCAAGCCCAAGATGGTCTGCATTTTGTCTACAAAAGAGATGAATACATCAAAATCAATCCCATGTTCTTGCTTGTACCCCTTTGCAATAAGCCATGCTTTGTACTTTGGCAAGGAACCAAAAGTGATTTTCATCTTATAAACCCATTTGCATGGTAGTACTTTTTCCCTTTACGCAAATGCACCAAATCCCAAGTGCCATTCTTCTCTAGAGATTCTATCTCCTCTAACAACATAGCCTTATGCCATTTCTTGCTGTCTTGTTTGTCCATTGCTTCCTTCAAGCATGATGGTTCACCATAGTTTGTCATCATGACATAATCAGCAAAATACTAAGCGCCAAGAACAAGCCTATCCAGTTATCTTGAAGTTTGGGTCAATGTACAAACCAAAGGTTCAAGGTCTGCAGGCTATTGGGCCTACAAATCTGCATTTATAGCTTGCTGTCCAAAATTTTCAGTATGCTATCCTTCTAGTTCTGATTGTCTTATTGAATGTTTTCATGTTGAGACTGTGGTATATCACGAGAAACTCCTTGCCGATAATTTTCAACATCATTCCTTGCATTTTCAGGGTCATTTATAACAATTATTTGTTGTTGTCCCCCAACGGGCATTCTTTGCTATCTTACATGTACCTCTTCTTGGAATACAATCCTTTTGACCTCCTCTATCTTATTGGACTATTTACGCATGTGGTCTTCCTAGAAGATAACATCATTGCTACATAAAACTTTCCTTTTCTCAGGATCCCATAATCTATACCCCATTTCACCTCATCACCATATCCTAGGAAAATAAACTCTGACAGATTATTCTAAAGAAATTTTCATTGTATCTTTCCCATAATGGATCATGTTTTTCCCATAGTGGATGTTTTCTTTCCCTTAGTGGATTTGTATTGAAAAAAACCCTTGCCAAAAATGTAAAATTTCAAGCTATAAAGACATGTACTTGGTTCACTTTTCAATGAAATGCTATTGTACTTTTCTTCTTGGTCAAGAGTCAATGTCATTATCTATACACTCAAGTTTGTGGTCATGAGTCGAAGCACTTAATCTTGGAACCTCGTTCACTTGTGTGATTGTCATTGTTCTAGTCTATGTCTCCATGAGTTTGTTCTTTGTGTTTCAACCTCCATAGCCATGTCCAAGATCCATGTTTTCTCACATTTTGGAGCAAATTGTTGGAGGGGATCATCATCTACTTTGAGTAATCAAGATTTGGACATGGCATCAAGCTTCGATGGATTTAACTTCTCCTAAAATTCATGGACAATAGGATACCATAATTTCTTTTAAAATATTATTCAATAATGGTTCTATTTGTTGAGAAATAACAAATGATGTATGCTCTAGGAAGAGATGCCCTGAATCCCATATGCGTAGTGAGGAGAGTGGAGAAGCTGAAAAGCTATAAAGACATCTACTTGGTTTACTTTTCAAGAAAATGCTAATTTGTACTTTGTAGTACTTCATTTTGTGTCTCTATCATGGTCAACTCAAGATTGTGTTTATGAGTCCAAGCCTACATCTTGGAACCTAATTCACTTGAGCAATAGTTTGTCCTCTTGTCTATGTCACTATGAGTCTTGTTATCGACTTCCATCCTCCATAGTCAATGCTATGCTCTAGATCTGTGTTTTGTAACATGGTATCAGAGCCCAGTTGGGCATGGCACAGCTCATACTCTAACTCTCTAGTCTCCCTTCACCTCTGGTGATCTCTAACCAACTCACATTCAACTCATGTCTCCAATTTCAACTTCAAATCTCAGTTGGACCTTGTGGCAGCCATAGCCAGACTGCACCTACCCACCTTGGAGCTTCTAGATCTCTCTCTACAAGCCATATCTTCCAGTGATTCCTTTTGGAGATATCTTCTTTTACTCAAGATACTTCCTCTTGGTACCTCAATCGATGAGATTGCTACTCTACAACTCTAGCATTGCAAAAATTGGAACTCTCTACCTTGTTTGCACCTGCGTGCTATCGTACAACTTCCGCCACTCATGTGTGCCATGATCTAGCTTGTAGCTATAGGGCATTTGAAGCCCATTGTATGAGCTATCTCACCACTAGTGGGTTCTTCAAAAGATGCACTACAGCTCCTGCTACAAGTGAAAAACCAGTTGGCCTATTTAACCCTAATAGAAGCCATAGCCTTTTGAGCTTCAAGCTCACAAACTCACTTCATTTTCTCTCTTTTGACACTCAAACCAACCTATTGCCACTCTGATTCACTAACTTACTCAGTGATAAACATCAAGGAGAAGACATTTGTGGAGTGTTTGGAAGACTTGGAATATTTAATCACATATCATCATCAAGCTCCTCTTCCATCTCACTCTTCTCACTCCATTGGAAGGTTTTGCCACTCTGATTTGAGCTCCCAACTCAGTTTACAGCAAGGACTCAAGTTGAAGGAAAAGACAAGCATCAAATAATTACCATCAAGAAGGAAGAAGAGTCAAGCTTAAAGACCAGACATAGTATCTCTTGATACTACAGAGTGTGCATTCACATTACCTTGCACTTGTGTCTCTTGACACATCAAAATACAACTCTTTTGCTAAATAATTGAAGCTTATCAACATGGTAGAACTTGAGCAAATAGCAAAGTTTAATGGAGAAGGTTTCCATGCCTGGAAGGAAAACACCATGTACCACCTCATGAGGAAAGACCTATGGGATCTCTTTGAAAATGATGAAGGTGATGCAGATGATACAGATGATAGGGAAGAAGATTCAGAAAGTGGGACCCTTGCAATAACTTCACCAAAAACCAAAGAATGGAAGAAGATGAATAACAAGGCACTAGGCATCATTGCCTGGGGACTAAGTGATGATGTGCTACATCATATCTCTGGCATTAGAGATGCTAGAACCACTTGGGAGGAACTTGATAGGATGTTTGGTACCTAAGCAAAGAACTCGAAGGTAAAATTACTTATGCATTTTTATAAGTTGGATGTAAAAGACAATTCATCTATGACTGTACACATCAATAAGTTCAAGAGCTTTAAAACTCAGGTAGCAACTCTTAAAAAGAACATTGATGAGGATGAGGCAATTGCAGTGCTACTTGCCAGTGTTAATCATGAAACGTATGAGAACCTTGGTTCAACACTAAGTAATGTTCCCAGTCTCTCACTCAAAGACATTGAGCACTCACTACTTGATGAAGAAAGCAAATTTAAAAGCAAAGATGTAAAATAGACGAGCTCAAGGGAAAATCTCCTATACACCAAAGGAGCTACTGGACCAAAGGGAAGAGGTCAAGGATTCAACACCGACAACAAAAGTTAGATGATATGTCATTATAATGGTAAAACTGGCCATATTGCTAGTGAATGTTTTCACAAGAAAAGAGCACAACAGATGCAGAATGACAATCACCAAAGTCAATTCATGAATGAAGAAGAAGAAGAATATGCTTCCACTACCATCAACAACTCTAAGAGATTGTTCTAAGGAATTTGTTCCCATAGTGGATCTGCTTTGTAAAAACCCTCGCCAAAGATGTAAAGTCTCAAACTTTAACTTGACTAGGCTACTTATGAGCTAGTCTCCCGGGCCATGTTATCATGTAGGGGGGGCAAAAGCCAGCAAGTGTAGGGACTCATCATTTGAGGGGGGTATTGAGAAATAACAAATGATGTATGCTCCAAGAAGAGATGTCCTGAATCCCATATGCATAGTGAGGAGAGTGGAGAAGCTGAAAAGCTATAAAGACATGTACTTTGTTCACTTTTCAAGAAAATGCTATTTTGTACTTTGTACTTCACTCTGTGTCTTTGTCATGGTTAGCTCAAGATTGTGTTTATGGGAAATTGATGTTTTGTTGATTGAAAATTAATGCTTGGATTTTTGGATCTTTTCCTCTCTTAAGTTCGTGACAGCACGGATTAGTCAAGCTTGGCATCAAATCATTGATTCTTTTTTAACAACAAGGATTCTATCGTGGATAGGGATTCTGCTTCAATTGACATTGAAGAAATTTAATCAAGGCTCAATCCTTCTATAATACAATTTATCAATATTGATAACCTACAATAAGAGCATTTGTGGGAAAGACACTATGATCTTATGTTGCAATATGGCTACATTCTTTTCACTAAATTTGGAGCAATTAGTGATGGATCAAGCAAAGGATTAATTCATTTGAGCTTTAACAACTCCCTTTAGCACTCATAAGAGGTACCATTGAATCTTGTGGCTTAAACAACTCTTTCTATCCACTTGCTTAGCCTACTTTGCTATTGAAAAGAGGGATTCAAAGAGGTCTATGATTACTTTCATATGGGATAGCATATAGAACCAATCTTAGAATGCTTGATGCTATGTTTTTAATCTCCCCTATCCTATCCATGAAATTATAGTGCTCAATTGATGTTATGGATTGACTCATTGCTATCATTTTATGCCTCATGCTAACCATGTTTGTTTGGTTGATCATTGATGTGCCATAAGTGCAAAATAGGCAAGATGGTTAGTGGGAAATATGTATAAAGTGATGAGTCATTGCTAGAGGGTAAATCCTATCCTTTCTCATTCTATTTCAACCATTTTCCTATTCCCACTTGCATATCATTGAAGGATAAAAAGTCTCCCTTTCAGCCTTGCATTTCATACTTGTTTACTTAGATTAGAATGTAGTTGCCATGTCATGATACCCGCAAGGAAAAGTGGATGAGGTGTGAGATGTGAGATAAAAGAGAGGTGACCCTCCCTCACATCAAGGATTCCAAGGAGTGCACAACCTGACAGAAATTTTCACATCCCCCATGTCTTAGAGCCCACCTAGGTTCCTATCACTATCATTTTATCCCTCACATATGTACATCATTGTGGAGGAGTGAAAATAGTAGCATTGGAGTTGATTGGGCCCTATTTTGCATCCGTGCAATGGAATCTCAGTTTGCCCTTAGTTTACCATGGGTTTTACAAGTGGATTTTAGCATAACAAGGTCAAACAAGGGATTTCACATAGTTACAAGGATATTATAGGTTGGCATAGAGACTTGAAAGTACTCTTATCACTTTGGTGACTTACTGCAAGTGGTACAAGTTATCTACATGTGCTTTGCAATGTTCCAAGATTTAAAAAGGGAAAAAGCACTTATAGGTTGATTTACAAGTGTGAACAAGGTCTAAACAGGTGCCTATATAGTTCTACATAGGATATTGAAATAAGTTCTAGAATAGGAAAATGTGATTCTAGTGGAAAATAGTAAACATAGGTGGATAGAGGATCTTATTGTGGAGGTTTCAAGCCAAAAATCGCTCTATTTAGGTACTGTAATCAAATTTTATTGTGAATTTTGTGACTATGGTTACTAAACAACATAGATACTATGGCAAAAAAGAAAAAGAGAAATCCTAGCTTGGCTATAATATAAGAAGAGTTGAGGACTTATGGGAATGACCATGATCCTATGCATGAGGCACTCAATCATGATCTTGAAAAATGAGACATAAGTGCTACTAATGGCCAAGGAGTACATGAGGTTAATGGTCAAAAGTCACAAGATGTGAATCAAGCTGAAGGGATGAATGCTAATCATGCTTCATTCAACTATAACTATTATTAACAAATTTATAATGATATTAAGGGCCCAAAGGATAGCATTCTTTACTTGACCATGAATTTTGATACCAAGATTAACAAGTTTCTTAACTTCGAATCTCAATCCAACATGGGCCTTAATGCCAAATTTGGCAACGTTATGACTTTACTAAGTCAAAGGTTGGTTCCTACAACAAATCCCATTATGCAAGTCTCACCTATCCATGAATATCTAGCCCCTAACACTAATGTTCTACAAAAATTGGAGTCAACTTTGAGGTTGGGGAGCCTTCAAAGGAAGTTCAATCAACCACATCAATCTAAATTTAAACATAAATTTTATGAGTCCTTTTATGGACCATAGCATAATGCTCCTAGAAGAGTTAATTCTAACAACTAACAAGCACATGAGGAAAGATATGAAGAAAGAAGATTATCCCATGGACATTCGAATGGGCAACAACACTCATTTGGCATGTATCAAAATAGGGCAAAAAATTTAGACCTATTGCTTATGGAAAAGTTGAGCAAAAGAGGATAGATTTTAGTTCTAAATCTTTAGCTAATAATGCCTAAGGAAAGCATGTTACAAATGATAGGTTGAAGGACACATTTGCTAAAGGATTATGTTTCAAATGTGGGAAAAAGTGGACAGCTGATCAATCATCAATCAAAGTGTAAGGAAAAGAATGCAAGATTGACTATAATCATTGAAGATTATCTAGAAGATGAGCCACATGTTAATGTAATGCAAAATGAGGATGGACCAATTTGTGAAGAAATGAATGGAAATGAAAATGACAGCCATGATGAGTATTATGATCTAATGGATGGATTCCCATTTGACTTGGGTGGTTACTATATAGATGGACTAGTCATTTTTCTCCAAGATCGTGTTCTATCTCTCATGACACATGGACTGGATCTAAGGGGGATAATACACTTCAAATCAAGGGATTTATCAATAGAAGAGTTGCTCACGTTCTCATAAAGCACTCATAGCTTTGTGAACTCTAAATCCCTTGAAGGGTTGAAATCGTTTCCTCTTGAGATGGAGTCTTCTTTGTGCATTCAAGTACTAATGGGGCTCATGAGATCAAACATCGAGTTCGTCCACATGTTCCTATTATTCTATCATCATCATGTACCACTCACATTAATCTCATTGCTTTGGATATGGTTCCTATTGATGTAGTACTTGGTTGTGATTGGCTTAGCTGCCTTGGAAATTTCTCAATGAACTTAGCAAAGAAACATATGGAATTTATGTGGAAAGGGCAATTAGTTATATTACATGGTATTGAGAAGAGAATCACGAACCTAATTAGCCTAAAGAAGATTTAGAAGGAGGTTAATGCTAAGTCATGTATCTTTGCATTTCTATTATCAAAAGTAGATGAAGAACAACCTTCTAGCTCTTCCAAAGAAATTGATCCTTGCCTTTGCAAGCTATTAGAAAAGATAAAGATGGTTTTCAACCTCCTTCTTTGCTACCAAAGCATAGAGTGGATCATCCAATTGACTTGGATTCTAATACTATGACCATCAATAAACCACCTTATAGATTGTCCAAGTTTGAACAAGAGGAGATGGAAAGGCAAGTGAATGGATATGGGTTTCATTCAGCCAAGACAATCCCCGTTTGCTTCACTAGTGCTTTAAGTTAAGAAAAAGGGTAGATCCTTTCATATGTGCATTGATTATAAGGATCTTAATAAGTGCACCCATCCCTCACATAGATGATCTCTTGGATGAACTCAAACATGCCAAAGTGTTTACCAAGATTGATCTCCATTTAGGTTATCACTAGATTCGAATGAAGGAAGGGGATGAGTACAAAATAGCTTTTCACACATGGAGAGGGGTCTCTACCATTTTGTAGTAATGTCTTTTGAGTTATCTAATGATATTGCTACTTTTTAGGCTCTGATGAATAAAATACTACATCCCTTCCTTTACAAAACTATCCTTGTGTTTTTTGATGATATCTTGATTTATAGCAAGAATAGGGAGAACTTTTTACAGCATGTTAGGGAAGTGTTTGAGCTCTTGAGATAGCATAGATTGTTTGCAAAAGAGTCCAAGTGTACTTTTATGGAAAAGGAGATGGATTATCATATTGTCAATGGACAAAGTATTATAGTGGATCCCAAGAAAGTTTCATGTATAAAGGATTTTCCTACTCCAATTGATACACTTTATTGAGGGGATTTCTTGGGCTCTCCTCTCTCTACTGTTACTTCATCAAGAACTATGATCATGTGGGAGCATCTCTTATTGATAGGTTAAAGAAAGAAGTATTCTTTTGGGATACTATAGTTGAGAAGAGCTTCAATGAGCGGAAATACCTACTCACTTCAACACTTATCTTGTTTGTCAAGATTTTTCTAAAGAGTTTACAATATGAGGTGATGCAAATGGTTGTGGCATTGGGGCTATTTTAGTTTAGGACCATGGAGTGATTGTCCATGAAAGCCAAAAGATGAATGAGAAAGAGAATAGCCAACATGTTTATGAGCACAAAATGTAGCAATAATCCATGCCATCAAGAAATATCATCATTATCTTTATGGTAGCCATTTCAAATTGAAAAGTGATCATAGGGTGTTCTTGAAATATTTCCTATCGTAGGCCACACTTTCTCCAAAGCAAAAAAGATGGTTACCCACACTTCCAAATTATAATTTTGAGATATTTTACATGGTTGGTTCAAGATTGGATAAATGACATCCAAGAAGAGTATTTGTTGGACCAGCATGTAACCACGATTATGTGGAAATTAAAGCAAGGAGATGATGGAGAATTTTCCAATTATAAGTGGTATAATGGTCTTTTATGGTTCAAAGCTTGAGTATACTTGACTTCATTGTCTAATTTCAAGCAAAAGATTCTTCAAGAGATGCATTCTTCTCCAATGGCAGGGCATTTGGGCCTTTTCAAGACATTTGATAAGGTTCGTAAGAGTTTTTATTGGAAAGAGCTTTTGATAGATGTGAAGGATTTTGTTTCTTAGTGCTTAAAGTGTCAACAAAACAAGGATTCTTCTCTTTTTCTTGGTGAATTATTATAGCCATTGTCCATTCCCACTGGAAAATGGATAGATATATCCATTAATTTCATCACATGACTTCTAACTGCTAAACATGGTGGGAATATCATCTTTGTTATTGTTAATTGTTTGACAAAATCCACTCACTTCCTTTCCACACTAACCCAATATTTAGCCAAACAGGTGGCAAAAAATTTTATGGAGAAGATTTTTTAATTGCATGATATGTTCATGAAGAATATCTTTGATTATGATTCTAATTTTATAGGTAGCTTTGTAAGAGTTTGTTTCACTCTATGGATATAGTCCTCACTCTTAGCACAACTTATCATCCTCAAATAGATGGACAAACAAAGAGAGTGAATAAATGGCTTGAAACATATTTGAGACATTATTGCCACAATACATAATCCTGTTGGAACAATTGGCTTCACCTTATTGAATTTTGCTACAATAATACTTATCATTGAAGCATTGGGATATCTTCTTTCAAGGCTCTTTATGGATATAAGGTCCAAGTACCTTCAGCACTATTTCATGATGATGTCAATCCTCAAGCTAAATATGAACTTAGGTGTATGAAGCAATGTTAAGAAAATATTCGCAAGGCCCAAGGCATAATGAAGTCTCATACAGATGACAAGAGAAGGCATGTGGAGTTCCAAATGGGAGATTGGGTATTTTTATAAGTACTAAATTCTCACTATGCATCACTCAAAGGAGGTCATAATAATCAATTCACTGTTTCTATGGTCCATATCAAGTACTTCAAAGTATTGGGGATCTTGGTATTAGGCCTCAACTACACTCTACTACTTGTATACATGACATATTGATGGGACCTAAAATGGACCGGCACTAGCTATGGCACTAGCCGGACCTCATGCTCATGACACACAAACACCCTCACGGCCTCGCGGACCAGGAGCGTCAATCCAATGCTAAAGAACAAACTTGCCCTAAAGCTTAATTCATGCGTTTATAGTTCATAGTCCAACGTTTCCCTAAAACTCCTCAAAGGGAGAACCCTTATACATTGGCAATGCCACGATCACACACATATGGGAGGCACTCCACCGACTAATAGTCGGAGCCCCACTGCAGCTCTCCTACATCGCAGGGATTGGCCCTTTGATGCGCTGCTAAACATATACCACAAACGAGCACAAACTCCTCTCTTTTATATTTCTCGTATTTCCAGGAGATATACCATGCTTCCTCACTTTACAATCCCTTAGGAAACCGACCCTCTACCCTACGGCAAGGGATAACCTCACACTCTCAATCGTGGGTCAAAGTCTTAAGAAAACAATTGCTATGCAGTCCAGGAGATTTTCCTTCGATACCATGAACCATGCATAGTGCATAATGTGAATGGTTTAGTGCACAAACAATAGAAAATCAACATTGTGCTTAGTGCAAAAGCATTCTTTCAATGATTTTGACTATCGCTCGTATGCGGCGTTGCATGAACCTAGCACCGAGGAGACCCTCGTGCTACTAGTTTCTTAATTTTTAATTATCAACCAACCTAAATGGTATGCATAAAAACGAGCAAGCTTTTCATCATTTCATTCAACATTGAAACACCTTCTATACACTCTACCCCCTTACCCGTTTAGATTGTGTATTATTGATCGGTTTAGGGTTCATTTCCATGCTTTTGTTATATGAAAAGCAATAAAAACTCACTAAAACATAAAGGTAGGGTTTAACTGAGGCTAAACCTCATACTTCAGACCCCCCATACATCCACAAACATGAATCTTATTTTTCCTTAATTTTCGGCACTCAAAATCCATTTTTTCCTTATTTTTCCTTATTTTTCTTATTTTTCTTGTATTTTTTTGCAATATTAAATAACTGAAAATAAAAAATGAGTTGTGGGCTGTGGCCCTTAGGTTCACTTGCAGCAAAAACACAAACTTAGTTGATGTGTCTTATTATATTTTCCATTTATATCAAAAACACCCAATTTTTCCCTATTTCGCGTGTTTTACGGGTTTTACACTATTAATTTCAGTCACAACACTTGTGATTTTCTGATTTTCTGAGCATAAACTGATCAAACTCATAGCAAACATCAACATGATGCATAATCATCCCATGGGAACAAATACTCATGAAGCAAATTGCATAAAACATCAATTTCCTTTGTAAAAATGAAATTACCGTTCTTTGCAGGTTGCGGGTTTTTATTTGCTATGTCTTGGGACTGATTTCCAGCAGCGATTAATGCTCATGACAGCCCACAATCAGCAATCTTCATTCCTCTTGAACCACGGAGCAATCCGATCTTCATTGGACATGTATCCGTCATCCATTATTCTTCTTCTTTTTCACCACATGAATCTGCTCTTAAAGGAGAGAGAGGGAGGAGAGAGAAATACTAGATTTCCATCTCTTCATTCCCACAGCCATTTCACGGGCAAAGACAGGTGATAAGACTAACCAAGAGAGGGAAGATCAGCCCCATGATCGGTTGTATGGGTTGCTTTCAGCTTGCATACTCCATCTCCATCATGAGAGGGCGCAAAAAACGGCCACCATGTTGCTCCACGTTTTTTCTTCATCCCTCATTCTCTCTCCACATTTTTTGCTTCATAAGGTGCATAAAATTTTAGAGAGGGGTCCAAACTCAAAAGGCATGCCCAATTTTGGCCTCCCAAGTGTCCACCTTTTCATATCTTGACCATTTTGTGGCCATTTCCCCATCCTGGCTCCGATTCGAGCTCTAAAAAATCCTGGGCGTCTGGCTTGACATCCCGCATTAGCTGATAACTCCTGACAATCCGCACGGCAATCTGAAAAATTATCAAAAATCAACAAGTGTCGCTCGGGCGCCTTTAAAGTACTTTGACGCTTAAAATTGTCCTAGGTCGAGCCACCGCCTTCAACGTTGAATATTTTTCCCTTGATATTCGTAAATTTTAGCTATTTTTAAGCACTTCTTGGCATCAAAATTTTGCTCTCATTGGCGACCACGGGATAGGATGACTCAGCCCGTCGAATCCCACAGTAGATCTGCACAAAACAACCAAAGGGAGCATCAAGTTGATACAAAGTAGATACATACTAAACACAGCACAATGCTCACCCTACCCCTTGACAAAACCAAGGCATGACATCCACAAGGAGTAGGCCTAGCATAATCTGATAAAAGGTTCGAAGCTAGTCACTAACCAACCGCTCCAACATGGCCAAACTAAAAAACCTATCAAAGAGGTTGCAATAAGTGGTGGTCTGAACTACCTACCTAACTAAGGACAACACAACTAGGAGCTCCTACTAGGTGAGGACTCCTATAGCCTGATCAAGAAGTATTTTCTCGTAGCACATTTCTTTTTTCAAGTTTTTATTTTATTGACATACTCGGGAATGTAAAAAGGAGGGAGCTGAGCGTAGTGACCCAAGGAGAACAGGGCATCGGCCTCAGGTCCTGTCTTAGTACCCAAGAACCTACCAAGCCCTCGCAAGGCGACACTTAATCCTTTTCTGAGGCTCACTTTTATTTTCTCTCCAACCTTCTTTAATTTCTTCTTTTCCAGCAAGATGCCACCCCTAGGAAGACAAGGTATCGGCCCTGGGTCAGACTCGTCCCCAGGAACCTACCAGGCCTTCGCTAGGCAATGATCAACTGCATATAAAGTTTTGTTTTTTTTCTTTTATTTGAGAACCCCTTTTTACACACCTTTGTATATATTTATTGTCTTTAAGATATTCAGGGTTTATTTTTCTTTATCATTTTTTTTTTCCTTCGACAGGCTTCTCTAACTGCTTCACAACTAACAAGAACTCCTAGAACGGCTGCCTAGCAGGCTAGCAGAACAGGGCCACTAGAACTTCCATCTAAAACAGGTCTTTTGATGCTTAGCAATGTCTTTACAGGAGGCAACGACTACTCAGACCTCCCTCAGACATACTTAACCTAAACCTGGGACTTCATGCCTTGGACGCCGGTCCCCAATAAGAAACGAAAAACCCCTTAACATAAAACCACAGTACTCATAAAGGAAAGATATCACCTGGATAGGGCCACGAGAAGCTTCCACGCAACAAAAGGCTCCTTCCAAGCTCTTCTTCAAACCTGTCTAGCACAAAACTAAAACACGAAACCATTAACCGTACCTACACTAAACAGACAACTGGCCCTCTTGGCCTAATGAAATAAAACACTTCACTACAAAACTTAATGGGCTCTCTTGGCCTAACGAGATCTGGACGTAATATCCAAAGCAACTAGCCTTCCTAGCTTAAAACTAGATAGGTCATTTTAGTCCAAGTAATACTGATGTCCTTGGCATATACATCACACCCTCTCAGACTACCCAGGATGCCAAAGATAGCATATCATAGGTCGACTAGCCCCATGCTACTCATGCGAGTTAGCTAAAAGCTTGATCTTGTATGGTTTTTTTTTCTTATAATCTCCGGGTTTTGTAGAGCTATAAGTCCAAGCCTTTCCACAAATAACTCATCAATAAGACCGATCCCTTCTTGGGCACTATGAGCTAAATGAACGGCCTCAGTGGGCTCGCATGTCCCACATTTACTGTAATCTGAATAAACTGGTCGTTCAAGCGGCTGAGTGGCTCCTTTGGGAGAAATAATCATAGCTTTGTACTCATTCGAACCTCTCCTATTTGGGTTTTCACATAAATCAGTGCTGCGACCCAAACTAGGTAGAACTTCAAGCCTAAGCACATCACATGGGTGTATCCCAAGGCAGTGTATATTATCAGATGTATATCCAGTCTTATTCTCTTGGGGGTTCAACAAAATATATCTAGATGGGATCCTTGGCCTTGCATCCGACACTCCTGCCATACTTTTGGAGATTTTGGGTCTCCAAACCCATCTCACATTTCCCTTAATATTCTTGCATTCCCTCAATTTGCTGCACTATTCTGACGAACTCAATGCAAACTTATCCCTATGACCAAATGGCCTCACATCCTTATGACCTTTGTGAAGCACAGGTGGACTTTTAGCACTTTGCATCCTCTTTACAAAAGATGTTTTTACTTGCTTACGTCCATACTGCAATTTTTTTTCTATAAGAACCATGCTTTCACTGAAGGAAATAACATCCACCCGGAAGCATGATTTCGACACCAAAGGTCTCTCAAGAGCCTTACTAGCAACAAAATTAGAACCACACACATAATGCTTATCAACACTCATAGGCCCATTGGTTCTATCCATGTTGCCATCACAACTACCTCTCGTGGAAGTGTTGCAAGCCCTAATAGGACTTACATGGCTTGGCACCTATTCACTGAGAGGCATGTTATTACTACTCATAGGATGGCCATTTTCTGCTTTGAGATTTTGGCCACCAAGGTTCCCCTCATAGGTTGCCTTGGTATCAACAAGCGAGCTGTCTTCTTGCAGAAATGGTTGGAAGCTAGGATGCACTTGTACTGAGCGGGGAAAACTCCAAAAGTTTTCCCAACATCTCTGAATATGACCCTCATAATCAATGGCTTGCATTTTTCCTTCCCTTAACGACTTAGGATTCCGGAGTCCCACTTGGATTTGCGTATTAATCTCTAAGCCCTTCAAAAAGAGCTCACATAGCACATCATTTGGCAGTGCACTGGCTCTTCTTGGCCAAAGCCTAGGAGTACTATGAAAGGCTCTAGCATACTCTTTAACAGAAGGATAAGACTCCTGTCTAAACTGCATAAGCTACCCTAAGACCTGAATCATAAGGAGCTGCTTTTCATACTCATCTAGAAATCTATCGCAAGACTCCTCAAATGATTTGATCGACCCTCTTGGGAGGCTCCAGTACCATTTCCTTACCTCTCCCTTTAGGGTACTTGGGAATACGAGCATCCGATGTATATCGTCGAACCCACTTGCAATGCAAGTTAGGTCATATTCTCTTAAATGAATCATTGGATCCTCATCTGGCAACCCATAAAACACTGGGAGATCCCTATAAAGAGGAGGACATTTAGTCCTTCCTTTTGGGATCAACACTGGGTCATTAAAATCTTCATATTCACCACGATCTAGGTCCAGCCTCTTAGGATCTTTAACCTCTTCCATCCCCACCCTTTCCGGTGTAGGGGGGTTAATATCCTCATTGACATCCCTTTCTACCAACTCACTGAGTGGTCTAGGGAGTCCTATAAGTTTCAACATGTCATTTTGATCCCTCTTAGAGGGTCTTCCATACCTTTCCCTTTAAAAGGAAAGTCCATAACGGTTTTATATAAGAGCTTTTGGTTCTTATCTAAAGCAGATTTATCATTACCACTTCTTAAAACTTCGGAACCGTGCCTTTTAAGCAACGGTTTTCCCTTGACAGCTAGGGCTTCTAGCATCCTTGTGATGCCTACTATGTCGTCATGGTGGCCCATTACACGAGATGTTTCAACCACAAGCATATTCCACCGTATATCAGCACTTTCCCATGGCATCATGGCTTTAGCATGATAACGTGTTGATGCCATAACTACCCTAGTTTCCAACATGCTTGTTTCATGCCCTCTAGGTTGATGGATGGTTAAACATGATTTCTCTTGGGTAGAGACCACACCAAGGCGAACCTCGGCCCATGCCATCGTATTAGAGGATGGGGTAACCACTAATGGGCTACTCTTTTCATCACATAAATTATCTTCTGCAGAGGACTCATGCTCTACATAACTAGCTAAGTCCATTAGTAAGTTTTGTACAGGGAAAGCCAAGTTTTTCCATCCTTGAACAAATCCCATTTTATGGGTAATTTAGGGTCCCTTGAAACCCTAGATTCGAAAATCGCCACTTATAGGCAGCTCCCGGCAGACGCACCACTGATGGGACCTAAAATGGGCCGGCACTAGCTATGGCACTAGCCGGACCTCATGCTCACGACACACAAACACCCTCACGGCCTCGCGGACCAGGAGCGTCAATCCAATGCTAAAGGACAAACTTGTCCTGAAGCTTAATTCATGCATTTATAGTTCATAGTCCAACGTTTCCCTAAAACTCCTCAAAGGGAGAACCCTTATACATTGGCAATGCCACAATCACACACATATGGGAGGCACTCCACCGACTAATAGTCGGAGCCCCACTGCAGCTCTCCTACATCGCAGGGATTGGCCCTTTGATGCGCTGCTAAACATATACCACAAACGAGCACAAACTCCTCTCTTTTATATTTCTCGTATTTCTAGGAGATATATCATGCTTCCTCACTTCACAGTCCCTTAGGAAACCGACCCTCTACCCTACGGCAAGGGATAACCTCACACTCTCAATCGTGGGTCAAAGTTCTAAGAAAACAATTGCTATGCAGTCCAGGAGATTTTCCTTCCATACCATGAACCATGCATAGTGCATAATGTGAATGGTTTAGTGCACAAACAATAGAAAATTAGCATTGTGCTTAGTGCAAAAGCATTCTTTCAATGATTTTGACTATCACTCGTATGCGGCATTGCATGAACCTAGCACCGAGGAGACCCTCATGCTACTAGGTTCTTAATTTTTAATTATCGACCAACCTAAATGGTATGCATAAAAACCAGCAAGATTTTCATCATTTCATTCAGCATTTAAACACCTTCTATACACTCTACCCCCTCACCCATTTAGATTGTGCATTATTGATCGGTTTAGGGTTCATATCTATGCTTTTGTTGTATGAAAAGCAATAAAAACTCACTAAAACATGAAGGTAGGGCTGAACTGAGGCTAAACCTCATACTTCAGACCCCCCATACATCCACAAACATGAATCTTATTTTTTCTTAATTTTTGACACTCAAAATCTATTTTTTCCTTATTTTTTTTCCATTTTCCCTATTTTTCTTGTATTTTTTTGCAATATTAAATAACTAAAAATACAAAATGAGTTGTGGGCTGTGGCCCTTAGGTTCATTTGCAGCAAAAATACAAATTTAGTTGGTGTGTCTTATTATATTTTCCATTTATATCAAAAACACCCAATTTTTCCCTATTTCGCGTGTTTTACGGGTTTTACACTATTAATTTCAGTCACAACACTTGTGATTTTCTGATTTTCTAAGCATAAACTGATCAAACTCATAGCAAACATCAACATGATGCATAATCATCCCATGGGAACAAATACTCATGAAGCAAATTGTATAAAACATCAATTTCTTTTAATGAAATTACCGTTCTTTGCGGGTTGCAGGTTTTTATTTGCCATGTCTCAGGATTGATTTCCAGCAGCCATTAATGCTCATGACAACCCACAATTAGCAATCTTCATTCCTCTTGAACCACGAAGCAAATCGGTCTTTATTGGACAAGCATCCGTCATCCATTCTTCTTCTTCTTCTTCACCACATGAATCAGCCCTTAAAGGAGAGAGAGGGAGGAGAGAGAAAGACTAGATTTCCATCTCTTCATTCCCACAGCCATTTCACGGTCGAAGACAGGCGATAAGACCAGCCAAGAGAGGGAAGATCAGCCCCATGATCAGTTGTATGGGTTGCTTTTAGCTTGCATACTTCATCTCCATCATGAGAGGGCGCAAAAAACGGCTGCCATGTTGCTCCACGTTTTTTCTTCATCCCTCATTCTCTCTCCACGTTTTTTGCTTCATAATGTGCATAAAATTTTAGAGAGGGGTCCAAACTCAAAAGGCATGCCCAATTTTGGCCTCCCAAGTGTCCACCTTTTCATATCTTGACCATTTTGTGGCCATTTCCCCGTCCTGGCTCCGATTCGAGCTCTGAAAAATCTTGGGCGTCTGGCTTGACATCCTGCATTGGTTGGTAACTCCTGATAACCCGCACGATAGTCTGAAAAATTATCAAAAATCAACAAGTGTCATTCGGGTGCCTTTAAAGCACTTTGACGCTTAAAATCGTCCTAGGTCGAGCCGACGCCTTCGACGTTGAATATTTTTCCCTTGATATTCGTAATTTTTAGCTATTTTTAAGCACTTCTCGGCATCAAAATTCCACTCTCACATATTTCATGTTTCTCAGCTAAAGGCATATGTTAGGCATGAAATTCAAGTACTTGAAGACTTGCCACCTATTGATGAGGATGGGTTAATCATTTATGAACCTAAAAATATTATTGGTCTGCATGAGAAGGTTCTTTGCAATTGTTCTCTTGTGGAATATCTCATCCAATGGAAGGGTTTACCATCGAAAGAATCTACTTGGCATCCATCCATTTATTTGGATAATTTTCGATAGCTTCTTCGAGAAGATTCTTAACATGAAGACAAAAATAATTTCATTTTTTCTTAAATTTATGTATTAAAAATAGAAGTTGAACTTCATCAAGTTTGGATTTTTTATGGTCTAGATGGGCACTATGGGGCGTCTTCTACATTTAAACACCTCATTTACCTTATTTTGAGGATTATATCCAAAATTATAGCCATTTTACTATTGCAACCCTGTTTTGGATAGCACTTGGGATTTTTACAATTTTACCATATTTGTGAACCTTCTTTCTCATGGGAGATACTTCACCAACTTATGTTTCCATTCAATAGGCTTCTTTGTGTTTCATTTATTTATGGGATTCCTTTGATTCTATCATTTCTCCCATTCAAGCTTTGAGGACAAAGATATTTCAGGATGGCATGGTCTATAATGAAGGATAGGATTGGATAAATGAGACCATTATTAATTTGTAAATAGGACAATAATTGGAAGAGAGAGTGTAAATAGGGAGCCTTATTCTTGGAGTATAAAAAGGGGCCTTGGTACCAATGTACTCACCTTTTGCTCATTTTTCAAAAAACCAAGAAGAACTCCTATTTAGCATTAGACTTATTATATCTTGTACTTTGTAGCAGCCATGGATTCATGGAGCTTTGGACTAATGCAAGCTCATCATTTTCCTATTCCATTTCTTGTTTTACTCTAATATCAATGAAATAAAGGCTTGCTCTATTAAATTAAACTAACACTTAATGCCTAGAAAATAAGAAATGGAATAGGAAAATGATGAGCTTCCATTAGTTTGAAGCTCCATGAATCTGCGGCTGTTGCAAAGTACAAGTACAAGTTGTAACAACTAATGCTAACTAGGAGTTCTTCTTGGATTTTTAAAAAATGAGTGAAAGGTGTGCATGTTGCACTAAGGCTCCTTTTCAGTCTCTCCTCCAATTATTGTCCTCTTTATACATTAATAATGTTCTCATTTATCCAAAGTTTTCCTTCATTGTAGTGTGGGAGATGGGTCTACATTAGGGAGGCCAGGCCCCCAAGGTTTGTCCCACACTTGAGGACCCAATCGGTGAAGAGTTACTTGTATAGTGTGGTGATGTGGTATTCAGGGTAATATGTTTCCTAATTTCTTGGGATGCCCTACCATTGAGGACCCTAAATAAGTTGTTGGGGGAAGGGTTAGGGGGTTGAAGGTGGAGCCAACTCATCAAAATCCCTAGATACCCTCAACTTAAGGACCCCTAGGTGTTTTGCATGTGCATGAGGTTTTTCTTTTATTTCCTTTTCTCTTTTTCACTTTTTTTTGGGTGGAACAATCGTTCCTTTTCTTTGCCTTGAGATAGTGGAAGTAGGGGCTTTAGAGACTACTCCAAGAAGGCCTTGCTCTTCAAATAGCTCTTCATTGCTGCCTGAGTTGTTGATGGAGTAGTGGGTAAGAAGGGGTAGCTGCAGCTCATGAAACAACTCTCATTCATATCTTCTAACAAGTTTAGACAATAGGTGGGCAACATATTGGCATGAAGGATGAGTCGAGCCATTGTGTACTTGTGTGTACCTATTTTTAAGTCAAAGACTAGAGGATGGAGCCCTTCCTCCTCTATGGCTATCTTCTGTGTACCTATGTTTAAGTTAAAGACTAGAGGATGGAGCCCTTCCTCCTCTATGGCTATCTTCTGTGTACCTATGTTTAAGTCAAAGACTAGAGGATGGAGCCCTTCCTCCTCTATGGCTATCTTCTGGTTCAACATCACAATGAGTAACTTAATCTACTTGCAAGTAGTGATGAAGGCCAGATCTAGGCAGTTCAAGGTCATCCTGCAATCTTATGAATGATAGCACCAAATCCCATTCTTGGAATTTGAGATAGTCCTTTGGGTTTTTGGCTTTGATGTTGAATATGAGGGGGAAATCATATCTACCATGGGTGTCTAGGCTATAATTTACACCATGCCTATGAGGGTAGGGTAGATCAATGAGATATCCTCTTTCCACGAAAGTGATGCTATAAAAAGCCATCTATGCTTCGTTGTTAGATTCTAAGATTGCTTTCCTCCAAGCAGACTGCACCTAAATGTATGCACCTTCATAGGTACCTCTAAGACCTTGTTATGCCAATAGTCCTTCTCTTCATCCTACCACCATAAGTCAGGTTTGTATTTTGTAGTCTAGCTAGCGTTTTCCCAAGGTATGACATTGACAGCCCCCTAAGAAACCCTTAGATAAATAGGCAAAATGACTATGTGTAAAGCCATTTGTGTTAATTAAGGATTAAAAGTGGACTAAAAAAGTCTTACTCATCTCTAAATGATCATATAAACATCAGCTTTATCATACACATGTAGCCCAACCTTAAATTATCTCAACATGATTACTTTAATCTTTCAAAATTCTACAATTTCACACATTAACTTTTTCATTTTTGAACTAAAACTATCAACAATTTAAGTCTCATTCTCTCCATATTCAAATCAAGAAAAATATTATTATAAAAAATACAATACAATCTTAAATTTTATTACTTTTCTAATACAATGTTTAATATTCCCTAATTGTTATTTATATCCTAAAACTTTATTTTACATAGGAATAGGAAGTACCCTCTAATAAATTCCATTAACTACAAAATTTTAGCAACATAATCTAATAAAAAAATAAATTATAATCTATTTTCAATCTTTTGATAAATTCCTTCCTTATCTCAAGTTACTAAATTTTCTTTATTTCTATCTAAAAAATAAAAATATTCATAATAATTACTCTTAGACTTGAAAATTCAAACCCCCTTAAAAATTGATCCCCTATAACAAATGTGTGATATTTCCACGCAATAAAAATTAGTTGGTTAGTTCGAAAGTTAGTTAATCAATTAATAAGTTAGTAAGATTACTAACTAAAGACTAACTAAGGTAAAAACTAACTAACGTTAATAGCTAACAAATTTAATTTAATTAAAAATATTTTAAAAAAACCAAGAGTCATAATCTGACATTTTTCTTGGAACGTAGCCACCTGTCATGGAAGTTACAATGTGAATGAGAGTTATGAGACATATTAATCACTAGTATTAATGTATATAGTTTGGATGGTCCAAAAATATTAGATTTTGGGTAAAATTAGCATATTCCAGATATTCTAGATATTATCCTAAAAAGATATAAAGATTTCTAGAACTGGATGTCATGTAAAAGAAAAGCAAGTGATGTTTTAGTTACTTTTGGAGATTTTATAAAAAGGGTAAAATAAAGAGAGAGATTTGTAATTTCACGTGCGCCGTGATCGCAGTCTACAAGTAGTCTATAGGTAGTAGACAACACTTCGAACATGGAGAGAAAGAAGGAGTGATTTGAAAGCTTTCTAACCAAGTGTCTTGGTGTTTTACCCCCCTTCGGAGCCAATGGAACCATCAGATTTATGATATGAGCATCGAATCATTGATTTTTCCAAGATCCCCTCCACAAAGACCTCCTCTTCTATGCCATAACCCTTCTTCTCTAATTCCCTATAAATATGGGGAATAGGGAGGCACAAGAGAGCATAAGGAGACTCCGAGAGGCTGCGAGAGAGAGGTAGAGAGAAGGGTACCCCTCCAAGAGATTACGACAAGGAGCTTGAGAGAGAGAGAGAGAGAGAGAGAGAGAGAGAGAGAGAGAGAGAGAGAGAGAGAGAGAGAGAGAGAGAGAGAGAGAGAGAGAGAGAGAGAGAGAGAGAGAGAGGAGTTATCCCAAGAGACTGCGAGGGACAGAGTTAGTTCAATTTTTCCCTATCCTGATCTTCTACTAAGACATCTTCTCTTGCGCTCTCCTATCTCAATCTATTCCGTCTTTTTTATTTCTCGAATCTACTTGCGAATGGTGGCCCCCAAGAGAAGAATGTCGCTTGTGGATGGCAATCCCATAACCAACAACGAAGCTTCAGACAAAGGCATCACTATCAATCCAATTGCGGTACCGATTGTAAGTAATGATGCACGAGTATAGGTCATTTCATCTCACGTATTCAAAAGATCGAGCTTGCAAAGTGCATGTATCAAGGGAAGTTAATTGCACCTAGTTGCATATGGGTTATTCGTTGATAGAGCAATTACAAGGAAGAACTGGTTAGGGGTTATGAATGGCATAATCATGACATTAAAAATTGTGCATAGAAGTGTTAAGTAAATTTTACATAGAATCGCTCTTTGATTCCAAGGGGGAGAGTAGATATGCGATGAAATGTTATCGTGACTATAATTGCATTGTTTGGGAAGAATACAATTGGTTTTTCGTTGATTGATTGACCAACATCCTAAATGCTTTTACATTCAACTAGTTGTTAGTTTGTTGTTTGGATGATTGTTCCAAGTGCTTGTGATTTATGGTAAATGCATGGCAAGAGTTTGTGATGACAAGTTGCCATGGGGATAAAGGAATGTTTTCCTGGAAATGATATTAGGACTGAATGCCTTGTTGTGCTGGATTCCTAGAGGATTTAATTATGGAAGGATATATTGAACGGGTGGATCACCTCCATGATCGCACTGTGGATTAACCCAAAGAGAGAATTGCTCGATTCATGGGCCGAAGGTCGAGTGGTAAAAAGGCCAACCACGGGAATGATGTTTCGCTCCTATACAACTTGTGGGTCAGGTGGAGCTTTGGACACCCCTTACTAGGTCTAGAATAGAGTTGAAGACCTCCGTGGCTCTCCCAATGTCTAGGCATGTTGGGATATCCTATTCTAGATAAAGGATAGAATTGTGGTGCCATGTGATTTGGACTAGTTACTTTTGTTGGACAGAAGTGGTACATAATTTCTCCTATATGGGGAGGAGACAAAGATTAACTTGAAGATAAGTTAAGGAACTTGTTTGAACTTGTTTGTCAATAGATTGCTTGCTCTGTATTCATGTCTGTGCTGTAAACTACGCGAATGAACCCCATTCCCTAAAAGGCTTAATTAAAGAAGCTGATTTTAAATGTCACACATAAATGTTATAGGATCTAATTAGATAACTAAAGAATGCCCATTGAGGGAAGTGGGTGGACGGAACCCTCGATGGTTCTGTCCTATAGTAGGGTGGTTCCAGAGAACTGGGAGGCTTCTCACAAGGTTTTACCATCTTTGACCTTAGAAATTGTTAGGATAGAACCTTGATTCATGCCATTTTAGGGGACTGGAATGGGACTATGCCTTACGGGCAGAGAGGTCAAGTAGTGCATCCCTCTCATTTTCCATTCTCCTTAAACCATGTGTGGTATGGGTCAGCTTTGGCTTGGGTATCTCTGCATAAAGTAGGATGTCTAGGGCCCGCGCAAGAATGCTGTCAGGAGACCTTGGCCACTAGGAGCCTAGATTTCATGTCAATCCTAGTGGGTTCGGTCATGAATGTTCCGTTGCGAGGCAGATTCGGGAAACCCTATGCGACAAAACTCGAAACATTCCATTTGAGTGCCGGGCAGCGACACTTAGAATCGTTTCTTGATAGACCACTAAAATGTGCTTGGACAACCGATAGGCGGGCACGTTACAAAATGCATCTTATATACCAATTCCCATCATTAAATAACATCATTTTCTCTTAATATTCACTAATTAGGCACTAAAAACACTCAAAATTTCAACCCTTAAAATTCAGATATATTCAAATTCAAAGATCCATATTATTTAAAAATTTATAAAAAATATTGCCTAATTATGTTTTAATTTTTTTCAATAGATCATTATTAATATCTTCCTAATTTTTTAAATTATCACTAATTATGATAAAAACACTATCATATTAACCACTAAAATGCTTATATCTCTCAATAAATTATTTATCTGAAGGTGAAATTTTATTATTATGTATATTTTACTATTTTTAAATTATTTTTGAAATTATTTTTAATTGAAAAACCTTAAATTTCTTGATATCCACTAATTAGAGCCTAAAATAGAGTTTTTGACCTATTTCCACCATTTCTTTATAATTTTGATTCATATGATGCAACAACTGAACTCCTTTTTACTAATTTAAAAGCTAGGGATCAAAAGTCAATGCTTTTAATACAAATTTCATTCAAACTATCCATTTTACTTCATTTTTCATTAGAAATAAAAATACCCAGTTAATAGAAGAAGGAAATATTTTTTGTCATATTTGACAATATGATTGGTGCTTGCTTCTCCTTTTCCTTTAGACTCAGCAATCTCGAAACTCCCTAATCTTCTTCGTTCTTTACTAATATCTACTAATTTGCCCTTAATCTTACTGAAAATCTCTCTCTGCACTATGAAATGGTCCTCAAGAATAGGATGAAAGGAAAGAGTAGAGAAGGAGTGCTCATTTGTTGTTCATAGATGAGAAAGTCTTTGTCATTTGTCGCATAAACTCATCAACACTTTGTCTATTGTCTCCCTCGCTTACTCAACCTCCCATTTACAAGACATTCCCACTAAACTTCTTGATTATCCCTCTCTTCAAATTTTACAAGTTTCACACTTAAACTAGTTCTTGGCACCCTTCTACATCCGACCTATTTCCGACTTTGGCTAGCTTCTTGACACTTAAGCATTGAGATCCAACTTAACCATTGAGATCCAACTTCTTGATGTTTCAAGTCACAATGTCTTCAAGCAATCCCACATGGATATTTCATGGTAGAGTTATGCTTGGTATTGGAGAATAGGATGTGCATTAGCTTCGCTTGCATTTTCAACCTTGGGTTAGGAATTACTTCAATCTTGATTCCATCATCGCCTATTTCCTATTTGGACAAGTTAAACTTTGTGCCCACATCCATTTTTTTCTTGGGAACCTTCTCCAAGTGCTCTATAAGTCAAGAGCCTTGGCTAGCACTATGTCTACACATAAGGGTAGCTCTACATGTTGCAGACCTTCACTTATCTTCATCGTGATTGTGGCAACTTTTCTATGTGGTTATAGCTGTTTAGGAATTCCTACACCTAGGATGGTTTGCTTTTCCTTCAAATTTTTGGATATACTTCTCAAGTATGCACAACTTCACTAACTCCTTGGCTTGTGACTCTCCTGGTACTAAGGTTTTGAATTTGTCTATATATTATGTTCCTATTCCTCTAAACATCTGAGTTTAAGTTGTACTTGGCCTATTCGTCCTCCTTCATGAAGGGTATTTGGGGCTTGCCTAGCCATTCATGGATGACATTGTCAACTAATTCCAACCATTCTCCTAATGTATTTGTATAGGCAAAAACCACACACAAGAAATCAATAATTAAAAAATTTGCATCCTTTGAGTGCTTTAGGTAAGATGCAAGTTCCTCCAATGCACTAGATTTTTAAAAATATTTTACTCATTCAATGCATAAAATTTTGAAAAAATTGACACTTTTCCATGCTTGACACATTTACGTTCCTCATTGTTTTATTCCTCATTGCCCCCCCCCCCCCCCCCCCCCCCTCTTTCATAAAAATGTGCAATGCTTCCTGGTGTTACAAAAGTTTATGTGTTGGCAGGGAGATCTTCCATTGTGCAAGTGTTTTGTTTGCTCTCTCTTTTTATTTTTGATGAAATAAATAATTAAATGGAGAAAACGTGAATGCATAATGCCTAAATTAAGAGTAATTATGTAGACGATGGTTGTGGCTAAGTGGTGATTGGTTGGCCTTCCTACAATAGCCAACCATAAAAGGAGTGTTGTATTTCCATTGATGCATAATAGTCATAGAGTTTGATGGCCATGTGTGCATTGTAGATGAGGACATTGGTGAGAGATCCCCTAAACCTATGTGACTGGCAACATGTAGCTCCTTCTCACTTAAAATATAGTCCAAGTAGGGTGTAACATAATGTGATCTTCTAAGGATTAATTCCAAGTTAGAGCAAGTACTTGGTTCCCACTATGCGTGTTGGGAGAACAACTTCTGCAAAAAGGGGGGCTTAAAATATAGTCCCCCTTTTCACTTAAAATATAGTTCCTTCTCACTTAAAATATAGTCCAAGTAGGGTGTAACATAATGTGATCTTCTAAGGATCAATTCCAAGTTAGAGCAAGTACTTGGTTCCCACTATGCCTGTTGGGAGAACAACTTCTGCAAAAAGGGGGACTTTGACTTGGCTAAGTGATCTAATTCATCTAGGTCTTCATGTGTGGTCTCTATGCCATTGCATTTAAAGGAGCTGATCAAATGCCCTTTGAGAGCTTGCCTACATAGCTATTAGTTCTTCTAAGATGGTAGGGTGTTTAGTGAAATTTTGAATTCCTCCCATGCTCACGGAAGGGTCTTTATAGTTGCAGTAGTGCCTTCATTCAACAGGCTTAGTCCAAGTGTTCATAGCTGTGAGCATATAGGGTGAAAGTGTTACTGAGGCATTGAATGCTATTGACAATGATTTCACCTATATTAATAGCCACGTCCAAAGTGAGTTCTATTATGGATAGTCTATGGTACAAGGGACATAATCCTAGAGGCAATTTGGGTTTAGTTCAACATACTACCAATTATTGTTGCTTGACCTTGAGTGAGGATTTTCTCAAATTGGTCATTCTTCTTACTTAGGATTGGTCATGATCATGGATGTGTCATGATGAGTGGTGCTAGTTTATGGTTGTAGTTTTGGCTTTGAGAGCCATTTGTATGTGGAGTTGGCAAGGACTTAGATGCACTAGCTCTCAAGTCTAGCTTCTCGATGTTCTTTTCATTGTTGGAGTTTTTTTGCCGAGATTGTAGTCTTCATTTGCTTGGGTTCCCCAATCACCAATCACCATCAAGGTTCATATTTTGTTTCATTTTGAATATATTTGAAAGTGGTAGTGATGTAGTGAATCCCCCAATCACCATTGAGTTCATGGTTTTGGTTGTTCCAAAATTAGATACTCCAAATTATTTGGTAGCCAGATCCACATATTACCTTCATAGTACCCTTGTGCATGCAATAGGGATTTGGGAACCCATCACAACTTAGCACTCACTCATCGCAACTTACCTTCATAGTACCCTTGTTCATAGTAATTGGGTCTAGGTATGGCCTTTGTAGCAAGTTGAGTTTTACGATCTTGGATTTGTTCCCCATTGTTTTTGGTTGGGTTTAGTTTTTGCTACCTTACTCACTAGTTCATGTTTGTTCTTATGTGTTTCTTGTATTTTAATTAGTAGAAAATTAACCCCCCCCCAAACAAACTAGAGTTGTTATAGGGTAAGGACATCGATGGCATTGTTATCTTCACAAAAGCTAGCTTACCCTTGCTGAAAGTTGTGATTATTCTCACATTTGTTAGGGCAAGATGGATACGTTGGGTATCATAATTGACATTACATTGTGTTTGATGTTTAACTGTTCTTTCTAATAGTGTTTCTTTCTTAATCCTCTTAGCATTTAGAAGTACATAAAAGATCCATAGAATGCTCTCAATCTCGGTGATCACCACTACCTTGCATTTCCCTTGTAACAAATAGGGTGCATCCTTGTATGGGTTCACTTTAGATGTTGTTAGGGTTAGCTAAGATTGTCTTTTTTCCATCTAGTCTTGGTTGGTGAGAATATTGTGATATTCTCCTTCATCAATTAGGGTATCGATGATGTGGTCCTTCCTTTGCTATTATTTTTAGGTTCAGTTTGGTGGGTGATATTGGACCTCATCTTTGGAATCTATCTCTGTGATGGTGATAGCACACATAGCAATGGGTGGTAGCAAAATAGGAGGCTCATGTAATGGATGAGAAGGTGGGTAATACTTCTTAATTTGGCTTCCATTGAAGAACTTGATCCCCTGACCCTCTAATGTTTCCAACTCCACATTGCTTGTTTTGTTGATCTAACATATGTGGAAAGGCCTAAGACTTTTGAATTTCTTTTCTATTTGTGAATTGTGATGGAATAAAGCAATACAAGGTCACCCTTTTTGAAATCCCTTTGTTTGACTTGTTTGTCAAAACAAGCCTTTCTTTGTGCTTGTTTGTAGATCAGTGCATGTGTGCCAATCAATCATGTCTTCGAGAGACATTCTATTTCCAATAGGTGTTGGTCTAGGCTTCCTTGCCTTCCTAGTGTTCCTGAATGGCAATGCAGAGACTAGGGACAAAAAATTCAATTAGTGGGATTGCTTTTGTTCCATAAATTAGCTGAAGGGAGTGTAACTTATGGCTATTTTGTAGGCTGTATGATATGCCCACAAAGGTGGCATCAATTTGTTATCCCAGTCTCACTAAAAGAGGATGACGTTGTCTTTGTCAGTACATTAACTAGGACAAATTTCATCACTCTCGCTTGACCATTAGCTTGTGGATATTATGGTGATGATTTTTTATGGATTACTAGGAAGGCAGATAGCAAATGAGTGATGAATTTATTTAGAAAGTGGGTTCCTTAATCACTTAGAAGTTCAATGGGCAACCAAATTTGGAGATCAATTGCTCCCAAAGAAACTTTGTTGTTATTCTAGTATCCTTTTTTCTAGTTTCATGTGCCTTAGCCCACTTTGTAAGATAGTCAATAGCCACAATTATGTATTTGGCTTGAGAGTACTATGCTATGGGATTGATTGGACCAATGAAGTCAATACCCCATTTCTCAAATGGTTGGTGCACTATTACTGATATGAGCTCGATTTTATTACAAATAGGCATTTGATGTATGGTAGCACTGGTCGAAATGTTTGACAAACGTAGCTGCATCATGGAAGGGCATGGGCCACCACAATTGAGATTGAAGAACTTTCCTTGCATTTATGCCTCCATTGAAATGTCCTCCTATGATTCCCCTTTAAGAAATTTAGATGTTATCTTCTAGCAATGTCATTCACCTTTTATGTAGATCACTAGGCATTGCTCTATGTTTTTAACAAACCATGTGTAATGGGGCAAATTACCAAATGACTACTCCTTTTGCTAGAGTTTGATTTTTTAGTAGTGGTTTGTAAGGGCAAACAACCCTATATGGTAGACCATATGTCTTGAATAACTACTAGGGATCCAACAAAAAAGGGAATCATGAACGACTTGCCTAATGCTCATCTATTTAATGTCTCTAGTGAAGAAGAGTTGTATAAAGTAGACCTTACACCTTATGGGAAGATGACATAGTTCATATTCTTGAAAAATGAATCTCAAACCGTGAATTTGAGAAGTCTCGACTTAGACGATTCATTCTCAAGTTTAACCATATCAGTCAATTGGTTAACTTTATCGATTAGAACAAGGTGGACTATTGAGAAGATGCATTTGTGAAAATGAAATGACAACCCTTCTCTCTCTATCGTGGAATAGTTCATTTTTGTGTTAGGAGACTGCCTACTTGCAATTGGATGCATCAATATGCTCATTGAAGGTTATTAACTAGTATGGGGTACATAAAATTGGTGTAGTGATGAGAGCATTCTTCAAGTTTTCATATTCATGCTAGCATTCTTCGGTCTGCTCAAAGAAAATACACAATTTATACGAGAATCAAGAAATTAATGCATAATTTAGTAGAAATCAACGCAATAATACCCTGTGTATGGCAAAAATAGGGCAAGTATTTTTCACTTGGGAAGCATTGAAAAGAGCCGTGATTGAAGTTTTCATCTCATTATTGGAAAAGGAGAAGTTGGAAAGGCATTGGTACTCTTTACAACAAAGGGGGGCATCAGTTTTTATAGAATATTCCAACCAATTCCTCAATTTATCAATGCATATAGATTGAATTTCAGATAGAGCAAAGCTGAATAAATACATATGTAGTCTTGATCTAGCCCTACCCTCTGAATTTTCTATGAAGCCTATCTTTGTACTTCATGCCATTCAATATGCAGAAATGTATTTCCAAAAATATAGGAGTTTTTAGCCTAAAATAGGGGGTATCAGTTTAATCAACTTGTAAGAGGTTTACAATCATTTTTTGGACAAGGGATTAGAACTGATCGAAAGCCACTAGATAAAGAATATTGAAAGCTCTTGAATTTCAAAAAAGTTATTATTAACTTCATAGCATCTTTGTCATGTCATTTCTCATATTTTATAAGTAAATAAGACCTACAATATGATTCTCACATTTCCTACAACATACACATCAATACAAGGCCAAAATTTTAGACCTATTACTGATGGGAAACTTGATCAAAAGAGAATTGATTTGCAGTGCCAAAGCTTCAATCAACAATATCTAAGGGAAACATGTTACAAATGACACACTGAAGGACATGTTTGCTAAATGATTATGTTTCAAATGTGGAGAAAAGTGGACAGTTGATTGTAAATCTAAGGCAAAGAATGCAGGAGTGAGTATGATCATTGAAGATGATTCAAAAGATGAGCCACATGCTATTGTCATGCAAAATGAGGATGGGACAAATTGTGAAGAAGTGGATGGAAATGAAGAGGAAAGCCATGATGAGTATTATGAACTACATAGATGATCTCTCGACTAATCATTCTTCTCCAAGTTTGTGTTCCACCTCTCATGATGTATGGACTAGCTCTAACGGAGACAATACACTTTGACTCAAGGGTTTCATTAATGGGAAAGTTACTCATATCCTCGTAGATACAAGGAGTGCTCATAGTTTTGTTAATTCTAAATCCCTTGAAGAGGTGAAATTATTTCCTCTTGAGATGGAATCTTCCTTAAGCATTTACATAGCTAATGGAGCTCATGAGATCAATCATAGAGTTTGTATACATATTCATATTGTTTTATCCTCATCATGTACCACTCACATTAATCTCATTGCTTTGGAAATGGGTCCTATTAATATAATACTTAGATGTGATTGGATTAGATGCCTTGGAAAGTTTTCAATGGACCTAGAGAAGAAATAGATGAAGTTTGTGTGCAAAGGACAGCAAGTAGTATTGCATGGTATTGAAAAGAAAAGCATGGAGCTAATCAACCTAAAGAAGTTTTGGAAGGAGATTAATGCTAAATCATGTATCTTTGCTCTTTTTTTGTCCAAAACAAATGAAGAACAATCTTCTAGCTCTTCCAAAGAAATGGATCCTTACCTTTACAAGCTGTTGGAAGAGCATAACGATGTTTTTCAACCTCCTTCTTCTTTGCCAGCAAAACATGAAGTAGATCATCCAATTGACTTGGCTAGTGAAACTAAGCCTATCAATAGACCACCTTACAATTTTTTCAAGTGTGTAAGAGAAGAGGTGAAAAAGAAAGTGAAAGAGCTTTTGAATATGGGTTTCATTAAAGCAAGTCAATCTTCTTTTGCTTCACCAATGCTATTAGTCAAGGAGAAGGATGGATCCTTTCGTATGTGCATTGATTATAGGAATCTCAATAAGTGCACCATAAAGAATTGATATCCCATCTCCCACATAGATGATCTCTTCAATGAACTCAAAGATGCTAAAGTGTTCACTAAGATAGGTTATCATCAAATTTGAATGAAGGAAGGGGATGAGTGTACAACTTTTCACTCTGAGAGGGATCTCTACCATTTCTTAGTGATGCCTTTTGGATTATCTAATAATCCTGCTACTTCGCAAGCACAAGAAAGTGCAATACATAAAGGATTGGCCTACTCTAATCAACATTACTTCATTGTAGGGATTTCTTGGACTTTCTTCTTTCTATTGTCTGCTTATTTTAAAAATTGTGCCCATATTGAAGCATCTCTTAATAATAGGTTAAAAAAGAAGCCTTCTTTTGGGATGCTATAGCAGAGAGGAGCTTCAATGAGTTGAGATCCTTACTTATTTTAGCACCTAACTTGATTTGTCCAAACTATTCTAAAGAGTTTACCATATGTGTTGATGCAAGTGGTCGAGATGTTGGGACTATTTTAGTTTAGGACCATGAATTGATTGCTTATGAGAGCTGAAAGTTGGATAAAAATCCTTACCTGAGTTGGTTAGTTTGATTGACAACCTAGTGGACCAAGAGGCCGACAAGATGTCAAGACCAAGCTCCAATTATTAAAATGACTAGCTCGACCTAGCAGATGATCAATCGATACGATTTACAAACCAAGATGGATCATCATGGTAGGCCAACTAAGGATATCATAACTGACCTTGAGGAAGAGTAGAGATTGGCTAAAAAGCGCTGTAGGGTTGCTTACAACTACAAATAGTGAGCTCAAAGGCTGAGGCAGAAAATAGAAATGCGAGAGGTCCTTAGCACTTGCCAATCAAAATAGGACAGGACTCAATGCGGAGAGGGAAAGGGCACTACAAGCTGATCTCACATTGAGTGAGCTTCTCACGAAGTGATTCATAGACAACATGGCTCTGTAGAGCAGAGTGGAGTGGCCCTAGCAACGTCATTGCTAGTGGGACTAGGAATCACTCCAAATTCGAAGAGCCAAACAAAAGTACTCGTAGTTGCAAGCAATTTGACAAGTATCAGCTCGACAACGATCCATATAGCTTCATAGAACAATTCGAGCAAGTATGTGAGGCAAATGGCCTAATAGACCCTGCTCAACTTGCATAAGATTTCGGTCTTTGTCTTGGAGATAAAGGATGGATGTGGTACACTAGTCTAGATAATGCTGAATGTAACAACTTCAATACTCTCAAGAGTCTCTTCATCAAGAGATTCTCTGAGGCGGGGTACTCAAATAACCTTATTGTTCGAATGATGAATGTTAGTCAAAAGCACAAGGAGGACATTAGAGATTACGTCACCCATGTGCAGAGTCTCTTTAAGAGAATCCCAACCCTGTAGGAGAGACCTATTGAGCAAGTGGTCTCTACCATATTCATAAGTAGAATTAGGAGTGAAGAGCTTTACAAAGCCGTGGTAGGCAACTCGAACTTGCAAAGGGACATGCTAGCTAGGGTTTTTGAAGAAGCCATATATGTAGATGACTTGCTCAAGGAGAGGAGCTCGAGAGCCACAAACCGAGATAGTATAGCCTCTAGAGTCTCGAAGAAAGCTACCAGTGCTAGTGAGAGATCTACCACCACTAGCGAGAGATCTAGTCAAAGTAACCAAGAGAAAGGGAAGAGTGTTGACCCGCCAAGCCAAGAATTGGTAGACGCAAAGCTAAAACTAGACAAGCTTTAGGAAATGATTAGAAGACTTGTGGGACCTCACGTGCAATGTGTCCATCATTGAGGGAACCACCTCATGACTGAGTATACGGATCCTAAACCCTACATCCATACCTAGACCACCTAGACCCTTCGTGACCCATCCACCAAGTGACGCTCTAATACATTATGTAGAGGAGCTAAATGAGGATGTGACATATATAAACCCTTACATCTTGTACGATAATGAGGGCAATCCCATCTTCATGGCCTTTAGACTAGTACCAGTGATGGCGTTAGGTTGGGGAAGGGGTAGAGGCTTAAGAGGGCAAAGCCAAAACCCAATCTCATGCTAGACTTGTAGCCACCCACGGCATACCTCATCTCATTGCATCGAACGGGAACAAGCTAACCGAGAAAAGGCCTATTTGAGGTGCCTCAGGTGTGGAATTGCTCACTTATGTCGAATGTCCTAGGCAAAAGCCTTCTAGTAGCTCAACCATCATATCTTCTATACCTTTGGGTTATTTGGAGTCAAAACACTTGATAGTGAGGCCATCTCATTGAACGTCATGACTAGAGCACAAATGAAGTAGGTCGGTATTTCATTGCCATGACCTAGCAATCTAGATGCAGCCTCAATAGGAAAGAAGACTCATTGAAGGAAGAAAAAGAGGGCTGACGCTAAAGTGACACTAAAAACAGACGGTGTGACCACACTAATGAGAGGAAAGTAAGTGGAAAATGCAGAGGCTGAGACTTTAGCATCTAAAGTAGCGGAGAAGCGGAGTGCCAAGGTAGGGGAATATCCTGATCCAAAGCGCCAATTGGAAATAGTTGACAAGGTTAAGGAGTAAGTGAGAGAAGCCCGAGAGCATCTAAAAGATGCCAAGCCCATCCAAGAAGATGAGATTAATGAGTTCTCCAATGTAAGAACGCTTGTCTCGCCAACACGCATAAACTCAAAAGATGCATCCATACCTCATGCAGAACCACGAAGACAAGACTTAGACGCCATCAGTAGGCAAGTTGCCCAAGACTAGTGGCAAAAGAGTGTAGGGCAAGATGAAATGCAAGCAACTAATGGTCTACTTATGACATTATTATCGGCCCCTATAACGTTGCCAATGGGGGATATGCTTAGGCAAAGCCCTTCATTATGGCAAGAATTGAAGCAGCCGGTAGAGGGATCTAACAAGCCAGGAGCCAACTTGCATGACCATAACGTAGCCATGCATCACATTGAACTTAGTGCCTAAGTCATTGCATGTGAATGCTTTTTGGGAAGGCACGAGGATGCAAGTGGTCCTACTAGTGGTAGTACTAGGAGATGTCATGAGAAAGGGGATTGTAGACATAGGAATGGGAGTCACTATGCTTAGCCATGTAGTTCTACAGGCTTGGGGTAACCCGCCAGTGGAGACCACAAGGTTTAATGTCACACTAGCTAATGACATAGAAGTCAAGCCATTCAGAGTATTGGAGGACTAGCCCTT